>NC_136515.1:41752059-42402059 GCF_053919585.1 Euprymna scolopes | reverse complement strand
GCACGCCAGGGCGCCCATGTATGTGTACCTGTGACCGTTTTTTTAAGTATGTATGTGTGTACGTGCGCATGTGTGTACGCGTGACTGCGACCGCTCGCTGACTCTCTCCAATAAATTAACAACAAAATAAAAATTAAAAATAAATAAACCGAATATTACCCCCCCCGCCTCCAAACATAAGAGAACACCAAACAGCTCAAGAAATACTTACCAAAAAATCACCTCACCAACGAGACGCTAACAACTTTAACACTAAGACTCGAATTTTAAAGTAAACCCTCTCCCACTCCCACATATTCACCTTCCCCTCATGTATCCCTATGCCCTCAGCCAAACCAGAAATGAACCTCCCAGACCCTCCCCCACAAGTTCCTTAACCCCCAAAACTAAAATATTATCGACATACCAAACGCCCCCACCTTCCCTCCTTGTTCCCTTCCTGTCTTCCTCTTCTGCCCGACTCGCACCCCCCAACCTCATTCACTCTTCCACTCTTTCCTCCCAAAATAGCGAACATTTCTGTAAAAGTCTGAGGACGCTACAGACGGACAAAAAAACGGCCGTGTAGCCAAAACAATGATGTAACTTAACAGAAAGATACGGTAATAAAAAATAAAACGCATATTTGCTCTACAACAGTATTGAGCACATTCTTCAGTTTGTATCAATTACTATCTCCACTAAATATATATATATATACATTTATATATATAAATTTAGATATATAATATATGATATATGATAATACATATAATGCATAAATATATACATATATGTATATACATATATGTATATATATATATATATATACATTTAAAGACACATATATATAATCAGATATATCTCCATAAATATATATAATATATACGCATATATATATCTCCATATTATATATATATATATATATATATATATATATATATCTATAGTGTAATAGATTGACATAAAACCCCATATCCAAAATAGTTTGTATTTATAGACGGAAACATTACCTAGAATTGATATATTCGGGGTAATGACGTTTCACATGTAATACAGCAAATTATTAAATAGTAATGTCAGACATCTCGCATCTTTAAGGGTCTATATCTTTACAAATAATTACAAAACTGTATATCCGTGTATACGCAGAGGGAACTGATATCACTGCATCTACGCAAAATTTATTTCAAAACAATTTATAGTAAAAACATGTACTACTTCAAGCTTATAGTTTCTATAGAATAGTAAAATTAGTTTACTTGTTTATAAGTTTTAAATATTTAGCTATATATGTAACGTCATATAAACGGGAATTTTCTACGTTAATAGAATCATTAAATTTAAGATGAAATGGATTGCAAAGATTAAGTAACATTTCCATTAATTCTCGGAATTATGTTTTTTTTTTATGCAAAAGAATTTACTCATTCGTATGGTAAGCATGGTAATCATCCTGGTTACTAGTTTCTGCTCATCAAATCCAACATTTAGTTGGGGTGATTTAGCCTCGACGAGACGATTAATCAACACAATTTTGATATAAAATAATGGATCCATGGAGGTGTTTGATTGTTCAAGAATATATTTATATATCTGCTTTGGATGATAAAATCAAGCTGATTATCTTGAAAGCAACTTTACTGTAGTGCCATCCACAGACGTACAACTTTAAGAAATAAGTTTAACTCCTGGAATTTTAGTTTAGTATAAGGCGTAGTAAGAGAATAAGAGAAATTATAAACAGTTATTATTACTGCCCATATATCTGTCACCAATAGCTTGTTCTCTGGGGTAATATAGATCGAAGCTCACTTGAGCACTATTAATTAAACAAAAGACAGGATAGATAAAAATTCGCAAGGTTTCATCTGCTAATCAGAAGTAGTCAAATAGCAAATGACATCCACTACCACTAGATTTCCCTGACATTAATTTTACACTGTCAATGCAGGAACGTTGCCTTTTAACAACTAATATGTAACAATTATTTAAATGCACAGCATAAGACAGCAAATTTTGTATACACTTTTTAGACTCCTCTACTGCATTTCTTTCATATTACATTCATTACGCTCAATTATAAAGAACGTATTTACTTCTGGCGGATCTCGTACTTTTTAGAATAAGCAAACCCTATACAACTAACACTTATATTAGTTACCATTTTAATGATATCTTTATTGAGTGACAGTATTTTTAGAAGAATTACGATTAGAAAGATGTCGAATAAAAATCCATTTTACGGTATCAATTTGATTATTTTTTCCTGCAAAAATGTTTGAATGATAGTCGAACTGTAATTTTAATATTTCATATCCGATAAATTTGATTTTTTTTCTACATGTTTTTTCCCATCTTATTTAATAAAGAAGTATTATTTAATTCTGAATAAAACAAAATGTGTAAATTAGACTATAGATGCGCCGAAAGAGTTATCCTTTTCTTACATAAAGATCGAATGGAATTCGGAAACAAAGAGCTTATGTACAAATATACAAATGTAAATAAATGTACTTTCAAAGTTATTCATAATATTTAACTTGAAAACCAAGAAAAAAACTGCAATAATTGTTAAAGGAACCATTCATCCGCAACATAAAATGACATAGAAAAGAAAACAGCGTACTCTATTTCCATATTTTGTTCGGCATCATCGATTTAGGAAAGCTCCTTGTACTGCAGGTGTTCCAATGAACAAAATTACACGCATATATCATGTACTGAACAATGTGAGAGAAACCATGGCAGTAATAATTAATATATCTTAAGCATTTGACAGAGTACGGCATAATAGACTTTCCAAGAAAAAGTAGGTGTGAGTAGTCTTCTAACTGGATAGAGGGAACTCACCTTATTTGCAACAGTTTAACAATACTCCATAAGTAGTGGTTCCAGTTCATATTGCCCATGATAAATAGGCCGAGGAGTTTGAAGGAAGGATTCTCGGGTAACGTTAGTGAATTAAACGAGGTTTTTAGATAGTGCTCAATAAGAAGAGCTGATGATACTTGTTTATTGTTATATAAACATGCTCACATCTCGCTGCTACAAACAGCCACTTGTTTAAATCAAACAACAGATATCATCAGGCAGCGAATTGACTAGTCAAATGTTCAATGAATAATCTTAGAATAGATTATTCATTGAACATTCGAATAGTCAAGTCGCTGCCTGATGATATCTGTTGTTTGATTCAAACAAGTGGCTGTTTTTAGCAGCGGGATGTGAGCATGTTTATATAACAATAAACAAGTATTATATATATATATATATATATATATATATATATATATATATATATATATATGTTGTCAGATGTAAAATATTCTCCAAAATAACATTTCAAACGTTCACTTAAAAAAAAACTTTATATAAAAATATCTGAAGAGCTTAACAAGGCTTGAAACGCGTTATAAAACTATTTTAGAATAAAGAATGATAAAAGGATGAACACCCCACAAGTGTTGATGGCTACACTCTTTTAAATATGCATTTATTTTCTCGTTGGAACTACATAACCACCACTTAAATATATATACATATATATATATATGTATATATACATACATATATATATATGTGTGTATGTATGTATGTATGTATATATATATATATAAAACATAGAGTGCTATAGAAAATCATTGTATAATGATTTATCGATAATTATATATTTTAATACATCTCCTTGCATAAGAGCTAAAGAGGTATCTACATTTAGTGTTATTTAAATGTGTAAACAGATGCAGACCTTCAGCGATGTAATAAAGAAAAATATTTTTTCAACAGGAATTCTTCTTCCCTAGGTGTAAGACATCGATTAAAAATTATACAACTAATCCATTTTTATTTAATATATTTGTACGAAGTGTATTACGTGGGGGCAATATCATATTTGAAAAGTCAATTACGTTAGATTCCAGAAAATTGGGTGCATAATAATTTGATCGAAATAATAAAAAAAGATTTTATTAATTTAGTTTAAAATTTGAATCCGTTTGGTTTTAAACTTTATTTCATGAAAGTATAGATGTAAATTACGTTATACATTTGCTACAATTGTTAACTATAGTGTTTAGTATCTCGTGTTTAAAATTTGTAAAAGAATATAGAAATTATTCGCCTTTTTGGAAATAGTCCTCCCATTCCTTGGTGGAGAATACTTCAAGTTTACACACACACACACACACACACACACACACACACACACACACACACACACACACACACACACACACACACACACACACATATATATATATATATATATATATATATATATATATATACATATGACATTTATTTATACAAACATTGAGGCTACATATGTGCATACCTGTTTCTGTAATTACCCACGTTATGGGATTACGTCTCCAGGCCAAGAATTATCGTCGAGAACTGATATTTCAAACAAAAACATTTTCTTATTTCGTTTACAAAGTTAGAATGTAACATGGGTGGTGGTTATGAGCGGGGAGAGGACAAGTGAGGTCTTTGAACATAATAAGCATCTACTTTTTATTTCCCTTTTTTTGTATTTCCTTTTTTAAGATTATCTATCCCATCTTTTGGTTGTTATGGCATAATGTACTTGAGAATTTACTATATTTGTCTTGCGGTCTGTAAATTAAAAACATTTCTCATGGGCATTGAGTACTGGCCGGTGCCCTTTAAATCCACACACATACACACACACACAAACCCACAACAACACACACACAAACACTCACACTAGAAACAAACATGCGCTTATATCTATAATCAAGAGCGGAGGTGCACTAATCGTTGTATTTTACTCACACACATGCACTGAAAACAGGGCATAACCCTATCGACACAGGAATAAAATTAAAATTAAAATAAATTAAATAAATAAATAAAACAAAATAAAAATAAAACAAAACAAAACAAAACAAAAAAGAAAAAAAAAACAAAAATAAAAATAAACATAAAACCCTGGAAATTATTAAACTCCTCACGCATACATACATATATAAATACACTTATATACAACCACACCTTGACACACGCGCGGATATATACACGTACACACACATATACACACACATAGACATATAATGCTAGCATACGCAGTTATATCAATGCACGGACTCTCAAACACAGACATACATGTACACACCTGGATACCATACATCATGTCTGTTATATAAAAACTAATATAAATCCCACTAACAATCCTAATGATAATAATTCATAAAATAATCATAATAATAATGACACCACTAGTATCAATAATAATAACAATAATAAAACTGTCGATTGGGAACCCCAAAACGCGTGAACGCTAACCGGCCAGACGTTCCAACAAAACACACACACATATATATATATATATATATATATATATATATATATATATATATATATATATATACACATACATACATATATATGTAATATATGTATAAATATATAAAAATATATAAAAACACACACACATATAGACACACTCATACCCATATACATACACACATGCATATACACAAACGCACACGCACAAGCACACCATATACACAGAACACATACACACACACTCATATCATCCGCAGGCGCAGACACACATCTCCATCCACTCCTGTCCTCAAATCTCCACAGACGTATACGAGACACATATACGTATAAACTCATGCATATACCAACATACATACACACGCATGGACACACAGATACCCGATCACTCACAACGCATAAAAACACAGCAATACATGCACAAATGCAAAACCCTTTTAATAATAATAATAATAATAATAATAATAATAATAATAATAATAATAATAATAATAATAATAATAATAATAAGGTGACGTTTTACTTCCGTAGTGTGGTAACCCCTTTATATATGAAAAAGTGTACCACTCCAGTCCCCACGGGCGTATATATATATATATATATATATATATATATATATATATATATATATATATATATATATATATATACATATATATATATGTGTGTGTGTATATATGTATATATATGTATATATATGTATATGTATATATGCATATATATGTATATATATATGTATATATATGTATATGTATATATATGTATATATATATATGTATATATGTGTATATATACATATATAATTATATAGTATGTTATGAAAATAAATATGCATATTAAGCTACAAAGAATATCCGTGTTTTATTCTCGTGAGAATGCTCACGAGAATAAAACGCGGAATATTTTGTGTAGTTTATCTGGCATATATATTTTCACTGACTACCTAGTTCTACATATAGTTTGAGCATTGTTAAGTAAATATAAAAATTTACGCATAAAATATATCTTTGTATACTAATTTATGTGCTTAAATGAAGTAGTCATATATATATATATATATATATATATATATATATATATATATATATATACATATAAACTACAATTAAATTTACAAAAATGATCCAAGATGGTAGCACTAAAGTATATCATAAATATTAAAGAATTAATATTTATATAGTAATCTCAAGCAGATGAAAAAGCTCGATAAAACCATACAGGAGATAGAGCAAACGGTTAATAATACATGTTAAAAAACACTTTGACAAAAAGAGATAAAAACATATTTTATCTGAAAAAGAAAACACTTGATACTTTGATAGTCCTTAATCCAATGAGTTTCGAAGAAATACTGTTCTTCTCATAAGAGAGTAGGAATTAGCAAAATGCATGATCGGATATTGCATACAAAAGTATTTGATGAAAACACAAGTAAGTCGACGATCTTACTCCAAAATGTGTCAGTTTGACATTTGCTCTTCTATCTTATATTTAATCCTATCACCATTTAATTTTTTCCTCGTTTTCCTCTTCTTCCCTGATCTTTCTTATTATGTCGCGGCAGTCGTGTGAAAAGCATATCTTATTTTTCTTTTATTAATATTATTGGAATTTTCTCCATTTCGTTTCTTTGTAAATATTTGTGAATTATTCCATGGATTTCGGCCTTTTAGATTATTTTGGACCATCTTCCAAATACGTGATTTCCTTGGATTATACATGTGCAAATGGAAACTCAATTAACATTCTTGGAGTTATAGTTTTGGATTTTACCGCCATTGGATTACTTACCTTTCACTAGACTATCCATTCATGTGTAATCACCTTTTTCTTCACTATATTCCCTCTGCTTCACATTTTGTTATCAAGTAAAATCTTTGACTTACTTGTAGTTTCACCAAATACTTTTGTATGCAAAATCCGATCCCGCATTTTGCTAATTCTTACCCTCTGATGAGAAGGAAAGTATTTCTTCAAAACTCCGCGGATTAAGGGCTATCCACTTATCAAGCGTTGCCTTTTCAGATTAAATATTTTTAAAACACTTTTTCAAAGTGTTTTTAACATGTTTTATTAAATGCTGGCTCTTATATATATATATATATATATATATATATATATATATATATATATATATATATATATATATATATATATTGCTGAAACAATTGTACGCATTTCTAGTCGATAAAATTCAGCTATTTGAAAATGGGGAATAATGTCTTTTAAAGTGGTAATTTTAAAAAAATGTTTATAACTAGAATTTCTGCTCGGTTTTTTCCGGTGTCTATCTACTGAAAGAGTTGCGTGCAATAAGTAATGCCCCTGACCCACTTCCTATAAGTGTAGAGCAACGAAAATTGGCACAGTCATTAGTCTTTCTCTACATAGGAGCCACCCAGAATTATGCATTTCTTCCATCGTTTGATGCAGCTCTGGAGACTGTTTATGTAGAACACCCCAGGTTGGTCCTCCAACTGCGACGTGACTTCAGAAATCAAGGCTGCATCATCTGAGAAACGCTTTCCTTTCAAAAACCAGTACATGACCGGGAAGAGGTGAATGTCAGAGCGCTCTAGGTCATGTGAGTAGTGAGGATGGGGACGGATTTCATAACCACACGCCCGTTCTTCTGATCTATCGACATACACGTTATGGACCGGAGCGTTGTCCTGCAGTAAAAGGGTACCTTTGCTGATCTTGCCCGGACTCTATATTATTAAATCTTCCCTTAATTTTCTCAAAAGTGAAGCATAATAGGCTCCTGTAATTGTGATACACTTTTCCAGGAAATCTGTCATCGCTACTCGGTCCTGGTCCCAGAAGACTGTGAACATGACCTTGCCAGCGAAGGGCTGCGCCCTTGCATGTTTTGGAGGTGGTGAGTCTAAGTGCTTCCACTGCATTGACTGAGTTTTGGTCCCAGGATCATAGATATGGACCCAGGTTCTATTCTGTGTAATCAGCATTTTGCAAAATTTTGACTCATCTTCTTGACACATCTCCAAATTCATCCTCGAGCACTCGACGCATTCTCTCTTCGGGAATGGTGTGAGCAACCTGAAAATCCATCTGGAAGACACCTTATTCATATTCAAATGGACATGAATGATAGTTTTCACAGACCCTGTATTAATCCTGACATCTTGGGCTATTTGGCGAATAGTAATGCGGCCATCTTCCGAAATAGTAGCCTCAACTTGACCGACAGATGCCTCATCAATTGCAGAACGGGGACAACCAGGTCTGGGAGCTGTTTCCACAGAGTTCCGGCCATGTTTGAATTCACGATGCCAGTGTTTTACAAGGTCAAATGATGAGGCATTATCACCATATTTTTCTTTCATTTCATCAAAAGTCTCCTCTGATGTGCGCCATTCACATATAAATACCAGATCACTGATCGACATTCAACAGGCTCCATTTCACACCTGACTCAGTTCAAACACCTGTAAAACAGAAACCACAATTAGTTCAAGCTGTAACTTGCCATATAACCCGTAGAGATATTAATCATTGCACATGAAAAATTACAGCTAGATCAGACAACTGAAAGGTGATCAGAGACATTACTTATTGCACACCCCTCGTATATAACTTCATGTGCATGGGTATATATATAAAAAAGTGTGAATCTATACGGTAATGACTTTCTGTATTGTAGATTTTCTGAACTACAATGGAGAAAACTTGGTAGAGACAGCCGACCTCAATTTTTTTAAAATTTGATCCAAGTTTTGAGCCAATAATATTTATTGTTTGAGGGTGAAATTACATTTATCTATTTGACGCATGTTCAAGTAACCTACATCTAAAATTTCAAGGGTTTAGACTCAAAATTGTTGGAGGAGTTTGATTGCGTCTGCAGAGGCCACTTCTGTTAATTTTTACCTATTTTAAAAAAAATGACCCAAATTATGACCCCCCTCTTAACATTTATTGTTTGGGGTTCAAATCAAATTATAAAGTAAGATCCATGTCCAAGTAACCTATATCTTATACTCCAACTGTTTAAACCCAAAATAGGAGGAAAAGTTAGGGAGAATTGTCAAAGATCAAATCGGTAATCTTTGACCTGTGATAGCAAACTTTCTGGCTCAAAACGTATTAAAAAGAATTTCCAATCAATACCCTTTGTGTCAAATGTCGAGTGTGTAGTCCGAAAATTTACAAACTTATTTTGGTAAGGAAGTGTAAACATACAGACAGACACACAGAGAGTCATTTTTACTTTTATAGATATACTAGTATTTAAGCCCGTCGTTGCCCGGGTATTGGGGGGGTGTATGTTGAGCAAAGAAATAAGCAGTCATTTTTTTTTTAAATTGAACTCCTATTATGACAGCTTAACATTTATGCTTTTGGACCCAAATCAAATTATTAAGTTAGATCTATGCCCAAGGAATCTATATCTATAATTTCAAGTGGCTAGACCCAATATTGTTGGAGGAGTTTGGTAGAGTTCTCAAAGCTATAATCTTTGAAATTTTACCCCTTAAGAGCCAAACGTCTGGCCGAAAGCCGATTACAAATATTTACCCAAATATCAATACGGTATATATCAAATTTCGAGTATGTACATTAAAATTGACAGAGTTATTGCTCAGAGAAATGTACACAGACACACAGACAGACACACAGACACACAGACACGTTAACTTTTATAGATATACTAGTATGGGTGCCCGGAGTTGACGGATGTTTGATGGTGCATGCAAAAAAACAAATAATAAAGGATCAATTTTTTAAATTTTAACCCCTTTTATGCCCCCTAAATATTTATTGTTTTGGGCTCAAAACAAGTTATTAAGTTAGATGCATGTCCAAGGAACCTATATCTAAAATTTCAAGTGTTTAGACACAAAATTGTCGGAGGAGTGCTGTAGAGTTCTCAAAGGTAAAATATGTGAACTTTGACCCTTAACAGCCAAATGTCTTACCGAAAACCGATCACATCGATTTTCACAAACAACAGTACACTGTATATCAAATTTCGAGTATATACACTAAAAATTGACAGAGTTATTTCGTAGGGAAATGTACATAGACACACAGACAGCCACACAGACACGTTCACTATGAGACACTTACAAAGGACGAAATTGAAGTACTAAAACTAGGCTCAAATTCTGCCCAACCCCCAGAACTAACATAGCAGAGTTAAAGAAAGACCTCAAAGAATTTGAACACAAATTGAGACACATAGATATACTTAACGACAGTGATAACACAACAGACAACTTTCTAGGAAAAACAAATCAACATACTTCCCCAACAAACATAACAACACAAAAGAACTAAATACCTTCTTTGAAACGCCCTGGAACCTCAACCCTCAACAAAAAGGAAACCCCACCAGTAATCTAACACGAAAACAAAATCATGCACTTAAAAAAATCCAACACAATAACAGCTTAATTATGAAGGAAGCAGACAAAGGTAGTGCAGTAGTTATAATGAATAAGAACTTCTATAAAACAAAAAAATTAGAATCACTAGGGAACGAAAATTATTACAAACCAATTAGCTCTAATATAGACGACACAACCATATCTAAAATAACAAAACTCTGCACAACATACAATAGTACATTAACTAAAAAAGAAAAAGACTTCCTTACAAACTTCACAACGACAACTAACATCTTCTATGGGCTACTCAAAATGCACAAATCTAACCAGATAAGGCATGCCATCAACATACAAAAGTCGGAATACATAAGCACCCAAACCCCAACGACCTCACATTCAGACCCATAGTACCAGGACCATCATGTCCAACAAGCAGACTTAGCAACCTAATAGATATACTTTTACATCCCTTCACCAATCTAGTCAGAAGTTTTGTAAGAGATAACACACACTTCCTCAGCTCCCTACCACAAACAGTAGACGATGGGACTATACTAGCCACATTCGATGGAAGCAGCCTATATAGCAATATCCCACACAATCTAGGAAAAGAAGCTATCGCATATTGGATTGACGAACATACACAGACTTTATACCCCCGATTCAATAAACAATTCATGTTTGATAGAATCGACATAATCCTCAATAACAACTCCTTCCAATTCAATAAAGACAACTACATCCAAATACTAGGCACAGCAATGGGTACTAAAATGGCACCGATATATGCCACCCTTACACTCGCTTTCCTAGAAGAGACCCTTTATGAAAGGATAGAGAAAAAGTACGGGCACAATATAAAAACACTCTTCATAAAATCTTGGAAAAAATACCTAGACGACTACTTTATCCTCTGGAGAACCTCATGGGGGATATCAAAGAATTCCACACTTTGCTACAAAATCTACACCCAAAAATAAACTTTACACTAGAACAAAGCCCCACAGAACTACCTTTCCTAGACATCCTAGTAACAATAAAAAACAACAACATAATCACAGACATCTACCACAAACCCACAGACACTCAACAATACCTCCACTTCAAAAGCCACCATCCTAAAACTGTCTAAAATCAATACCCTACTCCCTAGCATGTAGAGTCTGCACCATAGTAACAGAAATACACCTCGTTCAACTAGACTGAATGAACTAAAAATAACACTGCGGAAAAGAGGACATCCACTACCACTAATACAGAAAGGCATTGAACTGGCTAAAAAACTTCCAATAGACCAACTAAGAACCCCAAAAAACACAACAAAGAACAAATTTTAGCATACGTCTCTACACACAACACAAACAGCCCAGAACAATGAACACAGATAACAAAAAAAAATTATCCTCCTCAATCAGAACGACAAACTAAACAACATACTTAAAACAACAAAAATAATAAAAAGCAAACGCCAACCCAAAAACTTAAAACACATGCTAACTTCCTTAAAACTCGTCTCACATACTACAAAAGGAGTTACAAAATGGAACAAACCGCGATGTGGAGTATGTGACATAATAATAGAAGCTAACATATACACATTCAAAAACCCAACACAAACATTAGAAATAACAAAGGATCTAAATTGCACCTCCAGAAATGTAGTATATGCACTAAGATGCACAACATGCAACAACTCCTACATAGGTGCCACCAAATATTTCAGCAATAGAGTGGCCTTACATAAGAGCAACATAAAAATTGCAGATAACAGACACCTCTATGTTTCAAAACACGTACACACATGCAGTGGAAACAGCTTCAAAAGTATGCGACTCTTCCAAACAGACAATTATCTTTATTTACTTACACAGGAAAAAAACTTCATCACCAGATTAACTCCTGAACTGAACAGAGCGTAATATCATCACACAAAAACATGACATGCAAGGTACACTCGCATGCACATCCATACACATACATATATACACCCCCGCACATAAATCAGAACCGACACATTAAACACACACACACGTGCGCGCATACAACCACACACAGACATAACATCCCTATCTCCAATACAACACACTGAACAATACCAGCCCTACTTAACCTCGAAAATAACAACACTAGGAAACATCTAGAAGCATAGTATAACATCTGTTCCAACACCTCGCTCCTTCCTCAATCAGTGGAGGAGAACCCCCTCATGACATCCCCTTCCCGTACCTATACCCCCCAATTGCCCCCCCTCTGGGGAACAAAATCTTCCCCACAATAGGAACCGATCCTGGGTCTGTTATGGGGAGACAAATGAATAGAAACATTAAAAAATCCCCTATAAATATTTTAAATACAGCCCTCTTTCTAAACAAACATAATATAAGGAATACCCGAAAAGAATGAAACGAAAAATCACTATACTAAAATCCAAGAATCCAAAAAATAAATATCAAAATAGAATGAAAGCACCCCTACCCTTATTTCAGAAGAGCTGGTCCCCCTCCTCACACATACACATTAGTAACGACCTCAGATCACAGTCGCCTTCCTAAGGAAACAAATAACCTCATAATACTATAAAACAGTATACACATTCTCAAACCTACAAAAGCAAACACACACACGCACACACACGCACACACACGCGCACACATACACACAAACACACCCACACACACACCCTACCTCACCCTAAAGGAAAAGAAAAAACACTAGCAGAAAGAGAGAGTGACTACAGCCAGGTCAGCGACATGGACAAGCCCAATAAAAGAGTAATAAAAATTGAACCTGCCAATGAACAATAAACACTTACAAGCCTCCACCCCTTGGAAACACTTCAAATGAACTACGAAAATTGCCATTTTTAATTCTCCAACACAATTGAAAATAATTCATAGAACGTCTGAAACGGGCGTAAAAACGATTTCAATGACTTAAAAACATTATTACAATGATCCAAACATAATTCGCAATGAAAAAGCAAGACACGGAATAATAAAATAATGTTAAAAAATACACATTGTTGGTGACTACTCCCTTATTTAAATATATATATATATATATATATATATATATATATATATATATATAGATAGATAGATAGATAGATAGATAGATAGATAGATCGTCGCAATACGTAGTAATGATTGACTAAAGTTAAAATAAAACAAAAAAACTCGTGGGCCACCACCGAGAATTGAAACCAAAACGTTAAGCTCACGATTTTTTTTGTATTTTCACACTTTCGCACCCCTTTTTTCGGGCTTAACCCCAAATATAAAGTTTTTCATGTATTCAAATGCCTTACATATGAAGTTTCATGTCAGTAGACCAAAACATCTAGGAGGAGTTAGGTAGGCAAAATTTATTAAACAAAAATATTATGTGAATATCTGCATGAATATAATTACACGTAAAATTAACTAAATATGATTACCCCATTCGAAAACCGAAGCTACTAATAGGGACTTGATTAAAATGAATGTTTAAACGAATATGCAAATTAGATAGATATTTTGCGAGTGAATGCGATTCCACAACCCATATATAAGAAAATTGTATTTTCTATTTAAATAAGTAGAAATAGAGGGTGTTTTAATATGAATGCAATACACGAAAAAGAAAAACGAATTCATAGGAGTGTAGATAGATTGATTGTAATATTTAATTATTGAGCTATCTAAATAAATATATATTGAATATTAAAAGTAAATATTTATTGTTTCTTTATAGGTGTATGCTATCTCACGTGTATACATATACATCGAAATGCAAACATATATAAATTATCTATATTTATAAATTGAAGTAAATAAATAAAGTAAAATTGTATGTGTGTGTGTACATTTGCCGATCCAATTACTCTGTCAACGTTTTGTCTAGAGGGTCGAGTTTTGACATAATGGGTATTGAGATTAGGGATGTCTTTTTAATCGGTGTTTGGTCAGAAATTCTGCTATCAAGAGCTCAAAGTTCAACGATTTTACTTTTTAAAACTCTACAAAACTCCTACGACAATTTTGGGTCTAACCACTTGAAATTTAAAATTTAGATTACTTGGACATGTATACAAACTAGTTTATTTGATGTGAACCTAAAGTATTCAACGCCAGGGGTAAAAATTTAGGTCAAAGTTAAAAAAAAATTGACTTTTCAGCCAATTTTCCGTCTAAATATTTAAAATCTTACATACGTGTATCCAGACAAAGGCCAGCTTTTTGATCGGTTTTTGGTCGAACATTTGACCGCCTAGAGGTCAAAGTGCAAAACTTTTGACCTTTGCGATTTCTAGCAAACTATTCAGCCAATTTGCGGTCTAAACACTTGAAATTTTACATAAAGGGTATTAAGGCATGCAGCAAGCGTTTTAATTAATTTGGGGGCGAACATTTGGCTTTCTAGTGGTCAAAGTTTACAGAGTTGACCTGTGAAGACTCTTCCAAACACCTCCGCCAAGTATAGTTTAAACACTTTTAATCTTATATGTAGGTTACCTGGACGTGAGTCACATTTATATATATATATATATATATATATATATATATATATATATATATATATGCACATAAAATTATGAACACTGAAGAGGCCCCTCGAAAGGCCGGGCTGAACTGGTATTATATCGAAAAAAGTTAAAATGTCTGACTTTGTCTATCTATCAATGTGCGGACTACAACTCGGAATTTAGCATAAGGGGTGTTGAGATTTGATAAAATCTTTTTGATCGGTTTTCGGCCATAAATTTGGCTGCAAATGGGGTCAAAGGTCAACAATCTGACCTTTGAGAACTCTAGCAAATCCTCGGCCAATTTTGGGTTTAAACAGTTGGAATTTTAGATATAGGTTATTGGACATGCAACTAACTTTATAATTTTATTTGAGCACTAAACAATAAATGGTAAGGGGTCATAATTGGGGCAATTTAAAAAAAATCTGATGTCTCTACTAGATTACTCAGCCAATTTTTGGTCTAAACATTTGAAATTTTACATAAAGTGTATTCAGACATATGGCTACTGGTTACTCGTTTTTTCTTATTGAGAATTTAGCTTCCAAGGGGTCAAGTACCAAAGAGGTTACTTTTGCGGCCTCTAGCAAACTATCAAAACAATTTTGGGTCTAAACATTAAACCTTTTACATTTTCGTTGGATTTTTGGAAAACGAATTATTTTCCAAAATTACTAAGCCAGCATTCTACACACGCTACGTTGATGATACTTTTGCATGCTTTCCCTCTCGGAGCGAAGCTGAACAGTTTCTTCGTCTTCTTTGCAACCTTCATCCATCTTCACAATTTACTATGGAGGTTTAAGACTGTAGCTCTCTCCCATTCCTCGACGTTCGTGTTTCTAAAGTTGGTACTACGTTTGAGACCTCTGTTTATAGAAAACCTACATTTACAGGGCTCTATCTTAATTGGTTTTCTTTTGCCCCTCAGTCTAGAAAAATAAACCTCATTAGCGCCCTTACGCATCGTGCACTTATGATTTGTTCACCAAACCGTCTTGATACGGAACTTGGGGAAATTACAAATATTTTTCTTAATAATGGATATCCCATTAATATAATAAAATCTACTATTGAACGTAAAATTACTACATTTAATAGTGGTAAACATATTGGTCGATCACGTTGTCCCATCTATTTAAAATTACCATGGTTGGGTCCTGTTGGCCTTCATATTGTTGAAAGGATTTCTTCTGCTACTCAGCGTTGTTTTCCATCTACAATGCTTAGAGTAGTTTACACAACTCGAACCTTTTTCTCTTCTTTTCGTAAAGATGTTTTGCCAACCATTCAAAAGAACTCTGTTGTTTATAAATTCGTTTGTCAGTGTGGAGCTGACTACGTTGGCAAAACATCCCAAAGATTAGAAATGAGAATATCCCAACATATCCCTCGAGATATTCGACTACACCAGGTTTCGAGAACATCCGGGCACTCCCAAGCTCATGAGTCCGCCATTGGCAATCACCTGTTGAGTATAAATAGGTGTGCCGATCAATATTCCGATGGGTGGTTTTCTGTTTTATACTGTGCTAGTCGAACTATCATCTCAATATCATTGAGGCGTTAGTTATTAACAACTCTCGATCTAGCCTGTGTAGACAAAAGATTCTGAAACATCAGTTGGAGATATTCATTGATTTAAAACCACCTGAACAGTTAGATTTTTTTTTCCACTGTTCTTCCAACTGAAACCAAAATTCCCTTCTTCCCTCATTCGTTTTCTTAGTTTTTAATTTATCATTCTGACGTTTCCTCTTAGAGGGTCAGACGATAAGGCCTTAAGGAAAATTTTTATAATTTCGCCTTCCCATTTCTTGTTTTTTGGTATTTAAATATATATATATATATATATGTATATATATATAAAATACTATTCCAGTTGATAAATGTAAGTAAAATTTTAAATAAGAATAATACCATGGTCAAGTATAGCACACGTTTTAACAATTTTTTAATAAATGTATAGCTTTACGGGAGAGAAACTTTCAATTTTTTTGAATTAAATTGGGAACGTTTAAGTATGAGAATCTGTGGCTTTATATTACTCGAACTTCAACTTAATTCACAGGATTTCCCAATAGTTTTAAAGATATTGCTAGGATTTACAACTAATTTCAGGATTTTCAAGCATCTACAAGTATTTCAACGAAACGTAATTCTTCACATACGAGATGCTTTCACTAAGTCTCTAGACTTTTTTCGAAGAAACACTTGTTTTGATTGTACAAAGATTACACTCTTTTCTCGTGCGAAGTAATCTCCTCCGGCTGCAATACTTTTAGTGTTCTAAAAACTTCTGAAAACTCCCATTAACATTCTCTTGTCTGAGTATGTCAATGACACGTCACAACCTCTTTCCTCGCCTCAATTGTCCCATACCGGCAGCTTTTTAAGTTTCAGTTGAGCTTAAGGAGTAACCACAGTCTCAAAGGCAGTATCTATAGGGAGAGTTGGGAACAAACTTCATGTCCAACTTTGATAAATAGTCTTTGACAAGGATGAAGTTGTTGACTGGTGGCCGGTCCTGGTTGAAATGGCATTGACCCCATTGTATGTTATTGAAGAATGCTGGCCTATTTCTTCGGATTCTCTATCTAAAATGTCAGCATGTTATTCCTTGTGGACTTTCTGTCTAGTTGGAACCTAATGCATGTAGATCGTACCTGTACTGTTGAAAAGTGATAATCATCAGTTCCGAGGTGTGTTTTCTTTTATTAAGCGATATTTCCCATTTTTCAAAAGTATTTTCTCTTATATTTTTTATTTATATTTTCATATCTACTTCTTTATTTTTATTTCCAATGTCATATTTAATCTAAATATGATTTAGCATGTGTTTTGTCTATTTTTAAATCTTATATGATTCCCCCCTTTCTCCCCTAATGATGAGAAGCAGCTTTGAAATACCAGGATCTATGAAATATATTGTTATTCTTTTCCTTTTCTTTTTCATTTTTCTCATGATAGAATAAAGCTATATATCTTATATTTCATTTATTTCATATATAAACACACACTCTCTCACACACACACACATATATATATATATATGCATACATATATATATATATATATATATACAGAGAGAGAGAGAGAGAGAAAGAAAGAGAGAATGTTCCCATTTAGATTCAGGAACTCTGATGAGTTGTAGACGACGAAACGCATCTCAGGGGATAATTTTATTTTAAAAAAAAGTATATATATATATATATATATATATATATATATATATATATATATATATATGTGTGTGTGTGTGTGTGTGTGTGTGTGTGTTCTTGGGTATAATAAAATTCAGCTTTACTTATAAGAAACCTCCATATAGATTATTGATGCTCATATAAATCCTAATATTTGGGGGTAAATCCGGTCTTATTTTTTAATAAAATAGAAACTAGTTCTTCATGTAGAACACCATATGCCCTAATTACATGTTTGATATGACCGTATTGTTTCCTTCGTTCAGGAAAAGAAGCAACGCCTATTGCAACCATACTAGGGTAGTAACTCATTCGTATATCGTTTTGAAAAAAAAAACTGTTCGTGTTTTGATGACGTATCCTTATTTACATTCCATTCTACATTGCTTGTGAAGTGTTTCGCTGCACGTTCTTTTCTGTTATCTTCTCGTCTGATCTGAAAAATGATACACGACTACAAATGTTTGTTTACAGCAATTCCCGCCTTTTTTGCATGTCGGTTTCTGTGCTCACGCTCGTCTAATGTCTTATCTGCGTAGTTGCGCCTTTCAACATCTTGTTTCTTATCAGTGCCATCTACACTATCTACAAAACAATCGTGTCCGTGTATTTTTCTTCGTCTATATCCTTTTGTTATTCTTCATCTAACATTTCATTTCTTCTTGTCCTTCAACGTCGTAGAAATTGCCTTATAGTATTCTGTCAGGAAATTCCCTTCGTATTGGTATAGCTTAACTGTGAGCTGTTAACATCAGGAGCAGCAGTATCGCGGTGAGTGTAATATTAGTCTTAAATGCCGACGCATGTTTAACTTTTGATAAAGTACATAGTAAATTATTTTGTAAGTTACATGTTCCTCTTGGTTAAGGTTCAATCCTTTGTGCGGGCACCGCTGAAAATGCAATAGAAAATTACTTAGGACTTCTATCTATGGCTACAGGAGAGCATGATACGTATATGGATTACATCTAGTCAATACAGATTTTTCGGTTTGGCAAATTATTGTTAAAATAAACTCTGAATAGAAACAGTAGTGCAAATAATTCAAATAATAAAAACTTATTGCATTAAAAACATAAAACGTATCAATATATTTAAAAACCAAACACAGGTTAAATAATACTCATGTTTACTAGCAATCCACATTTTTTCTAGTCTGGTCAATAACAAAATTTTGAACAACAACCCCACTATAAAATTGAGTGAAATTTGAAGTTGAGAGCGAAACGGTAGATATCCTAGGACTAAGTTATTGTTTAAACTAAATGACCAAATGTAAGGTTTATTCAGCTTTAAATAGGGTACCGTGTAACAGTCTTATCCATATGGCAATTCCATACCCTCTCAGCTTAAAAGTTGTTCACTTAAAAGTATTTCAGTACATTAGAGAGTTTTTTTCTCAAGTAGGATATTGGTTTGTTTGTAGATGTTCCTCAAAGAATTAATACTGTTTATAGTCTCCATAGTAAATATCAATTTAGTCGTCGACAAAATTCAGACCTATCCTAAAGTAAGCACAAAAAATGGTATTTTCAGTTATCCTTCTAATCTAAATAATTTTCTTTCTACTGTTCGAAGTTTGCTATTTAATGGGAGTTATGTATAAAACAAGGTTACTTGCACCTCAAAGTCATAATCTGACTTCACAAACGTACAAATACAGTAATTCCTCAGACAATTATGCCAGCTCAGAATTGGATCTTTCTAAAGCAAGACAAACATATTTAAAACTTTCTCTTCAGCTATAGACTAAGTTTTCCACAGTTCAAAATTTATCAAATAGAATTCACAGTGAAAGAGATTCCATCCTCCCATCACTTGACCTATCATGTCTATGCCAATTCTATGCTGTTAAAAAATTATCAGATGATTGGGTGTTTTTAATTCTATTTGATGATGTTAACCACATTACGTAATTGTCAAAGAGACCGTATAGAATTACCTCATATTCATATGTACTCTTAGAGTTTTTAAGTAAACTTTTTCTGCTTTTCTATTTAATTCTTCTTGTCCTTGTTTTATTGTATCATAACTGGGACTGGTTTTACTCTTTTTGTAGCTATATCAACTGGTGATATGCCTAACCCGAGAATCAGAATTCAAAAAAAAAAGCAAACAATATGCTAGTAAATCACTCCAAAAATTACCCTATTGTAATATCCTTTGAAACATCAATACATAGTCTTATTTTTATTTATTTCTTAAACAGTTTCTTAAAAATCAGATACTGTTATATACATTTTTAATTTGCATTATCATATTATCTTCCATATGCACAATATAGACGCCTACTATACACAATCCTTGAGTATCAAAACTGTATATATGGCATAATATTTAAATAGTCGTTATCAGATAAGTCCTTTACTAAGTCAATGTTTGATAGTAAAGGTGACGCTAGTTGAATATTCAGACATCTATGTTTCTTATATAGACATCAAACATTGGATCCATTAAGGAATCTTATAAATAAGCAATGGTTTCCTCAATAGTAAAACCTCCTATTCTCTTCGTCTATACCCTGGAGCGGACATTACGATTTCAATCTTCGACGAAAGCAAAATATGCGCAAATATCATCGTTGTTAAGTATAATAAAAAAAAATAAGTGTACAATCTATTTTTAGGACTCATACGTTTCAATGTTTAATTTTACAAAAAAATATTCTGCATTTTTCTGGTCTGTTGCCAGTCAGGTCTTGATTCTAACGCAACTGTGCTTCGTAAATAATGGATTCTCTATTAGTTTAATACAATTACTCATGAGCGGCGCCTATGTACTGAATCGGATATTAAAATCTCGAGTTTCCACAAAAGCTAACCATTGAGGAAATACAATAATAGGTAAGAAAATATATTTTTCTGATATAGACTCCTTTTCTCGTCAATAATTCTAATTTTTAAATTACGATAAGTGTTTATTTAAAATCAAAACAAATACGCACTTGCCTGGTCTTCACTTAGGATTGCAACTCACTTTTGAACTTAATGTAAATGACGTAGCAGATATTCTAGTCCAAATCTGGAAACGATATGCCATACATGGCCGAATGGCGGATTGTAGAGGGATACTATACTCTAATGTCTAAGTAAATTTCAAGCAGGTAGAGTTACCCTCTTTTTTGCAACAGCTTACTAATGGCATCCGTGTATTTATTCAAATTTATGTTCCATGTGAACTATCAGTATGATCTCATTATCTCGGAAGATATGCTATTAGTCTGTTTTTGCTGTAGTCTTATGCTCAAGATAGTTTCAAATCTATAACTCTCACTGCAGAAGATCATTAGTAAGAACTCGCTTTGCTGCAACCACCATATATATATATATATATATATATATATATATATATATATATATATATATATGCAGTTTCTGTTCTCTCTGTAATAAAGATAAAAGATAACTTTTCAGTAAATATTTTTTCTCTAATATCCTATCTGTTTAATTAAAGTCATACGGAGGTTTCACAATCAAGTACAACATAATTGTATAAGAAACATTTACACAATGATAATAATTAAGATTTTTCCTTAGATATTTAATTCTCCAAAGCAATTCTATGACATCCATTGTCTAATCTCCACTGGTGGTGGCGTACATTTTAAACTTGACAATGTTTATAACTATTGTTGTCGAGTAGTCCCTGCCCTTTATTAACGATGAACCATCAGTACAAAAATATACTTTGAAAAAAATCTATGAATGCCCGGGTTAGTACAAGCGTAATATTTTGATATGCAGATTGCGTTGCAACAGTATTCCATATTATAGGATTTATAAAATAATATATATATATATATATATATATATATATATATATATATATATATATATATATATATATATATATATACTTCGGAATAGTTTTTATTTAACAATCAGTGGTTATGTAAACGTGAGATTGTTGGTTTACAAAATATTACTGGCAGTAATATTCTATAAGTTATCCCATCTAAACAAGAATTGCTCGATATGCAAGATAGAGCAAATAAATTAAATTGTAATTCAACGAATTTCAAAAAACTCTCATTGAAATGAAATGAAGTGGTTGAGTTTCATATCAAAGAATTTTTATTATTCTAAGCAAGACAAAGAATGTTTTAGAAAGTTTATCTCCTTAACCTATAGGGTTTCGATGTCTACCATCTCATCAGAGGAGTGAAAATATTAGCAAATACTTATAAAGGTGTACACCCTATTTGCTAAAGTCAGTGAGACATGGAAAGTCAAAGTGAAAATAATACATTTATCAGAAGTCCTGTAGCAGGAGTATTTGTAGAAAAAGGATATGAATGTTTTTGTTGATCCAACTTGTTTGGTAAAATCCATATTATACGTTCTTTACATCCGTTTGGTAATAGTTTCCAAGTTATATCCTGGGTAATCCGCATAGCTGTGTACATATCCGAATCGGGCAAGTGCTTGTTTAAATTTGTTTTGGGTCCAGCCGATAATAATTTCAAAGTCTGGTGGAAGCCTTTTCATTAGAAGCTTATATTATTTTTAGTGGGGCGAAGTGTTACGGAGAGTAGGTGATGGTAAGTGGTAGGAGGTGGGGTGATACATTTGTGCATATTCATCCTAATATACACATGAACACACATATACAAACTCAACACTTACACACAATATACATATGTTATATACATACAGACACACATACACATACATATATATATACATATATACAATATATATAAACATATATATACATATACATATATACACACACTTAAACATACAGACATCTCTATAAAAATAAAAATAGATATATCTTCAAGTAGAATCTAAGAATCATAAAGTTTATATATATATATATATATATATATATATTATAGAATGGTTTTCCTCTGTTTGTCTGTATGTAAATAATTAACCGATAATCTATTAAACTACAAGTCACACAACACAGACATTTACAAAAAAGAAAAATTATACGCCAAGGATAGTTTATAAGGAGCATATGTTTGGATATACGAATAACACTTACAGATATATATGGGCAAATTTCAAGTAAAACTGTTCATTTACACTTGCTGACATTTTTAAAATTCTTCACGCCATGCCCACTTTCAATTTACTATTTCAAGTCGTTTAATAATAAATCTTTTCTCCTATCTCGCTATAGTTACGTCGGTAGAAAACGCAGGTGCAGCGCTAAAACTTTTGGGTTAGATTCTAGTTGATTGTGCATACATACTTTGTATAAGTTTGGAAATCACTACTATATAGTATCTAGAATAAACTTTATTATAATACTGTTATGTATTATCCTAGAATAAACTTTATAATAATGAATACTGAATTTGCATAGATTGAAATATATTTCACGATATTTACCACTCAGCAAGGGAAGGGACCATCCATACGATAGCAAAATATAAATAAAAATCCAGTATAATAATAGTGCAATATACATTAATATTTATACGGCGAGACATTTACTGATTTTGCATGACAGATTTGTTTTTGTATTTGCTGATCTGTTTTCCTGTTTCAATTTGTTCTGATTTTATTTTGTAAGACATGCAGCTCTGGGAATTATAAAAAGAAACATTATTCAATATATTTAACAGAAATTCTATATTAACGTGAAACATTATCTGGTAAATAAAAAAATGTATGAAGATTCGTAATATAAATGTTTCTTTTGTTTTTCGCTTTTGTTGATACGTTACTCTACCATCCGACCTTATCGAATATTTCTATCATCTTTCGTTAATACTCGCATAGCTTTGTTTTATTTATTTATTATTAAGTGACATTTTAAAATATGTGCTCATTTATTTCAAAAAACAAAAATCATCCTAAATGAGATGATGGATTATATCCCACACAAAAAACAAACAAACAAGAAAGCAATGTTAAAATCCCTTAATTGCTTTTAAATTTAGTGTTATCTGGCTTACACTTTATTCAAGAATATTATTTCAATGTCTTCAGAATAAATTTCCCTACGTCGTGCCAGTCGCCATCTTAACGTCCTTTCCTTTACGTTTTCAGATGACAAACAAGTGATTTTCGCAGATGATATAACAAGATAAAAATATGACAGAATATTCACAACATGGCAATATAATATTAGTAAAATAAATATTGTAAAAGAAATAGCTAAAAAAATAGATAAATAAAATTTCGATAAATTGGTCTGTTTAATAATGAGGGAGTTACCATCAGATTGTGAAATGTTTATTTCAATGATATTTTTCAGATTCAGACAAGATGGATAGCGAATGTTAAGGTTGTAATTAAGAGAATAACAAAGGACATAGAAATATAACTAATGCAAAAGCACGAAAATATGATCTTTATATTTAAAATGAAATCATTAAAATACTGCGAAAAATGAAAATATTCATATAATTAACTATTTCAAGTTTAGAAACACATTGATTCTAAATGTATTGGATAGTTCCCTTATAACACACACTAGCAAAAAGGATAAATTTTAAACAAAAGCATTTTAAGGCGGGAAATATAACTGCTGCAATGTAAGAGAGTGGTAGAAAGAGTTCGACTGAACTTCAATGTATGATTTCACGTGTAAAATATTCCCAATATAAAACTTAACTAACTACTACTACAAATACTATAAATATATAAAAGACCGTTCTTGGTTCCCATTTTTTTCCGATCTGAGTTAGATAATTCGGACATTTTTCCCCAACGGTTTCGGACAATGGAAATTTGAACTATATCAAATGCATCTTGTGCACGCTAATATTGTCCCAGTGTATTATTTAATATGCAAAGAAAGCAAACTTTGTAAAAAAACGAAGAGTGTATTTAAAAAAATAAAATCTAAAGGTTTAAATTATCGAATTATTATTCCTATACAAGCATTTCAGTCCAGCGTTGCGCGGGTCTTTGGATGTGTGTGTTGAGCCAAAACATAAGTGGTAGTAGGAAGGCAGACTCGAACCCGTACAGCAAAGGAGGACAAGAACGGGAAAAAACCTGACGTCTTTGCTGTTACAACCACCGCCAAACCGGAAGTGACGCAATTTTTAATTAAGGCGAGACAATCGAAAGGAGAGGATAACTGTCAAAAATCTCGGCGAAAAAAAAGCGAGCCCTCCTGTAAAAATGTTGAAGGTGAAGATATTAATGTTTGTAGTAAATTTTTCGATATTTGTCGTCTGAAAGGGCGAACATCAAAACAATACTAATCTTGTGAAAAGCCATGGCCTCTGTCGAAGGTTGTACGCAGACATGCAAACATACATACATACAGCTATTTATATACTGGTAACTAAAATTTTGGACCCAAATCGATTAAAAAGCTTGCCATATCTCTGAATAGCCTTTATTTAAAATTTTCAAATGTTTACCCCAGAAAATTTCTGAGTTATTTGGTAGACACCGCAGAGGTCAAATTTTTTAAGCTTTAATCCCTATTAAGACCCATTTACATTTAATTTGTGGGCCTCAAATCCAGTTATTAAGTTTGATCCATGTCCAAGGAACCTATATGTAAACTGTTAAGTGTTTAGATCCAAAATTGGCAGAGAAGTT
This sequence comes from Euprymna scolopes, assembly GCF_053919585.1. NCBI lineage: Eukaryota > Metazoa > Mollusca > Cephalopoda > Sepiida > Sepiolidae > Euprymna > Euprymna scolopes. The sequence continues at coordinate 42,376,192 of NC_136515.1, read as the reverse complement.
TTATAGAATTCTCAAAGATCGTTGAACTTTGACATCTTAACAGCCACATTTCTGGCCGAAAATGAATTAGAGATATTTTCCCAAATCTCAGTACCCTGTATATCAAATTTCGAGTATGTAGGCTGAAAATTGGAGGAGTTATTGCGTAGGGAAATGTACACACACAGACACACAAACACCTACACCTTCAAAGATATATAGATTCCTAGATTACAAGAAGCATTTAAGATTTTACCCTGCTAGACCAAGGAATATATCATTTCAAACCTAAGCATAAAACGCCAACGAAAGAATTTAGCTTAACATAGCTGCAAGCAGAAGATCTTTACCTATACATTAAATAATTTAGAAACATAAAATTTCAAACTTGAGCGAAAATCTTCCATCGAAATGATATTTTATGTATGCTTAAGACTACCAGGAATCTGTGATTTATACTTAAGCGGTCAAAACTTAAATTAACATGCAATTTACACTTAAGCTTTAAACTTCGATGAACATTAGATCTAAAAATTATGAAGGTCACTCCAGGAATAAGCGATTCTAAACTTTCTAATTAAACAAACTTACACATCCCCATGTGCGATTATTGGTAAACTTTCTAAGTAAACACACTTACGCACTCCCATGTGCGATTTCAAATTCCTGCTGTACAACTCGCTGACATGCAATTATATATCAGGCGTAACATGCCGATCAACATTAGATTTTAAATTCAGACATAATTCTCCCGCGAAGTTTCCTAGCACTACTCGAAACATAGCGTAAGCTTAAAGCACGAACACACTCGTGTTGCAACCGTTAAACGCATCAAAAATGTATAATGCAATTCCTACCCAGTAGTCGCGTACGGCTGATTGTCATAGTTTAAATTATACTATGATAAAGCGGCTACCGGACACTACGTCTCATATCGAACTTGGACGTATATAACTATGATGCGTAAACATAAGATAGAAATGACTCATCTTTTTATGACCAAAACACCACTTGATTCACAGACTCTTGAAAAAAAAACAAGACAAAATAAGTATACATAAATAATATAATAATGTGATGAATTTTATTCGAAATAATTCTGCTGTGACTAATAAAGCATGAGGCTATATATTCTGGAAGAACAGAGAAAACTCGTTTATAGGATTCAAGGAAAACCTTCGCTTCGATTAGGATATGGATACTATGATTATGTGAACAGTAATATTATACTATTATCCTTTAGTTTTGTGAATGGCATTGGTATTGTATGTTATATATTTTGTTTATTAGTAATAAAGCTAGTAATAAAGCAGAACCATCTCCCATTGGTCATGGGTCTCAAACTGGGACTCTTTTCAGCATTAATCTTGGCTGCCTGCGCCATCATTACAACCGGTTCCCTTAGGTCCTCCTCCCCTCTGATAATGGCCGTAGCGCGTTCTAACAAATGTTCCATGGGCGTTACAGATACGCTGGTGTAAGCCCTCAACAGTTGCTTAACATGGGTGGGAAGGCCGGCCACAAACGCATACGCCAATGTTTGCTCTGACACTCCATTGCCAAATAGAACTGCAAGTTTCTTCAGCTCCGCGAAGAAGACGTCCACGGTTTCTCCTGGCATGAGCTTTCTAGAGGCAAATGTTTCGTAGGCCGTGCAGGGATCCATGGCAAATGCCTTGTATAAAGCATTTTTTATACAGGTAATATCAGCCTTCTCCACGGCACTAAGTTGCTGATATACACTTTGGGCGCCTCTAGCCAATCTTAGGGAAATCACGGTATGCACCTCCTTTACTTCACAGAGGTTGCAGGTCAGCTCAACCCTTTCGACCCAGTCGACAACAGAAGTGGATCCGTCGAATTCGGGGATCAGTTTTAAATCAAACTTTGCCCCAGCCATAGTTGTCCAGGAAAAGAGACAAACGAAATAGCCGAAATAGCTTATGACCTTCACCAAGGTGCGCGACTTGACATACAAAAAAAACAGCCTTTTAATCACCTGCTAACGCACTCGTCACTGTAACGTCCAATGACAACAACAACAACAACAACCTTCTCACTCGACCTGCCTTTTATACCACTATCTCAATCCCTTCTCTTGCGCATGCCTCTGTAGATTCCTGACAACCTCGAGACTTCCGCTTATAAAAAACCCACGTTTTGTTGTCGCGCATGCCTATACAAGGCACAAACACGTGGGAGTTTGTTTTGTTGGTAAGTACTACATACTATCGAATGAGGCCTACGGTATTATAACCCCGAGAAATACCGCATATACACAATATACTATTTTATCTAAAAGATAAAACGCAGAAAAAACGAAACTAGGGCATAATAAATAGTATTATTAACTAATTAAACTATTATTGTCCTTGAATGACAATGAATAACACTTCAATCGTAAACTAACGAGTATTTTTTACGCCACTTGTTTATGGAGTAAAATTACATGAAGTTCTTCTTCCGCATTTCGTTGAAGTATTTGTACAACAAGGACAATAATGCAAAATTGTGGCGATAGGAGAGAGCTCAAGCAAGGTATATGGACCGTGATCTCTTAGATTTAAGAAGTTTGCAGTCTATATACAGAGGGGTAGAATAGAACAGTCTGCAGGATCCCAGCTGTTGCAAGAAAAGGTATTACGAATTAAATAGAAATAACGGGAAAAATGTAATACGCAGAGTAAATTATTTCTCCCGGAAACCACCATATATATGTGTATTAAAAAATAATAAACACGATAAAATGTCGGGGTACGGCGAATTAAATGTAAAGTCAAAATATAGAAGATAAAAAAGCAAAACAAGTTTGAAAAATGATGATGAATTCGATTCGAATATCTGCTTTACACTGAAAAGATGGTATTAGGTTCAGCGATGCAATGGCGTCGCGGTCGTCGCTTTTAAGACACGGTTTAAATTGGTTGATGGATTTCTAATGATGAAAACAAGAAAATGATTTTAAAAAAATCCAAATAGTTTGATCAATTCGGCTGGTTACGAGGAATGAATAAAACAAATATGTTCATCATTAAAATCTCATAAATCCAGATATAACAACATGGATGAAAACCAAAAAAGGAAAGCATTGAGAGAAATGAGTTATATTTTGTATTAGAAGTGTCTGTTACTTAAATATCTAAAGAAGCAGAATTATTCTCACACTTTCAATCTGGTTTGACGTTAAAGCTATAGATTTTTGCATTACTGTTTAACATCGGTCTTGTGTGTTAGAAAATCATGCTTGAATATATCGTGAGTATATATATATATATATATTTATATATATATATATATATATATATATATATATATAAATATATAGTGCCTTTTGCCGCAAACGCGTCGTCTTCAGCGTTATTACCGCGTGCCTCGTTGATGATAATCAGCCTTGCTCTCTGGGTTGACAATTCGCTTCCATTGTAACCTTCCAGTGTATACGAGCCCATTTCTGGACGCAGATCTCTTACATTGAGAGGCAGCCCCTCTACAAGATGGTTATGCAGGCTTTTCACTCCTGTGACGAGTCCATGAGTATGATAGTCGCACACTGGCTAATTGAGGTTTCTCCCAAGCAGGATCGCCCACCTTTATCTTTTCTGTACCTGCTGTTTTGGGTTTCCTAGAGAAGGTGCCTCAACGCACTTTAGTCGCATGCACTAGCGATAAATCATGTTAGCTGGGGCAGTCAATGGCGAGACATCGTTTTACCAATAGACTGCTTCAAATATAGAATACCGTTTCCCTGCCGCAATTCGCTGCACACTCCGATGACACCACTCCACAATATCTGCTGGTGAATGGTGTATAGATGTCGACGTTACTCGCTTGCAAAACAGGACCCGGCAGTGACTCATGTACTGTAGTCTCAGATTACGCCTAATTGATAACCATGTTGCTCGAAATAAATGAGCGACATATAGTGTTTTCCTTGGTACTGGGTTATATCCATTTCGTTTTCTAAACTGAACTCAGAACCACGTGTCGCTAACATTTTTCGCAATTTTCACCACAGTAATAAACAGACCCTTAGAAATCGTGAGGTCCACTTGATAAACAAAATATACCGCCGACCTTCTGCCGGTGTGATCATATTAATTATCGACAGACTTCATTCAGATAAGGTCGTACTTATTTAGCGACACGGTTTCCACACAGTACAGGGATTCAATCGTTTCTTTGATGAGATTAACCATCACTGTAGTATTCTCATGAAAGCCTCGTCTCGGTTTCGTTCTGACCTCGGTAAAACTACACTTACTTTTTGTTTATATCCCTTGACCAAATTTCTGAGTTCGTAAAGTGTCTTCCTTATCAGCATTTCACTTGCCTCCCCCATGAGGGTGACAGTGATGCAGTAATCCATTTGTGCACACAAAAGCAGAGTAAAGATACAAGACATTTACTTTTAACATACATGCCATGTTTACCCGTCTTAGCACAGTATACAACTCTGCCAGATTTATATGTGGCGTATCTCATTCTTTTCATCACCAGCTCTCATCTTTGACAGCAGCTCCATAGTTCTCCAAATATACGCCATTGACGAAGAAGCTTGCATTAATTCACACATTAAGCTCAGCATGATCCTTGCACCACTCTCCGCGCACCGGGTCTCCTTGGTGCGCCTTAGCATCACCCTCGTAAGTCATTGTCCTTGAAGACCGTCATAACTTTGTCATCCCAACAACTATTCTCCTTTTAATGAACTCTGAACATGGCTTAAGTCAATATAAATACTACTAATAATACTAAAAAGTACTCGAGCAATGTTCACCAGTTCGTCGGGTAAGAAACAGGGCATGCTAGTAACCTCGTTTTCTCGTCCCAATATCAGAATATTATCCACTTCCCGAACTGATAGATCACACATTTTCGCACTGCTCCGGTTGTTTTTACGTGCTGATCCCAATCTAGCAAAATGCAGTCTCATTTCAGTAGCGGGAATCACGTATTCGTAAATAAACACATTCTCAATATCCGTCGATGTTGCTCATCGGATATATATTTTTAAAGGTTTAGCATGTAAGTGTAGCAGTTACAAGCATGATGGATGGTGCTACCATTGAGCCCAACACCCATGCGCCCAGACCACTGTCTAGTAGAGCCATAAGGCTTTATGCACATGAACTTTTAGATACTCCATTCTAAGTTTAAGTAACGACCCATTGAAGCTTTTCTACCTCCATTCTGTTTGATTTTGTGTGCAGATATCGATATGTACCGTGTCTGCCTCGACGTGTTCATTTCCCCGACAGTTTCTCTCTCTCAATCTCTCTCTCTCTCTCTCTCTCTCTGGTTACAACAACTTCCCCGTTGCATGCAGTTTCTAACCAAATGCTTTAGGTGCCCTCATCTTAAGGAAAGAACGCAGCTACTCCTGCTACCTACGCCACGTTTTGGGGCATACAAGGCCCGTCTAGATCGCACTGAAAGCGTAAGATGTCGTCCATAAATACGGTACGGGATTTTTTGAGCAGTTCTCTTAATTAGAGAGTATCCATACTATTGGACGACCGCAGAACTCCTAAGACATGACACGGTAGTCTAATACATTTGTTTTTCATCCAAAATTCTGACAACATGTCGCCTTGTAGCTGTGTCAGCCGTTGTAGGCTTACCAGAAAATCGTCTACGGTTTCCCTAGAAAGAGACGGCTCATGGTGAATATGTCGAAAGCAACAAATGAGTCTGTCTGTAGGCTTTCAAAATGGCACATGTAATTTTTTATATCATTTCGTTGTTATTCCGAAAGCCGCACCTTTCACCTGTAGAGACAAGAATAGCTTAAATTTGATTATTTCGCACAGATCACAAGTAAACTCTAGGTCTTCCAATAATTCAGTTATTGAAATGTCCATAGATGCGCCACTGCATTAGTGAGATTAGCCGAATTGTCTTACACCAAATGTCTAATAAGGCTGATATTGCAATATTTTTTACTCGTAATAGGGTATGGTCCCTCACAATTGGGAGATTTTATTTACACAGAATGCAGCTAGGAACTGAAGAATCAAATTAATTCTCGTTCTGCTACCAATTAATCAGAAACCACAATTGCTCCATAAAAATTAAACCTTGTTTTAGCAACCTTGCATACGTTTTCTTCGTGTCAACACGGGAAACATCTTTTGTTCATTGGCTAAAACATTATAATGTCATGAACCTATACAGAACAGCTGTCTCCATGACTTTACAGAAAAGCTAACTATCGGAAACTATTCTAATACTAAACATGACTTCCAACGCAAGAGCTAATTTTGCTGGTCGCAAATTAGTAATCACGTCCTCCACTACGCATCACAGCACTGCCAGAAACCCAGGTAAAAAAAAAGAAACCAAATAAGCCAACTGGAATGATCACTCAATTTATACAATTGACTTTGAAGGTAAATTTGCATATATTACTCGTGAGGGAGGCTATAAATTGTAATATCTGAGGATGCGTTTCTAGCCTTAACTTCTGGCAGTTCCAAATCATCAGAATGGTAATTCTGTGTTACTTTTGTTCAATTTTGTTGTTCAGTTCTACTTTAATTATATAAGCTGCACATTTTGCATAAAAAAACAATACATGTTAATAATTAATGCATCTTGCATAACTACACTAATGCTGATTTAATGAGAAATGATATCTGATTTATTAATATAGTATAATTGGGGTTTATACTATACTAATGTTTCTTTTTTAATAATCAAAACATGTAGGAAGTTTATAAGGATTAGTTAATATATAGTTGCAAGGAAAATAATTAGTTTATTAACAAAATAAACATTAAAGTAGTTGTTCTTTTGTACTAACCTGTTAATTATCTCTTAAATTGATACATCATTGAAATAAGAATTTAGATTAATCCGTGGCTTATTACTTTTTCGTAAAAATGAAACGTCTAGTATAACAAGAATCTGAATGAATTTTAAGTTTTGTATTCTTATCATTACAATGAATTAACTGTGACTATAGTGTTTTAGATTTGAAATATGTACATAAATATTAAGCTGTTAACATAAAAAATAAGGTTTCAATAAAACATTAAGGTGCGGCAATCTTAGCGAGGTTTGTGAAAGGAGTTTCCAAATGAATATCACTGGATTACTTATTGATTTAAGTTAATATATTACACACGACAAAAAATAGAAGGCACCATTAAAGTTCGACGAGTAAGATAACTTAATTATCGCAATGGTTGTGCTTATAATGAATTATTGATTTATCTTGTCAAACATGTTATTAAATAATGTTTCTTTAGATAAGTTACTATAAGGAAGCTCATTGTTGGCTAAACAGGTTGCATGATTTTTCACAAACGTATGGATGAATCGTATTTTAGACGTTTCTGTATATGCAATAAGTGGTTTTAAAGCAGAAAATTTAATTCGTTCCAGCGTTTTACATTCTTGTATTCGATATTATTTCGCCACCTTGGAACGTAGTTTTTCTTTTGTATAACGGTAAATAAATTATGAGTATAACATTCTATAACAGTTTTAAATCTCAATTATGGTTAAAAGCGACATTGCAAATAAAATTATATTTTGTAAGTTTTACAAATGGTTTATATATTTTTTCATAGAATTTGGAATGTATTATATTATACCATCTATCTTTCAAAAGCGTGACGTTTACTTACAATATTTTATATAAACTAATTTATTTACTGTAATATACCACACAAGAGTTTTGTAAGTTATATTTCAGAAATAAAAGTTGTTACATTTTCACTTGATAATTTACCAGAAATCCTTTAGAAATAAGGATGTATAGAGCTTTAATTCAGATTTGTTTACATTTTTTTAGCTACAAATTAAATCACATATAGAGAATATAATAGTGACTGTTTGCTAAAATCAAATATAGTAGGTTGATATATTACATTGCCATGAAAATATTTGGGGGAACATCTATCAGCAGTACCTAAAGTAAGTGTTTCAAATTTAATTTTTACAGATGTATATGTATCATTATTATGACTCAAAATGTTTGCCCTTTTTTATTTTCATATTAATACTTTCTAGCGAGTGTTTGGGGGCATATATATATATATATATATATATATATATATATATATATATATATATATATATATATATCATCGGACTATCTTCCACTACATCATGTTGAGGAAGAAGAAAAAAAAAGATTGATAAAGGAGTCTTTCTCCGAAATATATTTCTTTAAAAATAAACACCTGTTTATTTTATTTTAAAAAAATCGCGTTATAGTTTTGGCTTCAAATGTATTTATACATGCTTTATTCTTCAAATTTCACTCAACGCTTCTAACGGATATACACAAAAATAATTACCCAGATTTTCTAAATGCGCGACCACAAGTCACCTATCCGGCTTCATAAAAACCCCGCAATTAACAACATCACGTGGGCCCTTCATCGAACTATCTTCCACTACACCATGTCGAGGAAGAAGAGAGAAAAAAAGATTGATAAAGGAGTCTTACTCCGAAATATATTAAAAAAAAAACACCCGTTGATTTTATAAAAAAAATTCGCGTTGCAGTTTTGGCTTCAAATGTATTTATATATGTTTTATTCTTAAAATTTAACTCAACACTTCTAACGGATATACACAAAAATACCTACGCTGATATATATAGATATATATATATATATATATAAATGTACAGTTGGTTCGTTCTAAAGAAATAAAACCATGTTTATACGTTACCAATTTTTTTGAAATTTTCAGACAACCCATTTTTAGAGTCGAGGTATGTTTTTATGTTATTAAAATAAATTTACCTAATTAAAATTAAAATATTAAATAAAATAAATATATTTATTCATCGTTTCTGCGAATCTGTTCTGTTGATAAAACTGAACTTCCGGTTCGATTCATTTCACAGCCACGAATTGACGAAAGGTTTAATTTTCTGTTAACTCGATAAGTAAAAAAAAAACAACATATTTCATTTGTTTATCTTCCAAATTTTTTAATTTACACATCTTTTCTTTATTATATAATACCAAAAAAAAAAGTTTGTTGCTTGCTTTTGAGTTTTTTTTATATATAAGAGTACTCATGCAGAGAGTGATCCGTGCTGAAATAATGTTATTATTTAAAAAGTCATTCTTAACATGCGGAGGTAAGGATGTTTTGTACCTATTCTGTACTTTAACCTTACAATTGAATAAATTAAAAAAAAACATATCGTAAAACGTTATTTAAACGTGGAAATATGATTTAAAAAATAGCGCGGCTCTCTGCATTAGCACCATTTTTATTTATTGTTGTTGTTTCACGAATTTTCGGCCAACTATTCCTCTGGCCTTCATGAAAAGAAGTCCTTTTATAAATGTTCAGTAACTTTTTCCTTTTATTATTCTTAAAGAATAAAACTTTTCTTATTCATGAAAGGAGTTAAGCCTACGTAAATAAATAAATGTTTGTACACGTGACAAATTATCAATAAATGGTTTAGTTACTTTTTTTAAAAAATGTTTGTAAAAGTGCGAAAGGCGACGTTACGTTGTTGTACAAACATTACTCCCATGCTTAATTTCTATACTTATAGGTTTCTGGAATTTTTTTTCACTGGATTATTATTGATTGGACACTAATTAAACAGATTATTAAAAAAAAATGAAAAAAAGAAATCATTATTTCGACATTTGAAAGTGGTTCTCACTTTTTAGTTACAACGTTCTGATAAATCAGTCACCCATTTTGTAAGCAATAAAAACGCGGTATATCAAAACCATAGAAAGTAAAAATAATGAGTCTCTACCGCATTTGTAAGTCAGAAATATATTTGTTTCTCAAAGAAAAAAAATAGAGAGAACAGGACTTTTTTAAATTGTTTTCATGAAAATAAAGTTTCGAGATTTTAATTATTATTTTTTTTTTACTTATTTAGTCAGTTTGTATTTTTTTTTTTAATTGTTTTTTTGAAAGGTGAGTTTTTTTTCAAAACTTTTGTTTTGTTTCTTTTTAATTTTTTTAAAGTATTATAAATTTCACTAACATGCTGGAGAAATGTTTAATAATTTGGTATTTTTTTAGATTAGGTCCACCTCCACAATTTTCCTTTCAATGAGGACATTTATAGGTTTCCGAGTATGCTGAACACGCAAATTGCATTGAAATTTTGCGGAAATAAATAGTTGTATTATGCATTGTATTCTTCAGCGGCCATCTTTTTACGTGCACACGCGCCATAAACAAATACACACACGTAAAAGAGATGGCCGCCAAAGATTACAATGCATAATACAACTTTTTATATCTTGATAACTACTTATTTCTGCAAAATTTCGATGCGATTTTCGTATTCAGCATAGTCGAAAACCATTTCAAGTCGTCATTTAAAAGAAAATTGAGGAGGTGGACCTAATCTAAAAATTTACCAATAATTTTTAATCCCGTACGCCTCCCGATACATTGCTTCGTCAACATGCGACCATTTTATATCTCCCGAAGACACTTCCGTATTTAGAAAAAAAATAAATAAATAAAAAGTGACCGATTTACCAGAACGTGGTAACTAAAAAGTGTATATCCCTTTCAAATGTTGAAATGATTTTATTTTCAATTTTTTTTCATAATCTGGTTAGTGTTCAATCAATAATAATCCAGTGAAAAAATTTCAAAAACCTATCTGTATAGAAACTCCACCACGTAAGTAAATAAATAAAAAAATGTTACGTGCGCATGACTAGGGGGTACTAAGGGAACGACCATTAAATAATTCTGCGGGTCGCCATGGAACTCAACGCCCAAGGAGTATCAAAATAGTTTTCATGATCTGAAGAAATTTTTTCCGAAAAGTGGGTGATCACTTTTCCATCTAAATTTAACTTAAAATGAGCACCCACTTTCTGGCCACCTGAGGAAGGGGCATTTATTTTCGTGTTTATTGGCTTAAAGGTTTTTTTTACAAGGCAGTTTGGTACGCGAATGCATATTTAACAGTTTTCGTTTATGGTCACGCATAGCATAAACAAAGGCTACGTCTGTGAAATGCAAAATAGTCCCAGAGTTCAGGGGTTAATACCATGCAAAAGAAATCAAACAAAAAGACTTTTAAGCCAAGAAACACACAGAAAGAAACAAAATAGCATCCATTTTTTTCTATCGAATTCATTTGCTGTTTTTATTGAAAACTATTTTCCCCCGGATTTTTGATATAATTTTCCATTAAGGGGTGTGCGTCTCACGTTCGTAAATAACAAAATTTTTTTTTGTAGATTCTGGTGTGTTAAAAACGAATCTGCAAACCGTTTCCGTCACAAAAAATAGTTTTTATGATATGAAGAAATTACTTTTTCGAAAAAGTGGCGATCACTTTTCCATGTAAATTTAACTTAAAATGAGCACCCACTTTCTAGCCACCTGAGAGAGGGGGGATTTTTCCCATGTTTATTGGCTAAACAGCTTTTGTTTATGCTTACGCATAGCGTAAACGAAGGCTACGGCTGTTAAATGGAAAATAGTCCCAGAGTTCAGGGGTTATTACCATGCAAAAGAAATGAAACAAAAAACTTTTTAGCCAAGAAACAGAAAAATTCCCCTCTCTCAGGTGGCCAGAAAGTGGGTGCTCATTCTAAGTTAAATTTACATTGAAAAGTGATCACCCACTTTTCGAAAAAGTAATTTCATGAATGTCATGAAAACTTTTTTTTTGCTACGTAAACGGTTTGCAGATTCGTTTTTAGCACACCGACATCTACAATAAAATATTTCGTTATATATGAACGTGAAACGGGTCTTAAAGTAAAATAATACCGGATTTTTTTGAGCAGATTTGCCGTTTAGTTGTACAAATATCCTCACACCAGGTAATCACTAAAAGGGATTTTTAAAAGTCGTCACCTGTATCGAGCAAAAGTTTAAAACCACCGATTATATGCCAGCCTACATCATGGTAACATATATTGAGTGAGTTCCTAACAGTATTTTTAGTTTAAACTCATTTTCCCAAAATTTCCCCAAACTTAACATGTTCGATACAGTCTGCCGCCATTTGTATTTTTCCGATATACCGATAAACATTGAATGTTTTTGAACCGATTATACATTACATAAAAACACTAAAATCTTATACAGTTAGGTAGAACAGTTAATTTTCTTGCCTTTGATAACATTTATTTGTTATATATTTATTTTTTTGACAACTTCTTTGTATCTGTGTTTAATAATATAAACACTTTTCATTTAATGTAACGTTTAGTCGGCTCGAAAAACAGTGTTTATTGGTGTATTTGAAAGCTACAAATGGTGGTGGACACTGTTGATTACTTTAAGTTAGAGAAAGTGAGTTAAAACGAAAAAACTATACAAAATACTGTCAGAAACCTATGCATTATGCCAGCCTATGTCATGGTAACATATGTTCAGTGAGTTTCAGACACTGTTTTGTATAGTTTTTAGTTTTCAACTTACTTTCCCAAACTTAACGTATTCAACAGAATTCACGACCATTTCTGTTTTTTGAGCCAATTAAACATTTTACATTACATAAAAACACTAAATAATTATCCAATTAAATAGAAACGTAAATTACCTTACCTTTGCTTTCATTTATTTGTTTTTGGACGACTTTTTCGAATCTGTGTATAGTAACCCCCTCCCCCACCATCAACCAAATATTAATTACTAAATCACATTTTTTAAAACAACAAAAAAAAGCATTTAGCGTTTCAACATTTTTGCTACGTTCGACTTCATCCACTGATGGTTGGTCAAGTCCAAAACATGAATGATTGACAGAAACTCTCGAGGATCCAGATCAAATTCTGCAAGAGCACCATTTTTTTCAGTTTCGCCTTCTTTTTCACTTTTTGCAGTGGATGTCTGTACTAATATAAGAAACATGCATTTTCTCTTTTATTAAATTTTTCCATTACACCAAATTGAGCCACTGCAACGCGTGGCAGGGTACAGCTAGTATATATATATATATATATATATATATATATATATATATATATATATATATATATTGTGTACAGAAAGTTGTTAGTTGAGACAGGTCATTGGTACCGTCGGTTTCAAGCCCGATAATAAGGCCCGTTTAAGGTATCCTTATCAAGCTCTCTTCAGCCAATATTCGACGAATATTGGCTGAAGAGAGCTTGATAAGGATACCTTAAACGGGCCTTATTATCGGGCTTGAAACCGACGGTACCAATGACCTACTCAACTAACAACTTTCTGTACACAAAATATAAGTACGCTCTTAAAATTTGGATTTTCCTTTTAATTGAGCACTCTGCTGGAATTCTTTTTCCAAAAAAAAACTAATCATAATTATATATATATATATATATATATATATATATATATATATATATATATATATATATATATATATATATATATATATATATATGCCCCATAATAATTGTCAATATGGGTGTGCACCTTTTTTTCATATTTAAGAAATGCCTAGATACACTTATGCATATATGTTCCAGTAACGAAAATATTAAAACCCATCGAGCGACTGACTTGAACTAATCGTAAACTTAAAATACAATTGAAACATTTGCTAAAAGTGCAGTAGCTGTGAATACTTTTTAAGCAGACTAGCATATTAGAACACTCAATTTTATATTTTATTCATACACACACCTACAGGAACTTTATCCATTTGAGTTTATTCAAATAAAGTTTTCTTACAGAAAACGTGAAATCTAATTCACAAAAATTGGTACTTTTATGTATCACTGTGTATCGATGTTCTTAATGTGCATTTTTCTGGAAATAAGTGTTGCACAGCGGCGCTTATCGGCTCAAATGATTGTATTGTTTGAACTGTTCTATTTATTGCGTATTCAGCCGGTACACTAGCTGCTAAGATATCAGCATTGAAAACAAAATTGTACTTTACAGGTGTAAGTTGACACGTAGTACTCTTAACAAATGCACAAATATACATCTATACGGTACAATCAGTGCATTTTTTAACATTTCGTATCAGTGTTACGATGACTGAAATGGCTGAAACACTAATTGTTCAGTTTCGATTTTGTAGGTTACTCACAAATTATATATATTTCATTTTATGCACGTTCATTGTTCTGAATTTATTAGCAATATTTTGGCATTAAATATTTATTCTTTTAATTTCGTTAATTATTGGTTTGCTGCAAAAGGGTAGTGTCCCTCATTCTGTGTTCATAAGAATTTATATTTTTACAGCATTCGTAAGTGTTTCATTGTTTCTGGTGATCGATATTAGTTTCGCTTATATCATTCACACACGGTAGTGTTTGAATATATGATTAAGCTTTTGTTTTACTCATTTAGAACTGCTTGAAGGTTTTACTGCTAACTCAATCTGTGACCAAATTTCAAACACGTTTTACAATTCATAGGTTACCTTCTAAGCTATATTTTGAAATAAAATTCTAATTTCCTTTCAGGGAAACAGAAGTTATCCTAAATTTATTGTCTTAAAAAATTCTCAGAATCTGTAAGGAACGAAGAGACATGTTGATTATAGCCTGTTGGTATTTAAAATAACAAAATCTGTTACTCTTACTACAATCGGCTGGCAACAGCATTGATGATTACGGAACAGGAGAATAAAAGAAATCTCGTTAATATTTAATCGCTGTCTCGATCCGTCTTTCAGCTGTACCCCCGCTAATAATTCGCAGGTTATAATTGAAACATTATAAACAAATATTTCAAAATAAATTCTGGTAAAATCATTACATAAAAAATCTAAATATGAAATGTAATATGGTTAAAATTTAAACATGGAAAAGTAAATGGACTATTTATTGAAACTGGAAAATAGAAGATAACATATCCTAGTAAAATAAAATATAATGAATATATAACTTAATTATTGCATTATAAATAAAGAATTAATTATATAATTATGAAGTGAATCTTTACAATATCTCAATGCTGCAATATTTGAAATTTATATCTTTTATTAAAATATATTATCTTTTCACTTTCCAGCTTACACGATTAGTCCTTTCATGTTTCTATGTTTCTTGACTATATTATTTTTGTGCTCGCATTTCCTTTACGATATATATATATATATATATATATATATATATATATATATATATATATATATATATATAATTATTTATGATAATAAGAATTAAATACTCAATTATTATATATATATATATACATATATATATATATATATATATATATGTATATATATAAGTATTTATACAAACATGTACATTAAAACATAACATATATATAATTAAAAATTCAAGTTTAGGAAATTAATAAATTTGGAAAAAATCAAACGGATATATAATTATCAATACTGATATTGTAGAACAATCCTATGTTGATAAAAATAATCAATATTCGAGATTAGTAGTAATTTTATTTGTGGACCTTAACATTTCATAAATTAGAATGCAAAACATCTATCATTCAACACAACGCATGAAAGTTGAAATCGAAATTCCGTTATTCCACTTGCTTTCAAAGTATAACCTCATCGTAAACGAAAAATAGTTAGCAAAATTATATTCATAGGCGTAATATAATTTTGCTTGTTGTGACAAAAATTTAAAAAAAAAGTAAACGTGGGGGAAGTTACTTCTTTAAACAATGTACAATTATATAGAACAAAAAATGTTACGCATATATGAAGACGAAAGAAAGAAAACACAGTGAAATCCAAAATAGACGCGTTATTGTAGGATTGAAAGTTTACTTAAAATTCACTGAAGTAAACTGTAATCCAAGTGGTGGAAAGTCTACTGTTGAAATTCAGAAAGATGTCGTAACGTATAAAATGTGCTTTCAAACGTTCCTTTCATATGATTCATTTATCCTTTAATATTGAAAGAAATTGCACAATTTAAATAGAATTTAAACTGTCATTACTTCTATATACGATTTAAGTTTATTACGAATTACATAAAGTTTTGCAAATTATTTGATGAGTCGAATACTTTTTCATGCGAGACGGAACAAGTAATTAGTTCACTCTAGCTCTAAAATAAACCATTTAGAGACTAAAATGTGTAATATATTAATAATAATATTACTCAAGGTGGTTTGTATTAAACTTAAATATACTATAAATAAAACGTTATGAAAACGACAAAATAATATAAAAAGTACGTTATTATCGATCGATCGACGTTTATTGTTTGATAGATATTTAGAAAAGAATATCAGCTAATATACTCTTGGATGTTTTAATAAGTTACGGGAACAAACAGGTGCTGTACCGCAGAAGTAATATATCTAGGATGATGGAAAGGCTAATGACTTCGATTACGATCCAGACCTTAAATGGAATAGCTTGGAAAATGCATCAAAGTTGTCCTTATTCTTCTAACGCAAACATTGCCAACAAAATTATGCACGATTTTTGCGATATCACAACATGATTTACGATTCTGGTCGAAGTAAATTAGAACTTAAAATTCGGTAAAACTAATTATTACAGAGATAATTTAGAACTACAATTCTATGGCGAATACATTATGGTTGATTACAATAGGCGTCAGAACTCGCCCTCTTCGTAGTAACTTCTACACCTAATATTTTAAAATTATTTGTGCCGCTAGTCATTTATTTATACATGTTCTTTTAGACAAATCTAGGTAGATTCCACGTAACTGAATTCTTTCTTGCTATCTCCTGAAATTGTAAATATATTCTAAAAAGAAATTCTACAATGAATGTTTATTACTATTCAAATAAGAACGTTAAACTTAAAATTTAGTATGATGATATGTTAGATATACCCTTCATTAAATTAACAACAATCGGTGACAAACTGTTCTGCTGTGAACAGAATAAATCGTACCAGTCTATTAATGAACCAGATGTGATCGATCTGTCAAGTTTATTGATTATCTGGATGTGTGTATCGGTGACACGTCTATTTCCGTTGACATTTCCGGACATTTGCATACGAATTAAGTTCTGAACTTCTCTATTCATTATTCAATGTTACTGGTCTTACCAAAACGCTGACTATAGCCAAGTTTTATTTTTAGCTTAAACGTACAATATAACATAATCGAATGCAATGCCTTAAAATGAACAAATATAAATAGAGAAATAAACGAATTTCTATGAAAACAACCCTTTTTGTTTCTCATCGACCATGGTTATAAATCCTTTCCTTTATCTGGTGATAAACGCAACGAGACTATACTAAAATCTCATCAAAGACGTAAACGGAATTAAAAATTAATATAAGCATCAATATACGTAAGTGAAGCAAACACATTAGTATTGCTACTATTAATATATATACATATATGTGTGTGTGTGTGCATAATAAGGAAAGATGAAAAAGGCAGTAATGTATATATATATATATATATATATATATATATATATATATATATATATATATATATATATATATATATATATATAATAAACCCTTTCTCGGGGTCAACGCCCAACTAGCACCGTGTGTATTTGTGTGTATGTATGTGTGTTGGGGTTGAAAGGGATCCCGTAAGCCGTGGTGACGGCAATCTTTCTAGGAGAAGTAAATCTCTGATTTAAAAAAAAACATAAAGCGGGAGACCAATACCCGCATTTAGCTGTTCTGCAGTTTAACTTGTTGCTGGCTATCTTGCTCTTGCTTGTTGCTGGATCTCAACATTTTGAACCGAGAGAGAGACTTAGTTGTCGTACTAAGCTAAGACTCTGTAACATCATCAGTGTACAGATACTCCCTCGGGCATTTATCTATTAAAATTGTCCTGTGGCGATGGAAATCATTTTTTTAGCTCATGGACTGAGAGAGTAGCACTCGTCTGGCAAGACATTGCAATCATATATACATATATATATATATATATATATATGTATACATATATATGTATGTATATATATATATATATATATGTGTGTGTGTGTGTGTGGGTGTGCTTATGTGCGGGTGTATGTATATATGTGTGTGAGTTTGTGTGTGTGAGAGCGGGTGTGTGTGTGTGTCTATGCGTATACAGGGAGTGTTTCTTTCAATCAATATCATGTTCTGCTTTTAAAATTATTGGTTCTTATGGGTAGACTTCTTTCTTAACAACACCGAAATCGACAACTTGTCAATTTGGCTTCTATATGCAGTCATTAAATGTCACCAGCGAAAGCACGCACGAGCTGGTGTCACAGTAAATTACTTTAGTTAAGAATATCGACAATGCCTTGTATTGTTTATTAAGATACGTAAATAATACAGACAAGTTATATTCGTGTACCTGTAACCTATAAATATATAAACAAGGAAACACACAACAGAAAACAATGGAAAATCTTCTGAGGGTCGGCAAACGCGGGACCAGGGAGAGAGTCATATATATTTTCATATATGTGCCATAGCAATAAAGTATGCCTCTCTTTCATTTTGTTAAAAATAAAAAGAGATAATTGACATGCTGAACAAGAGATTGAAGATGCATTTATCTCAAATTTTTTTATCCAAACTTTCTTGCGATCTGGCGTACTTGAGAAGGAAGTACTCTGAAGTATGGAGATATTATTCAGACAGTTTATCCTTGTTCGATGAAATACGATTCATTCGTTATGTTGCAAGAATACACGAACGCAGCCTCTCCAGGTTAAAGTAAAAACACCAGAATAAATTGCAACATTTAATATTAAAAAAAAAAATTAGTTGGTCGACTAGCCCGGATATTGTTAAAAACGCCCTTAATACCTCTTCCTCGCATTTGTCCCAACTTGATTTTAATATACTTTCACATGGGTTGGACTTCTGCATTCCCCCTTCTAACCCCAAACGTGAAAGGATTAATTCTGAATTCGAAGTCTTTTTTGCTCAATTAGCAAGACTTTCCCCGGATGGCGACAGAATGGTTAGTGACCTTAAGGCGAAATTGAATGATATTGCTCATTCATACGTAGGTACACCAGTCTCGTTTAGTGAATCCAAATGGAGAAATGAACATTTCCGTGCTATCAAAACACTACGCCAGAATAAATCCCTTACTATCTCTAAACAGGGCAAAGGTTCTAGTTTTGTTATACTTGACCACCAGGATTATGTCAATAAAATGATGACAATCCTCAATGACACCTCTAAATTTGTACAGCTAGGTCCGGTAGAGACACATTACACTCCTGTATCTATTGAATCTAGATTCATCTGGTTAAATGGGTGAAGAGTGGAGCTCTTTCTTCCTCGATTTCTGATTTGATCAGACCGACTGGTTCACTACGTCCCCGTCTCTATGGTTTACCTAAAACTCATAAGAGTGGGGTACCTTTAAGACCGATATTTTTCATGATAGGTTCCGCCCAACATAAAGTAGCCAAATGGCTTACTAATAATTTAGAACCAGTTTTGGAACAGTATAGTGCTTCCAGCATTAAGGATTCTTTTTCTTTTGCTAAATTTATCCAGAATTACACTCAGACTGAGAAATGTATGTGTTCTTTCGATATTGAAAGCCTTTTTACCTGCGTTGCACTCTCAGAGACTATTGATATATGTGCCAATGTCTTTTATAAATGCAGCTCGTAAGTCCCCCTATTCCTAAGAATATTTTTATGGAACTTATGGAATCCTGTAGTCTGTAAGAGTAATTGCTTGAGGTAAATATAAGAAAGAAAATAAGAAAAAAATGTGTACAGTTGAAACGATAAGAAAGGATGGGAGAACGAGGAAGGAACGGCTACAGAAAAGAGAACTATATTAAAGAGATTTTTATTTTATGAAAAGATGACCTGACTTATGAGAATTGTAATGTTTATTATGAGATAACAATACATTCTGAATTTTTTGTATTGGTGTGAAGTTTGCTGAAGAGGTTTTACGGCCCTAGTCAATATTTATAAGTCTATATTATCTTCAAATACACATCTATATTCTGTTGGTGAACAATTTGATTTCAATACGAAATAAAACGCAATTTTTTCAAAATGTGGCATTTCACACTGTTTGACACTCAATAATATAATCTCAATATAAGAAGTAAATAAGATTAACTAAAGTTTAATTTCATACACGTATTCTTTTATTGTTTAAAACCCAAATGTAATTGCATTTGGATGTTACGCGATTTACATTTTAATACTTCAATCATACATTTAATTTAAACGTCATGTCTATTAAATTTTCGTCCGTTGGCACGAGAGAGATTATCTATTTATCCTAGAAAGATGAGTTGTGTGTATGTACGTAATTGAGAGTCAATGTTTGAGCTACTCTTACTCGTTCATCTCTTGAGTTTACTATTTTATTCCAGTGGCTAAGAAAACAAAGAACTAAAGGAAATAATACCGAGATAAAGAGGCAACATATATAATACGTGGTATTTAGAAATAATCATCCAATTTAGTTCTGAGAAGATTTACACTTAGGCTACAATAGCTGTTAATTTTTAACACTTAGTTATCGCTATTACAAACAACTGCAACAATGGTATTTCAAGGACTATGGAATTATTCTTTGCCTTTAGAGCATCAATCAATGATTTAAACCAACTCTGTAAACCCATGCTTGAATATTTGTACAGTTCTTTTTTATAAAAAAATATTTTTCAAAGACCCTGGACTGATTTTATGTGATGTGAAAATATTCGCACCTATGTTTGTTAAAATACCGTCATAGCCAAAGGGTTAACTGTACTTAACTAACAAGAAAACAATAACTCGGCGTGATTATATCGTATATCACATACATTTTGAATCAATATATACAATATGAATTATCTGTCTAATAAATTTTCCAAGTATTTATCAAATATAGTCATTTATATATTTATGACATGAGTCTGATAACAGCACTGGTCCAAAAAGTAATATATGACGACACCAAGTTTTTCTTAAGAAATAGAAACCACTATCAAATACTTATTGATCAGGTCAGATCTGATCGATCGGTTTTGCCTTTGATTACTTGGCTTTTTATCCACGTCACGTCTCACTTCGCTGTATTTTCCAATCACACAAGAGAATGAAGTTTTCACCCTTCATTCCATCCGTCTTTAATGCGACTAATCTGCTCACTAGGCCGCGCTGATACTTTTGTGCTAAAATAGGCTCAATAAAACTCTTATCAAATGCAACACGTTGCTGACAAAAATTACTATAATAAAAAGAAAGCTAATAGTAAAATAGTGTAACATTACAGTCCTTTCATTATATTTTGCGTCATGTGCTGAATAGTTATCTCGAATCACGTCCATGCCGACATACACATCGATACCAATGCATATATGTTTATAACAATATAAACATGCGTAGGTATTATATATGTGCAAATATGTGTATGTCTATACATATATCTATATAAAAAGTAGTAAGCCTCGTGTGTGTGTGAGGGTCTGTGTATTTTTGTACAACTCTCATACAGACAAAACTACTGGACCAATTATGACCAAACCTATAAACATGATGTCCCCCTCTAAGGTATGATGCACACCAGTTTTTAAGGTTAAGAACAAAGTAATAGTCCACACCATTGAACTAATCATCACGAGACCTGCATCGAAACGCTGCATACATTTTCCAATTTAAGGTCAAAGATTATAGATCATTGCCTATATATATATATATATATATATATATATATATATATATATATATATATATATATATATATAGGCAATGATCTTTCATCTTTGACCTTAAATTGGAAAATGTATGCAGCGTCTCGCGATGGGAATATATATGCATATATATGTATATATATATATATATATATATATATATATATATATATATATGTACCCACTTTCAGCTGGATCAATCATGACGAGCCTGAAATAATGATTGTCTCGGAACTTGAGATAGTGCACACCGTTTTCTAGAAGAAGGTCATATTTAGTGCGGCTCTTCAGAACCTTCCTATCTAGGGTAATGCACAAATAGTTATTGTTCGCCACTCTCCTGGGGGTCGCCATCATGACGCCGAAAGTATGTTTTGCAGGGTAAAATCAAGGTCAAGCATTGAAATCCACTGGTGTAGACAAGACATCAGAATGCTCCAGCCGCGGTATGTTCACTGGCCAGAAAGAACTCCACATTCTTGCTCTAAATAAAAGCAGCATCATTGTAGTCTATCAGGGGACTATTCAATAAAAGGTTTTAGAAAAAGATATGATGAAAAAATCATATGATGTTGATTGTAGAAAGTTTTAACTATTAATGTGTTAGATAAAATGTACATAATTGATGCAAATTTACTTACCTCATGCTTTAGTATGTGATATCATATAGTAATCTTTTTTTGGACGGAAAGAATACGATACACGTTTCCGGTAATATGCGCGTGCCATATTTGTTTTTTTTTTCAAGATAGAGGGTAGAAAGTATAGAGATCTTGTAGATAGAGGCCGACGGTAGACCAGTCGTTTGGACCGGTACGTAAACTACAAGAAACGTGTCAATTAAATTACATCTAATGGGTCCACATTGATTGGTAAATGTAACTTTTGATTGTGAATGAAGAATCAATTCAGTGCTAATGCCCCCTTTATTGTGAAGAATCTAAACAGAAGTATGATATTTGGGAAAAGTATAAAGATTCAGAGATACTAAGAGCATGTAATGTGTATGGAACCCTGGAGCAAGATGCTTATGTCTGGTATATAGTTATATGAGCTCATAAGAATATGTCGTGTATAACGCTTAGCAAGCGTTCAACAACCAACCAGATCAAGTTTGTCAGTTTATATATATATGAGCTCTCTGCCTATATGCAAATTATACTTAATTTGCATATCATTACATCTTCCTACAAGGGAAGGGCTTTATGACGCGAGTACTACTTCTAATTCTTCTTGTGCCCTCCTGAACATCTTCCGTTATCTCTTTACATTTTATTGGAGATCTGGATCCAGCACGTCGGTCCCTATTATCAAACTGTTCCTCTTCTATACTCTGATCTTTCTCTTCTGACTCGCCCTATCTACTTCTTCCTCCACAGTATCATTCTGCATTAACTATTCTCTTTTGTAAATAGAGAGCAGCTTTGAAAACATTCCCTCATCCGATTAGTCTGCTTGGGATCTTATTTAGTCGGCATGAGGTAGAACACTATTCCTCTTTTCTTTATATAATATTGCAGTATTATGTCCTTTCTGCATGATAAATTCTGCTGTCTCGGCTTCCGTATTCCTATTTCTTTTGTACCACATCATTTACATTTGTAGCATATAACATCGTCAAAGGGGATCTTAATTGTCTGCCCATTAAAGCAGATGGTCTTTCTGGCCTGCCTGCATGCGGAATTGTTCTATAACTTTGTAATAGCCTTGGTAAGAAAGCATCGAGTTTCTCCTACTGTTGCAGGCATGATTTTTAGCCCTTTCGTACCGTGTCGAACATCCTTTCTCTTATACCTTTACTTTAAGGGTGGTAGATAGGGGTCTTGTAAGGTATGCATCTTATTTTAATTAGCCATTTATCCAAAGCAACATCCGTAAATTCTGGTGCGTTATCAGTCCCCAATGTTCTCGATATCTGGTTTCTCAAAAATGTTACTCCTAATGTTTGTTTTACGGTGCTATTTTTTACCAGGTACGCTCATCACTGAATATGCGTCAACTAGTATAAATAATAGTCCTATCCCATTGACATAGACATTGCCCCTGTGTACTCTGCTCCATGGTTCTGCTTTTCTGGGCCACACATATATTTTCTTTTGCTTGGAATTACTAAGGTCTGTGTATTTATTGCATCTTTATACTTAGTCTTCAACGCCCCCTGAGTAGCCCGACAACCATGCTTCCAATTTTAATCTTATTTGCGTAGCTGCCACTCCACAATATACGTCAACGTTTACACTATTTTATAATCCGTCTCCTCTGGTTTCTGTGGGAACTACCAAGTGTCCATGACATATTTCCCCGTTTTCTATAGTCAGTGTATCTCTTATTTCTTTGAATGGTCTGTAAGCCATAGAAAATTTCCTTGGCCATTCTCTTTATCCTAAACACTATTTTGTTAACTATTGGGGCATTTGTAGTTTCAGTAGCTATTTTATCTACAGATATTACCTCAGTTTCTACAAGGTACAGTAATGTGCCTTAAAATTCCTTGTCGTTTTTGTCCTTCTCTTCTCTATAAAACCTCAATCTAGATGAGGCATCAATGTGCAGTATCGTATTTCCTTTAACATACTCAATGTCAAAGTCGAACGTCATAAGTATAAACGCCCAACGTAATATTCTGGACGTTGTAACGTTAGCTAGTTCTTTTCCTGGGTTCAAAATGAATTTCTGTGATGTGTCATCATTTTTCAACAAGGTTTTTCCAATCGAGAACTATGTTGATCTATCCGTTGCATACACTCAAGCTACTTCTCCGTTCCTATCTTCGAATACTTGTGTTCAGTCGATGGAAATCTCCTATCGATGTACAAATCCGTATTTTCTAAACTTCGCAAATGCCCCGTCAACTCATTATATTTTGGTACATATTTCTATAAAAATGTACCAAACCGAAAAAGAACTCCAACTCTTTTTTTATTTTTTGTGTAGCCACTTTTCGAAGTTTCTCTATTAGTTCCTTATCTTAAGAGATCCCTTTATTTCATAATGAGTAACCAAAAATGAATATTTCATTAGTACATTACACGCATTTGTATTTAGCCAGTCTAATATATTTTAATTGTTTTATCTTTGAATCATCTCCATTTAAATCTCCAATACATATCGTCTCGATAACAGATCGTATTTTCCACATTTCTTATTACTTTTTACATACCATCTTGAAAAATTGGACTTGCCATTTATATGTATACACACACACACACACACACACACATATATATATATATATATATATATATATATATATATATATATATATATATATATACATATGCACCATGCCCAATTCCTGTTTTCCTACTTTTTAAAAATTTAATTTGTTCTTATACTTCTGCTTTTTCCTGGCGGACACTATTATAAATGAAAAAAATATAATTGTTTTACGTTACGAAACAGCTGCTGTAAATTCTTTTTTTATTTTACAATGATTAAATAAATAAATTATACAATGAACAAGTTATCGGAATTTTGAATGTAGATTAATTGTCATTTATTTGTATATATACTGTTGTTATATTTCTCATACATCGAGCTACAGCGTTTGGATAATGTTAATGTTTACATTGGTAATTCACATACCTGTCTCAAAGTAATTGCTCGTCTGATTACACTGATGCGCTGTTATACAATGAAACAGTAATGTATATGTGAAGGACTATATAACTAATGTTTGAAACTATACTATTACTTGTAGTAATCAATTATCACAGCACAGATAAGCTGTTATACATCGAACGAATTCTGTCTATGTTGATGACTATATATATATATATATATATATATATATATATATAATTATATATATATATATATATATATATATATATGTGTGTGTGTGGGTGTGTATGCATATCCAGTGCCGGTGAGAGTAAAGTCCGCACTTTAAATTTTCTCGAACATTGCAAATTTAAGCCAAATTTGATATAACTATTTAAACAACCTATACCTGATTTTATTAGCTTTTTATTCCTTTATAATTTTATCTGTTTATATTTGACTTTTAATTAAAATAGTGTAGTGTTCACGTCAATTAAAAAACTGTTAATGTTAACTGAGCATTTCCTATTCTACTTAAGTAAGAATTTGGATGATAATTTCACCTTCATGCAGGATAATCCTCCCATTCACACAGCTGGCAATGTCAAGAAGTACCGGGAAGAACATTATATTCCGTGTTTGGATTGGCTGCACAGTCTGCAGACCTCAATTCTATCGAAAACGTATGGCATTACAACAAGCAACAGCTGCGCAGTGATACATTTTCAAATTTGGAAGAACTTTGAACAGATATTAAAGAAAAGTGGGATAACCTTTCCCGGAGTAGTCTAATTTAATGAACTGCCAAAACATTGCAGGCTGTCAAATTTCAGAAAGTCTATGCTACTAAATATTATCTAGTTCATTGTGTTTCTATAGTATTTGTGTTGCATTAATGCCCTAAAGTTACATTTAAATAGAAAAATTCCCATTGTGCGGTCATTTTTTAGCCTCCTCAATTTGAAGTTATGTTTTTAAATTTACGTGAACACTAGATTATTTCAATTAAAAGTAAAATATGAACAGGTAAACTCATAGAAGAATGAAAGGCCAATACAAACAAGGTATAGTTTATATAAACAGTGGCATTGAAAAAAATCACAAGTGAGGACGTTTGTTTTGTCTTCTGTATATATATATATATATATATATATATATATATATATATATATATATATATGGGAGGTGGAGTTGGTATATGTTTGTAACTATTAGTTCTATTCATCTATTATTGTTCTACATGTTTATGTAAAACTATGCAAAAAGAGTATTATTTCTAGAATATTAGACTGTTTTTTATTCTTATCATCAAGGAGAAGCATTGTTTCATTATATACTTTAACATATATCATATTTTACTAACATGCATATCGTAAAATATTTCAAAGAGTAATCGAGCTTCAAAATCTTAAAAGAAGAAAAGAAAACTACGTAAGAGGAAAGTGTATATGAATGAAAGAAAAATGCATGATTAAATGAAAAAGCATATGAAGTAATGAAAGACGAATTGAAACAAGATAATGAATAAGAACGAATAACAAACATTAACGAATGAAACATGTTTCCGAGAATAAATGGCGAAGACGT
Organism: Euprymna scolopes; assembly: GCF_053919585.1. Classification (NCBI taxonomy): domain Eukaryota; kingdom Metazoa; phylum Mollusca; class Cephalopoda; order Sepiida; family Sepiolidae; genus Euprymna; species Euprymna scolopes. Next base: position 42,349,586 of record NC_136515.1, on the reverse strand, counting down.
TTCCAAGAAACGATAATAAAGACTCATTTAATAAATACGACGGAACGGAAAAAAAATGGGAAAGAAAAATAATCAAACGAGCCATCATTTTGCGCTGTGATATTCACATGATCGCATACTTTTTTATCGACAGAAGAGGGCGCCAGTGGATGCCATGAGCAGACATTTTCTCGTCTAGTCACAAAAGCTAGCATTGAATTAAACAAACATCGCGTCATATTGGATTTAATTATTCTATCCATACATCAACAATAATTGAATAAAGGAATTAATCGAAAACTGTTAGTTTGCAGAGTTAATCACGCCAAACACACACACACACACACACGCGCGCACACATGGCGATTGTGTTGATTTTTGTGCCTTATTTATTATATATTATAACAAGCATAACCTTATTGAGAATTACATTAAAATAATGAGAGCTTGAACAGTAATAACAGTTTTCATGGAAAAATTAAAAAAAAACCTGTTAAAACTCGAAAAAGAAAAGGCAAACTATTTTAGTAAAACTATAATAACTTTATAACTTAAACTGTAGCCCAATTAAGTGTTTTAACTCAATTTAACATTATATAAACAATTTTTATCAATGCTGCAATAGTGTAAGTTTTCCCATAACAAATATAAACTCATTTGAAATTACTTAAAAAATGGACGTTTTATTAAGTGCGCCGATTGCCAAATAAATCATGAGATTTCTTTACTAAAACGGGTGACAGTAATACAGGTGTGTATTCTGAAACAATACCAGTCAGATATCCGTTTTATTTCGTCAGTGGTTTTCTCAACCCTAAAGACTGTAATCGTGTAAATAGCATATTATTACGCCTGTTTGCGAACTGAGCCATGCATTTTTCCTCAATAACCTTACTGAAATCATTCTTTGTTTTAATTGTCTTTTTTACAGCAAAAAAATATATTTATTTCTGTTTAGTACGTTATTTCTTTGTTTTTTTTTCTCAAATCTCTTAATTTTATTCATCTAAGCAGCAACTAACAGCACACAACACCCCATAAACCGAATTTAGAAACATACTAATAAATAACACTGCCATTTAAGCTGTTTCACAATGTGATGTACGCTTCTCATATATTGAACCCTTGTTAATCTGGATGAAAAATAACATTAACTGTGCTCAGTACGGATTGGCACGCTTAAATGCTTTTAAGTATTTTAAGCAATTATAATCCACGTTTCCTTCGATTCATTACGCTATTTTTTAAATTATTTTTCACCACTCGCCTGAGGGCGACTTATGGTAGTCGAAAACATTCGCGAATATAGCAAATTTCGTTTTACATTCGAAGAGATTGTTCGCAAACTAGTCTGTCAAAAAGAAAAAATGGAGTGTAAGAGAAACTAGCAAGAGTTGTCTCTGCTCTTCAATGTTATATCTTGTATATATCCTATTTACTGTCTTTAGCACAGTCATATCGTCACAATTTAAAATAGGGTTTTCCATTCTTAATTATATTTATTTTCAGGAGTTTTAAAGTATTAATAAAGAGGAACACATTATCGAATGACGTTTTTGAATTTTTGAGATGAGGATTGGTTATTTGTATTATTATTCATCGGACTAATGTTCTCATATTGAGTGAGATTTCCCCAACGTTTCGGTCGATATAACTCCCAAATTTCTTAAGTTTCTGTCGAACTCGGGGATTTGGAAAGAATTTCAGGCGGAACCCTTTATTTACTTCACGTGCTCTTTTTCGTCAGCCATAACTGGATAGAGGTCCTAAGTAAATCTGCAAATGAATATTTCGGTCGCCCACTGAGGATTGAACCTTCAACGTTCAGGAGAATATCACTTGTTACAATGAATTTTTCCCCAATACTCTTACCAGTGCGCCACGGGTCCTTGCGGACAATTGTAGTACGAATTTTAGTAGCCTTAAACCTACTTTTCTATTTTCCGTTGTGAATATCACCATTTATTACTAATTATTATTATATATTAATGTATATCCATCGCTATACTTATACCTTGTATAGATTATATTTTTTTTGTTGTTTTTACTTGTATATATTATCTATTGTTTTGAATTACTGGTTCCCCTATCGTATTGAATCCTATACTAGGTCAACTTAGCAGTTGGTTATACCCCAGCATATGTGCTGCTTCTTTCAGTCGGCTTACTCTCCACAGTTCCTCTCTGTCTATAATTTTTACTTTGTCCCGTAATGATAGATTGATTCCCTTTCTTTTTCCAGATATGATCAGTTATACCTGACTTTGCAGTCTCTCTACGTACTACGGCTTTTCGATGTGTTTCTAACCGTACTTTCAACGGACGATACGTTTCACTTTTGTATGGTTTTCCACATTTATATTGGATTTCATATACACAGTTTTTAGCTATGACTTGTTTTCTGTAGGGCGCTTGACTCTCTCACACTGTTTCCGGAAAGCTTAATCACATCTGAATACTGTCCTTATGCCATATGGATTACATATTCGTTGACGTTTTTCAGACAAGCCCTTTATATATGGTATGCAAATTGTGGTGAGTTTCTGAGTGGTGACGTTTTGTGTTTGGTCCAGATTTCTCGGAGCTGATGTCATGCTCTGTGGATAGTTGTTTCGGTGGAGGTTTTCTCTTAAACTGTCCATCTCCTGTTGATATGAACAAATATTACTCCATATTGCCTTTGCTCAGTGTTGTAGGCAACAGACGATTCCTTTCATTACATTATATGGATAGTGGGAGACGTAATTTAGATACTGCCCAGTGAAAGTTAGCTTTCGGAATACAGATGACATAAACGCCTGACCTATGCGAGTTATTGTTATTCTCTTTTTTACATTGTGAACTGTATAGTTTGACGGATCGAGTGCACATGGGCTAGTAACGTTTGAACGTCTTTCTGATGGGACCCGAGTATTAATGTGTAATCTATATATCACAACCACATTGTTGGCCTTAGTGGTGTTGATCGTAATGCCATTTCCTCAAAGTATTCCAGGTATGCATTAGCCAGTACTCTCTAATTGCCGATATATATCAGATCCCATTACGAAATATGTAGTTTCTACACGAAAGTTCAAGATATCCATGATATTTTCAATTATGATGCAAGCGTGATCTTTATTGAGGAATCTGATGTCAGCTTATCTCTTACCACTCTCATCAGTGAGTACTTTCGTGAACAGACTCACTATATCTAGACTCATCATCTGGTTGGAATGAATGGGAGCATTTGTTATTATATCTACGAAGTGAGCTGAGTTTCTGACGCATGATGGAGATTTGCCGATAATTGGGTTGATTACATCTACCAGAAATTGGCTCAACGGATGACACGCTGAACCTCGAGCACTGAGAATGGGTCTTAATGGAATACCGCCCTTATGAATCTTAGGTAAGCCGTATAGGTGTGGGAGCTTGCTGTAATTTTGTACTAGCGTCTGTATTTCGCAGGTGGTATAAAGTCCTTGTTCTTGATTAGTATCAGTGGCAGCTTCCTCTCCGTTTTCAGGGTCGGGTTCCTTTTCTCTTTACAGTAGCCACCAGATTCTATTAAATCTGCCAATATCTTGAAATATTCTGCTCTATCCCTTACCACTGTAGCATAGCTTTTGTCTGCTGGTAGTATTATGATATTATTGTCACTGCGCAGGGACTTGATAGAAAATACTTCTTCCTTTGAGAGGTTCAGTTTTGGAGGCTTTGAATTCTCAAGTGCGTGTCTCACTTTCCACCTTAGTTCATCTTGTGCTTTGGGTTTATTCAAGGCTGACTCCTCTATTGGAGCTATCATATCTTAGTATGGAATCTGGTTTATGATTGTGGCGAAGTTGATACCTTTGCTTAGCACTGATTCCTCAGAGGGAATTAGCTGACGTTTAATTTGTTTGACAATGGCTCTTATTGATGGAGGCTTACGTCCTTAGCTTTTATATTTTCCAATTTTATTATTTGGCGAGACCTAAACTTCTTAAATTATTTCTAATAGGATATGTCAAGTTACTCTTGGATTCGGGTTTTGTCATCAATCTGAACAAATACTCTCCAGGAATGGGGTAAGTTTGAAATATCGGTTTGTAATTGGTGTTTCTTCAACCGACTGTTGTAGATTCTGTCTCGAAGGAGTTCATGCCCTACTCGTTTTGCGATCTTTTGCGACTGTCTGGTGGTACTAGCTTAAGATAACGGTATCGGCATAGAAATGTTAGGTGGTTAGTCATCATAGTTTTTTGGTAGAGTTTTTCGATTTTTTCCATTTTTGTATAATTTCGCGTCCGTACCGAATCGATATCAGGTTTCTGAATTTTTTAGATGAGGATTGGTTATTTGTATTCTTATTCATCAGACTACTGTTCTCATCTTGATTGTGATTTTCAGAACGTTCTGTCGACATAACCTACGACCTTCTTCAGCAGTATCTTGTCGAACTCGGGAATGTTTCTGTCGAACTCGGGAATTTGGACAGCATTTCGAGCGGAACACTTTATTTACTTCACGTGCCCTTGTTTAGTCGCCATGACTGGGCAGAGGTCTTAAGTAATTCGCAAATGTATATTGCGGTGGCCCACACTGCGGATTGATCCTTGGACCTTCAGCCTTCAGGAGAATATCACTGTTTACAGTTGATTTTCCCCAGCAGTATAACCACTGCGCCACGATTTAACCGTTGAGAATTATACAAAACTCCTCCACCGATTTTGCGTATACACCCATGAAATTTTAGATATTATTATGTCATAAGAGGGGTCTCTACCAAATTACTCGGACAATTTCTGGTCTAAACATTTGAAATTTAATATAAACAGTATTCAGAGATTGGGCAAACGTTTCAATCGGTTTGGGCCGAATATTTTAAGTTACCAATATATAAATGTATGTATGTTTGTTTGGGTGTCTGCCTACAACTTTCGACAGAGGTGACGAGTTTTCACAAGATCAGTATCGATATGATGGTAGATCCTCCAGACGACAAATATCGAAAGAATTCGCTAAAAACATAAATATCTTCACCTTCAACTCGGCACTTTTCTACAGGGGGGGGCGATTTTTCGCCGATATTTTCGAAAGTCATCCTCTCCTTTCTTTTCTTTAACCTTCATTTTAACCTACATTACTTCCGCTTTGGCGGTGGTCGTCACAGCAAAGACGTCAGGGATTTTTACCGTTGTTTTTCGCCTTTGCGGTACGGGTTCGAGCCTGCCTTCCTACTACCACTTAAAAAAATAAATTGCTCAACATACACCTCCAAACACCCGTGAAAGGCCGGGCTGAAATGCTAGTAATAGATACAAGTAATAAGTGTAAAGATAGATATACATTTATATATATATATATATATAGTAATAATTAACATATTTGATAACTTATTAACCTTGATAAAATTCTCGTATAATACTATATATAAGTTAATGCATTTATTTTTACTAGACGTCAGTTATGTAAAAGGTTAATGAATACTTTTAAAGTGAACTTTTTCTTCTGTCATTGTTACAAATATAACCTAAGAAGCATAAATAAATAGTAATAAAAATGGTGTTGACAATTACCTTTTCGCTAAGATATACACTTTTGTATAAGAAAGTGAATAATTAATAAATCAATGTAAACGCACACACCAAGCACACAAACAGACACAGACCCACACAGACCAACAGACACACAGATATATATATATATATATATATATATATATATATATATATATATATATATATATATATATATATATATATATATTAAAGAACCATATTAAGATACCAGCTCTCATCCGTTGAGCAACATTAAGCCGGGATAGTTCATGAGCAAACCTTTCGGAATTCAAGGTGATCAATGTGTTCACCGCTTATCTCGACATTTTTTACTGTCGTCCTTAACCTTTACTTTTTAATGGTATATTATAACACCGAATAAGCAGGTGTGTGTTTAGAGATTGCACAAATCTAGCTACCAAAAATTCCACACGAAAAAATCTTTAAAGTAGGTATCCAGAGTATGTCAAGACTGAAGCAATCCACCATATATCGCGTGATATAAGCGCCTCGTTCCTATCACACCAATCTTTTCCGCCTAAATCTTTCCACTCTCCATTTCGTTCTTCCTTTCTAATTTTCTCATTCAGTGTTCAATACTCCTGGCTTATAAATAACGTTTTCTTCTCTCAGCTCTTCCACCGTTTCAACAAACTGTGCACTTGACTGCCCCCCACCTACTTAAATCCCAACATTCGGTAAACGTGTTTCTTTTTCCAGCAAGTAATACTGCATTTCACAGAGACTCAACAAGATCGACGTAGTACAAAGCGTAAATCACTGCCCCAGGGTAACAATAAAACGTGGAATTGGTCTCATAATTTGAAACAACTCATCCGCCGGTCTTTGTTGCGAATCTTTCGGTTGTCGTTAAATGTCTTCACTTGTTTGAAATTACCTTACACTTGCATTAGTGGCATTGACACTTGCAGAGCGAGGCCTTTAATTCTGGGTTTATCTTTCTTTTCATATTCTCCATTCACTCTTGTCTCTCTCTCTCTCTCTCTATATATATATATATATATATATATATATATATATATATATATATATATATATAAATTAAAGGAGATTAGAACAATAGTCTAAAGAGCAGAGTGTATTTTAATGTAATAGTAAAATTACTAGTTTAATTAAAATACAGGAAAGAAAAAGAGCTCGTTGTAATTTAGATATATAATAAGCTCGATAGGTAAATATCCTAGAGCTAATTTAATATTTAGTAATGTGATTGATAATTTAAAATTTAAAAATCAAATTATAATTAAATTAAAAATCCTTTTCATGAGAAGGAACAACAACAAAATCAATTATTTGTACGGTCGTTTCGGAAAACAGTGTTTTTATTGTGGTAGACATCAAGTTACGGACAGTAATTATTACATATAGTTTTTTAATAAACAAGGTTTCCTCATCAGCAAATTGTGAAGGGTTTTTATTAAATTTAAAAGACACCATGAATAAACCTAGCATTAAAAGTAAGGCAGATGTATCTGGAAAAACTAAAAATGAAGGTCTGGATTTAAAATTGATAAGAAAAGTAATATGGGTTAGAGATAGAAAAGAAATAGAGTAAAATATAAATTTGGTCTATGTACAACATTATACATACATACATACACAAATAAGTGTTTCTGTTGTTGTTCCTTCTTATTAAACGGATTTTAATTTAATTATTATTTGATTTTTAAATTTTAAATTATCAATCACATTACTAAATATTATATATATATATATATATATATATGGGAATGTGTGTATGTCTATATATATATATCTATATGTATATATACGTATATATATATGTATATATATACGTATATATAGTTTATACATACATATATATGTCTGCCTTTTAATTTTCTAATCCTTTGTTTATATGAAGATAAGGCATCCTACCGGATTCCAAACATTCACACACTATTTCAACCACTCCAAGTAAAAGATCTTTCTAAAATTCTAACCGTTCCTTTGAGTAAGAGTGCCTGTATTTCTCTTACACTTCGATTATCGCGTATTTTCGACAGGAAAGTTTTAAAGTTCTTTTTCATAAGTCTGGTTGTTCCTATAATGACTGGAATGATTGAGATACTTTCAACTTACACAGGGGGCGTTGGTATTTTGTTGTATTTTCTTTTTCAGCTCTGTTAAGCCCAGCGTAATCTGGGACACTTACTCCAACTAGGTTGCTACTTTCTGAATCTTTTCCTATATGCATGTATGTCTGGCCAAGTGTTTTATGAAATGCCTGAACATCTACGGTATTTAAACCTGGTCAAATGTGTTGTTTTGTCTTTTCTGATTAAGTTTCAATAGTCTCGTTTCGACACACGTTCTCTCAACGCGAGCTGTGCAGCAGTAAGACAACTGGATGAGAACCAGGTTGCTGATATCTTTCATCAAAGTTGACATCCAGGAGTAAAACGAACTCTATATTTTGCCATTCTGGAAGTTACGGTTTCTCCCCCCCCTCCGGATCTCATGATCACAAACGGGGCAGGGAGGTAGTATCCGTCTCTGTCGGGTACTTCTTCGAAGAGGATAACGATGACCAATTCATCGGGGATTCCTGGAATCGGACTTCCTTGTTTCCATTGCAGTATGCAATCTTTCTCCCAGAATTGAAAACTCAGAACTCTGGCTCCGTCTTTCAGTTGCACCGGATCCTTGGAAAACAAGCCATAGCCTAAAAAATGTTGTGACGCAGGATCTACAAATCTATTAATGAAAATATCATCCACATATGCTGATGTGGTACTTTTGATTGCATGGTCTTGATATATGATCGCGTCTATTACAGACTTGATAATAAGTAGCGCAACATTTAGCCCGAATTCAAACCGCGTGAGACTAAAGCATTGGGCCCTGAAAATAACTGTTTGAAATGGCCATATTGCTTCGTCAACATGGATTTGAAGATATACATTCCGCTGATACATAAGCAACACATTAACACCTTTTCGCAGTCGCTCTCTTAGTTTCTGTGCGTACACTTTTTCAGTGTCAGTAAAGGCATACACAAATTCGTTCAAATCCCAGTAATGAACCTGACGTACAAATATCTTGGTTTCTATGGCCAAAAGGGGATATAAAAAGCCGAAATAACTTCTAACATATTTGAACCGAGTCAAATTTGTTGTCCTCTCTTTTCTGATTTCGTTTATATAGTTTCGTTTCGACACGAGTTCTCCCAACATGCTTTCTTCCCACTCGCCGGTAATTACTTTCCCTTACTCTTTTATATCCGTTCAACAAATTCTCTCGCCTCTAATTTGCATATCTCACGCGTAATTTTGCATTACCACATATATATAAATGCGACATTGGCATTTTAACTTTTTTTTTCTTAGAGGAAAAAACACGAAACTCGAGCTATTCAGGTAAGTTACGGTTTTCCCGCATATATTCATATTACTGTACATAAATTATTGTTCATATATATGCATACGTACATACATACTTACATCCTGTGTCTCTCAATGTAGCTTGCTATAAAAACATGGTTTTAATTGTTACTGGTGTGCGAAGTCCTTGGTATCTACGCATTTTATTAGCAATTACCTTTATTACAGTTTAATATATGCTGGTTGAAAAGGTGTGTCAATGATGTGCATGTATATATTTGTTCGTAGTCAGATAATGTGAAAAAGCCTTCTGCATTAGTACGAAATGAGCTTTAAAGTATATAAGCAAGGCAACATAATATACATATTTTGTTTTGTATAAACGCCTGTTTGGACTGCCCAACCCATGATATAATAGCAGCAAAAATACACTGCAAAGTAATTCAAGGTAAGATTTACTGAAGTATTTCCGCCGTGTATAGAAACTCATTACATATTTTACATAGTCAAGGAAAGAAAACCAACTTAAATATATATGTAAACAGATGTTCTTATTTTATTTAAGTCCTATACGATATTTTATTGTCGGTTGAACAATACCTATATATATATATATATATATATATATATATATATATATATATATATATATATATATACACTATCCGATTTACCCGAGCTTTGCTACGGATATATTTGCATTGCACACTACAAACTGGCATTCTTTTTATATTTATGTAATTACAGGTTCGAATCCAAAACTTCTGGGTAAACGACATTTCTTGTACCACTGGTAAAAATGTAAACGAAAGTTCTACATTACGTAGAAAAAAAAGGAACAGGTCCGTATTCAGTTTGTGTTGCTCCCAAAAATATAAATTAGGATTTTAGCGGATGAACTATGCTTGGTTGTGTATATAAAAAGTACCCCATTTTTAATAAAGGATGGATTTCACATAAAAAAAATTATAAACACAAGATACGGCAAAAATTGAATTACACTTGTAAATCATATCTAAAAAATAGCACGGTTCGTAAACTGCAGAAGTGCTAAACAGATAAAAACACCCGCATTTTTGTACTTCTTCAAATAGTTTTCTTTGAGTGACGCTGAGACATAAAGCGACACCCCCTCCCCCCGAAAAAAACATAATTACGTCGAAACTCCCCCACACACATATATATTATCAACTAAATCAATTACCCAGACAGGAAAACATAATATCTTTCTCAAAAGAAAATCGAAGAAAAAAAAGTGAAAAAAAAAACGCGTAGGAATATATCTGATATAAAAAGCATTACTTTACCTTATTTCTTTTTCAAAGTATTATGGAAACGATAATAAAATTCAGACAGTCAAGTAAATAGTTGAAAAATGATTTTAAAATCGTCCGTAGGAAATAAATTTTAACCTGTTGGTAAACGTGCTCACACCTTACAATGAATCGACATTTATAGCCGAGACTTTAATAGAAGGCTAACGATGTAAAATATTTGGTCGAAAAATAAAATCATCCTTAGCCTAATTATTTATTTTTTCATCAATATTTGTAACTTTTACATTTATTGAAAATAAATAATTAAAGCAAATCATTTTATCACCATATCTCTCGATTTGGTTAAAAACTATATCCGTTCATAACCGGAAGTGAAATATCAGTGAAAATTACTTAAAATGTGCCAGTTTAGCAAATAGTACAAAATAACTTGAATTAAAATATTTTAAATAAATTAACTTTGAATAGAACAATTACATCAATTACATTACTATAATCAGTAATTTTAATTGAGCGAATTATTTAAAAAGATTTTCTTTAATATAATATGCAAATTAGATTAGTTCTATTATGTACATTGCCTTCAATATAGTGTATATATATTGATTTTATGCTGTTTATTCATATAGAAAATCATATAGTAAATAAATGTCCTATAGATAACCGTTTTCAGCAGGACGTTTTGTATATATCAATCAAATTGTGAACAAACAAACAAACAGAATTACGGATTTATATATATATATATATATATATATATATATATATATATTTAAATGAGCGTGTACTTGTATGTATTCGTATATATACATATATATATATATGTGTATATATATATATATATATAAAAACTCATATCACCATGACTATGTTTTGTTTATGCTTATGTCGGAAAAGAGTGTAATAATTTACTTCATTATGTGTCTATAGGCCTATTCAGTAATTCTGAATAGAACTATGTTTGTAATAGTAATGGGAAGGGAAAAAGAAATAGTCAATAACACGTTGACAAATGATTCTTTTTGTGTGCTGTTATTGTTGTTGTTTTTTTTATGTTGTTCTAAAAGAAATCGAATTTCTGCATAGATGATCAAGTCTAAGGATATTCGGGTTCGTATGAAGTGCACTTCTTAGACACCCTAGTAGTGCCCCTTCCGAAAGTGAGAGCAGAAATTACAGCGTAAAAGGGTCTTACCTTTTCTACATGGATTTCTTTGATTTTGAATTTCGTGACTGGGAGGTGTTTACTTAAAACATTCACAGACAGGGCCACCCACAAGAAGGACGTATTTTGGTGTGAACTCCTGTAGCTTCAAGAAACGCTATCGGCCAGATAATTCTACAAATTTCTAACGTTGACTAACGGTCCATTTTCGTCTACTTTAATGCATATATTTTATTCCGATAAAGCCTAACACATTTTTATTAGGTATGATTGAAATAAAGGAACCATCTTGACTAAATTTATAAGTATTAGCCCTTATCTTATAATACATGGAATGGGTATTGCAATTGTGTGCGAGTCTGATAAACAGATATATTTCATATTATGCATGGAAAATGTCTAACATAAAATTATGCTTGTTTCATTTAATATTCCTCTTTAGACACGCGCTGATATTTCTAAACTATTAGACTGACTTGATACCCATGTCTGAAATGTAAATAACATATTTGACACTCTGTTAAGGTTTCTGCAAAATAGAGTAGTCTACCAGTTCAGACGTTTTCTTTCATCTGACGCAATCAATTACCTGCATACAAATCGGCATTTTTATACAAAAGTGGAGAATGTTTCGTTTAGTGAACCTTCTTGCTCTGTCGGGTTTTCAATGTTGTTGCGGGTTACCTGTTCTGTTTTTCATATAGCGTTACTGTCAGTATACTAATTATATTTTTTATTTCCATTCAAGACAAAGAGTGTTCAAAACTATGGCTTTTCATTTCAAAAACATTCACAGAATTAACACATCTACTTAATTATTATTCGAGTTATGTTTCTATTTAAAATCTTCAATCTTCTCATGAGAAATGTTGTTTAAAGGGCAATTGATCAATAATGTGCTTCTAATTTAAAAATGGCAATTGTTTTTCTTTTTACAATTGTATGTATATATATATATATATATATATATATATATATATATATATATATATATATAATGTTTTGTGTCTATTTTCAGGGAGTTAAAATAAAACATATTAAATGAATTAATTCCTTTTTTTCTCTGTTAATTAGTAATAAAAGAGAGAATGGATTAAATAATAAAAATAAACTTGCGAGAAAGCATTTTCGGGCGAAATAGAACTATTTTTCTGGTATGTATATCATTCTCTTTATTCATAAATATTTTATATAGTATTTAATCAAATTGAGCTTTTGAATCAGAAACATAACTTCTGATATGAATTTATATAGCAATATAATCTGATATTAAACTGATATGTTCATGATGGGTGAATATTAACAGCAATATAATATAATGTTTTCTGTAGTATTTATTTTATTAATCAATGTATTCCATAAGAAATAATTCCAGATAAACTTAATATAAGTTAGATAATAAGAAGAGCACGTTATAAGAATGCGAAATGCTTTTAATAAGAATCATTCTCATTTTAATTTGCTAAGATTTTGTGTATTGAACTGAAGATAAAAATGGCACGTTTATCCTCATTCAGAATCTTAAAAGGCGTAAGCATGCTCTTATTTTATTATTATTTAAAACAGTTTAGTTTAAGTTATTATTTTATAACAAGACGAAACCGAAATATGGGGCAGCCAAACAAGCTGCAAACATTGCCCTGTTTTTTATTGAAACCAACCGAGAGCTCTTTTTAGTATCCTCGTGTGTCCCTTAAGTGCAGTGTATGGATCGCTTTTGCACTTAGTTCACCAGGAGTATTAGTTATGTAGGACTTCAGGTTATCCTTCTTAAGCTCTGTGACACCTATAATAACTATTATGATTGATGTATCTCTAAGATCCCAGTTTCTTTTCATATCATACTCGAGACATTAATATTTGGTATGTTTCTCCCTTTCATCCCTGTTCAGCCCTTCATCATAAGAAACACTCACTCCAACCGATTTTACAACTCTCTCTGATTTATTCCATATAGATATGTTAGGTTTCACAGCAACAACGCATAAAAAACATTATTATGGGTATGATTATTTAGATATAAGCCGTAAATATAAATACAATGAAAACACGAGTGAAAAACTTAAGAAATGTACCAGAAAGACATAGGAGAGGGAGAGAGATGTAAAATGAAATACTTTCATGAAAATGATGAATCTCTAATGATATTCAGTTCAAAATCTTAAGTTTAGCATATAACTTTTATAAAAAAAAAAAACTATTGAAATTCTACCTCTTCATGTTTGCTACGGACTTACATTTCGTATACTACGATATTCGATTTCATTCCGGTTAACCTATAATTATCTCCGCAGGGTAAGTAACACCAATTAAAAAACACGGAAATTTTGTCTCGCTTCCACAGTTTAAGAAATTGCACTTGCAAATTTGATTAGAATTTCTATTAGTTTCGCATTTTTTTTTTAAGAACGCCACAGTCGCAACATAAGATGCTTTGGTTTGCGGTTCTGTTTCAGTTTCGAGTATCATCATCACCGCTAAATAGGCAAACGGATATAATTTAAGACTGGTTGATAGACCCGATGTGTTAAAAATAAATAACATATTTTAGATAGTTATTTAGTGCGAGATTAGATGGATAATTTTTCATAAATATACCAGGTTAAAACAAGCAGCAGTCTTCGCAATTACTGTTATTCACAATATTGATCTATTATCAGTAACGTTTTGATTACAATTGTTCCAGCTCCCAGTGTTTGCATGCACTTATATAATTGTTGATTAGTTATAATTTGTACAACTGGGCAGCATCAGCTCGTAAAAAAAGCATGTTCTCAAATGACGCACAACCTTAGAAGCAGGGCCTTCTTTATAAGCACATCGGGTATTCATTTTTTATTAACAACATACATATTATATTTTTATATATTGATTAACTACCTAGCCATTCTCAACAAATAAAGAAACCGCTTATTAACAACACTTGCAATAAAATCTCGGTACTCTTGCATAATTTGATCTGAATTCTCGTTAATTTCTGTCAAGCATGTATCGGTGTAACAGATGCAGACTAATGAAAACAAACCGAAAAAATACAAATGCAAATAATCAAAAATAACAACAACAAAAAAAAACAACCTTGAAAAATGAAAATATGTTTATTGTATTTTAGTATGTAATTTTTTTTTATTGCAAAATGTTTATCAAAAGAAAGTTTTTTGATTTTTTTTCTCCAAGAAAAGAATTTTACCCCTATCATTGTTAGGTGTGAGTACAAGTTTTTTTTTGTTTTTTTTTCTTCTTTTTTTGTAACCATATTTTTTCTTTCTTTTTTTTTCTTATTTTCAAGACCTGTTGTTCAGGGAAGTCGTTTTTGGTGGTACTGCCCATTTGTACATCTCCAGGAGAAGTCATCCTTTACACACGATCTTTTTAAAAGTAAACATTTGTGTTTACAATTGTCGCGGTTCCCGTGCACTTACTGATCCAGACTATTTTTTAAATCGTATTTCCAAGTGTAAGTAAAGTTTTATTATATGTTTTTTTTTATTCAATTGTAAGGTTAAAGTATAGAATACACCCTCCCCTCACCAGGTTAAGAATGGCGTTTTAAATAATAACGTTATTATGTCAGCACGGATCAATAAGTGGGTGCACTAGTACCGCCGTCGCACCTCATTTTTAGGGGGACAGCAATTTCTTCTCCTGACAATATGAGCTCTGCATCGATGTTTTCATTTCTTTTACTAACATGTATAGATTTATTTTCTTGCCTGTCATGTTTCTGTCTAGCGAGTTTGAAAATATATTTGTTTGTCAACTTTTTTTTTGGTTTAGTCGCTTTGTTCCAATTTGAATGTCGTCTGCTTCCATTTAGATAGTGCTTTTTCATTGGCTAATCGAACTCCAAAAAATTCAATTAAAAATAAACAAATAAAAAATAAGTAACTAATCAGAAAATAAAAAATTTACCCCGCCCCCTTAATATCACGTTAAAAATTACTAAAAACGTAACAGAAAACAAATTAAATAAATAAAATACAAAGTCGAGTTAGCGTTTCAACATTTGAACAACGCTCGTCTGACACTGATGATTGCCGGTCTCGCCCGATCCATGTATGACGGGAATTCACGAGAATTCACGAGAATTCGGGTACAATTATGCAAGAGTACCAAACTCTCTGCTTATAATGGTATATTTAATGAAAACAAAGAATGTTATAGTAACACACTTAACAGATTGTGATATATAGGTGTTTTATAAGTGAATGAACATAAATTTTCTTAAGCTGAAATTGAAAATAGGTGCCAAGTTAATAAGGTAATTTTATATAATATGCCCTTTAAGAAAACTGGAATTAGCAAAAGAGGCAATATCATTAACCTTGCACATAATATTGTAGTTGAATATTGCCTTAGCAAGGCCGAATCTATGCTGGTTGATGATTATTATGATTATTGAAGCAAATGCGTTTTATCAGCTGTAATATAGTTTAGAATAATCTAAATAATTGGATGTTTATTTGCATTTAATATTTACCAAAAATGTGAACTTAAAACGCTATTGTAACAACTTAGTTTACAACTTATGAATAATGACGTAAAATATGCAGGTGTTATCTTAAGGACTTGTACTAAATACGCTATTTAGAGTAGGAAATGGTCTTCTTTTAGATAAATGAAAATCGGGTACAGTTTAGAGCACGAGAGCAATAGCGAGAGAGTGGAACCGACTGATCGAATCGCTCCAAGAACTCGAGGGACCAAGTGGTCCAATGTCTATCGAATGTAAAAACCTAGTATAACCGTTACCACTTTCTAAGAGGGGAAAATCAAACATTAAAACTTAAATTGCTGAAAATAAAACTGTCGTATTTGGAGAACGTTTTGCTTGCATCTTTTCCTTGCAAAAAATAGAAACGGACCAACAATCTACCCGATAGGCGAAATGTTTAAATCGTAAGGTAAGTGTTATTACTCTTTTGTGTTGTAAAATTCATTGATGTTTAATTTTGGCCTGTCAAGAACTGCCTTTAAATATACACACAAATAACTGCAAATCAGAAAATCACAAGGCAAGGCAGTAATGGACGAACACACCTATATATATATATATATATATATATATATATATATATATATATATATATATATATATATATACATGTATATACACACACATACAATCACATTGCTAGACATCCATAGAACCCACAAAATATACACGATTAATACTCTGCATGTTTTACAAAGCACCCCTACAGAACAGTAAAATAGTGACTTAAAACATAACGGCAATAAACATATAGTTTTATCAGGATAAACAGGAGAAAACAACAACAAAAATAATAATTATAATAATGCTGATAAAATTAATAATATTAATATTTATAATAATAATAATAATAATAACAATAATAATAATAATAAAATTCATAACATTAATATTTATAATAATAAAATTAATAATGTTGAATATTCATAATATTAATAATAATATAAAAAGAAACATGATCATAATAAAAATAATAATGATAAATAATAAATATAATAAAAATAATGATAATAATGATATCAATAATAATAGTAATAATAGTATAAAAATAATAATAATGATGATAATGATAATAATATAAAAAATAATATTGATATATATAATAATATGAATGATAATATAAATATTAATAATAGTATAAATAATAATTATAATAATATAAATAATAATAATATAAATAATAATATAAGTAATAATAATCGCAACAATAATGAAAATAATAATTATAACAACAAATTAGTAATATTAAATATTTATAATAATAATAATAAAATTAATAATATTTAATAATAATAATAATAATAATAATAATAATAATAATAATAATAATAATAATAATAATAATAATAATATTAATATGGATATTAATAATATAAAACAACTAGAAAGAAGATGGGAACATATGAACACTGAGAAACCTAAATTGTTTTTTTTAAACTATTGATAATAATTCTAAAGCAAAACTAAGTAAGCGACTTATAAAAAGTACTATACAAGTGGGTTGCTCTATTACGATGAGCATTACAAATACAATTATATCTTCAAACAGACCCATAGGATATAAAAGCAGAATATGAACCAATCGATCTTACAAAAACGTGGAAAATAAAATTGTAGAAGAAGATTAATGTTTACTGCGTAATACAAAAACCGCAAGTTTACACACCGCATATAAAAATAAATCGTTGTGACTACAAAATCAATATTTACCTCTAAAACTGTTAGACTTTTATAATTTGGAAAAAAAAACACAGATATAATGACTAAATAATTATTGAAAATAATAAAATTAGTAGAATAGAAGGCTGGTAGTTAAAATGTGGATAAAACTAATCCATTTTAGTTTTTTTTACAATAAGTAAAGCAGTTATATCACAAAATGTAAAATCAAAAATCAACTTGTATCATGACTAATGTTTAAATGTAAAAAAATATTAAACTCCTCCTATGACTATAACGACTAGTGTTTAAATATAAAATTAAAAACACTTGTATAATGATTATAATGACTAGTGTATAAATGTCAAATTAAAATGAAATTTGTATATTGATTATAATGACAATTGTTTAAAGGTAAAAAAATAAAAATTGTGCCATGGCTATAATGATTAGTTTTTTTATATCAGAAACAAGAAAATAATGGCCATAATGAGACGAATTTCAATGCAAAGATAATAAAAACTTGTAAAATGACTAAAATTACTAGTGTTTAAATTAAAAACACGTGTATATAAGCTATGATGACAAATGTTTAAACGTAAAAATAAAAAAAAACGTGCATATTGCGATAACTACGAGTGTTTAAATGTACAAACAAAAAAACTTGTATAATGAATATAATACTAGTGTCCAAATGTAAAACTAATAAACGTGTGTAATATCTTCAATGACAAGAATTTAAATGTTTAACTAAAATAACATTTATACTGTTTAAATATTAAAAAAAACTGTATAATAACAATAGTCACTAGTTTTTAAATGTAAAAAAAAACAAAGCTTGTATAATGACTATAATGACTAATATGCAATGAAAACGTGTATACTGACTATAATGATTAGTGTTTAAACGTGAAAAACGTGTATAGTTACTATAAGTGTCCAAATTAAAAAAACATGTATAATGACAAAAATTACTAGAGTAGTATTGAAAAACGTATATAATGGTCATAATGACTCGTGTGTAAACATAAAAAAACTAAGATAATGACCATAATTGCGTGTATATGAATGTAAAAGCAAAACAAGATTTTTTTCAGGAGAATAATGCCTTTTGCATGAAAGTAAATAAAAACGTGTTTAATGACTATAATGACTGCTGTTTAAATATAAAAATAAAAACAAACCTATAAAAACTTTAGTTACTGGTGTTTTAAAAAAAATACATGTTTAATGACTATAATGATTGTGTTTAAATGTAAAAATGAAAATTGTATAATAACTACGATCTCACATTTTTAAATACAAGAAAATAAACATGTTTTATTATTGTAATGGTACTTGTTTAAAGTAAAAATAAAAGTGTATAATGACTATAATTACTATGGTTTAATGTTTATGTATATGTTTAAATGTAAACATAAAATAATATAAGTAATGTAATTATTACAATGAGAATCTACAAATGAGAAGACGAAAAATGCATCTCTAATAATTATAATGAATAGTATTTAAATGTAAAAATAAAAAAAAAACCTGTACAATAACTATAATGGCAAGTTTTTAAAATTCAAAAAAACGTGTAGAATGACAATAACGACTGTAAGTACAAGTGTTTAAATGTAAACAATAACGTCTTTAATTACAAGTATTTAAATGTAGATATAACAAACGATTATAATAACAATAATGACTTGTGTTTAATGTAAAAGTAAAAAAATGTATATTATGAGTGTAATAACTATTGTTAACATGTAAAAATTAAAAAGAAACGTTTATAATGACTACAACTACTTGTGTTTTAAAGGATAAATATGGGAAATGTGTATAATGACTATGATGACGCCTGTATATATGTAAAACAATTTAAAAAAAACATGTATAATGAATATAATGCATATCGTTTAATGTAAAAATAAAATATATGTATAATGACGAAGATGAATAGTGGTTAAATGTACGAATTAAAAAAATGTATTTTGACTATAATGACTACAGTTGTATTGTTAAAGGAAAACACTTGTACAATTAATCTAATGATTAGTTTTTAAATGTAAAAACATCGAAACACTTTTCAAATGTAAGAATATCAAAATCATGTATACTGACTATAAGTACCTCTGTTAAAATGTAAAAACAAAAATCAGGTGTGGAATAGTCTATAAACGTAAAGATAAAAACACATACTGACAATAACGGCAAATGTTGTATAGCAAGGGTTCGGATTTAAGGATGACGAAGACATACTAAACGATAACATGTATAACTGACTACAAAGCTAGTGATGAGAGAGAGAAGACATTTATATATTACAGTTCTTTTAACACATATTAGAGTAGAGGGTATATGATGCACAGTTCTTTACACAGAGGAGGGGAGATACATAATCTTCGAAGGGTTTCACAATGGTCATTATGAAATCATAAACTAAATAACCTGTCGTTCGTGATAAAGGGTGACACAAAACAACAGTTACAAATAATGGTGACATCTTTATTCATCTGATCGACCAGTCTACGACGTCAGGAATTAAACTGGTATGGCTACATTGGTTTACTCCTCTCCCCTCGCCACTAAGGGGATCTGACTCCAACTCATCAACTAGCCAACTGACAGACAACTGACTGCCCAAGGCTCTGACTCTCAACTCTCTGTTTAACTAACTAACGCCTAGATCTTATATTGAGACGGCTATGATGCCAGGTGTGTTTTTATCACGTGACCAATTTCACGTGGTTTTACATATGTTTGTCAAAACACACCCCTTGAGAACAAAAGAATCCTCAATTCTAAGCGAACCTATTTTTTAAAGATTTAATTTAATTTGCATTGTTCATTCTTTTAGCTTAAATATTTAATATTCGGATTTGTAAAAGAATTACCAATAGGCATAAATTCTAACCTCCCATTTTTCAAATTTGCCTACAGTGTTCGATTCTAGGCTTATCCTAATCTCATTTATATTTAGCTAATATTCTTCCTATGTAAGAAAAGTTTTTAATCTTAGCATACTCTTGTATAATGACTAATGCTTAAATGCAAATATAAACTTTTTTGGCTATAATACTTAGTGCTTAAATGTAATAATAAAAATATTTATAAATGACTATAATGACTAGTGTTTAGATGTAAAAATAACAATTTTAATTACTGTAGCGTCTAGTTTTTAAATGTAAAGATTTAAACTGTATGAAATGCCTAGAAAACATATACCAGCTTTAAGGTATGAAATATATATTTACACATGTATATAAACACAAACATATATATATATATATAGACACACATGTATATCCACACACGTATATACATACATATATATATATATATACTCGCTTAAAGGTAAGAAATATACATTTACATATATACATGTATGTATGTATGCACATATATGCGTATACATATGTGTGTATACATATATGTATATATATATATATATATATATATATATAAAATATTATATATTACTTTATATTTCAAATTATGTTTAAAAGCGATGATTTTTTCCGCAAATTTCAGTAGACTTATTTCATTCAAGCCAAGAAAAATGACGAAACGTTTTCTCTATTGTGACTTCGCAACAAAAGGATTAAAGATACTTGCAAATGTCGGAATAATATAATAATAATTATGGAAAATGCCTCCAAATAATTATACGAGCAAAAGGATAATGAAATGTATCTCTAAACTGACATTTAACAAGTGTTCATGTAGAAACAGGAATAAGATATATGTTAATAAAATTATTAAATATATATAAGAAAAACAAGGATATAATTTTCGCAAGTGAAAATTTTTATCAAGCATCCATATATTTATAGGATAGGGCTTGTGTGTTCTTTACCTTGTGTGTCACGCTTACATCCGAGTGATTGTCATTTAATTGTTATATACGTGTTTTTGTTCTAATAAATAACTTTAACAAGAATTCTTCAAATGTTTTCGTTTCGGTTTTTATTACAGCTGACAAAAATCAAGTTATGTATATGTATATATATATATATATATATATATATATATATATATATATATATACTTTATAATAAATTCTAGTTTCGATTTTAATTCAACTATACACTGAAGTTATATGCATACATTTTTTTTAATTTTTAAATCGAAACATTCTAATATATAAAAATCGACAGAGCATTATTTCTATAATAATATATACGAAAACTTCAGTAGAAAATATTTTAGCGCACCTAACGACTAGTTTATGCCGGGCGTCGATGCTAGCTAAGATAATACTTTTGCAGTTTAAAAAAAAATAGCTAAATTCACATCACAGTGTCTACATTTACGCTGAACATCTACAGAATGCTGACATTAATACATTACATATGAATAAGACCGTTGTGGATTTCCAACAGGCCCTCTTAGTGGCCTATTAAGAAGAGATTGAGAATATAAAAAAAAGAGGTATTATGAATAGAAATTGAATGTATATATATATATATATATATATATATATATATATATACCCGTTCACATACACCTTTCACGATAAAGATAGAACCCAGAATTAGATATAAATGTGTATGTGAACGGGTATTTATTAGATAGAAATGTGTATGTGCACGACTATTTACATATATATCTATAACCTCCTCTTAATGTCTAATATATGTAGAAAAAGCGGGTCATCCTTCGTAGGGACGTGATATCCCTCAACAAATAAGGCTGTTCCTAAATCGTGTCTGCGGAGTCGGTTCATTTCAGTTAATGTTTGTAGATGTGATATCTACCGCCTGCATACCTTAGTTGTATGACGCGTTGCTTGTTACATCGTAGAATGTAGAACTGGATAAAAATATAAGAATTTAAAAAATTGAGGCATAGTCAATAGATTGCGCCGTGGCCAATATGGTTAGGTAGTCAATATTGCACACTTCATGAGTGCGACGACCTGGGTTCGCGCCTATGTCGGAGCACGTAACTGATGAGATGCAGTACATCGAAACACACTTTGGGGCTGGCGTTGTCCGTTGTCGATGTAATTGCTCGATTCTATCTAATTCTGGGTTCTAGCTTTATCGTGAAAGGTCTATGTGAACGGGTATTTATATATATATATATATATATATATATATATATATACATATATATTTATATATATATGTATATATATATATAATCTCCTCTTAATGTTTAATATATATATATATATATATATATATATATATATATATATATGTATATATATATATATATGTGTGTGTGTGTGTACGCATATTTTGTATACACACTGTGCTTTTCCTAGCAGATATTTAGTTTATGCAGGCAACTGGGAAAAATAGAATGTATGTATCTTGTGTTGAGAAAATGTCTGTAGTAGTTTAAGTTACAGTTTGGCGGATTCGTGACGTATTTGTAAGTAAAATTGCCAGGGGTTAATGGGAAGTGGTATACTAGAATTAATGCAAAAGAAAAATGTAAAAAAGTAAAGGAAATATGCTTGGGTAAATGTGTGCATTCCACCGAGTTTTCTAAATCAATTTCTATATTTACAATTATTCATCATTAGCAGGGAGACCCTACGTTTCTCAAGATAAAATAAGGAACGACAAATGTTTACACGTTCAATACGTTCATTGGCATCCAATTCGGTGTAATTGGCAATTTTTTGCGTAAATAATACTTTTTCGATTTTCGATATTGTCGGGGGTATTCCGGTAAAAATAATACTCGCAAACGGTTAAACTACTTTCGTGTCAAATTTCTAACAAATCCGCGCTATCCAGTTCGTACTTTATAAGGAACGAACATAGTCAGAGACACATACACACGTAGTGACAAAATGGCTTCGTTTAAGCGTAAATATGTTAAAGAAAATCACTATTTTTTTCTTGGGAACGTTATTGAGAGTTGTATATTATTTTAAGAAATTAGACAACAAACCTAGTAATAATATTTTCATTTAAAATTATTCATATAACATTTACTATATAACACGTGTTTTGCAGATTTTACACAGTGATAATATTGTTTAAATTAATGTCACCTTTTGAAATGTATTTATTTAGAACTGTAGTCTTTTATTCGACCAGACGAAATAAGATAAAGTGCAGCTATATATTGTAGAATATGTAAAGCACGCACTTTTTTTAATTACCATTATAATACATTGGCAGTGTGACTAGATGTTCCCAGGGGTCAAATAAGGATGAACGAATGCCCCGCAATATTTTTGTCATCGACAAGGGTTAAACGCCAATACGTCAATCAAATCGATCGTTTGTTTGCTCTACTGAGAGACCCACTGTTGTACACCGGGAGGAAGCGTCACATGCTTCCCTTCAAAGATTGGGCCAAAACACATCATACTCTACATTGCGCTGTAGAGAATCTATTGTTGATATTTTGACATTATTTTCATATAAAGCGTTGAATAAATTTTTAAAATAAAAGCAAAGTATTATTATTAAATTGTTCTCTAAATAAAAGCATTTGTGCCCCTTGTTTATCACAAGTCCCTTCTGTTGTCTATACACTCTTGGCCTATCTGTTTGTGCCGGGATTAAACTTATTAAACTCCCTTGATATGTTAGGTTTTATAAAAGTGTATACTTAGATTAAATCAGATCGTTTGTTCCTTAACGGAGTTCTTCGGATATCATTTTTTTTTTGTAATTATCTGACATATTTAGTGCAAAAATATCTAAGAACACCCCGAGTTGCATACATTATAGTTGCATGAAATTAAAAGAAAACTGTCTCAGGCAGTTTGGTATCTATATGAAACTACCCATTCTCCAACACACACTAACAAAGTGTATTTTATATATAAATAGAGATATTAACAATCGCCTTGCTTTCTGATAATACGATCTTATATATTTAAATTATGTACATAGGAACACGACTTATTTAAAAGCTTTATTATTATATGGAAATATTATGAGTTAAATAAAATGAAATAAACAGGTAAAATATATTATAAATGGTGGCTGAAAGAAGAAAAAGAAGTAAAAATGTGGAAAATGTAAAACATATAAACATTAAGTAAAACTTACATAAAAAAGACATAATGTAAAGAACGCAAATCTGTAACTGCAAAATATAAAAACAAAAAGACGGCAAAGAGAGAAGCATATAATCAATTTTCTCATCGCATTTACAATGGATTAATCTATTATGTCCTTTGATTAATAACAAATAAATATATTAATTATTCGATGAACGATTTCAAAGAATTACAAACAAATAATGTGAGATGGAAGTGTGCAAAGTCACTGTCGCATATTTTCAATTCTCTTCTGTGAATGGCATGTTAATGCAAGTTACAAAAGAATAATTAAAACAATTGGCATCATTATAAAAGTATAAAAAGACGAATAAGTCCACTATTAGAGGAATTAAAACAATAACGGATAATTAGTAAGCAAATGCAATCGATTAAATACTAAACGGTGAAATATTTTTTTGTAAAAAACGAAACAGTGAATAAGTACGCCGAATCTCATTTTTACAAAAGTCAATTGTCGCACAATTTTGTATTGATAAGTATTAGCAATCAAAGACTGCATGTATATATATATATATATGTATATATATATATATATATATATATATATATATATATATAGAGAGAGAGAGAGAGAGAGAAAGGGAGAGATAAAGAAAGAGACATATAAAAATTTCGTGTATGTATATTTATTAGTTTCTCGAGCAGCGTTCACAATGTACTTAAGACTAAGTAATGTATATATTAAATAAATATAAATAGAAGGATTATATATATATATATATATATATATATATTGTTGTGTCTGCACAAATAATTAACAAGAACAGGGAAAGTAAATGTATAACAATAATATATTAGGCAGAAAATTTATATACATATTTACATGTCTCCAGATATACTTCAGTTGGAGATATTCCGGCAGGTCGCGTGTTGCATGTTTTACTGGAGGTAACATAGGCGGCTTGCCTATTGGGCGGTCGTTGCAGAACTTTCCCGGTATTGGTGATTGATACCTTTATATATCTCACTCACCCACCTATGTTGATTAGTGGGCGTCTCCACAACATATATATATATATATATATATATATATATATATATATATATATATATATATATATATATATATATATATATATTATGAAAACACATAATAGCATTTCAAGATATATATATATATATATATATGCATAAATATATTAAAAACTTTCTCTTTAAATCGTATAAAACTGATTGAAATATATATTAATAAATTAATCCAAAACTACATTAGTAGTGTATGAAAGTATATATATGTATATATATATATATATATATATATATATATATATATATATATATATATATATATATATATATATATATACAGGGTGACTAAAAAAACATCTAGAACATATGCTGTATAACGGAGAAATAATGGCCAAAGACCCTAATGTTTTGGTGTGATACTTTGATTATACTAAACTAGTTATGACCAAAGTCTCATTGCATTCGGACAAAACACTAAGAAACGGGGCCTAATTAGAATTGGGGCTCGTTTTTTTTGGTCACGCTGTATATATATATATATATATATATATATATATATATATATATATATATATATATATAAGGTCAAATATAAGACCTGGAACCTCACTGTCCGTGACCTGCTGTTTGCAGAGGATACCGCAATCGCTGCTCTCTAAGAGGAACAACTGCAAGTTCTTCTCAATAGCTTTGCTTGTTCAAAGACTTCTCGACTTATATGCCCAGGGTTCTTCACAACTTCAAGTATAATTTGGAGTAAAGAACGGCGTGAAACAACTCGCTCTCCTACCTACCTTTGTAGGGCCCTTGACAAACTTATTCAAAGTTTGATGGTACCTTGCTATCATTTCCCATATTTCGAGCGTAGTTGTACCTTTTGCTACCTGTTCTGTAATAGTGCTCTGTTCAGTATTACTCAAACCACCTTTACGACCCATTTTATTGACGAAACAAACTGCCTTGTTAATAATTTGACACACTTCAAATACCGTGGGTTCAGTAATTACGATGGAAGTTGCACGGAACAGTACGAAAATGTCACAGAACGCGCAGCCCAACATTGCCAACGTTTCCCAAACCTTTCATACGAAACTACCGGTAAGTTTCTGCAACTGGTAAAAATTGTTATCTCGTTAATAATTTGGCACGCAGGGTATAAGCAAAGTGGGGCATCCCTTCCGCTGTTATTATATTATTCAGATAGAGACTTCGCAAAACCGCACAATTTTTTGGAGACCAGTTCAAAATCGTATTAAAAAATCAATGTTCCTATCTTGACATTGCTTGTTTAACCATTGTAATATTGTAAGCAACTCCTTATGAGATTATTCTGTGAAAAATTTTATAATTTGTAAATAGATAGCATCTTTAATGATCTGGAATGTTTTACTTTACTCGATTTGTCATGTTCTTAAATAATATTAACTCTCTTACCACATCAGAAACAGATCTCCCTCCTATGCCATATAAAGCCGCTACAAGTTATTCAGAATTTGTCCTCACTCTCGTAATTGTTTTTCCTGTCGTGTTTAGTGGAATCTTTTTCCCATCATAAGGCGTCACATTTTTCAAGGGAAATTTCACCTTCCAGCGTTTCGGCACTTCTTCCCAGGTCTCTCGAATAACAGGAAACGTGACAGCTCACTACCTCAACTTCCAATTTTGAACTGAACGGAAAAGCAGCAACAAAGAAATCAAGTCACGCCAATTGATCGATGCAGTGGCAACGTGAGCTACGTAAAATAAACTCCATTAAACTCCGACCGTATTATACTATTTTCTCTCTATTTACTCGTTTTCTCTTTCCAAATATTTTCACAGTACATTATATATATATATATATATATATATATATATATATATATATATATATATATATATATAATCCACATGCAGTACTATTTCGTTGTATCAAAACTTATCAGTGTGGCTAGAGTCGTACCGTTTCTTAGCCGTATTTAACCTACAACCATCGCGTTGAAATCGGCAGTTGGTTTTCTTTACGTACTCTGTATTACAAACATTAGGTGCATCCTATATCCAATTAAAAATAAATATATATATACATATATATATATATATACATATATATATATATATATATATATATATATATATATATACAGATAGAGAGAGGGAGAGAGAGAGGGAGAGAAGGGACATGTGTTTTTCTGTATTGCAATTTATATTAAAACCCTTCTTTTCATATTTATTTTAAAAATAAAATACAGCCTTGTTAGATATGGGTTGTAGAATTATATTCATCTGCAAAAGATCAAGCTAAGTTGCATATTCTTTAAACATCTATTTTTATTGATTCCCTATTAGTGTTTTTCGGTTCACTTATGGGGGGATCATATTGAGTTAACTATTACGCGTAATTATATACAAACAGATATTCTACATCATATGTATACTTTGGTAATATCCCGTAACAAGGTTATAGTAAAAACAAATATATATATATATATATATATATATATATATATATATATATATATATATATATATATATATATATATATATATATACTTGAACTCCTAAGAGGCATAGGCCATCTACAACTTTTTGTAGATGCTTTTGTAGCGACTGAGTATTTTTTATGGGGTGACGGTGCTCGCATTCCGTCCAACATTTCCAGCGCCTAGCCTTCCAAAATGGTCACCAATCTGGTACTGGGCAGGCCCAACGTTGCTTATATTCGGTGATCTAGCGAATATCGGTGTATCAACGTGATTGTTCCGTACTTATATATATATATATATATATATATATATATATATATATATATATGTATATATATGTATATGTGTATGTGTATGTATATATATATATATATATATATATATATATATATATATATATATTGATGTATGCGTATATATATTTGTCTAAAGAGTTTGGCTACCAAGCTCTTCTGTAAGTTTTTGGTCTGTAGCTATGAATCTTTATATTCGAACCCATGCGGAACTTTACATTTGGATCTTAGCCGGAGATAATCGGTGCAAAATTGTAAAAATTATGAAATAGAACTTGCCAATTGAAGACCCAACAACGGAATTACGAATATTCAAGCGTGGTGTATTAGCTATTGGTTAATGTTTTAATGTTTAGCCTTGTAGCAAACATGTCTTAATGGTTAAGGCAATAATGCCAAGGAAAAAATGAATCGTAAGCTAAACATTTAAGTTTCGATTCTCAGTTGTGGCGCACGATACAATTTTTTAATACTTTTTAAATTACGACTATATATTGGGTTTAATATTATATAATAATACTAGCAAAGATATCCGCGCCCTGCGCGGGACTTTGCTGTACACTCGGGTACTTGCTTCGTGGGAACTCTTCCAGTAAGTTGATGGTGTAGGAGAAAATATTTTGTATGTGTTTAACATTTTTTAAACTATATCTTGGAGTGACTGAAATCCAACCATGAAATTAAAAGCAAGTAAATTATATCAACATTTACACTGCTATTGTTACACATGAAAGTGAAACAATTACACAATGTTTAAAATTTGTTTAGTATCACAAACGCATTTTTATCATAAATGTATATTTTGATATCACATGGAAGTAAATTTGAACTTATTGCTTAAATTTTATCAAGCACATTCGATACATAAACTTATCATAATCAAGATGATATTTTTCGCCACATCCTCTTCTACTACTTTTTATTTAAGAGCTTCATGGTAGTCTACATTTGATTTGGAGCCGGCAAGTAGAGTTTTTTTTTCTGAACGTCCTGTCCAGCTGATGGATACGTAGAAGATACGATGAGTGAAACATGCTGATATACAGGTGACGCCAATGGTTTTACATTTTATTTATGCTTGTTGCAAGACATATTTTCACATATAAACTGGAGTCTACGGATATAAAATCGAAAAGTCTTTGCAGTACAACTGTTTCGCGTTTGTAGCGGCCACAAGGAATGGTGACCTCAGTCATATTGGTGTGCAATCTGCTAAGAACACATCTGGTTCCGTTTGTTGTTTTTGACGGTTTCAAGAATCGTGAGATCATGATTGGGGATCCAGTTTGGAGATTTAAAATGTGAGGATGCATTTCAGATAGTTTTAAAGAGTTTAAAAACGATACAGGGTAGTGAACCGCTTAACCTTCATTGTAGCCGATTCAACTGTCTTGTATTCCTTTGAGTCCTCTGGAAATTCACCCATTATCTAGTTGTTCAAGCGATTCAGATTGCTGTTTATTAGCGAAATAATATCCCTACTAGGAAGACACTCCGATGATTTCGTTGTTTTGCAGATCAAGTAAAATTTTGTCTTTTATTTGCTTTTCATTACCGACATATTAACAAGTTTGGTCGGAATCTTAATTGTGTCAGGTGGAGAAGTGAGTGGAATCTGGTCATTACACATTTGGAGAAGCAATTTTGAGAAGTCGGCCGCGGCTGTGTTTCCAGAGATATGGGCTCTTACGTTAATAGTGAATCTTTTAACTATAACGCGTCTCCAGGAATAGGAGTGCTTCAAACTTGCATTAACACTGTTTGCTTTTGTGATATTTTTAACTCCTGGAAGGATTTGACGGAAATCCCAGAAAAACAACGTTGGAATGCCACTCATAGGATATGTGGTTTCTGGGATATCTTGCAGAGTTCGGTAATTTTCTTCATAAGCACACTTGGCTTCGGGGCTTCGTCTAAAATGATTATTGAGGTGTGTCGAATGACATTTGCCAAGGCTGAAGTAACAGTAAATTTGGAAATTGGATAATACATTCGACCAGTATCCAAGAGTACTTTAAAAGTGTTGTGAAGTGTGCGGACACGTTAAAATAGAGTAACCGGAATGCCGCTAGATGCTGTTGCAAGCACAATCTTTCTCATGTATCTAATCTTTGCAAACATCGAATTCATTACAAGTCTTGCCCGTGCCACTTGGAGCATCAAGAGACAACATGCTTTGTTCATCTAACCTTGTGTATCCAAAATTGTAATGAATGAATTGTTATCTTTCTTTGATAATTTGTCAGTTTTTCTTTCATACTTTCTGCTTGTGGTGAAAGTTTTTGATATTGTAATTCACTTCGCGTTGATACTCTCATGCAAGTATCTCATCTCCTCCTTG
This sequence comes from Euprymna scolopes, assembly GCF_053919585.1. NCBI lineage: Eukaryota > Metazoa > Mollusca > Cephalopoda > Sepiida > Sepiolidae > Euprymna > Euprymna scolopes. The sequence goes on along the minus strand of NC_136515.1, from coordinate 42,319,049 downwards.
CCTCGGTGCAGGTAATTTATAGTTTGCCAATGGGTGACCGTATATGAGTAGAACTTTTCCTCAATTAGTTAAAGAGTTTTTTTTTGTTGAAGTCATCATTAAAATCTGCTTCTGGATAAACTGCTTGCGTGTGTCTGTAAACAGAATATAGTTTGAAAAGTGCAATATCTATTCTGATACTACGCTTTTGCTGTTCTATTTCCGGTCACTAAATGATTTTTCTTTTAGACTGAGGAACTTTAAATAATTGTCTTATTCAGGAGTATTCTCTGTTTAAAATCCGGAGTTTACTCACAACCTTGTGTCTGACTAACTTTTCTTTCCTAGGGATGCAAAAGAAAAAACGAGGACATTATTAAAGGCAGCGACATTTAAAATATCAAATATGTTTTATTTTGGTGTAGAATTCATAAATTTATAAATTTATGAAATCGTTTGTATTTGCAAAGGCCATGGATACGCATTTGAAGTTTGTTAATCATTTTTTTTTGTGTAAGGAGTGTTAAAAAAACTGATCTAATACATCGTCGTAGCAAATCTCTGTTTATGGAGAATTTATGTAAACATTAGGAAAAAGCAATTTATTTCTGCTTCAAACGTACGTTTCCCATTTTTTCTAAAGAAAAAAGCTAAATCTATTTAATAAAAGAAAATTACTAAAATATTTTATAGAGTCTATATGTAATTTCTTTGCTTCCCACAAAAAATTCTCTCGTGGTCTAGTTGTGTTTGTTGTTAAATGTATAAAGTATTGTATTATAAGTTCATTTATAACTCTTCTTTCATATATTCAGTTCTACACATTTTGAGTATTGGAGGCAAAGCCGCTTATCATAACTGTTTTGATTTTGTTATAGTTTGTTAGTAAAATTTGTCATTTTTCTTTTTCGTTTTGCGGTGAATGCTGACTATTTGATTTTCTTGTAGCATATTATAATTTTTCCCCAAATAATATATTTATTGTTATCGTTGTTTCATTTTTTCATTACATCGCAACTTATCAGGATCTAAAAGGTAATTCAAGATACATCTTAATGAACTAGTCCACTAGACCGTGAGACAACAGGTGCTGATTGGTAACGATTATTAAAGCTATAACAGATTTCGATTATTATAGAGGACAGCTCAACAAGATATACTAACCTTCGACTGTAAAGACCCATGACATATTTAGCAACATAGACGTCTAGCGACAGAGTGTTCAGCAGTTTGCTAGTTTTATAAGAACTTTTGTTTCTGATCACATATCTGTTAAATATATGTAATCTCTCATTCGAAGTAAGGATCTAATCTTAAACATGATAGATACAAAAATAATTTGTATTCTCATACACTACATTTAGATTTCTACTTAAAGGTCATCGCGATTATCTTGCGTGTATAATCGGTCTATACTATTATATACTTTTTACTTAAAGAAGTGTAAGAAAATGATGGAAACATTATTTTAGCAGCTGTTTGCGTGTAGACTCGTAAACTCTTTCTAATATATTAAAGGTTCCATAAGATATGTCATGGCATTATATAATTTTATTTGCCAGCAATATAATTTGGTTTGCATTCTACTTACGTTTCTGAATGACAGAGCTAATCAATAAACAATGAATACATATTAGGGTTTGTGTTCTTTGATGGAGGCGCCGGTTGAGTTTGAATAAAATAAATAGTATTAGGTACGTTTGAAGCCAAAACAACGCATATTTACAAAATAAACATATATTGATTTTGTTTGAAACTTACACTGAAATTCAGAAATATATTTCAAATATACACTTCATTATCAGTTTGGCTTTCTTTCTTTCTTTTTTCCATATTGTTGTTGGTGCATAGATTCAGTAGATCTCCGTCCGTTGTTTTTACCGTAAACTTTTCAAATGTCGGAACGGTGCTGAATCCTCTGTGAAAAATGTCCCCCACTCTTTATATGTGCTTAAATCAAAACGTTGATTCCATGAACAAAGCTCCTTTCTTAGAATTGCACGCCTGTGGAACTCTGTTCCGTCTGCCTGCTTCCCACCTGACTACAACTTGGGTGTCTTCAAGTCCAACGTTAACTAATTCCTAATGAACCGCCACCTTAAGTAAACACTTCAACAAAGCTCCACATTAACGTACTGTACTTCGAATTAACCCTTATCCCTGAGTGGCTTCCGGGCCTTGATAAGTGGTGACGACCGTGTAAAAAAACAAAAGAACACGGTCGTTGGTCACGCGGAATTCGCGTTAGGGGGGGGCCTTAATAGAGGTCCAGGGATTAGTTTCAATAAAATAAATACGTAATAGATACGTTTGTAGTCAAAATAACTCGTTATTACAAAATAAACAGATATTTATTTTGCGTTGTTTTGGCTTCACATTTATCCAATACGTATTTATGTTAATGAATACATATACGTGCATTCGCTATAAAGCCGAAATATACAATTAAGAAAAGATACCGTTTGTAAATATCGCTTCATCATTTCCAAAGTGTTACACCTACATTTGATTAAAATATGTCCATTATCAAGGATTAATAAGTATTCTGGTCAAGGCGGAACACACCTGCCTTTATTCTGCATATAGTAAATACTTTTGATGATATTAAAAAAAATAAGTTAATAATGGGTCGCATAAAAGTGATCGCCTAGATTATAAAATAATAATTTTAATGGTAACAATAAACGCATTGTAAAGTAAATTTTTGGCAGAATAAAAACAGAAAAAGTCATTTAGAGATAACCGTCGCATAAAATAATGTAATTAAATAGTTTTCGCTTTAATAGCAATTGCCCGTCGGTAATTAGGTGTCATTTTAACCCTCTTAAGTTTCATTCTATTTATAGCCCGGAGAAATATATATATACATTTTAATTGTAATGTTAGAATTGTTATTTTAATTATATGCTTTGGTCAGAAAATGGCTGTAGAAGATTAAGAATAAAACAATCAACACGATTTCCAATTGATTAATGGGACCGAAATCATTTATTAATTGCTTTGACATCACATAGAATTTTCAAGTTAGAATTGTAGAATATCACGTAAGCGAGATCAGATTAGTTTTACTTCATATTAAAAATAAAATACATATATTAAATTTAAATTCTGTCTATTTTTAAATGTCCTACCAAGCATCCTTATTAGAAACAAATATTCCTCGATGACAAATGAACAAAAGTGATTGCATTACATGTTATATGATGGAGTTTATCTAAAATGTTATAGATAAGTCTACTCATAACAATGACAACGAGGTTACGTTTGCTTCATATTTTAGACGACATACGGATATTTATATTTATATTTATGAATTTGAACGGTTTGTAATACATTTTTCTCTTTTTAGGAAATTCAATGCGGTTGCAAAATCTAAGATATATATACTTATATATACATACACACACACACATATATATATATATATATATATATATATATATATATATATATATATATATATATATATATATATATATATATACTTTTTGATCTATAAAAGCCAACAGGTGAAATTTGATGAAACGATGTTCTTATTGGCTAATTATTTTAGTGCTTTTTTAGTCTTTTCTTTAGAAATATACAAATTCATTAAGATTTAATTAAACACAACAAAGACTATATGAAATTTGCCAGCGTAGTTTACAAGGCCAAGTTTTCAGAGTTACGTGTAAACAAGTGCAAATACCTTAACTTGACGCAAAGATAATTATCGAACACAGATGGAGGACTAAAATAATGATCACTCATAACCTGGTAATGAATCCTATTTAACATTAACGTATATCGAATAGGACTGACAACGGTTTATTTATGTGCGTCAAGATTCACATATTATTGACAGACTTGAGTGACACATATAAGAATTGTCAACAAAAATGCCAACTAGGTTTGATAAAAAGGAAAATTAACCTCATTTTTAAACGTACTTCTGTTGAAGAGAGCTGCATATATGCAATGCTTGACTATAGAATAACGAAACTGTGCTTAAAGTGCGTTCTCGTGGGACAGCAGAGTACATATTTATAAGTAAATAAAAAATAGCATTAGTTTTATTAGGATCACAAAAGTGACAAATATTGGGTTTATTCAAGACGACTTCATTGAAGAATGAAGTAATAACTCAAGCATTTTGCAAGCACAAATCTATAAATTGGAAGTATTTACAATTAACAATATAACTAGAATTTTGGACACGAATGTGTGGGGAAGGTTAAAATTGAATGAAACACTTATATATTATTTGTGAAAAAATTTAACTTTTAATTCTATAAAAGAAAAGTAAAAGCATTAAAAGAAAGCTATTCGGAAGAATTAAAAGCAGTTTGGCTTTTTTTTTTCTTGCGTGGAGTCCCAACGCGTATAGAGACCGGTAAATGTTTGTTTACGAAAAACAGAAGTATGAAACCACGAGGAGGTCTTGGACATATGAACATACTAAACGAAACAAATGTGGATGCTTTTTTGTGTCCCTATAGAACGTTCATCCACCCCTTAAGTTTACGGTAGACAAGGAAACAAATTCTTCTCTTCCGGGTTTGGATATTCTTGTGTTCAAGACATCCTCGTGGTTTCTTACTTCTGTTTATCGTAAACCAACCCTTACCGATCTCTATACGCGTTAGGAGTCTTTTTGCCCTACTAACCAAAAATACAATTTAATTAAGACTTTAGCACATAGGGCCTTGATGATTTATTCCAAAGTTTATCTGGATGACGAGCTGAAATTTATTACTAAGCCCCTTTGTAACAATGGTTACCCCTTAGATATTGTTGAAACTACTATTAATAAGCAATTTTCCAATATTTATAAACCCAAAGAAATTATAGTTAATAGATGTCCTGGTTACCTACGTCTACTTTGGCTAGGTAATATCAGTGACCGATTTGCGAAGCAAATCTCGTTCTCCGTGCAACAGTGTTATTTTGCATCGGATCCACGTGTTGTTTTTTCAACCAGTCGTCCATTTGTAAAACTGGGTTTCGATACACTGCATCTCATCAGTGACATGGTCCGATATAGGCGCGAACCCAGGTCATCGCACGCATGAAGTGTGCAATACTGACGACCTATCCATATGGGCCACGGCGCAATCTATTGGCACCTCGATTTTAATTCTTATATTTATATCCAGTTGGCGTTGACCGTTGTCGATTCAATTGCTCGATTCTATCTTATTCTGGGTTTTAGCTTTATCGTAAAAAGTGTATGTGAACGGGTATTTATATATCTATCTATAGTCTTTTCTCATGTGTAGAAAAAGCGATTCATCCTTCGTAGGGACGTGATGTCCCTCAAGAAATAAGTTTCTTCCGAAATCGTGTCTGGGGAGTTGGCTAATTTCAGTTAATGTGTGTAGATTTGATATCTACCGCCTGCATACCAGCAGTAACTATCTTAGTTGTATAGGATACGTTGCTTGTCACACCCTAGCATGTAGAACTGGATAAAAATATAAGAATTAAAATCGAGGCATAGTCTATAGATTGCGCCGTGGCCCATATGGTTAGGTGGTCAGTATTGCAAACTTCATGCATGCGACGACCTGGGTTCGCGCCTATGTTGGAGCATCTCACTGATGAGATGCAGTACATCGAAACCCATTTGGGTCTGGCATTGTCTGTTGTCGATGCAATTGCTCGATTATATCTAATTCGGGATTCTAGCTTTATCGTGAAAAGTGTATGTGAAGGGATATTTATATATGTATCTATAATCTCCTCTTAATGTCTAATATATATATATATATATATATATATATATATATATATATATATATTAGGGCGGGTTGATTTTTCACTTCTCTCAGAATATTAAAAAATGGTAGTTACTGAAAGTTGCGTCTTCACTTATTAAGTACTCATGCAAAAAATTAGATAAATTTTAGACCGGTGGTTTTGGGTGGTCTGTATAAAGTCGTAGACACAACTATACTGAAAATTATTCGTTTTGGCAGGGTTTGTCTTGAATATTTCTGTATTTCAAATCAAGTGATGTATTTTATTTTATAACAAAATAATATTAATGTGACAAATCATAAACAATCTTCAAATTGAAAATCTGCACACCCCTTTTCATTTTCTGTTTACTTTGAGGTTCATCCCTTATCAAGGCTCTGCGGCAACTCTAAGATAAGGCAGCAGTACTTCCTCTAAGAACATCCTTGTTTCTTTACAGGTAGAGAATCGCGGCGGAAGTGAGATATTTCCTGTAGTAGGTAGGGATCTGATGCAGGTATTTCATTCAGATTCAAGGTAAATGTGAGTCACAGAAATGTGTCACAACAGGGTTTTTCATCAAGGCAAGAGATGTTTTGTTTCAATTGGGGTAAACTGGGGATATGAGCGTAAGCTGTTTACGGATAGCAGTTTGTTTTTATTGTATTAAAGCTGACCAACCATTCCTTACGCCATTGCAGCACACGCGAAAGTTAAGAGGAGAGAGAATCAGAAAAGTCCTGATATTTGTCGGCTTTTGAGTGTTGCCATAGATGGTAATATGTTCTGCATAGATGTCGACAAATGATTGAATAATATGTTTTGTGAGTGCCTTGATAAAGATAATGAAGACAGTTCAGCCCAATATGGTTTTGGGGGCATTTTAGCATCGTATTTCTGCCCATTAACGACCACTTTAATATACCTATCAGAGTAAAAGGAGTTTATTCTTGAGATGACATTTCTAGCTATTCCATAACTAGAGATTGTATGAAGTAAACCTTTGTGTCAGACCCTATCAAATGCCTTGGATATGCTAAGAGCTACCGCTCTAAAAATGAAACATTCGTAAATAAATTCATATATTCTGTGTAATATCACAATTAGCACGTCAGGTGTTGATCTCTCAGAGTGGACCCCATATGGCATGTCACTGAAAAGGTTATTTTTGTGGAAATGATTGACAAGTTATCCATTTATCATTGCATTAGCAAACTGTCTTTTCATGTTATGAATTAAGCAGTAATATTTCAATACTTTAGAATTGTTATAAGTGAGAATATACCAAACAAACAAATAAGGAAAAGACAAAACATTATTTTGATAGAGATTAATATATAGAGTGAAATTGCTCCATGTAATAGCCCTTAGACAAAAATGGCGGTCTACATTTCTGACTCAAAATTCTGGCTGTTGTGTGTCAGTCTTAATCTAGAACCTTATACGTTTGTGATGCTTCCGTTGTTAACTTGATTGCCTGCTCCACACCCTGAGAATGTAATGAAAAATATTGCAAGTAAAGCTTGTTTCCATTGAATAATGATTCTTGAAGTTCAGAATCAGAAAAATCTTCCGTCATTGGTGGTTCAAAAATACCACACAATGTCAAATTTATTAATTGTGTCCAATGAGTCGCATTGAAATTAATATTTGGTATTTTTTTTAATGGGTTCTTTGTTGACGCCCAGATCCTGAAAGAATATAACAATAACTGATTATTAAAAAAATTCAATGTGTACTGCTTTAATAATTATGGTGAAATTAGATAAACTCTTACAAATGTTTGTATAAATTGTAATAAATAATTCAATCATTGATATATGAAATAATGTTTACTTACCTAATGGCAAAAAATTCTTTTTAAAGCTTATTCTCTTACTCCAACTTCCTTAGATTTGACGATTGAATATAGAAGGTTTTCAAGCAGTAAACAAAATGCATTACCTTGTATGTGTTTTAATGTGATCTGATGAATTTCATAAGACTGCTCCCTAATCCACTGGATCATATTAAAAATATGCAATTGTTGATTGTGGAATTTATTTATTTTTTAAATTGCAAACCAACAAATGGCATACACATTTACAATAAAATGTATTAACCTCTGGAGTTTTGTTGTGAAGCTTTGTGGGTATGCGACACGAGTCCATAAACACATAAGCCTAATGGCTTAAATTAGCCATCTTGTCTAGTGTAAAGGACGAATTTTCCACGAAGCATATCTAGAGTCCACCTTATCTCTAGTAATACCTACTGTCTATTCATACAGTAATATTTGTTTACAACTGGTGTTATTTATTTTCAAAATTGAATCCAGAGGACTGCTCATAGTGGAAAATAATATTTGGGGTAAATCATGACAATTATTTGAGCATAATTTACCCAGGGGATCGCTGAAAGTTGTAGGGCATTTTGTATAATCATCCATGTTTTAAAAAAGAGCCCTTAAAGGTAGTTAGTTATGGTGCAAAGAGCAACCAATTATATGAAGATGTTTTTAAATTTTTCTCTTAAATTGTCACCATTACACTTTCACAACCTGTGCTGGCATTAGTGTTGTCAACCACGATAGATTTGATAGTGTTTTCACTGTTGAATTAATTCAAAACATCAATCACATGCTCTGCATGAACAACACCTGTTACACAACTGTAAGGAAGAACTATGTTACCTTCAGATGGGGTCTCTATTGTAAAAGTTAAATGGTGTTCTATTTCCTTAGTTTTTTTCATATTGTTCTGTCTATTTCAGTCCACGATTTCTTTATAAAACACTGTACCCGTATCTATTCTCCCATCAACCCCAATGCATATCAGATTGTCCACATTTTCATTGTGTTTTTGGGGGCAGTATTTTCACTTTAGTTTTTGTCCTGCCCACTTTACATTTATCAAAAAGAATATTGCATATATTATTATACGGTTAAAGAAGGCCCATAACCTGCAAATCCAAGAGCAAGGAATGGGCCAGGTTGGCTCCAATATTAGGAGAGTTGGGCCCCTGACTAACTTCAAGGCCTGTCTGGGAAATTTAATAAGGCTATAAGGCCATTTTATATGACTCTTTGGCTGCAAATATTCTTCTTCTGGTTCTTCACTTTGAGAAGATGAGTAAGCAGCGGAAGGAATATTACTCTGGAGATTTGAAGTGAAGTTGTTGGTAATGAATATATATCTTTTATTAACCCCCGTTCGTGTTTAATTTTATAGCAATTTTATCAATTGGAGCAAGCTGAAAAGTACCTTACGGCCCTATTTTGCTCTTCTGATCCTTTAGGTATTTAGGGTCCTCAACTGGAACCTGAAAAATCAGATATTACTTATATAAAAATACATCTAAACATGTTAATATAAAAAATAGTTTGCAGTAAAATATCGGAAAAAATAGAAAATACCTTTGTTGAAGAGAACAGGTGCAAATAATATGATCAATCTGGCAATTTCCGTTATTGCATTTCACATGAGGGCTGTCACAACTTAAATCTGATAGATTGCAGGAACAGGACAAAATATCAAATAGTGAATCCAGTTTTTCTAGCCAGAATTTCTTTTGGTGAGAGATTTTCTATTCATATGTTTGGCTTTCTTGAAACATAGTATAGTCACCTTTTTTAAAATGGTTATTTCACTTCAAAGAGGTAAACATTGATTAACCGCTTTCCAAATACCCATGACTTCCTTTGTTACTAATTTGGAAATAGCAATATTCGAAAGGTGACGGTAAGTATTTACTAAATAGTAAGCATACTGAATAATTAGTAAGCAAATTGGAGGTTCCGTTTTATTTAATGGTGTAGACAGACCGGAAAATTTCCTTACATGTTATTGCGAGTTGTAATTGTAGGTTGTCAGGAAATTTTGATTATGATATCTGAAAAAATACACCCAAGCATTAAATAAATCAAATAATTTTTAAATAAATTATATTTAAAAAGTTCGCGTCTATGCGCATATGTTACTGTGCTATTTTTTGAAATCGTATTTTCACGTACAATTCGATGGTAAAATAGTTTTCTAAATAATAATGTTATTAATTCATCACGATAACATAAGTGCATGAGTACCAAGAAATTTGTAATAAATTTGATAAAAGTTGAAATAAATACAATAACTTGAAGTGCTGTTTATTTACCTTAGAGAGAAAAATTAGTTCAACTCGTAAAGTTTTTTTTTATGAATATCTATATTTTTAACTCAGAAACAAATAAGAATAATTATATATGTTGGACTTTTTATATCTAAGTGTAGTTTAATGAATAATTTGAGCGATATTTAAAGAGAAAATCAGGTGCCGAGATAATTCAACTGTTTACTAAAAATGTAAACACGTACACGCACGCAGTAAAGTTGTTTTTTTTTAAATGAATAAACTGTTTTAAGATAAAAACAATTCAGAATAATTATCGCTAGAATTTTTCATTAAAATAGGCTTAAATATGAAAAATACATTTTTCATGATCAAGCCTATTTTAATGAAAAAATTGAGCGATATTTAAAGAGAAAGTAATGTGCAGAGATAATTACAGAGTTTATTAAAAAAAATGCGCTTGTAACTTCAACCGGTGATTTCGTATAATTACCCAACAAATAAAACTTCAATATATATATAGAGATTTCTATATTAAATCAAATATTATAACGTTTTAGTTTATGGAGGCCAGGCGCGAACGCAGACCTCACAATTTTATTATACCATCCATATTTAAGGTAACACATACTTATCAAAGTATTCTTATGTACAACTATATCAAAAACACTTGTACACGTTTTTTTCTCCTTTTTAAATTTTTTATTTCCATAATTTGTCGACCAGGCATGAACGCAGGCCCTACAATTTTAATGAACCACCGTTCTGCCAGATAAAACATACCCATTCCTGTGTCTCGATACATCTTCTATCATTATATGTGATCAGTTGTTTTAAACAGTCAACCATATAGGAGCCTATTCGTGACCACACACACACACACACACACACACACACACACACACACACACACACGCACATTCAGCTTTATATGATAGATATATATCCCAATATCCACGTGCGTGCGTATTGTATATGTTCCTTATTCAAAATATCTTTACAATCTACATGAAATCTTAATGTATTTTCGTGCGTTAAATTTACTGATGGGCGTAATGCACATATTTCGAAATATCTAATGCGCCTGGAAGATTGATATGTGGAAAGAACTATTAATTTATTTTTATTTCGGACTATTATTCTCATCTTTATTAGTTGTTGTTTTTTATCTTTTATTGGTTTTTGTTTATTCACAACGTTTCGGCCAACTATTCCTCTGGCCTTCATCAGATGATAATCGCGACGGACAGGAATTTCGAATCTCCTAACTGCATTCTCAGCCATCACTGCCATCACTGTAGTCTCACCACATTTTGACCAATTAACCCCTGGCACGCTTTGGGTGCTGAAGATAGTGGTTTCAATCCCACCCAAAGCGTGCCAGAGGTTAATTGGTCAAAATGTGGTGAGACAACAACAACTTTAGATTGTTTAGAGGCAATAAAAAAAAATGATAACAGTCATGTTTAGGTCAAGTTTGAGCGTTCATTTCCTATTCAGTGCGAACGCACAGGACAGAACGCGTGATCTTACAGCAGTTGGGTCCGTTATTACTCGAGGACTGAGAGAAGTGGGAGGCTAGTGTTCTGCGATATGTTCGTTCTCATCGTATCGAGATTGGGGTGTCAACCCTTTCAATCTCACAAGTTAAAATATACATTTCATGAAATAAGTTAAAGAACAGGGGTTTGTGTTAATGAAAAACGCAGAATAGAGGGAAATCGTAATACATTCCTGTTGAAATAGTTTCAATCGTATAGATAGTGTCAAATTTCACAGGATAATCTGCAGAATAATAAAGAATGTTGGCTTTTAATTTCAAAACAGTCAGGTATATACTGATGTTAAAAGAGTAACATTCTGAAACCGTATTATTATTAATGTTATTATCATCATCATCATCATCATCATCATCATCATCATCATCATCATAATCCTCCTCCTCCTCCTCCTCCAGACTGATTAACAGAAATCGCTTAATAAAAGAGGTGATTTAGCAAAGGTGAAATTAAATCCCATCGGGTGTGTCAAGACAGAATATAATATAATTTGATTACGTAAAAAGCGTGTTTATATAAGCATTTTACTTATATATAATTCACAAACACGTGATGTAACGCATAAAGTTTTAGAAATAATCAGATTGAAGTGACACTTTTTTGAGGTCGATGGTTCAACACTGGCTGCATGTGAAACGGACATTCAATTACAAAATACTTAAAACATAAATTCCGTAATAGTTGATATAAATAAACAAGCTACAACTCGTAGGAAAGAAATTAATACGCTGGAATTTCGATACCGATTGCCGAGACCGACAGAAAGACTGATGAGTTACACAAAATAATATTGAGAGAGTTTGATTATTACATTGGCAAAATAGTTGTGAGAATAAGCCCCTTTAAAAATTACAGTAATTCAAATGAAACACATCATAAACCACCGTTAAGATAATAAGTAACATGCATATTATCTTATTTCTCTGTGATTGAGTTATGTTTTGATAAACGTTTACATTTAATTGGTATAATCAAAAGTAACTTTCATTTACTTCACCAACTTTTCCATCTTTTAAAAAATGGTTGTGTGCCCCACTGTCACTTTCTCAGACTCTAAGTTTGTTTGTTTTTTTTTGTTTTGATTTTTTACTCATAGGCCTTTATTTTATATGTTGTTTATCAGTCTAGTTTCCGAATCTTTCTAAATAATAAAATGTAATACAACAATTAAGACCTGGGCTGGATTAGTCGAAAGCTAATATGACTGACGCTTATAAACTGTTGATAGAAGGGATAAGATAGGCATATATAAAAAAGAAAACAAAGTAAGGATACAAGCGCAGAATAAACGGTGTTTTTATCAATTCTTATCACTTGCTGTTTTCTAGATTTACTTGTTCCTGATTAATAAATCTAACTCTTCAACTTGTAATCAATATAGCGTGAAAACATGTCTCTTATACATCATCATCATCATCATCATCATCATCATCATCATCATCATCATCATCATGGGGAAGGGATCCCTGCCCAGACCAATGTGACTCTTCCTCTCCAGAGTTTTTTTTTTTTTTGTTTTTTTTGTTTTCCCTCAGATGCCTCAGATCTTCAGGTTTACAGTTGTGGTCGTGTGATATATGCTGGGTGTACGTGGATCTAGATGTTCTTTGCTAGCGAATCCGTGTCGTGGAGTCCATAGCAATGCATCACTCACCAATTCATGCTTGCTCCTCAGAGAGTGACCAGGCGTTTTTCCCTGAGGTTATTAAATATGGCAGGTAGGATAGCATGAATTTGTTGTTTCGTGGGATGAGTTTGCGAAGATATATTTAATGTTGTTCGTAGCATACGGGTGTATGTGCCGTTTGGTTTCTTTCCAATCTTTTATGAGTGTCAAGGTTATAGCACCGTAAACCAGGACAGTATCTACTACTGCTCTAAGTTCATACTGAACGAAGCCCATCCAAAGCGGCCATGCTTTTGGAGATGCGAACATCGATATCTCTCTCTGTGGAAACTTAGCGTTGTTTATCAGTGTTGATCCAGCCAGGGCACTGATCTCTCCTTTCACACACACACACACACACACACACACACACACACACACACACACACACACATATATCATATATATATATATATATCATATATATATATTTGTTTTTGTGTATTAATGTCAATATTAAAACCTATTTTCAATTTTACAAAAAGAGAATACACATTATATGTGGGTCAAAAAAAAAAAAAAAGAAATCGTAACCAAAACATTTTGGTTTTTATTCTCGGTGGTGACGCACGATTTAATTATTTTAACCCTTTGCCATATTATTATATATTAGGTTTAATATAAAATAATAAATACGGAAAATGCAATAATCAAAATATCACACCTTAGTGTTTTGATTTTACGAGAAGAGACCGTCGGGTGGCTTGCTAGCGTGTATATATATATATATATATATATATATATATATATATATATATATATATATATATATATATATATATATATATATATATCGTAAAAGTACCCGTCGTTGACTGTGTTCAAAAACAGCTTACAGCAAATAGACTTTCATTTAAGAAAATATGATAGGTTATGAAAAGGAAGCGTTGTAGCTTCGAATTTGAGAGTATCAAAACCAAAGCAAAATATGATAAAAGTAAAAATAAAATAGATAAACGCCATAATTTATTATACCATACCTGTTCACACTGAAACACTTATCACAATATTCTGTGGATCTATATTAAAACACCTGGTTAAACTTTGTGACATATTTACATTCTATGGAGGTCAGAAACGAACGGACACCCCATAATTTTATAATACCATATTTCTTCAACCTGAAACATAATTATCAAAGTACACTTATGCAGATAGATATGAAACGTCTTTATTAAAGTGTGTGCCTATTTCAATTCTATGGAGGCTAAGCGCGATCGCAGACCCCACAATTTTATTATACCACTCCTATTTAAGTTAAAACATACTTATAAAAGTCGTATTATGCACATCTATATCAAAAACACTTGTAAACGTTTTTTTTTTAATTTGTTACTTCCATACGTTGTGGCCCAGGCGCGTACGCAGACCCTACAATTTAAATAATCATCATTATGCAAGATCAAACATGCCTATATTCCTGTGTCTCGTTACCTCTATCATTATATGTGAACAGTGTTCTATAATAGTCAAACATATAGGACCCTATTCGTGACCAGACACACAGACGTTCCGTGTTATATATATATATATATATATATATATATATATATATATATATATATATATATACATGCGCATATGTATATATATGTGCATAAGTGTATATATATATATGTAAATATATATATATATATAGAGAGAGAGAGAGAGAGATAAAGAGAGAGAGAGAGGAGGTGTGTGTATGGATGATTTTTCTTTAAGCGTAGTGTTTATTTTATAATTGTATTGTAACCTGGTACTACAACACAGGATTACCATTCATAACTTTGTCTAGGTTTTCGGGTGTGCTGACAACGAATATCGCATTTAAATTTTCCGCAAACATTTATTTTTTCCAGGCATTAATCATTTTATTTTTGGTGTAGTAAGTTGCTGGTATTGTTCTAGGTCAAGTTAAACACTCATATATTTGGTCATATAGGTGGAAACTACATTGATATTTCAAGACTTTTTAAGGATAATATATTTTATCGTAAAAATTGTCTCTGACTATACGCAAAACAGAACCAATATAATATAATATATATATATATATATATATGTATTTATATGTATACATTTATATATACACATATACATATATATACACATATATATACACATATATATACATAAATGTATACACATATATACATGTAAATACCTATATATACATATATATACACATATATATGCATTATTACACACATATATATATACATATATATACACATGTATACATACATATATATACATACATATATACACTCATACGTATATATACATATATATATATATATATATATATATATATATGTGTGTGTGTGTGTGTGTGTGTGCGCACGTGTGGTGTGTGTGTGTGTGCGCACGCGCGTCCAGGCCGCCCGGCATTGACTGGTCGTAAGATACGCTTAAATTTTGCTTAATACAGATTTCGTATGTGTTAATATATTATATTGAACTCGATATATATAATGATTTAAAAAGTTCTGTTTTTAATGGCGCGTGCCCGACCACCGAGAATCAAAACCAAAACGTGTAACTTATGATTAACTTTTTTTCCTTTCACATTAATGCCTATACTATAAAGATATCTTTGTGCAAGGATAAAATTTAAAACATGAACTAATATCTATTGCGTTACGCATACATTTTAGTAATGTACTTGTCCGATCTACACCTGACAAATTCCAATATTTTAAATGTTAACACTGTTGCACTGGATTTCCTCGGTTTACATGTGTTCGAATAATCTAGATGTTAATTTTCTTGATAGTAGATCACAAACTAAAAGAAGAATTTAGTAGGCAACATTATTTAAACAATATACACACACTCACACACACACGCACATATATATATATATACATATACGCATAAAAAACTATACATATAGACACATGTTTGTGTTTACTAAAACCTTTTACGTGAATATTACGAAATTATACATCATGTAGAATATCTTCATGAGTCAGAATTAGACCTAATAAGTTACATAAATATATATACCCAATGATGATGATGATGACGATGATGATGATGCTGATAACGATGATAATGATGATGATGATCATCATCATCTAACTGATGCAAAGTTTTATCTCTCTGTCTGAAGTCGTAAATATTACATTCGGGAATCTTTATGCTAACTTATGGGATCTACACGGAATTTCGTTTCTTTAATCTACAGAAAAAGGTGTCTGAGACACCGAAATCATGCTACCATGGTAGATTGAATAAAATCTCTCTTTAAAATATCGTAAAATTTTGGTGTTTGACATAAACATTCCCGAGTTCAACAACAAAAAAAGACCCAGCTTAACAGGATAGGCATGAAGAAGGTCGGAGGTTACATCGGCCGAAACCCTGTTAAATAATAATTTCCGATCCAAATAATAGAAATAACTTATTTTCAAACATTCAGAACCAATATTATTCGGATCTTTGATATATTGTACTAATCGTTTACCGCTAAACTTTATTCATACTACTTTATCAGACTTTATTTTAAATCTCACTTCAGTGTGTTGGTATAATATAAGCGGTAAGCATTGTCTCTAGAGATAGTCAAATGGCGGAAAATTTTATTATTTGACACACCGTAAATAAAGATTCACGTCATTCACTTAGCCTGATGAATTTTCCTGTAACCTATGTTCTGACAGATCTTGAATATCGCATCTGGATTTGAAATCTTCCCATGAAGACCGATCGAATTTTAAACGCGTCCCGGGACGCGTACCGGGTGCTAGATGCATCAGTCTCGCTTTATTAAAACAACAATTGTTGAGCTTGAGTAAACAGACGATTTTTTTTAAACGAAGATACTTACGTATTTTCTTCCCTATTTTGTTTTTGTTTGTGCGTTCGCGTTTTATTATGTTTTCCCTTTTGCTAGAGTAAATCACGTGTTGTGCTTATCCCTACACACTTTCGCGTTTCGATTACTTTTAGCAAAGAAGACTTCTTCTGTCTCTTATTATATTAATCTTTATAAAGCTACGCGTGCGTGTATGTTTATGAGATAGTATGTAAAAAATTTTTTCCAGAAAAAAATTACTCAGTTGTTATGCGTTTTCTGAGATAATATAGTTTTAAGTTTACGGGATTGATCTGAAAACATTGCTCAGATCATTGTGACACTTAAAATATAGATGTTAAACTAAAATAAATATGAATTACATCAACTTTAAATTGCTTTGAAGCATTTTAAAACATCTTAGGGGGCATCAAATATGCAAATACACCATTTAAAAAGTTCAATAATCCTATTTGATGTGAATCAGATAATTATTCATGGTACATCAAGTAATCAAGGCGAACGTATATTTAATGAATCTTTAAACTCTTAAATTGCATGCGATACATGTTATACATATTTTTTTAATTTTAAAACAGTAAACCATTGTGGAATTACGACTAACTTTATTGTATTTAGATTCTCATGTTTTTGAGGGGCATGCGTTTCCTACAATATAATGGTTGGACAGATAGACATAAAGTGACGCAAGTGAAAATATTATGGTCGAATCAGATGTTAAGTTTCACTTTTATTTATCCAGTTTCTGTGTACGTGTAAAAATATTCATATGTACATATATGTATGCTTTGTACAATATATTTCATGTAGGATGTTATTTCTTGTCCAAGACTGCCAGGCGTTGTGTCTTTTATCCTATATTTCGGAATATCTTACCTTCATCAGGCGTGGTTAAACTTTCAAACTTGCATGGCGGGTTTTATTATATATAGAGTCGGCTCGTAGAAATTGGAAATAAATGTGTCTGTTTACAATGCACAATATACTACTATCTGACATGTGTTGTTACTCAATATTGCTTGCAATTATTTAATTTTTACTCTTAAATACTTATCTCTGAATTATTAACAAGCAATGTGTGTGTGTGCGTGTGTGTGTGTGTGTGCCTGTGTGTGTAACGTATTTTGAGAACGTCAACTTTAGGGAATGCATATAAGCTGATTTTATAATATATAAGGAAGAAGAATTTCCTCCATAAACTCAATGAACCAAAGCCTTTGGTACATATAGGTTATTTCTGAACAATTATTCATGTTCAATTTTTCGTGACGCATCGTCTACAGATATAATTGATTTACACTCAGCAAGTAAATTAAGAATGGCTACATGGTCATTGCAATTTGTAAATAGTACTGTTATATATATATATATATATATATATATAGAGAGAGAGAGAGAGAGATTACACACATACACACACGCACACACATATACAAACCCACACCCATTTATATATATATATATATATATATATATATATATATATGCAAAGGTTTCCTTCAGTCTTGACAGACTATGGATACCCACTGTAAGGGTGCGTGTGCGTGGAATTTTTGTGTCAGGATTTCCGCGATCTCAAACCACACTTATCGTGAGTCGACATCATTGTATGCCAGTGGCAAGTGAAGATTAAGAACGACTAGAAACAATGCCGAGATACGCGGAAAGCACACACAGCGCCAAATTGTCACCCATTTAGTACTAACCAGGTCCAACGTTTCTTAAGTTTGGTTATTTGATGAAAATCCGTGTGTGTCAACTTGATTATATCTTACTTTATATATATATATATATATATATATATATATATATATATATATATATATATATATATATACTAGCAAAAGTACTGGGGTCAAAAACAGCCTACAAAAATGGACTCTAATTTATGAAAGTATGATAGGTAAGTAAAAGCAAGGGTTGTAAGAAATAGCTTCGACTTTGAGGGTATCAACCAAAGCAAAATATGATGAAAGTAGAAATAAAATAGATAAACCCATAATTTATTATACGATACCTGTTATCACAATATTCTGTGGATCTATAATAAAAAAAAACTTTGTTAACATATTTCCATTCTATGGAGGTCAGGTGCGAACGAACACCCCATAATTTTATTATAACATATTCCTTCAAACTGAAACATAATTATCAAAGTATACTTACGCAGATAGATATGAAAAGTCTTTATTAAAGTTTGTGCCTATTTCCATTTTATCATACCATCCCTATTTAAGTTAAAACATACTAATCAAAGTATTATTAAATTAAAAAAATTATTTATATTATTAGATAAAAGTTTGGAAACTCATTTCAGACATCTTGTGACATATATTCTTATTAGTTTTTATATATAATATACCAACACGCCTCAGATAATTTCAAATCACCTAATAGACATTATTCTAGACACACATTAATGAATTTAAGTAGAGTAAATCGTAATAAAAAATATCCTTTATAAACTTCGAAAAATGTTAAACTACTGTACTCCTTAATTTGATGTGAATATTGCACACATTTCAAATTTCGTATTATTAGCTGGGAGACAAAGAATCGTATTAAAATTCTAACCTATATATGAACCTACCAAATACAAGAAAATATATTTCTCTGTTAATCCAGTAGTTTAATTTACCTAAAGTATATTTTCATTCAATATACTCGGGTAAATGTTTAATTTTTAGTTTGCAAATATCTAAGGGAAAATTACCTGAAATGTTTTATTTAAATATTTCGCGTTAGTTATATTTTTTTCTTAGAACTTAACCTTTTATCGCTTTATTTTATTTAAGTGATTCTCAACTATTCATTCTATAAAACCAGAGATTCACCATTGTGCCCAGATTGATGTAAACATACAATCTGTATTATACCCTTATAATATTAATTTAATTAAAAATATTATTTGTATTACATAAGAACCATTTTAATATATATATTCAATTAGAATTATTGGGTAGCAAGGTTTTTTTTTCCTTAAACTCCTCTCCGCTCTTACTCCATACCACTACCAAATATTCTAAAAAAAAAAATATAATAATTTTCAGACTTATGACCCTTGAAAATGTTAGTCTGAACGAAAAGCGCTTCGGGTGTATTTTAACGATTTTTTTTTAATCGACTTATTTATTTTATTGAATTGTACATATAACTTGCCCCATTATTTTTTTTTCTTTTCCTCACCCCGTTTTCCATTTGTTAGTTGATTGAATTTACGCGATGGTTCACTTCTTTATAATTATCCTAAAATTTTGCTAATCGAATAAAGTAATATATATATATATATATATATATATATATATATATATATATATATATATATATATATATATATATATATATTATCCAATACATGGGTTTTGGCGGAAATTGTCACATAATCTTACCACAAGCGCATATATCTCGTTCTATCTATCCACGATTATTATGCTTAATTGAATTTAGTGTTTGATGAACTGAAATACACTTTCAATACATTTACAAAACCTAGTTTACATTTGTATACTATGCTTGTGATTAAATAGTTTCCATTTAAGGGGGATGTTTTTTATTTCTACAGTTACTATATTTTCAGTCATACGATTAGAATCACTTATAAAAGTGTAATTTGTGGTTGTCAAGTATTTTCTATTTTAGCGCTGTTGTATTCTATTAGTGAATCAGCTAATTTCTTATTAATAATTGCAACAGATAATGTAATTGCACCTTTATTAAAGTGTTTACCTAATCCGCTCTTTCCCTGTGAAAGTTTTTATCAAGATACTATAATTTCCTCATGGAAGTTAATAAAACATGTTTACTACATGGAAGACTAACCCATATGGCTGACCGTCTACTATTTATTTGTTTTATATGTCATATATATATATATATATATATATATATATATATATGTCATAGATGTCCATTACCCTCAGCTAATGTTTTATACATAAAGTAATGAAAATTCATTAGTATACTTACTAGTCTTAGTATGACTGTTTACTGTATTTTTGTTCTATAGGCCTAGTACACAATGTTAAACTACCTTGCTTAAAGCCAACGAATTTGTTTTTATTGTAATTGGATTCGCCCAAAATATTATTTTTATAAGCTAATTATGGGAGTAGTTATTTGTAAATTATATACAGGATCGATAAAGATAGATGTTTTAAAATGATGGGAAGAGATAGATAAGTAGACTAATACATAGATTTTATTAATAACATTAGACTTTAGTGCTAACATAGTGGAACTGCTGTCTCAAAAAATATTAAATGATATGGAATTATTATTATGAGTGATAGAATGTCTTTTGAATAGAAGTTTAGGAAAAATTACATTGAAAATATGGCTTTTGCACGGACATACTTATTAATAAGGCGATGAAAACAGCATATTATTTTTATTGTTTTGACTCCTAAGTATATATCTGGCACAGTTTATCAGAGTTAATCCACCGAGAACCACACCACTCTATATAAAAGCATATAAGATATCAAAGGATACACACTCGTGAGTCCAAAATACGAAAAGAATCTGCTGTTGTTATTACCCTACTTATTAAGCATACCAGCATTTATTAAGTACTAGCGAGGGGTGCTCGGCGTTGCTCGGGTGTTTGTAGGTGTGTGTGGTGTTAAATAAAAAAGAAACCGGGGGGTAGGATCGAAGCCGAAGCCCTGAGGCGAAGTTTGAAAATAAAATCGGCCAACCAATATGAAGCATTGTTATAAGCGAATAAGTGAAAGATGGTCGAAAGTCGTCGAGCGTTACGACGACGACGATGACGATGTAAGCATTGTTATAAGCGAAGTAAGAAAAGGAAACAACGGTTTAATTAAGCGGTGGGGGTAATCAAAACATCGAAAAAAAAACACATAAAAACTAACATAAGGCAAATGATCGATTAAAACAGAAAAACGAACACGTGAATAATGGCTTAAATAAGCCTGCTTCGATATTAAAATTTAAAAAATCGGTGGGTTTCCGGGTATTTTGGGGTGTCGCTATGAATAAGAGAAGTAAAAAAAAAAACAGGAAAACGAACGTTACGTGAAAAATGGCTTAAATAATACTGGATTCAACATTTAAATTTAAAAACTCGAAAAAAAAACATCTCACACCACGATTCGAACCCTAAACGTTTAGATAATGAACCAAGGCCTTAATATATAGGTTTGTGAATTTTTGTTGTGTCTGTCGAAAGTTTTAGCAGACACACAAACATACATTCATACATACATTTTCACTTTTATATATATATAGATATCAAAAAGCAATATCTACTTAATAGTTATATTTGCTGCATATTTTCCCAAGGACCTAATCGAATATTATATAATAAGTTCCCCTAAACATCGTATAAACTACGTACGATTGTGAAGTTTTTATTTTTAAAGGGAGGTATACACTAGAATAGATCACATGCAATCCAGGTGAGAATGTGGAGCTACAGTGCCGAAGAGATACCGTTTAATTCCATTGTACAATATGTATAGAAGCATGGTAGCTTATTAACTATATTTAACAAACGTGCGACCTCATAGTGGTCAGTTTTTGTCCGTGAATACCATGTCCAACAAAATATGAATATTTATTGGATATTATTCAGGCCATTGCATTGGTTGTCGTAATCAAATAGAATTAAATGTTTGCGCCCAAAGTCCATTATAATCTGCTTGCGCAGAGATAATTGCAAGAAATGGACGAGCCAGTAAGGGGGTTTGGTAATAAGGGAGGCTAAAACGAAAGAAGGTGAGCTCATCCCGAATAAAGCGACACCTAGTAGTTGCTTGTTAATAAAAAAGGAGAATACCCGAATGCAATGTTACAAACGCATTAGAACAGGTTCTCTATTTCCCTTTTCTTTTTTCTCATGACATTTAATGAGGCACATGTCGACCTATATTGTAATAATAGAAACAGACCGAGAAATTACCATTTTTATTGTTGTGTAAATCGTTATCTTTGAAAACAACCACTTGTATGAAATTGTTGCAGATTTCTTATTTCGTTTATGATTTATGTACTCCCACAATACTCTATTAAAGAGATTCATATGTGTCTAATTTAATGGCATATATTTAAATATATATATATATATATATATATATATATATATATATATATATAGTAATTTATAAAATATATATGGCGATTAAGCTACACTGAATATTCTGCGTTTCATCCACTATAGGATTCGTCAGGCTTATGCGCAGGCGCATAAACCTGACGAATCCTATAGTGGATGAAACGCAGAATATTCAGTGTAGCTTAATCGCCATATATATTTCATAAATTACTAACTAGCTCTACCTACGTATTGAGCACTTTTGAAGTAAATACTTAAAGTTTACGCATAAATCTATACTTTCGTATATTAGGTTTATGGGAGTAAATGAAGTAGTTATATATATATATATATATATATATATATATATATATATATATATATATATATATATATATGTATGTATATATATACATATATATATATATATATATATATATACTCGGGTTTGTTTATATTCAAAAGTAATGGACTAATGAATTCAACGAGGTTGTTAGATAGTGCTCCATAAAAAGAGCTAAATAATCCGTAATGGTATGGGGTGCCTTTTCTCACATAGGGACGATGGAGAACCAGATGGTGCAGGGTCGTAAGACGGCAGCTGGTTATGTTAGCATGCTACAAAAAGCATCTTTGATGATGGAGGGTCATTCCAATAGAATAATGATGCAATTCACACTGCAAGACGGACCGTGAGGATCCTACTAGAAAATGGAGTCAATCTCTTGGGACACCATGCATGCTCACCGTACTTGACCCAAATTGAAAATGTTTGGAGATGGATTACAAGGGACGTTTATCGGAACGGCAACCAATATTCAACATATAAATTAACTTCGTGAAACCATCTTCAGAAACTGGAGCAGGATTCCCTGCACCTTAATGGAAACCATTATTTCTAGCACGACCCAAATAATTTTTGAAGTCATTAAACGCAATGGATGTGGAATGCATTATTAAATTTGATTATTGAATGTTTTCATACACGTTTTGTACAATTTAATAGTATTTTTTCTCTGGTCTTATAATTGTGTTCATGTGTAAAAAGCTTAATTTAATATAAATGTAAATTTTAAAAATGCATCTTTGGAATGTAGGTTTTTGTTTCTGTAACCTATAAGATTGTAATATCGGTAATCTGAAGTCGGATATAATTTATAATCTATACTTAAAAGTTTTTTTTTTAACAAAGATTTTCAAGTGGTCTTAATTTTTTTATCAGCAGTATATATATATATATATATATATACATATATATACACACATATATATATATATATATATATATATATATATATATATATATGAGATATCGCGAGGCGAATAAAGAGCCTTGATTCTTCCACACATCTGGGTATGGCATCATTCTAAATTGAATACTAAAAGTGCTACTGAAACTAATACTTTACATAGAATAACTTTTAACCGTTGTTTAAAGGGGAAGGGCCTCCTAACACCTTCAAACATCGACAGCATGTTCAGTATTTAAAAACACGTGCGGTCTGTCATCTGCACTTGTACCTTTAAAACACACAAAACCAAAGTTCCGTGTTTAAGGACTAACAAACAAACATTTACTTGCTTTTAATTGAAACAGACAATTATCGTCTTGAAAAAAGACCCTTTTTGTCAAACTTTTTCCACAGACTTTCACTAGTTACCTATAATGTTACGTATACAAGAAATATCTTCCAGTGTTTAGCTTTTAAATCCAGATGAACATATCTTACCAGAAACTAAAATGATTGATCGAAAAAAGCACAATCACAATCCACACAAAAATGTATCCATGCCAATAAGGTGAACATTTTGCGTTTTTGTAGCGATGACGTCGCTGAAGGTGTTTTATATCGATTAGGTTGGTGAAGCATTTCTCACGAAGATAGTAATGCTTACAAAAAGTGTTTGTTTTTTTTTTGTTTTTTTTTTACAAAGGCATCACCACATTATCAAGGCCCAGAGGCCACTCAAGGATAAGGGTTAAAGAGTGTACAGTAGAAGTTGGTCAATATAGTAATCATTAGTAATGAAAATTTGGTAAATTTAATAACTTATATGGAACGGCTCATCAAGAACTTATTTACCTTAGACTTGAACACAACCATATTCTAGTCAGCCGGAAAGCAGGAAAACGGAAGACAATTCCACAGGCGTGCAGTTCTAAGAAAGAAGCTTTGTTCATGGAATCTATGTTTAGGTTTAGGCACAGATAAAGAGTGGGGGAAATTATTGATAGTGTTTACAGCTAGACGAGTGTTTCTTGTGAAAGTTTGGCGAGGGGGGACCATAGATTGAAGCTCAGTTGAACACTTTCCATGAAAATAACGATACATCAGAGACAAACTCGCAACATCTCTACTGTGAGATAGAGGTTGTAAGGAGGAGAAAAGGACATCTCCTACGAGGCTACGAAGTCTATTTTGAACTCTATCAAGGCAGGACAAGTCCTTTCTAGCAGCTCCTGCCCAGATGTGGCAACAGTATTCCATCCTTGGACGTACCTGGCTCTTATATAGATAGAGAATAGCATCAGCAGTGAGATATCTACTGGATCGATAGAAAGATCCCACCATTTTTCCAGCGGCCTTGGCAACAGATTTGATATACGTGTTCAAAGTGGTAGAGTATAGGTGAGATTCACAGAGATTACAGCTGATGAGGCTGAGTTTCGTAGTCCAATCAGTTCAAGTTCTGCAAGGCCAGTTAGCAACGTGTGGTCGGGCCTTGTTGTAGAGAAGAATAGAGACTTTTCAGGTAATCATCCTGAGTGTTGTCAAAGTGTGTAATGAATTTCATCCATTGGTTTACAGTACACTATTGACTTTTGATTAAGAGTAAAGGTTTTATATCTAATTATTTTCAAGAAGCATGTTAGGGTTAGGGTTATCATCTGTCGATTCACTATTGCACTTTTGCACAAGGGGATATATATTTTTTTTTAAATTCCTATGTACATCATGTTATAGTATGTAGATAATACAAATATATACAGCCCGTGCCAGAATTATATGCAAATCGATTTTTTTTTGTTCTAATTCCGATGTTTTCAATGAAAATTCTTGAAACTTCGCACGTCACATGGCAACAGTAATGCACGTGCAGGTATCAAATTTTAAGGTGATCTGTGCAATAGCGAGCAAACTCCAGCCAAGTTGGTGACTTGCAGTTTTTTCAGTGCCAGCTTAATATACAAGATGGGAAGTAAAGGTGATTCAAGTCAAGCTGAGTAGTTTAAAATTGTTCAAAACCTCCATAAGATTTCCACCTTAGAAATTGCCAAAGAGTTACACCGCGATCATCGTACAATCAAAAAATATGGTACTCAGTCTCATCTTTGCAAGGGATATTCTGACACAGGGAAAAGTCCTGAGAAATCATATCTGCCACGTCGACCAATGAGCAAGATTAAGAGAGAAGTTCGCCGTAACCCACTTCGAACAAGCAAAGAAGGTTTAGGACAATTGAAAAATTTAGAAAAAACAGAGGTCCGCTTTCAATTGAAGGATATCCACAAGAAAAAGAAAATGGAGTGGGCAAGAGATCACATGAAGCTGAATATTCAAACTGTTTTGTTCACCGATGAGTGTCGAGCGACACTTGATGGACCCGGTGTGTGGAGGGAAGGATAGTACCATAATGAGGGTCTACGTCCCCAAAGGACCAGGCGTCAACAAGAAGGTCGTGGTGTGATGTTCTGGGCTGCAGTCATTGAAAATGAGACACTCTCTACATATGCACAGAAAAGGGGTATCTCAAGATATTGTTTATCCACAAATATTGAGAATATAAAGTATAAGCATGCACATTTTGTCTTTTTGTTTTTATGTTCTATTTAAACTAACTTAGCCACAGCAACGTGTGACTATGTAAAGCAAATACACACACAAACACACACACACACACACACACGTATATATATATGTATATATATATATATATATATATATATATATATATATATATATATACTGACAGCAAGAACTATCATTGTCCCGGTTTAAAAGAAGAAGTCAAATAATGACCCTCAATTCCCATGTTGTCCTGAACTCAGCGTATTGCTTATTTTTTAATTAAATTGATCGGTTACATGCTCTAATCGGGGAATAACCGCGGTGCGCGGGATTGACATTTTACATGATTCCCCGCAATTCAAAATTCCACAAATTACTGTAGTCTATTGTAATTTATTGCAGTAAAGAAACTTCTATGTATTGTGTATGATATATTGAAATAAAGTTTAAATGTAAACAAAAATGTAATGGTCTTACTGTGCTCTAAACAGATGCATTTATTTCGTCTACTCACTAGCTCATCAACAAATTTTGCTGTTGATTTTATTAACCTGGCTATTCTGCTTATTTGGTGATGGAACTTCTCAAACACTCGTGTGAAAAAGTGATAGCTTTGGTTAAAATTAGATTATCTCATTTTTAATCAGATTTTATTGATTATCAATTTACCATGTTTACTCAAAGCATTTAAATACAAAATCTATGTTAGACAAATCCCATATACACCAGAAATAGTTAAGTGAAATTTTAATGAGAATAGGCGCTGTAGTTTCGAAGTCTAATGTGTACGAACATGATTCATGCGCTGAAAAATGAAATTATATACATATATATATATATACATATATATATATATATATATATATATATATATATATATTTAAAATGAAAATTACAATTAAATTCACCAAAATGATCCTAGATGGTAAAATTAAAGTATATTATAAATATTAAATAATTAATATTTATAAAATTATCTCAGTCAGATGTAAAAGCTCGATAAAACCAAATAGGAAATAGAGCTTATTATATGAGCAAACAGTTAATAAAATATGTTAAAAAACACTTTGAAAGGAGTTCAAACATATTTAATCTGAAAAGGAAACATTAGATAAATGGATAGTCCTTAATCCGCGGAGTTTCGAAGAAATACTTTCCTTCTCATAAGAGGGTAGGAATTAGCAATATGCGGGATCGGATTTTGCATGCAGATGTATTTTATGAAACAATAATTAAGTCAAAGATCTTACTTGAAAACAAAAAAAAGTGAAGCAGAGGGAATGTGGTGAAGAAAAAGCTGATTACATATGAATGCATAGTCTGGTGGAAGATAAAAAATCTAGTGACGGTAAAATATAAATGTAAACCTTCAAGAAAGTTAAAAGAATTTTAATTTGTACAAGTAAAATCTATCTATTTCTCTGCATTTTCTGCTTCATTCTTTAAACTTTTCTATCTATCTAATATATCAATCTACCCACACTTTCATATCTTTTATGTATATTTACTTATATTTTACTATATGAATTTACTTACCTTTTTTTCTTTATTTTTCCTGAATTTGCAGATACCGGCCATCCTCTCCCCTTAAATTATTTTTTATTTTATTTATCTTTATTTTTATTTTATTTGATATTTTATTTTTTTTATTATTTTTATTTATTTATTTATTCTTTATTTATTATTCATTTCAAAGTGTTTATTAACATATTTTTAAATCGCTGCTTATACATATATATATATATATATATATATATATATACATATATATATATATATATACAATTATTGATTTCGAAATGATGAGGTTCTAATGTCTGTAGATATGAAATAATTATTTATGATTCATAAATGTTTAACTCCTTAAAGAAGTAAGTTTTATCATTGAGGCACTTTATTGGAAATAAAAGTCAACCGGCTGACCTACTGCAGGATCAGAATTGCCGGTCGCTCTATCATTTTAGATCGTATTAATAACGTTTTCCTCTTAAGTAGCTTCAAAAATGTTAGAATTTCTTAATTATCTTGGCGCTTAACGATGGTTCAAGTGTAACGTAAAGTTTGCTTCTAGCGGGGTTCAAATCCTTTGATCAGAGGCAATATCACGTACTGCATTGATGATTGCGAAAACGGGAAAGACTTGTGTCTGCATGCATAAAAATATTTATCATTTATAATTATATATATATATGTGTGTGTGTGTTTGTATGTGTGTGTGTTTGTGTGTATACCTGTGACTGAAAATAAAGGTGAAATATGCCGATTGATCGACTTTGAATTAAACTACATACACATGGGTAGATATTGAAAGCCAGATTATATTAAGAGAGTAAATGCGACATATAGAAATGTTCGAAAAAAATTTGAATATCAACAAATCATTACTATTGTTTTGCTACAAATAAAAAAAAAACACAAAAACATGAAAATATTTATTGGCGTCCCTACAAAAGAAGGGTAGACTTTTAAATTCACCCTTGCCTGTTCATCCGTTCGTCTGTTCACACTTTTCTCACTGACCACCGTTGTGAATTTTTTGTATTTTTGCACAAACATTAAATATGGTATTAGTAAAAAAGTAACAAAACAGATTATCCGAGAAAAATTCGGTTGCGACCCTTTCGGGGTAAAATGGCTAAAATTGACATTTTGTGCTTATTAAAAAAATGATGCCTTAGATTTTTATAAACTTTCTCCAAAGTTTTAACTAACTGATTTCTATATAATTTTATTTGTCTATTCTTGGCATCAGCTCTTGGCTTTGCCTCAGGTGTTCTTTCAGCGCCAAGAGAACGCTCAATTTTTTGGACTATTTTACCATATTTGTTAAAAATTTTATGTGCATGTCTATTTAGTAGTTTTGTATGGTGCTGAACTCAAATTTAAATATGTTACGTCCTTGGGAACTTTGGGGGCTAAATAGGGGGGGGCAAATGATCGGAAGTCATTTCTTCTTTATGCATGGTGCAGAAGTCAAACTTACATATGTTAAGGCGTAAAGCTCCACCGTTTGTTACTATATACCAGGATTTTACGTATCCTGGGAATTTGTGAGAGAAATGGAAGAGAAACATATGCTGACCTTTATCATTTTCTACGCCAGGCACACTATGAACTTACGGGGGGACATGCGTGATTCACTTGTTTTATATTGAAGTATGCATTTATTTTTAATAATTCATTTAAACCTTTCCGCTACTTCTACCCTTTGCGACCACAGCAACCAACCCCCAATATTTCCTCCTATATCAGAAAACATGAGATACGTGATATACAAATACCTGGACGAGATGTTGCCAAACTAATCCAAAAACTTGATTCCAGTAAAGCAACCGGCCCGAGGGTATTCCAATTATATTACTTAAAAGACTTCAACCAGAACTAGCGCCCATACTTACAAAACTGTTTTAACGTTGTCTTTAAGAAAATTGCTTCCCATCACCCTGGAAAACCTCATAAGTATGCCGTGTATTGAAGAATTCATTTGATCGTTCATCCCCCTCTCAGAACAGGCAAATAAGTCTCCATGTGCGTCATGAGTAAGTTGCTGAAATCTGTGTTAAATAGAGAAGTAATTAACCACTTCAGAAAAATAACCGTCTTAGTGACAAACAATATGGTTACCATTCGGTAAAAAAATGTGGTAGATGGACAAAAATGGGAGGCCTGCAATATACATGCTGGAGTCCCTCAGGGGTCAATTCTAGGCCCAACTCTCTTCCTGATCTACATCAATGACCTCCCTAAACACATACTTAAATCATTCGTTGACATCGATGCTGATGACACGAGCATCTACAGCAACACATCAAAGGCTTTAAATGACAAAGTTCTCTCTGATTCTCTCTCCTCTGATCTCGAGCGCGTGGTTCAGTTGGGGAAGATATGGCTGGTTACCTTTAATGCATCCAAAACAAACTCCAACCCTTACATCATCAACGCTCTGATCCTCATCTGGCATCAATTGTGATGGATGGCTCTCGTCTGGGTGAGGCCCCGTGTTTTGACAAGCTTTTGGATTTGACCTTTACTCCTGATCTGAAATGGAACACGTACATCAAGTCTGTTGCCAAGGTCGCTGGAAAGATGGTGGGATCCTTCTACCGCTCCAGAAGATATCTCACTACTGATGCAATTCTCTATCTATATAAAAGCCAAGTACGTCCAAGGATGGAATACTGTTGCGATATCTGGGAAGGAGCTGCTAAAAACAGCCGATCCTTCCTTGACAGAGTACAAAATAGACTTCGTGGCTTAGTGGGGGATGCAACTCCCACAGAAGAGACGTTGCGAGCATATCCTTGTTTTATCGTTATTTCCATGGCAGGTGCTCGTCTTAACTCCAATCTCTGGTCCCCCCTCCTCGCCAATCTTTCACGAAAACACCCGTATTGCTGAATCCACTGTGAAAAATTTCCCCCACTCTATATCTGTGCCTAAATCAAAACGCGGATTCCATGAACAAAGCTTCTTTCTTAGAACGGCACGCCTGTGGAACTCTGTTCCGTCTGCCGGCTTCCCACCGGAATACAATTGGATGTCTTCAAGTCCAATGTTAACAAATTCCTAATGAGTGGCTTCCGGGCCTTGATAAGTGGTGATCACTGTGTAATATAAGGAACAGATGTGCTTACAGTTATATCTTATAGGATTAGCGAAGCCAACCGTTCCATGGCAATAGCTCTTGGCATCTCAAGATATCTAGAGCATGGCATAAAGGTTTACTTCAGAAGATCTCTAACTATAGCATAGAGTAGTAGTTGATGGGCAAAAATCAGAAGCTCACAGTATTAATGCTAGAGTCCCTCGAGGTTCCATCCTGGGCCCAACTCTTTTCCTGATCTACATTAATGATCTTCCAAATCACACCCTTGCATCAATCGTAGACATTTATACTGATGGCACTACCATCTATGGTAGCACATCGAGGACAGTAACGACCAAGTTCTCTCCGATGCTCTCTCATCTGATCTCGAGCACGTGGTACAACGGGGAAAGGAGTGGCTGCTTACTTTTAATTCACCTACAACTAAGCTTCTATCTTTACATCATCAACGTTCTGATAATCATCTGGCAACAATTGAAATTGATGGTTCCTGTCTTGGGAGGCGTCATGTTTTGACAAACTTCTAGGTTTAACCTTTACCCATGATCTTAAATAGAACACATTCATCAAATCTCTTGCGAAGGCCGCTGTAAAAATGATCGGATCCTTCTATCGATCCAGTAGATATCTAACTGCTGATACAATTCTCTATCTATATAAGAGCCAGGTACGTCCAACGATGGAGTACTGTTGCAACATCTGGGCAGGAGCTGCTAGAAAGAACTTGCCCTGCCTTGATAGAGTTCAAAATAGACTCCGTAGCCTTGTAGGAGATGTCCTTTTATCTTACCTGCAAGCTCTATCTCACAGAAGAGACGTTGCGAGTTTGCCTCTGCTTTATCGGTATTTTCCTGGAAAGTGTTCGACTGAGCTTCAATCTATAGTCCCCCCTCGCCAAAGTTTCTCAAGTAACACTCGTCTACCTGAAAACATTATCAATAATTCCACCCATACTTTTTTATGTGCCTAGACCTAAACGTTGATTCCATTAACTAAGCTTCTTCCTTAGAACTGCACGCCTGTGGAATTGTCTTCCGTTTTCCTGCTTTCCAGCTGACTACAATATGGTTGTCTTCAAGTCAAACGTAAACAAATTTTTGATGAGCCGTTTCACTTAAATTAACACATTTACCGAATTTCCATGACTAATTATTACTATACTGTCCAATCCACTACTTTACACATTTAACCCTTATACTCGAGTGGTCTCTGGGTCTTGATAAGCTGTTGCTCCTTTAAAAAAACATTATTGAATTTTATTTTGTACGTTTTTTTAGTGATCACATTATTGACCTTACTGTTATATGCTCGTTCATATAAACGGATATTTACTTGTACATGTTGTTATTTATTGTAAATAATGTTCCGTTGTAATTGCGTGTGTATATGCTTGTTAATTGGTTCTTAAGTAATGTTTCCTTTTTGTACCTATATTGATGGCAAAGTGGTTTCGGGTGTTTAGACATTCTGTGCATGTTTAGGTACAGTTAGCGAATTAGACAAAAAGGCAGTTTTTGTTTTAAGTACAAATATGATTTTTCAGCCGTCTTGCTGAATCCACTGCCAAAAGCTTTCCCCACTCTTTATCTATGCCTAAATCAAAACATAGATTCCATGAACAAAGCTTCTTTCTAAGAATTGCACGCCTGTGGAAATCTGTTACGCCTGCCTGTTTTCCTCCTGACTACAACTTGGATGTCTTCAAGTCCAACGTAAACAAATTCTTGATTAACCGCCCCCTTAAGAAGACACTTTAAATATCCACACTAACTTACAATAACCCTTATCCCTGAGTGGCTTCCGGGCCTTGAAATGGTGGTGACCACCTTGTAAAAAAAAAAAAAAGTTGGGCACATTCCTTGTTCTCTGATATCGTTTGGCTCTGAAATATCTGTAGATGCTGAAATTTTGTTTTCCTCTGAATGAACTTGTTACATTATATTGATGAACAGGAACGTTATCGGATTTAGCACGCATTTTGTCTGTAATTTCGTACATCTCTAAATACTGTTTTCCTCTAACTGAAATTCTCTGAGTAACTGAATACATATATATATATATATATATATATATATATATATATATATATATATATATATATATATATATAAAACAATCGTTTGCTGGAAAGAGTTGCGTGGTTACTCCGTGTCGTGGGGACGTTTCTGGAACAGTTGAAACTAGCTCCCCAGACATTAGAAATAATCCAAAAATAGTCCCATGGACGATAACAATATCAAAAATAAACCACTTAGGTGATTAAAGGTTGACTTGTCGCCGGTTACATTTGTTTAGTTCGCCTGGTCTCCGTTCCTTTCAGTCGGCGTCATCACAGGCAGAATTCTATCGTCGTTGATGACAGGGTACGCTTGCTTAAATTGAACGCTAGTAGAAAACCGCAAACACATTTTTTTTAAAATAAAACTATAATAATTTGATTAACTGTGAAGAGCATTTTAAATTCCGTTATTATAGACAAACGTTTCTCGCGAAAACTCCTATGAGTGTCGCTGGCGTGCTTGAACAGTTTAAAACAATACAGTTTAAATTGTTTCTCCTTTCTTCATTGAAAGAGATAGAAGAGAGTGCGAACAAAGACAAAAATACGAAAGAGAGAGAGAAATAAAGAGAAAATATGCATACATTAAAATACTTAAACGTACTAAAATATTGCCAGTGTAAAAATCTGATGTCAGCCTAAAAAATTTGCCCTTTGGGCGTTGTGATCTTAAATGATTTTGCCCCTACCAACTTTTATAAACAACTGTCACTCAAACTTAGTTTACATACGCTGATATTTTTAAATACCAGTCCCTGCCTATATCTACGTATCTCTCCCATAAATAAAGGTTATTTTGTTACAGTTTTAGTTATGCAGGGGCCAAGCTACCCCTAAAAGAAAGCTCTTTATTGTGGCACACTGACGACAAATCCAAGTTGGCCATTATTTTTTCGGTAAAACTATAAACAAAATATTCAACTTCTATGCTATACATACCTCTGTAAACATTGTATTTTTTACCTGGTTTTCGTTTAATTATTTATTACATTAAATTCCAGTTTTATATTAAAGCAGTCTTCTGTTATCAAAATATCATGTTATTCCTAGAAAATTATAACTAGTTCTATTGCCCATCACTTACACATTACACACAGCGATCTTGTCCGGCCACAATCCAACATTAATATGTTGCATCCTTTTCATGAATATAAATTAAACACAATATAGCCCATTATTCTTATTCCCGATTATCTGAATATGTTTAAGCGATACCTAATTTCATAAAAAGTAAACATAAGCATATAAACCTGGATATTTTTTAAATTTAGATAGATATATTATATTAGTGTAAGTAAAAAAGCAAATTTAATAATCATTTGAAAGAGAACGAGGAACAAAGCAACACATATTTATAGAAGAGAGATTAATCGTATCTTCATTTTCCAATAAAGTATTCCATTCTTTTCCTTTTTTCCTTCTATCTGCAACACTTAACTTTACTTTTCTCGTCATCTATCTCTTTTCTCTTTGGACATCTCTCATTATTTACAACCCCATGTCTTCCCGTTACCTATCCGGAACTTGACCAATACAGACGTCTTGAAGAACACCCCCACAGGGAGTCCCTTCTTTCACTATTTCCGGATTGTTGAAAACGGAATAGATCCAAGAATTGCGCGAGCATGTTTGTCCGGTCGAACGAGCCTTGCATACGGAGACTAGCGGAAATGCCTAAGGCAGGTACTTTCAGCGATTTCCAAAGCCAAACTTTGTCTCGTCCCAGTTCTCGCCGCGCACGAGATTCTCTTTCATTGGCGCCTTTTCTGTTATCTTAGCCCATGGGCGTCCAACGAAAATCGCATAGAAGAAAATCGTTCGCCATGCAACTGATTTACATTGGACACCATTTAAACAGAAGCAGTTTTTCAAGATGACTTTACCGTATGTGTTATTTTTCGTTTTGTATACATTTTTATTCAATTATATTTTTGTCGCTATTTCATTTTAAATAGCTCTGTCCTTTCTGTCCTTTTTTATAATTCTTTTTTTTTATATTATTTTATAGGGGATTGTATTTTGCTCTTATTCTTACGTAATTATTATTATTATTATTATTATTATTATTATTATTATTATTATTATGTTGCTGTTGTTGTTGTTGTTGTTGTGATGCAGTACAACAGTAAAATTTATCACGCAAAAGCGGGTTTGCCAAACAAAGCTAGTGAGCATATTCAAAAAGTCAATTATATGTAAAAGACCTGGCGTAGAGGGTTTTTTTTGTCAAGCCGAACTGACTAGTGGAGTACGCTGATGTTGTACGTGATTAACCAGGAGTAAACCTGTTTCTCAAGATTATCTGGAATTGAGCCAAACGTACCATCTTATGATTGACACAAACAAAGTTTTCTTGTTCTACAACCTAGCTTTCTCGACTCTTCTCGCCGTCCTGATAGTTCAGTCGTTTCAAATTCTTCTTAAGTGCTAAGTTGATATCGCTTGGGCTATAATTTGGCATAGTGAGCTGTTTCATCCACAACAAAATAATTAGCTTCTTTGTGACTTATCTCTTGGTCATAGTAATCCATGAAATTCCAGAGAGTATTTACTTCCTTATTTACCATTTCCTCTCTTTACAAGGAGTGTTAAGAGTAAATATATTAGAGGTAACTTATTGCCAATAGTGGTGCTCTCTTCAATATAGATGAGAACAAATATATCCAGATTGTTCATACTTTCCTCTTTTGACTATTTCAAAAATTATTTGCGTTTTCGCAATTAACGTTTGCTATAATGGGTATAGACACTCGAATTTTCGATGGTACTGACTATTAGTCATTACTGTGATTTCAATGGGGAAAAACACTTCATATCTTCAAGTCATCCCCGCATCATTCAGTCATCTACGCACCCATGCAGTCATCTGGTTAATGTTTATCTCCTCAAATTTCCATCCACGATTATTTAGGGCGGTGACATGTATGTTAACACATTCTTTTGGATGGTAGATTAACTTATAGTCATACGGGTTAATTTACTTGGTTTCATTCCGTGTTTTTCTGAGTTTGTTTCAGTTTTTAAATTCTTGTATAACTAGTTATAGTTTTAGTCTATTTGTATGAATCTGCGCATTAAAAATTTTCTTTAGATTTTATCTGTTTTAATTATTGTTATCTGTTGTAGCTTGTTATTCATCCGACTTATTGAAATCTCTTATATGTCGAAAGATTTGAGTAGTGTTTAGTAATCCTCCTACTGTAATTGAAGTCATCTCCGCTTCCTCAACATTCCATATCTGTTGGTTCCGCTTCGCTGTCACCTTCAAATTTCCCCTGTGAAATCGTGAAAGCTACAGTTTAGCAGTCCTTTTTCTTTTTTTTTATTATTATGACATGGTTAGTTGATTTTTTTCCTGTTTTTACGTATATCTCTATTAGGACTTTAAGAATTATTGATTTCAAGTTGCGGGTTTGTGTTTTACTATTTGTCTGGTGGTTTTAGATGGAGTCGTTTTCATAATTACAAATGTACTACCTTCCTTACGAACGTGCCGTTTTTTGTATTCATCTGGGTTAGTTTGCTGCATTAATTTTTACTGCTGTTTATTGTTACATCGCTTTGTACACAAAATCGGCATCTGCTGTTTCTTTTTTTTTGTTTAGTCGATACTTGCTTTGATTTAGTAAGTTTTGATTGGGTTACATTGTGTGATTGTTATAGGAGGGTCATTGTCTTTTATAGGTGTCTTTTTCGCAGTCATCCATGTTTTTTCGTTACTCATAGTTTTTGTTTCCTTATGTCGGTGTTTGTTTGCCAATTCTTTTTTTTTCAATGTGTTTCCCTTGACATGTCTATATTTTCTGTGTTTCTTGCTGCATTATCTTTTCATGAGTTCTTCTAATAATCTTGTGCCATTCATAGTCTTTTGTACAAACTAATTCTTATACTTAGATTTTTTTCCGTTTTGTTATATAATCCGTAAGTATGATCCTTTGCGCATTGTGCATAGTCATAAGTAATCTAGTCATCTGGTCAAGTCTAGGTACAATTTCAAGTATCTTACTAATGATACTGCCTGCGTTTTTATACACTTTACTCGTTTACTATTTATAGTGTTCTAATTGTTAGATATCCACATCGAATATTCTCTTACATTTCTCTTGCTTGGATAATGTCTAAAAATTTCTAAAATATCTGTAGCTCTTACGTTTATACAGCATCCTCATCTTCGTTTCGTTATGTAGTTGCATGGCCTTCCGTTAAAAGTCTCATTTTATTCCTGTTTCTTATAAATGTTTTACATTTATTCTCATGCAACGGTTTATTTTTACCGTTTCCATTACATATTCCTTTCATAACCATATTTCGTTTTATTACATATTCCTTTTTTATTACATATTGATTTTTATTACTTATTCATTTTTATTATATATTCATTTTCATTACATTTTCATTTTTATTACATATTCATTTTTATTACATATTCATTAAATAACAATATTCATTTTTATTACATATTAATTTTTATTACATATTCATTTTCCTTACATATTCATTTTTATTACATATTAATTTTCATTACATATTCATTTTCATTACATGTTCATTTTTATTACATATTCATTTCATAACCATATTCATTTTTATTACACATTCATTTTCATTACATATTCATTTTTATTACACACTCCTTTTTATTACATATTCATTTTCATTACATATTCATTTTTATTACATATTCATTTCATAACAATATTCATTTTTATTACATGCTCATTTTTATTACATGTTCATTTTTATTACATATTCATGTTTATTACATATTCATTTTATTACATATTCATTTTAATTACATATTCATTTTTATTACATATTCATCTTCATTACATATTTATTTTTATTACATATTCATTTTCAGTATATATCCCTTTCATTACATATGGATTTTCAGTACATATTAATTTTTATTACATATTCATTTTTATTACATATTCAGTTACATTACATATCAATTTTCATTACATATTCATTTTCATTACATATTCATTTTTATTACATATTCATTTTATTACATATTTATTTTCATGACATATTTATTTAAACATATTCATTAAATAACCATATTCATTTTTATTACATATTCATTTTATTACATATTCATCTGCATTACATATTCATTTTTATTACATATTCATTTTTATTACATATTCATTTTTATTACATATTTATTTTATAACCATATTCATTTTTATTACATATTCATTTTATTACATATTCATTTTACTACATATTTCTTTTAATTACATATTCATTTTTATCACATATTTATTTTTATTACATATTTATTTCATAACCATATTCATTTTTATTACGTATTCATTTTTATTACATATTCATCTTCATTACATATTCATTTATATTACATATTCATTTTTATTACATATTAATTTTCATTACATGTTCATTTTCATTAAATATTCATTTTCATTACATATTGATTTCCATTACATGTTCATTTTCATTACATGTTCATTTGCAGTACGTGTTCATCTGCGTTACATGTTCATTTTCATTACATGTTCATTTTCATTACATTTTAATTTTTATTACCAATTTATTTCCATTACATATTCATTTTCATTACATAGTCATTTCCATTACATGTTCATTCTCATTACATGTTCATTTTCATCACATGTTCATTTTCATTACATGTTCATTTTCATTACATGTTCGTTTTCATTACATGTTCATTTTCATTACATGTTCATTTTTATTACATGTTCATTTTATTACGTGTTCATT
Source organism: Euprymna scolopes (assembly GCF_053919585.1). Taxonomy (NCBI): domain Eukaryota; kingdom Metazoa; phylum Mollusca; class Cephalopoda; order Sepiida; family Sepiolidae; genus Euprymna; species Euprymna scolopes. The sequence continues at coordinate 42,279,980 of NC_136515.1, read as the reverse complement.
TTTATTACATGTTCATATTCATTACATGTTCATTTTAATTACATATTAATTCCCATTACATATGCATTTCTATTATTCATTTCTATTATTCATTTTCATTAAATATGTTTTTCATTACATATTCATTTTCATTAAATATTCATTTTCATTACATATTAATTTCCATTTCATGTTCATCTTCATTACATCTTAATTTTCATTACATGTTCATTTCCATTACATATTTATTTTCATTACATATTCATTTTCATTACATGTTCGTTTTCATTACATGTTCATCTTCATTACATGTTCATCTTCATTACATGTTCATCTTTATTGCATATTCATATTCATTACATATTCTTTTTTATTACGTCTACGCTACTACGTATTATGGTAGTCCGTACACCGCTACTCGTATCCAATTGCAATACATATTCTTAATGCCTTTTATTACTTGTTGATTTTGTTATTATTTCTCCGTGATTCCTGTCTCGTTATTATTGTTAATATTTATAAGAGAAATAATCTATAACTGAATAAAAGAAGTCGTAAATGTATCATGAACATATTGTTGTTTACTACCGGCAGCACAGGGTATTTTACAAAATATTGAATTCTATTATTTTATTTTCAAACCACACCATATATCACTTTGTATAAAAAATGTATATATACATAAATGTTACAGAAACAAAGGTGATAAAATAACTGCGTTGATTGTTGCTTCGTATAAGGTAGACTAGCTATTCTTATTGGACCATGATATCATTCGTGTAGAAACTGTTACAACCATTTCTTTATTTAAACAATAGACACACGGGTTTTCACTATACCTAAGAAATGGTAACAATGTTTTCAAGAAGGAGTGTCAAGTAGCAAAGCGATTACTATGCACGGCCACGTGTTTGAAGCAGTTTGGCGTACACGGGTGTGTGTATATATATATATATATATATATATATATATATATATATATATATGTATGTATATGTATTCGTTTTGTTCAGTGACTATTTTCCTTTCTCTTATTTTCTTTTTCGGTATTTAGATTTGCATTGCATTTGGACTTAGTCCTATTTCTCGTCTGATGGTATTTCCGTCTTTAACAAAGATCCTCTTCCGGTTCAACCGGATGCAGTCATTCTTTTTATTCACACGAAAATGTTTTCCACTGTTTCTTTCAGGCTCTTTCTTTTTTTCCTTTATATTGACTAGACCGGTCACATATTCAATACTACTCACTCTTTTTTTATCGGTTGTTTTGAATATATTTTTCTTTCTGGAGGGGTATTTTTCTTTCACATTCAGGCGTATTTCCGTTTGCTATTACCTCTAGTTTGCACGTTTCCTCAAATTGACATTGCGACCCTTAATCTCATTAGGCGTCTCTCCTCTCATTCAGGCGCGATATCCTTTCTCTTCCGAAAAAATATCAATAGATATGCTTGAAAAGATTGTTTGTCAAAGAGTGTTTGTCAAACAAATACAAGTATTGGATCTCTTTAAGCATTGTATATATATATATATATATATATATATATATATATATATATATATATATGTATGTATATATATATATATATATATATATATATATATATATATTGTAACGGGTTTTGTAACCCAACATCCGGTTTACAACTTCCGGTTCCGCATGCGTACATAAACATAAACCCATAACAACGTAAACAAATAAACACAAATCGCTTCTTACACAGAATTTGACCTGCGCACTGATATATTAAGTTATTTTGTAGAAATTAATATTTAACATGGAAGGGTGGAGATGTTTTGCAACTATTCTGTATTACAACTGTACTGTGGAAATTTTCTTATAACTAAATCAATTTTTAACGGTTGAGAACCAAAATACCAATTTACAACGAATATTTACCCAACGCCTTCCTTTTTTTAAAATGTATTTTCCATTTTTTAATATACCTTCATTAAAAATACATTCATAATCTTCTTCTACACTACCAACATATAAATAAATAACCTCGAAATAAGTCTGTTTTTCCATTACAAATAAATTTTAAACGCGACAATAAAACGTGTTGTTTTACTGTGTAGATTTCAGCATTCCAATTTTTTTCGCGTTTAAATTATCCAAATAACTGTCTGTTTTTTTTACAACGTTTATTCCGTATTACGTTTAAGTTTTTTAACGCAATGTTCTTACAAATAACTCTACTTTTACACGTTTACAACCATAGAGCATTTTACAGCGGTGATTTACCCAGGGAATTCCTTTTTTAACATTTTATTCTCATTTTTTATACACTTAGAACCTTTTTTATCTACACTCTAAACATGAATGAATAAATCCGAAAACATGTTTTTTAATTTTTTATTACAAATACCAAAAGCCGTTTCTCCCATGAAAGCTTCATTAAAATATATCATAGTATGTTTGTGGCGTCTTAAATCGGTACAATATATGCATGAATATACGTTCTTTCCATCAATACATTTCATAATAATTTATGTTTGAAACATAATTCCTAAACTTGCAGCAAAACTATGAGATAATCATTTTTATTTTGTAACAACACCGAATGCCATTTCAATGATCAATTTACGCAATTTACACACACAAAAAATAATTAGCCAATAGAGCAGACTTATCCGCCTTTACACTATTAATAACCATGGAACTAATGCGGCCTTTTTTAAATAGAGCACGTGATTATTTTTTTTCTTACTCAATTTTTTTAAAAGTCGCCTGCTTACATTCTTATTGACGATTTTCCAATAGCTGATTAACCTTACCATAGCTTGGCATACTCCTGCCTTTTATCTGCACGCGCCAAACAGAAATTCGGATCGGTAAATGCATACTTTCCTATTACATTCGATAATGTTTTCTTTTGTTGTTGTTTTTTAACAACAAATACTTGACTCTATTCGGTCATATTTTTACGAATATAAAATCTATTTTTTCTGAACAAATTATTTTTTTTATTCTCCATAGGTTGTTAAACAAAGCTGTATAAAATTATTTTACATTCTTTGCAGACATTTTTTCTTGGGTTTATACTTCATTAATATGGCACACAGCCAATTGAAAAGTAAAATACCCAAAATCAACGACGAAAACAATGTGGATCAGATACAAGCCGGCCCCTCTTGTATGCCGTAACTGCAAAAAATTGAAACTGAGCAACAAAGACGAATTTGACCGATTCGTCAGAGACAAACGTATAGACTTCGGGGAGCTTTTGAAACAAGTGAGCAAAGAGAAATTTGCTTGCAAAAACAAAGGGGAAAATTATGGATATCGAAATTTAGAAACGCCCCAACTGAGAGAAAACCGACTGAGCCACCAAAGAATGAAGATAAAAAAAGACAATTAATAATGGAACAATAGAGATGAGAGTACAGAGATTGGGCAGCAATAGAAGCAGAGATAAAATAACCTGAAATGAAGAGACACTGCAACAGAGAGAAGATAGACTGAACAGCCAGAGAATTAGAGCTGAACAAAAGACGAGGGAGCGAGACTGAGTAGTCAAAGAATAAAAGATGAACGAAAGCGAGGTGACGAGAATGTTGTGGAAAGGAACAACATACTTGCTTTGCGAAATAGTCCAAATAATTCACGGTGGTGATTAAAATAACAGCGAAATATTGGAAATTGTAATAAGTTATATTCTCATTGTAAAGCAATGTTTTTACCGGAGAAACTGCACATTTTTGTTGCATGGATGACAAGATCAGATTGCGAAAGTTGCACAGGTTACCACATGAACTCCATTATTGGAATGCTGATGAACGTGACGAAGCTCGTCACTTCAGAAGGCACCTGATACAATAAATAGCCTCTTTCAAATGACATCTTTTGCTTGCAAAGTAATAAATCCACAACACGGATGGAATCAATCTATGGTTATTACTATATTGGATCATCATTACCCGAGCCGGACAACCAAGCTCCATTTATTAAGATATACTTTCTTGACAAAGTATCGATGTTCGGATGAATATGTAGTAGAACATTGACTTACGTCGGAATATTATAGAAAATATCGAGCATATACTAAGGGATAAACCTATATGACTGCATTGCAACAAGCTACGGATATAATATACAACATAGCTAATGCAGTTATCATTATAGATCCTACGGGGAAACCGATTAATGAGCATTAAAGGTGATACAATTATCAGATTTTTAATGAAGTAGAAATTATTATTAAAAATAACAGTCTATTTTTACATCGCAAGTGTCACGCTCATACATTAATTCCATAGCCAATATAACATACTGACACAAAGGGTCATGGTAGTCTAGTATATATTAAATGTGCTTAGTGTTCTTCTTTACTGTCTTTGGAATCCAAAGGTTACCATTTTAATTAGGGATTTATAGTTATACGATGTTCATTCATACATTACAGGTGTTCATGATTGGTTATAGTTCAATAATAGTGAAGTGTTCAATCCCTTATAAATACGCTTAAGCAAGATTGGACAATCTTTCTCAATTTCATATTGAACATTTTGTAAAATCAATACTAATGCAAGATGGGTATCCGACATAGTGTGCTATTTCTATTCATAGATGTTTTCATATTTTTCAAAATTATATGAAGTTTCGAAAGAAAATGGTAACAGACTTAAGTTTGCAAGCACGTTTTCAATGTATTTGACTTGGAAAAAAGTAATATATATATATATATATATATATATATATATATATATATATATATATATATATATATATATATAATAGCTACATACCTTAGTGTCTACTCCTTTCGGGAATCATCAGTGCAAGGTGTCACAATACTGCCGTCGGGAGAATCGACCTGGACAACTGGCAAGGAACAAACCGTCGCGGCAAAAGTTTACGCGAGAAATAAGTTGACATCTAAGCATTTCTTTTTAGATGTCAAAAAGATTAAGACATCAGGATCACTGCGTTTAAGCTTATGTTACTGATTTTTAACAAACTTAAAGTGTTCAACAATAATGGCTTAATATTTTAAATGGGCTGATATAATTAATGACACACTAGCTTGTTAATTTATATACATATGTATGCATGTATGTATGTGTGTGTATGTGTGTTAAAATATTAATAAACTAAACGCAAATAATACAAATATTACCAATGCTCACTCCGATATCGTGAAAGCAACACCTTTCCTAAGGATATCTTAATTAATCAAAAATTGTTTTTAAAATCATCATTGTGTTTTTTTAACACACAACATTGTGTCTTAATATACTTATAACCATTTTATTTAGCTTGAACAAGTAGCATAACTACTGTGTCTTAAGTGTTAATTCTGAATTAAGGTCTATATCTTGAGCAGTATTCCAAATGATGTGTTATGCAGCATATACTTGTTCAACTTATAATTAAATATTTACATTCTTTTATAATCACTGTAAAAGAGACTCGTGAAAAATTTCTGAAGCAAGCCATTCGAAGAGCAAACCAATTTGAGCGGAAAATCCCCGGTCATCAGTGCACATTTCCTGTAAATATGAATGATTCTTTTCCGCTTTTCGGATTAATCAGAAGTATGTACATTGATAGCGCGTAAGTTATCAGTTTATGCATGAAAATGACATGTTGATCTAAAATAATTCTTTTTATAAAAATAAAGTGTCTTTAATATGAGAATGTCATCTGTGATTTCTTATTTATTTTCATTCCTAGATTAATTCAAGACCTGATCCTTAACGCTTAAAAGAAAGGTTCATACTACGATGCCTCAATATTTTTTCGTGAATAAATAAAAACTTAATCCATCACCAGAAGTCTTCATGGTATTTTCTTACAGTTAAATACATTTTCTAAAAATAGCAGATAAAACTGCATTCGATTAAGGATAATGAACTTAAAAACAACAATTAAATTGTCTTGAACGGACATCAATACCTTAGGACACCCATACGGATGCATACTCAATACAATTGAGTCTTGAAATAACATAAACTAAGCACAATCCCCATAATAAATATGCATGCTGTTTTACGAAATAAGTAAAATAACCACTCTTATCTACAACAAACTCAATATACTTGAGAATAATATAACCCAACTAACATGGACATCATATTCCGACACCAGTCAAAACAGCTATATATAGTCAATTATGTCGATTGCGAAAATATGTATCGCGTCAAATCAATCAATGATTACTGCTAGAACGTTACTGAACACATACTAAATATTAGATGCAATTGCTTACTGTTTATACTCGCATATACATCACGATTCTGACTTCTATGACTTAGATAATACAACTGATTTAATCCTATAGCAAATACAATAAAACACATTTAAATGGCATTGTATTTAACACAGAAGTAAAAAAATGTACTATACCTCTATCAAGACTATAATCTTTAAAACCATATACTTAGATATTAGATAATTCTGATTAAAGAGCATTTTTATGCAACAGGTCGCATTTTCCTTCCATATTTAATCGTTGTTAGTAATCTAATGTGTGTGAATATCTGTGTGTAAGATTTTTGTGCGTATATATATATATATATATATATATATATATGTGTGTGTGCGTGTCTCTTTCAAAAGGCAAGGCCTATAATATATGCAAAGCATATTATTAAATTTCGATGTTATAGATCGATACACTGATTCGAACATATTTCCCAAAGTGTTATAATTTATATGAAAGATGGCTTGCTTTTGACGCGCTAAGATCATTATTTCTCATAGAGGTAAACATATTCTTAACTAGGATTTACTTTTTGAAAAGACGTACTAGTTACTAATTGACATATTTGAAAAATATTGCTCGTATTGAAGCAGTTGGGAATGATGATTGTCTATCGCCTCGGTTGGTTTGTAACAGTGTATATTCCGATAGTGAAACAACACATTTTGTTTATTTTCTGGCGTTTGGCGGGGGCGATTTCTTACTTTAAATGCAACAATATAAAATTAAATACTACTGGGTCTTCCTCAGAATTCTACCTTTTGCATACAAATATTCTGATATTAAAACCTTGTAGATTTGTTGTTTGGTATTTGTATTCTTATTAAAAATCTTGATGCATAATTGTTATTAGATTACCTATGTTTCACTCGCTCTTTCTCTTAGAGTCTATCTTTTTATATTTCTCGCATAGGTTTGAAAGAGAGAAGGGTTGTACTTAAAATAGATTTAAAATATCGTTCGTAGCAGTCGGGCCGCAGGTCAGCTAAACTCTCTAATTATAAGACAATGTCCATTTTTAAATGTTTACACTACTTTTTTATTTTCATTCATAAGCAAATGTATATGTCGTTTGTTTTAAACAAATGTTCAGTTTTCTACCTAGCTTACCTTTCCAATTAATGTCGCCTACTTATGCCAATAAATCGAAAATAAGACTCATGAACCAAACAGCCTACGTAGAATCGAACCTTTGATGTAAAATGGGTATTCCCTTGTTGATGCTATATCGTGTTTAACACCTTGAATTTGAGGATCTTCGTTAGTAAAACGTCCCTTCGTACGGACACAAACAGTAATACTCCCCGGCAATATTGTTTACTTAAATTCCACTGTCATATATACTAAAGTGCATCTACGATCAATCAGAACTGCTTTGTGGATATATTTTATGTTTTCCAGGAAGATTGCTGAATCTTCTAGACTGTTTATCACCATATCTTTCTGTATGACTGGGTTTGAAGTCAGCATACAACCTGTACATTTTTATTCCCGATGAGAGATTATCCGAATCACACCTATCGAGTGAGTGTTTGCGTGTGCAATGCTGAGTAACGATTGCAGATATTGGATAAGCAGATGACTCATGCTTTTTATCAAATACATTACATGAAATCCTTCCATTAGTGTAAGATAAGATAGATCAATCAAATTAAAGGATTCTCAATGCAATAAATCACAGTAAAATATGTTCTATCGAAATCGCTGAAATCAAATCAGAGGTTCACTTGGTGTAAATAGTTAACTAGAACAAAATATGATTACGCAAAATAGATTATATTTATTTTAACAATGAAACGAACAAGTTTCATGAAGGATGAGATAGTCAGCGGGATGGGAGTCAGTCACCTCTGAAGTTCTTTGGAAATGCGTCAAAAATTTGTAATGCTGTAAGGTAGTAAAACAGCTACTTGATGAAGACCACAACACATTCAAGTAAAACAAGCTTAAACAAAATAACCAGAGAGCAGAACATATGCCAACGTAATATTTGTTAAAAAAAACTCAAACTAAAAACATCACGTATGTAAGAGTTGCGTGGATAAAGTTGTGAAAAGGTATATGGAAAGTACAAAAACATTTCTGCATTTTCTCAAGAACATTCAACTAAGAGAGATATTAACTAGTCCAATAAAGATAGAGAAGTGTCTCAAGTGTTGCGATCTATTAAGAACGGTAAGGGAAATGAGATTAAAAGAAGCAGAAGGAACATAGATTTAATAAATGAAATCCAACAACGCTTGATGAGAAAGTAAGATATGAGATTCTTCGGAAGAAAAAAGACACGTCTACGATTGAAAAATATAAGATGATTTTTAAAAGTATTTTATTACCCTAATCAATAACCGAACCTGGCTCACGTTCTAGATCTTATTTTAGCTGTGTTGATGCAAGTGAGCGATAAGAAATGCAAGAATATAGGGTTGCATCAACAGCATGTGTTCTAATTTTATTATTAATATTCTCTTTAGACACATTAATATAAAGAAAATAACTGTTAAACTTTGCTTAGGTCTCTGCGAACCAATGTAATCAATGAGAAAAAGATATAGACATACCATAAAGTGTTAATCGATTTTATATTTATCATCAATAAAGAGTTTGTGTTAGCCACTAGACTTTTCGAACAACCACCAAAATGTCAAGCACAACGGCTCTTTCTTACTTATGATAAACCGATATTTATTACAATAAATAGGTCAAAAACTATTTTGAGCCCTGCTAAAGAGGATGACTTCCCAGAAAATGAAATACGAGGTGTTGACAAACAGTTAACAACTTTTGCTAATAACAATGAATATATTAATATAACGAAAATAGTTGTATTATAGGGATAGCCAGCACTTAATAATAGATACAACAAACTGCTTCTTCTATCAATTATTAAAACAAAGAAGACTAACAGATATTGAATCACTTCAAGCTATTATATCAGTCATCAAAACAGAGAAGAATAGTAATCCTAATTTAATTAAATGATCATTTTTATCCAATATCTCCGCTACTGGCATACTAAACATGACGGTAGAAATAGTATGATAACTTGTATAAATTATAAATTACATGTTACCGGCGTTTATTTTCTGGTTCCTGTTTACGTTTCTAACATTATTCTGGCGGTTAAATCCTTCGTAATCATCATTAACTTATGGATAGTTTAGTATTATTTTAATATAACATCTTTTAATAAGTTTCAAATTTAATATATCAGTTAATGCAGTTTCATGTTGCTTTTTCCGGAGTTTGAAATGCAGTTTTTATAGCATATCTTTTAATAAACATTCATATCTACACCCATTCCTTCGAGCGCAACAATTGGTGCAATTTCTGCATAAGTTTTACAATCATGTTGCAAAATTTAAGTTTATACTGGAATATGTTAACTGTTTAAGTTGTTATCATTTGCAGGCTTTTACAGTAGGTAATACATTTCTAAATGGTTGTGAAACATTTTCTGGGAATGTAGTGCTCCGTAATATTATTTTACAGATTTATTGTATTTGATGACAAACGTGACTGCTTTTCATAATTTGGTTAAATTTAAATCAAAATATCTGAGATATGAATTTATCAGAATGTGGTGATACTCTCTTAGTAAAAACTGCAATTTCAATAAACCCATAATTTCAATAAATCCATAATTTCAATAAACCCCCAGTTTTTAAATTTCAGGTTTTCTGAAGGTTAGAAGATTTTGTTTACATTGAACTGCCAAAAATGAAATTAAAGAAAGTGGAATTTTTTAAAAAGAAAATCACGAAAAAAAACTGTTTATGAATAAATACGCACATCTTATACTAAAACGAACGTAGGTTTCTCCATTGTCATTCGTTGTGTTTAGAGGAACTGGAAAGACAATCAATAATATTTATCATCGGCTGATCTGCATTTTGAGATTTTAACATGGAGAACCGCTGGCAGCGAGCATTGTATGTGTTTATTGTTCTCTTTATCTACATTGTACTTTCACGTAGAAAGTTCACGTGTGTTGCTAGTATATATATATATATATATATATATATATATATATATATATATATATATATATATATATATATATATATACGTTTCATAAGTTTTGGGTGGGTACATAATTTTAATATCGAATTAAGGCATTGACGAGTTACTATTATTATTAAAAATGATACGAGACGATAGAAAATATTACTAAATTGGGGTCATATCCAAACATACAGTACGTAATATGGAGACGCCGAAATTAAACTCGGTTTATCAAAATATGGAATGAAAATCAGTAAACATGAAATAAAATTCAACACAAAATGGAAATAATTTATTTTAAAAATCGTTTTTGTTTGAAAACATTTTGTACTATCATGAAAAAATAAGGATACTAAACTATCATTTTTACAATTCTATAGCCTTTTTAGAATACATTTTTGTCTTTCATACATTTTATCACAGAATTATGTGGTGCTGGATATGACCTTAAACTATATCCGATGGTGAGGCCCAAGCTTGCGGCCTTTCGGGAGCGTGGAGCCTCCCTTATATTGCCATTGCTCCCAGGTCCACTCTGACCCGGAGTAGTAGCACCTGTTAGGGTCCCAACTATGGGTTTAATAGAAACCGACTTAAAAAAAACAAAAAAACAATTATCTCTATTAAAATAAAATCGTTCTTCAAAATCATTGCGTCGGCATTAAATAACCTGAATTGATATTCCGTAAAACAACCTACCTACTAATAGAAGTATTTGTTAAAAATATCCTGTGCTAAAAAAACTAAAAATTAAAGAATGTTAGGTGGTGTAATGTAAGGTTTTGGTTTATGACAAAGTTATGTGTTATTTAATTTGCCAAAAATTAAATACTTACAAGATGAATACATTTTAAATATTTAGAACATTATAAATAGTAATGTAAATTATGAAAGTTTCATTATTTTTTTAAATAAAATGTTTCCATCTTTTACATATTAATACATTATTTAGAGAAATGTAAGAAGTAAACTTTTTTTATTATTTCAGGATAAATCAAGAAGTAGCTGTGTGTGGTTTGTTTTTCATTTCATGTTTATTGACTTCCATCTCTATACGTTGATAAAATAATTCACTTTCTTGCGTCTTATTTTTGCGTATTGAATTTTTGGACACAGACCAGATCAGTTTCACTATCACTTGTGAAGAGCTTATCGAGATATTTTCCTAAAATTTATTTATTTATTTGTTTGTTTGATTATTTTATTTATTTATTTATTTACGAGCATAGAGTTTTCGCGACAGAAGTTTCTGATTGCATCTTCAATATTTAGAACTCACTATAAAGAATTATATGAAACATTGTCTAAATCAGTCCTTTAATTTTGCAAATTTCATTAAACATTCTAACAATGTTAATACACTTCTGTGCCTCAAGCTGTTAAAACTTAATCCAATATTGTCTCTATGTAGAAACAATAGATATCTGATTTTTTTTATATCGCAAAGTCTTCCATTTCTGAATGCATTTTTGTGTGATGAAATGTTCCAGCAGATCCGTTGAATGTAGTTATAATAATATAATATTTGGGGAAATAGATGGTGTATCTATATCCACAGTTTCGGGTCATGTCATGTAGAATATTTTTGTTGATTTCTATGCAAAACAATTATTATTTGGATTCATAAAATCTTAAGTATTTTTTTCGATATGTACACGCCACCTTTGGAGATTTTATATAATTTTTTTTTTTACACAGTGATCACCACTTATACAGGCCCGGAAGCCACTCAGGGATAAGGGTTATTGCAAGTACATTACGTTAGTGTGGAGATTTGATGGAGTGTTTACTTAAGGGGGCGGTTCATTAGGAATTTGTTAACCTTAGACTTGAAGACATCCAAGTTGTAGTCCGGAGGGAAGCAGGCAGACGGAACAGAGTTCCACAGGCGTGCAGTTCTAAGAAAGAAGCTTTGTTCATGGAATCCGCGTTTTGATTTAGGCACAGATATAGAGTGGGGGAAATTTTTCACAGTGGATTCAGCTAGACGGGTGTTTTTCATGAAAGATTGGCGAGGGGGGACCAGGGATTGGAGTTCAGACGATAAAACTGATGCAAAAGATAACTTATCTCCTTACTTTATAACATGCGAGCGGCGTTTAAATATCCTTTGTAAGAAATGCCTGATAATACATCCATGATGTACTTGAACAAAAACTGCATCGGATTAACTTACATCACTTTACCTTAAAACTACGTTTATGGTACTGTATATACGTTGAAATTCATGTAGCCATAAAAAATAAGATTAATAAATAATTTTATGTTTTTTGTCAAACAATATTGAATAAAGAACAAATATTTTCACCAAAATGTTATATAATAATGGATGCATTCTTATAAGTGAGGAGAAATGAAACAGAGTGATTTTCTTTGACCAACTTCTTTACATTGGCGAAATGCTCAATTCCCATTCGTTAGTTATGTTTAGGAAGAAGGGGAGCAAGTCGCAAATCAAATCACCTCACCACTGGAAAATTGCACTTTTATTTTAATGCTCACGTGGTATCTTCTATGAAAGCATTAATGGCGTCCTCTCGAAAAACGTTCTAGTTCTCCCCAAAAAAGCAATGTTTCAAAATATGAAAACTTTTAATCAAAATATATTTACGGCAACGACGAAAATCGAAATCAAGATAAATATGAATATAAAAAAAATAAATTGCAAAGATTGTCTTACAGGTTGAATATTAGTTATTTTTTTTTTAATATTTCAGAAAAAAATAGTAAAGTCGTAAGATACTGAATAATAAACACTTTGTCTCTACTAAAAATATGCATTATTAAAACTCCAAAGTGAAAGCTTTGTAACCGCAATTGGCCATCGCATAATCGAAACAAACGAGAAAGTAACGTGCCGAATTTCAACTGAAACCCAAAATGCTAATTTGTTTTTAAATTTTAAGAGAAACTTTAGTATTATGATACCTCAATTTCTGTATTTGAGAATATTATAAAAAATATACATTTATTAATGTAATCATATTTTATAGTTACGAACAGAAAGTAGTTATTTAATAACAATATTGTTCAATATATACAATTAATATTGATTTTATATAAAGATTGATATTTTATATTTAACATTTTAATAATGGAGCACTTTTAACAATAACAAATAGTGCTATGGGTTAAAATTCACATATTCAATATTCTGAAAATATGGATGAAGTGTGTTTATCAGTATTTCTCCTTAATACAAATGTTTTATAATGTCTACAGCGATAAAACAAATATTCATAAATAATTAAATAATATACGGCGGCTTTGATTATAATCTATTCTGTGTTTGTTATCTGCAATGTTGCTTACCCGTAATTAATTGGTTATAGATTTTTTTCGTAGTTACATTTTTCTATGAATTTAGAATGTTTAAATATAATTGCAAAATTACAAAAAAAATAATTATTGCCCTATTTTTTGCACGTTCATGTGTCCAATGAAAAGAGAAAAACTATTGTAATATTGCATTTGAAATATTTTGTACCTATAAATATATAAACACATGGAATAGTTTTTTTTGTGAATAGTGCTGAGTTCGTTATTAAAAAAGTTAAAATCTTTGCAAAATTATAGATAGGCTATTTATTATTGCTTGTACCTAGCAAATATGCCTTCCTATTCACGAATATACAGACATAAAACACACACACACGTATATAGAACCATAAATACAAAAAGATATACTGACATATGAAAGCATACAGCTATACGTACATGTATATATATATATATATATATATATATATATATATATATATATATATTTATATACCGATCTTTACATATTTCCCAGCATTTCGACATTTGTGTACATACTCTTTGCGAATAAAATGTCTAGTATGCTTAATGCTTAAATAAGTACACTACTTTCTCGAAAAGGGTCCGACCCCTTTGGTTAATAACATCAATTGAATTGGAAGAAATATAATAATTTGTCATTAAAACAAATGTTTCAGAAAACACAAAAAATATTTAATCATTTACTAAAGATTATGTGAGATTCAAAATTGTCAAATTAATATATTAGCATGGTATTGAATTATCTTATTAGTCAATTAGAAATTTTCATCAACACGCCTATTTATCGCAGCCCATATACCTGTGTTTGTTAGGCAGAGGGTAAACATTCAGTAAAATCGCTTCCATGCAATAGCCTGACGAATCTTCACGAGGATTAATCGCGAAAATAGTGTATAGCGTAATTGCCATGTATACTTTGAAAACATACTACCTTAACATATTGAAACCGTTTATCTAAATAGTGAAAATAGATATTTACATGGTATGCAGATATATATATATATACATATATATTATCTTTCCCTTTCTCTCTCTCTCTATTACTTATATAGTTAGATAGAGATATATATATAGATAGATAGATTGATAGATAGATAGATAGATTATAATAAAACTAGCGAAACTGTTTTAGTGTAATGTCAAATTCTATTACCAAAACGCATGCATTAATTTAATTGTTTTTAATATGATAATATTCTAAAAAAGACTTCAAATATTCATAAACTTAGGCAGACAAAAAATTGGGGTAAACAGAAAAAGAGCAGTAAGGAGAACGGTATGCAGAAGGTGAACTTAGTAGTAAAAATGTGGATGCAAAAGATATAATGAGGAATGCTATACAAAACAAGACAAATATATTAGGACATGGCGGGTGTGCAAAGAGAATTGTAAAGAATAAGATGCATAGCAGGCATATTTATGGACGGAGATGAAAGAAAATCCGACATTTTACGAATACGAAGAAAGAATATAATTTTCAAGAAAAATAAATAAATTCATTGCGCGGTGGCAGTTGTCGAAGCGAATTCCCCAATAAAACTCTGAAACCAACTAATTAGCAGAATTCTTTCCCACGTGTACAAACCCACACTCATACCTCGTCGCGCTTACTTTGAACAAAGATATTCTACATTTCAGTCTGGATGTGGACGATGAAAATGAAACGAGCATCATAGAAAAGCGAATCCTTACAATGAAGAAGATAAATCTACTACATATACAAAAGTTCTTCTTATTTAATATCAGATGAAGTAAACATGCCTCGCACGTTTTTTTCCAGATATAAGCCCTATGTGGTTGCTAGTACTTCCTTATTTAAATTCTGTATTATAAAGGTATACTGAAAGAGATTACAAGGTAATAATATAGAGAACACTAGACTAGCCGTGACCCGGTGGGTCAGTATGTTATAATAGCTATGGAATGAGCGTGGCACTTGTGACGTAAAGAATTTTTTTTTTTTTTTTACATTACAGAAACATATCTATGAAAGTATTTTAAAATGAAAAATCACGGACGAATCACTCATACATGAAACCACCCTCCCTATTCGTGTAAAGTTACCTATTTTTTCCGAATAATCGCTCAAAGATCGAAAATTAAACATGATTTTCCTACGAACGCCGACGAAGGTCATTTAGCAGCAAAAACACACATGAACCTACTGATGAGAAATATAAGAATGAAAAACACATATTGGAATCCTTCAACCAAGTTATAGAAACTTAAAATCTAAAATAAAAAAATAATTAAAAAGACCTGAAGCAAAAAAAAATAAAACCTAAATAAATAAAATAAATAAAACTAATGTTGAAACAGATTAGGAAATATGTCAACAGATTCACCGTTCTCACACATCTATTTTTTATCTAGAAATATAAACAAAAAATAAAAAGGTAGGAAGGAAGGAAAGGGGACGGATAGAGAATAATAATAGTAGTAGTAGTAGTAGTATTCTTGGCTTTGCTACAATTGTTTTTATGTTTGTCAACGGGTTAAAGTTGTTTAGTTGTAACAAAATAGCGACAATATAGTTGTAATAAATAATAGTTGCAAAATGCCCTCACTCTTCACATGTTAAATAATAATTTCAAAATAATAACGTTAATAATTCAGTGTGCAGGTCAAAATCTTTAAAAGAAACAATGTGGGTTTATTTGTTGACGTTTTTATAGGTTAATGTTTATGCGCGCATGCGCAAGCGGGTGCCGTAAACCTAAAAGTGGTATACGTCACTCGTTACAAGGTAATTTGAGTTTTATAATTATAGAGATTAACATTTTTAAGGGTGTTTTTTTTTAATTTTCTTATCTTGTTCTGGCTTGAGATTAACATTATGCCGGATGCTATTCATACAACATCTCCTATATATATATATATATATATATATATATATATATATATATATATATATATATATATAGTAGTAGTAGTAGTAGTTGCATGTCTAGCCGCACTCATGAGCTGTCAAAAAGCGAAACAGTACTGTGTGTGGATGGCTATATATATATATATATATATATATATATATATATATATATATATATATATATATATATATATAATCAAATCGAGATATTAAGAATAAGACAGGCATTTAACGTGTAATTGCTTGTATCCTTCTTGCACCTAATCTACCGAATATTTTTCCAGACTATTCTTGAATTTTTTTCATGCGTCCGGTTGCTACTTACTATAATTACTCAAATAATGGAGATGTTGATAAGCCAGTGTTTTTTTTTTAAATTATTGACAGTGGTTACAGCTAGACGGGTGTTTTTTGTGAAAGATTGGCGAGGGGGGACCAGAGATTGGAGTTCAGACGAGCACTTGTTATGGAAACAACGGTAAAACAAAGATAGGCTCTCAGCGTCCCTTTTGTGGGAGAGATGTTGCAGGGAAAAGAAAACGGTACCCCCATTAAACCACGAAGTATATTTTGTATTCTGTTAAGGAAGGATAGACTTTTTTAGTAGCTACTGCCCAGATGTGGCAGCAGTACTTCATCCTGGGACGTACTTGGCTTTTATATAGATGCAGAACGGCATTAGTAGTGAGACATCATCTGGAGCGGTAGAAGCATCCCACAATTTTCCCAGCGACCTTGGCAAAATACTTAATATACGTGTTCCATTTCAGATCAGGAGTAAAGGGCAACCTCAGAAGCTTCTCAAAACATGGGGTCCGCCTAGACGAGAGCCGTCAATTTCAATTGATGCCAGATGGGGATCAGAGCGTTGATGATGCAAAGTTAGGAGCTTGGTTTAGATGCATTAAAAGTAACCAGCCAACTCTTCCCCCACTGTACCATGCGCTCTAGATCAGAGGAGAGAGAATCAGAAAGCACTTTGTCATTTACGGCCTTTGATGTGTTTCTATAGATGGCCGTGTCATCAGCATAGATGTCAGCGAATAATTTAAGTATGTGTTTTGGGAGATCATCGATGTAGACCAGCAAGAGAGTTGGGCCCAGGATGAACCCAAGGAACTTGTTAATTGGATTCAATCAAAATGGGTATAATGAAGAAAATTCTGAAACAAACGTTTACTTAATAGAAGAATGTAATTAGATATTAATAGATTTATGAACTTGTGCCCAGAAAATAGGAATTTTAATCTAAGTACAGAAAAGGGAGCGAAGACAGTAATGAGTAATGAATATGATAAAATCTTGTGTAGGATATTGTCAATTTGCTAATATATTGTTATACTAACCATTGCACTCATGTCTGTAAACGTGACGCATGGAACGAGCGCGCTTAAGCTTCTCATATATTCTCCTTATTTTAAAAACATGATCTTTTCCAAAATGTGTTTTCGTTACTGTTGTTATTAGTGTTCAATACGTATACCTTTGAGACATATTGTGCTATTTATACGTATTAAAACTACCAGGACAATATACAACATAAAGTTTTGTAGTGTTAGATATAGAAATCACTGAAGGAAATATTTGTAAATGTATTCTACTCTACGGCCTTGAGAAATATCCAATGAACAGGTTTATCCTGTTAGCTTCAATGGAGTAGCTACTACAATGCAAAATATAATCGGAGTTTGTCAAATTCTGATTGTTTTTATCTTAATCACGGGAGAAAATTATTTATACTATAACGTGGGCTATTATCATTACAACTAATAGTCTCGTAACTTACAAGGTTACAACTACTATTGCTGATGATTCAACTATCATACTGCTACTATTTTTAATACTTATGTTATTCGAATGAGCACAACTATTACTCTCAAAATGATAAAAATAGAATAATAACCACAACAACAACCACAACTACATTAAAGACAAAATATGAACAGGAATAATAATTAAAGTCTCCTAAATTGTAGACATATTTACATAAAAGATAGCATTAAAATGCGATGGGAGTCCACTCTAAACAATTATAACACAGCTACATTTCACTGCTACACTAACCACAAATACAAATATAAATTAATATTAAGTACATAATACAAAAGAAAGACAGGAGCAAGAAAAAATAGTAAACGTTGGGTGTGACCAAAGAAGAAAACAACTACGGGCGAATTCAAAATTGACATGACAGGATCAGGAAGTTAGTGCACTGGAAACGCAAGAGATCAATTATTTCGAGCACACAAGCACATCATGCACTAAGACAATATAGAATGAAACGCATGCGATTTTACTTTGACATTGAAATACAAACAAAAATATAACTCACTCTAACCATTACCACACTTTAATAATAATAATAATAAAAATAATAATAATTATAATAATAACAATAATAATAATAATAATGATAATAATGATAATAATAATAATGATAATAATGATAATAATAATGATAATAATAATTACAATAATAATAATAATAATAATGATAATAGTAACAACAATAATAATAATAATAATAATGATAATAATAATAATGATAATAACAATAATAATAATAATAATAATAATAATAATAATAATTTCAAACCAATCTAAAAGCACTCGTATCTGACATCACAAATGTTCAGAATGAGGTTAAAAGTTTCAGAACAAACTAGTTACTACATGTAACCTAAAAGAAACTCAACTGCATTCCGGTTATGAAACTGACAGTAATATGAAGAATTGCAGGAACACCCAGAACTATTTCTAAATTACTGAAAAACATTTTTAAAAACGTACGATTGAAATGTTCGCAGCTTGAATATTACGAAAGATTCCTGCGGTGCAGAAACTGGATAACATAATCATTAATACTGAACACACATAGGCAAATAAATAACATGGAAATTTGATCAAATACGCAGTGAACATTTACATCATAGCTTTAAACGAACCCGTGTCCAGAGACAACTCAAGTAAATAAATTAGATGAATTCGGTGATTTAACACCCCTCAGTTAAAATACCAATTAGATTAATCGTATAACCTTTGAATGGCAAAATATTGATAACTAGTGCTATGACACAGCATGTTCCTTTCATTGTTTGGACTCTGGAGTGTGTATCCGTTGACATCTTATAAGTTTTTATAGAGAGTGATGTGGGTCTTTGCTGATTACCTATGTCTAACTCTGCGGGTATATACTCGAGAGTCAAAACAATGATGAGGGTATGCTTTTGTCATGGCCCGAGTGATATAAAATTGATTAGTTATGACTCAGAATGAATCAATCTTACAACTATCGTTTATGAGTGTGTCACCCTTACGTGTTATTGTTAAGCTCCTTATATCAAATCAGTTCGCTGTTTGTTTTCAATGCCTAGTAATCATGAAAATATGGAAATATGTAGTCGTACTGCAACTATCAACTGAATACCATTTAAATGAGTAATAAACCACGAAGAAACTTAAACTTAAAATTAATAACCCGCAAAATTATTTACGAACATTGCATCTAACGTAATTGCAATATACTTGTTTTAATTTTAACATGAAATCTATCGTATATTCCAAACATCTAAAATACTATGATCGGTCATATAAAGGACATTGTCTGTAAGGTATCAATAATATAATAACAGAAAAATTAATTAAACATTTATCACTACACATTTACGGGTTAATTCTTTACTTGAAAAGATAGTGCACATATTTAATATGCATTTCTGTTGTCAAGTAATTTAAAATGTTGTTTCTATTTTCCAAATAATTAACTATAAAAGAATCATTGCACTTCGGCTTTTAATGCATATAGCATTATTATTTTTAAGTCGCTTATTTGGTAGAATGCAAATATCCGTTTGTATTTTTGTATTTAATGAATGCTAATTTTGTCATGTATTGCTTTAGATAAAGTTTGTGGCTAATTTTGATAAAATGTGCCGTTATCTGCCGCGGTAACGGCACTTGCTACTTTTCAAACATTGTCTTTTTTATAATGTAACGTTTATAATTATCTAACACTGTGTCTTCCCTTGTCTGTACAGGGGAAGCCACAGTTACACAAAGAAAATGATACCCACAGAGTTCTGACGACATCGGATGTAAGTGTAGCGTATTTAAGAAGCCAATTTCCAATTTGTAGGCTTTGATTATAATTTATCTTTAATTAGTAAAACCAACTTAAATCCAGGAAACTAATGGATGTTTTAATTCCTCCCAGTGTAATTGGATTCGTATTTCTTTCTAAAGTAGTTTTGTTTTACTGTTTAATATTTTCACAGCACGAGTTAGCAAGGTACATCCATCGAAAGAACCCATAGTTATATTATCGATAGAAATGGATGGTGTATTCATTTTTTTTCAGTTGTGAATAGTTTATCGTTTCGGTTGCTTTAAGACACATTGTGGTTATTTATGCGAATTGTTTATGATGAATACCATGCAAGAACGTGAATGGCTATATTATGTAAAGCTGTTGGGAACTTGTCTTTACCGGGAAAACGTTGCTATTATGATGCTAGAATATATCAAACGTTTTTTTGAAAATAAAGTTCGTTCTGAAACTTTTTAGGTTGGTAATTTATGAAAAAGTTTTAAAGTCTCAAATCTTATTGGAATGACATGAGTGATTTTTAAGTTTTTTGCACTTATAAATCTAGCAAGCTATTTTATGTATTGCTGCTACTAGCAGCAGATTAAGTATTTTGACTATACTTATGTCTCTGAAAGGTGCCAACGACAGTAATTACACTCTATATAAATACATTTTAAAAAAATTAATAGATAGCAATCTGATGAAATGTCTCAACAATTAGCATTTATTTGCTTCGTTCTTCTCTTCGCTAAAACCTTTCAGTTCTAAATCAATCAGCGTTAGTCCATCACATCATTAATGCAGTACATCTTTAAGACTGAGAGGATTGCTTTATCCAAGTTCTGTTTATTGTAGATATTTTTATTATAATATAAAAAGTCATATAAAACGCACTGGAAAAAGTGGGGAAGGAACTGATTGTAGGCATACTAATATACTTAATCCCTTTGAAACGGCTTGGCATGTAGAGCCCCTGTTGAAAATTAAATCATACAATAATATTTAACATTTACTAAATGAAATAAGACTTTTATAGACAAAAACATCCAGGTTGTCCTCGATTACTGCACGCCAACAGAACATGATATAAATGTTGGTGTGTCACAGTGATCGCCGTTTGAACATTATCTTTATAAATAATTACGCTGATAAAAATTCTCTACGGGGTGAATATATTTGTTGATCATAGCACGCTCTATAACACACACGAGGTGAAAGCGAATGGCTGCATCTCTCAGACAAACGCAGACATTTTAGTTAATACACCCGATTTGTAGTTGAATAGAGGCGCCGGATGGTATCCTTCATCTCTACGAAGCTAGCATTTGTCTATCTATTAGATATTGTTGCGACACATAAGCTGGTGCATTAGAATGCGACTTACGCTCTTAGGCAAACTCCGGAAAAATGTATCCCACTGATTAACTGACCTCAGACTCCTGTCTTATAACCGCAGTATTGGATCTTTTCCTATTTTACAAGTATTTTAATAAGATGTGCATTGATGAACTCGTAGCACATACTATCTTTCGACGTAAATATCCCCCGACTAACTCCATACGTAGCAAAATTTCACAGCCGTGAAAAATACTCCAGACATTCTGCTTCCCTGAGTGTATCCACATGACGAAATTTAAATGTAATCTCGTCTAAATGCCACAGATGGGATCCCTGTAATTATGGTCCAAAATAGTAGCCCTTTAGTTTCAAGTGTCACTTCGTTTGATTGGTGTGAATAAGATAAAATAATGAATGTTATCAAAATGGGCGATTTGCATTTACGCTTTAAAGCTATTGTTTGTGTAGCCAACTTTAAGACAGCAAATAAAATAAATAAGGTGATTTAAGAAAATTTGATTTAATCAGAAAAGTCAAAATATACCAGTGAAGTGTAAATATAAAAAACATGTAGTAAAAATTAGTTGTTTTTTCTTTGGGGGTTTTAGTATGACAATAGATATAACATATTGACTATGTAAAAATGGTTGGATAATTTCTGGAAATGTTCAAATGATGCGCTTATTAATGTTTTACTTTTTAAGTTCTTTTGACCAGGACATTAACTTTCCCTTATATATAAATATTATGTTTCTCACAGTTATAACGGAAAAATGTGTATGTAATTTAAAGAAAACCTTTTTATTTACAATCGATTTGTAATTCTTATTTTAAGAATATTATTATTTATATACAGTAGCATCTAAAACTCAGGGGCACCATTTTAAAACCAAATATTTGTTACAAATAACAACTGTGAAAAGTTTTCATTAGCTTGTTACACAGAGTAATCAAGATTTTTGGTGTTTCGTTATGGTGTCGGCTGATGCATATAGCAGCAGCCGAATAGCGCAACAGTTAAAAGTGCCGAATGTCGTTTGAGCGATTAGGTTTCGATCCTGGCTTGAGATAGTTGCTTGTCTAACTGCACTGATGAGCTGTGAAAAACCGAAAGAGTACTGTATGTGGATAACTACACACGCACACACACACACACACACACACACACACACACACACACACACATATATATATATATATATATATATATATATATATATATATATATATACTTTTAAGGGGATTAGAACAACAGTCTAAAGAGCAGAGTATATTTTTACGTATTAGTAAATTTCTTTATACAGTAAAAAGAAAAGAAAAAAATATTGCTCGTTGTAATTCATATATATTATAAGCTTGATGGGCACATACATCCTACAGCCATTTTAACATTGAATAAGATGATTGATAATTTGCAATTAAAGTTAAAAATTAAACATCTGTTTCACAAGGAAGAACAAACAAAATCAATAAATTGTAAGACCGTTTCAGAAACGATGTTTTTATTGGGATAGACAATAAGTCTTGGACAATAATTTTATCATTATTTTTTTAAACAAAGTCCCCTCATTAGCAAAAATATTGGGTGGAGTTATTTTAAAGACACCAAAAATAAAAGTAGCATTTTTTTTTAGTAAGGCAAATCTATTTGTTAATGGTTCGCCTTTTAAAGCTCGTAAGTGTCATCGTCAATGCATTCATTGGGATGTTAAATGTAGTTTATGAATGCTTGAAAAAGTTGATATATACAAAAAAAAAGATTGGAAGACAAAACCTAGACACCTCAAAAGCATGTGGACTCGATCTCATCTCGGCTATGCTATAAAAAAAATGCTCCGCCGAGGTTGCTCCAGTTCTTCCCAAACTTTTCAACAAATGCCTTAACGAATCTTGCTTTACTGACTGCTGGAAAATCGCTTTTGTGGTACAAGTTTTCCAGAATTCTGGCGAAAGAACTGACCCATTAAATTATCGCCCAATTAATCTTCTCCCGCTTTTCGCCAAAATATTTCAGTCCTTAATTAATCAAGCTCTAGTCCGTCACCTTACAGCTGCTAAACTCCTCTACTGACCGACAAACAATATGGATTTAGGCAAGTCCTCTCCCCATCAGATATCCTAATTTAATCTCTGAACGTATTACCGTTCACTAGACAATACGATGGAGGGTAGAGCGATAGTCCTCGATATATCTTAGGCTTTTGACTAGGTATGGCGCGATTTTCTTCTGAGAAAAATTAAATCATATTGCATTACTGGAAGAATACATAATGTAATTAAATCCTTCTTAATTAAGAGAAAATTCCAGGTTGTCGACGATCGTACATCTAAACAATACGATATAAATATATTTATTCGCTAGTCTTGTTTTCATAGGGTGTTTTTTATTGTTGAATGTACTCGATATTATGACCAGAAAAGTGCATTCAAAAATAAAAAAACACCGTATTAAAACAACACTAGCGAATAAATACTGGGAACTCAAGGAAAGTGGACATTCGCCGGTAGTCGAATGGAAAATAATAAGACAAGCTATAACGTGTAGGGACCTAGACGACCCATGTAGATTATGCCTTCATGAAAAATTTGCTATCCCGTACCCGAACATATATTAAACTGTAGAAAAGAAATAGCAAACAACTGTGTTCACAAGATAAAATTTATTCTAGGATAGCGATACAAAATAGTTTTAAAACTAACAAAAACAATACAAATAAACAAATAAACATGAATATACATAAACGATCACACATATATGTATGTATATGTATGTATATATATATATACGTATACATTGTGATACACTGTGTGTATATATATGCATATATATATTTATATATATTTATGCATATATATATATATAATCAACGATTTTATTTGTGAAATAATGTGTGAATTTGTCCATATAATCATCATTTACTACCAAAAATGTTAGTCTCAACCAAACTTTTTATTTAAAAAAAAGGGTAAGCGTCTTTAATATATGTCGGTTGGACTGTGTTTACATTGGACTCGTCGTCGATTTAATTTGTGAAATAATGTGTGAATTTGTCCATATCATCATCATTTACCACCCAAAAGTGTCAGTGTTAACCAAACTTTTTTTATAAATAAAAAGAGTAAGCGTATTTAATATATGTCGGTTGGACTGTGTTTACATTTGACACGTCGTCGATTTTATTTGTAAAATAATGTGTGAATTTGTCATTATCATCATCATTTTCTACTTCAAAAGTGATAGTCTTATAGCGAAACTTTTTTGTAAATATAAAAACAAGATATAAATCCGTGCCATTTTTTCGTCGTCCTGATCATTGAGTATTTAAGACTTTTGGGATGTTTCTTCATGCGTATTATGTGTACGTATGTATATGCATATGTATGCATATGCGTATTTGTGTGCTAGTGCGTGTGTATTTTTGCATGTGTGTGCACATTTATATGTATGTTGGCATACATCTCTATGTATGCATGTGTTCATTTTCATGTGTGTGTGAGATGGAGAGGCCTCCCGTGGGGCGTGGCGAGGGCAGCCCCTCTGGGAGAAGCGGATCTCTGATTTAAAAAAAATAACAAACCGAAAGACCAGTAGCGGCATTAAGCTGGTCTGCAGTTTTACTTGTTGCTGGCTATATTGCTCTTGCTTGTTGATGGATGTCAACATTTTGAACCGAGAGAGAGATTTAGCTGCCGTACAAAGCTAAAATCTCTAACATCATTTTTGTATAGATACTCCCTCAGGCATTTGTCTATAAAAAAAGTCCTGTGGCGATAAAAAAGCTGTGACGTGTGTACGCCTGAAATGCTGGATGCATGTAACAATCTGCTTCATTCTATGTATCTATGTATGTATATGTGTATGTATATTTATATCTGTATGTATATTTATATATGCATGTGTGTGTATATTTATATATGTACATGTGTGTTTATATGTATTTATATCTATGTGTATATGTATGTATATGTGTCTGTGTGTATATATGTTTGTGTGTATGTATATACATTTATATATGTGTGTATGCATATATGTGTTTATATGCATATATGTGTGTGCGTATGTATGCATGGGTGTATGTATATGTATGTGTATATGTGCATGTATGTGTGTATGTATGAATGCATATATATGTATGTGTATGTATATGTAGGTAAGTGAATGTATATATATGTGCATATGTGTACGTATATGTATGTGTATGTGTAAGTATATGTATGTATTTGTGTATACATTGTGTATGTATATGGGAATATATGAGCGTATGCTTATAGACATGTATGTATGTGTGTATGCATGTATATATTTATATGTATGCATACCAATGATCGTCTTGTGTATGCTTGCATGGGTGTCTATATATATGTATGTGTGCGTAATTTGTATTGTGTATGTATGCATGTATATATGCGTGTGATATGTATATATATATATATATATATATGTATGTGTGTGCGTGTATATATATATGTGTGTATACCAATTACCGTCTTTAGTGTCATGTCTGCTTGAGCATGTGAATTCGCCGGCAGGACTATATGTCATGTTCGGGCTCATGAATTTCAGTGTCTGACGGAGTGGCACTCGTCTTACAAGACGTTTCAATCACCATCATATATATATGTGCATATATGGGTGTACACATATATATATTTATATATGAACTAACATAAAAAATAAACCACTAACCTAGATTTAAAACAGATCGAGAAACTAAATATCCAGGCTAAATAGAGCACACACAAAGGAACAGGTCAACCAGAGGTCAAATAGGCCTTTGTCCGATAAATGCATGCTCATTGGCTGATAGGAAGGGAACGGTGGATACTAGAAAGCTGATTGGTTAACTAAAATCTGAATAGAAGATTCGCATATAACAACGACAAACAACCACAGAATTCGCGCATAATGCTGAAGAATCCTAGAGTGGATGAAACGCGGAATGTTTAGTGTAGCTTAATTGCCATATTCATTTCGATAACTTACTAACTAGCTCTATCTACGTATTAAGCACTTTTGAAGTAAATACTTAAAGTTTACGCATAAATCTATACTTTCGCATATTAATTTTATGTGAGTAAAATAAGTAGTTATATACATATATATGTATATATATATACTTATATATACACAGACGCATATATATTCAGCTACACTGATGAGACGAATACGACGAAACACGTGAGAGTGGGTAATCTATATAATTATAAAATAAATTACGTAACGGGTGTTGTAACCCAACGTCCGGTTTATGACGTCCGATTGCGCATGTGTACATAGACAAACAATCAACGCGCCAAGAAAACGTATTGTTTTACAGTGTACGTTTTCAGCGTAACAATAGTTTTTTTTTTCGCGTTTAAATTATGCAAATAAACAATTGTGTATACTTTCTGCATTTTTCCATCTTTCATTTCCGTATTACGTTTAAGATATTTAATGCATTTTCTTACAAATAATTCTACTTTAACCCGTTGACAACCATAAGAGAATTTTACAACGGCGATTTACTCATCGTCTTCATTTTTTAAAATTTATTCTCCATTTTTAATACACCTTTCTTAAAAAAACATTAATACATTTTTTAGACTAAAAATATGAGTAAATAACCCTGTAAATATCTGCTTTTTTAAGTTGCGTATGACAAATAAATAATCAACGCGACAATAAAACGTATTGTTTTACTGTGTACGTTTTCAGCGTCCCAATTGTTTTTTTTTCGTGTGTAAATTAAAAAATACATCAAGCTTTAAATATTATTGTATCTGCTCAGTGCAAATTTACCTATGAGTATGGCAAACCACTTATAATCCAATAGTTGTATTTTTTCATCCAAAATAAACAATTATAAACGACTCATAGAAATCAATCTATGCTCATTTTTCATTTAAATGTACTTTCAGAGAAATATTTCTGGTATGTCACAAAAAAACTATTTTCTTTACGTCACAAGTGTCACGTTCATACATTGATTCCATTGCTAATACAACATACTGACCAAACGGGTCACAGGTAGTCTAGTTATATTTTAAAAATCACACACATATATGTCAGGTATACGGACATATTTTGTATTAATAGAACAAACAAGCTTACACACATAAAATAATCGGAAGAGTATAAGCATCAGTGTCAAATCCTATGGATTATAGACAGTAAATTAAATCGAAACGTACATGCCATATTGGCTGATTGATAGCGATGGGCAAAAAATAACTTATCATTACGGACAGAAATAAAACCCACCAAAAAGATTAAGCTAAATATTATTCCGTGACGTAATCAGATGCACCATCAGCGTTTTATTTACAATTATCACATAGACTAATTATACACATTTCAATTCGCAGCTTTGTAACAATCCTAAATAGATTTTTACTTTTTATGTTCTCCTTTATTCTATAATTATTGGTTGGTTCTATTAGCATGAAAGCATTGTAGTTAATTATGCAACACTAATATGGAAGACAAAGCAGAAGTCTTGGAGGGTTTTTTTTTACATCCACACACATACAAATTCCACAAATCGATCTATCTTTATGTGTACCTTGTAAATACAGTCACACACACACACACGCACACACACACACACACACACACACACACATATATATATATATATATATATATATATATATATATATATATATATATAATTGACGTTTAAAGACAAAATTCAAAAAAATATTATACAAATCTGATTATTAATTTATACAGACCAAGTGCGGAACTAAACACTTCAGACAAGCTAATCCGATCTGTATTTGATTTTATATGTACTAGGTAATTGATTATATCAAGGCAATTTTTCGTTATAAGGATGTCTTATACAGCTTACTTGCTTGTATTTTTAACGTAATCTTCCAGCAATGTCACACACATTTTCCATCTGGGTAAAAGATCCCGTATTCCCTCAGCTTATACATCTTTGGGCTGATTTCTCAGCGCGTCGCTTACAACAGTGTTGAATTCGTAACTTCCTACCTCTCGTGAACACCCCAAACATGTGTAATTAAAGATAGGGCAAAGTTCAGGATATAAGGGAAACGAGCGAGCAGTCCCTAATCCAGCTCATTGATGGTTTGCACCGCTTGGGTTGCTGTGTAAGGCTTACCGATGAGACATATTTCGTGAGGTGGTGCAGAGGCTACCGTTAGAAAGATAAGTTTACACCCCCTGAACTAGTGTATTATGAATGAAAATTTATTGCTGGATTGCAAGACAGCAAATGTTGGGAGATTTTATGATTAGAATGTTAAATCCATTTCCTTAGTACTGAGTATTTGTGTTTCAACGTTAGAATAGTAGTCGTTTATAACTCTGAGAGGTTGTATTAGAAGTGATAATCTAGTCAGCTGGCAACTAGCGATCATGTTAGTCTAAGACCACTTCTCTCTTTCTCTCTCTCTCGCTCTCTCTCTCCTCTTTTCCATAGTTTTTTACTCTTATGTTTATTCATATATCAATATAAATATCAATATGGGTTTATCACTTAATGAGGAACACCTCCCAGGACTTTAGCCATCTCAGTCCTGAACTATTCGCTGCCATGTTTGACCCAGATGTTGTATTAGATCCTCCGTCCATCCCGTTCTTCCGTTTTCAGTTTGCCTCTCATGTTCACGCGGGGTCACTTCCGTTGTTCCTATTGACCATCTGTTGCCATGTTGTCTGGTTACGTGCGCTGCCTATTTGTGTTTGAATATTTTATTGCAGTATTGATGTAAACAACTCTTGTTCGTCGGCGGATCCAGATGTTTGTCTTTCTTTCTTGTAGAGTGATGTCTAACATTACTCTCTCAACCTTCGTTTGTGCTACTGTCAAGATTTTAATTTGGCGAGTGGTCAGGGCCGATGTTTCACTACCGTAGATTGTAACATGCAGTACATATTCATTGGAGATTTTCCCTTGCTTGACATATTTGCTTTTCTGTTTCTTATGCTAATAGTTACTTTCCTATAAACTGACCCTCCCAATGCTATCCTTTTTCCTTTTCTCAGGGAGTAGATCTCAATCCTTCGTCATTTTCCTTCCAGATGAGATGTAGATTACAACTTCCTTAATGGTATTTCCATAAACAATTATTGGCGACTTGGCAGCGTGCTGGTTTAACATCACATTTGTCTTGCCACGATGGATGTTGAGGTCAACCAGTTTGCTCTTAGAGTGGATGTCGTTTATAATGTCATTTAGTTCCTTATGAGAGTGTGCAATCAGCAAAGATGAGATGTCACAAGTGTTCGCCAACAATGTTGACTCCCCTACCCTCCCACTTAATCCGACTGATTATCGCATCTTGGAGACATGTTGTGAAGAGTTTCTTATTGCTGTCACTATAGAGCTTTAAATTAGAAGTAACCCCACTGTACAGGTATTTCAGCAAGGTAATTATGTAGAGTCAACTCCTTGGTTCACAAGGGCAGTGAACAATGGATCACACCATATATAAAAACCTTTTAGTAATCCACACAGGCAAAGGATAGTGGAATATTGTATTTATTGGCTTGCTCTTGCAGTTGACTGACGGCATAGATATGGTCGATGCTAGAGTAATCTCCTCCTTATCCTGTCTGCTCTCTCGGTTGATGGCAGTTTAGTGTCTATATCATATGTCTTAGCACGACTTGAGAGAATACCTTGTATATCGCTGGCAGAAGTCTGATTAGCAGATAGTTCTTAATATATGCAGTGTCTCCTTTCCTATGAATAGTGTCCACTGATGCATCTCCTCATTTATCTGGAACTTTTCCACTTTAGAGTATTTAAACAGTCTTGTACACATGTCAACAATGGGTCCACAACCGCTCTGCAATACTTCTGCAGTAACACCATGCTCTCCTTCAGGCTTGCCTGACTTCATCTAATAATAGCTGCTCCCACTTCTGATGCGAGGATGGGTGGAGAATGTTAGTCAGATTTGTTCAGTGCACGAAGGGGAGTGTGCCCTGGTTATCTAGTGGTATAGAGGTTAGCATATAACTCTTAGCACATTTAAACAAATCTGTCATGAATGAGAGTGTCATCTTCTTCTTTGAGAAAGGTGATGATGTTTCTACCGAGACGCTACCCTTTTTGATGGACTTAATGTCTTTGTTTACTTCACGGTCTTGTAGTATTTGTTGTTCATTGAAGTTGGAAATTTATTTTGCCATTCTGTGTCTTAGAGTTTGGAATATCTCAATGTATTCGATTTTTTGTTCATTTGTACCACCTCTTTTCATCCGTTGTCGTTTCTCTCTCGGCTGTCTTGTTATGTTAGACAGTATTTTTAAGGTTTCTCTGGTTTGTATTGATTAGTTGTTTCCCGTATGGCCTAGCTGATTTCTGATATCACTAAATATGTTAACTGATAACTTGTCTGCTAGACCCTGGGTGTTTGGTTTCTTGTCTTGCATGATACGGTTTGTCCTCTCTATCTTATTGTCTATTGTAAGAGACATTCTGATCCGCCAGTGGTCACACCCTGTGTATAAGCAGAAGCATCAGACAAATTGTGTGGTTTGTATGTAGGGACGAAATCAATTTCATTCTTTTTGCTACCATTAGAGAGTATCCTAGACTAGAGTCTGTTTGTTATTTTTTTTAGCTGCAAAACGAGTTTATGATCTTTAACTGGTAGTGTTCTGCAAGTGTAACAAGAGTGTCATCTCTGTTGTTACTTGTTCCATAACTGTATGGACCGATACTTGATCCAAATGTATTTCTTTTTCCAACCTTGAATCTCCCATAATTATGGTGTGACTGGCTTTGTGTGTAATAAGAAGTAAATCGATATCTTCATAGACCATCTCCACCTCTTCATCAATATAACCTGTTGTTGGAAGCTAAATCTGGATGATGTTAATTAAGCTGTTCCACTCGGTCTGAAACATACTTGAAGTTTGTGATGTTTATTTTACTATTTTGTTGACCACAAAGCCGACCCTATTGTAGGATGTGTTCCCACCCTCATAGTATAAGTGCTGCCCGCTGTTGTTAATAATGAGACACCCTTCACTCTTGCGTCTGGTACTACATTTTTATCATGTACATTATCTCTACATTTCTCAGGAAGATTTTGAACGCTCTCATAGATTTTGGAAGCAATCAATCAAGTTTTCTTACAATATGTTGCACAGACATAGCAAGAAGAAATAATCATTCTTATAAGTGAACTTTTCGTCATATATTATTTGCTTACTTGTCACCGCTTATTAAGACCAAAATGAAATTCGATGATGAGGGACAAACCCATGTCAGATAGACTGTTGGATATCACCGTTAGTATTATTTATAATGGTTGTCAATAGCTAGAATTTGATTACATATAAAAGCAGTTCAACAATTCTTTTTCATTAACTTGAAAATGACAATTTAAACAGACAGGAAGTAGTCCGGTGCTATTGTATTTCTCGGTTGGGCGGTTCTGTGAAAGAATTTGCTCATAAAGAATTCATATGTGAAGAATAGGAGAAAATTAATATATTGCCAGTGGTTGTAGTTAAACGTGTTTTTATTTTTTGTTGTGATGGTTTTACGTACTATAAAACTAGTGACAGATTCGTTGTAGCCCAAGATATCAATATTGATGTTACACTTATTCTTTCTATTTGCTCGACCCGAATAGAATATGCACTCAACAAACCCGGCAAAAAGCATCTTAACATATTGAACCAAAATCAATATAAGTCTATTGGACAAATCCATGTCGATATTTTAGACGTTCATAGCATCAACAACCTATCAGTTGATTTCTATAAATACCACATTTGAAAAACTACATGTCAGATGAATAGAAGGGAAATTCTGTGTCAGGAGATGCTCGCTTTGTAAACAGAAACGGAGAATCGTGACCGGAACTGATGATGAGCGGAAGTAGGTGCGCACAACGACAGGAAACAAGCAGACAGATTACCTTATAAACGTCATTCCGTCACTTATGTGATCGTTTTTATAACAGAGTATTACGATGTATATGTCTGGGTTTTTTTTAATTTTTATTTTATTTAGTTCTTTTTCCATGTAATCTTTCTATCGTCCATAGATATTATTTCGGAGTTGTTTTCATGCTGCGCCCTCGCATAGATAGTAGTGGATTTATTCGTCGGAAAACAACCACGCTTTAGTCGTAGTAAGTTTATCACTGGAGCAGTAATATGAGTTTATCATATTAGAGGTATTTCGGTTGGTTTCTTCTGTAACGCTAAAATAAAAATTATTTTCTGCTACATGCTAAATTTTAGAAAATTTTGTTATAGAGAGTTACTCTCTCTCTCTCTCTCTCTATATATATATATATATATATATATATATAAATAATTGCTATTTCCATTTCTTCATATTGATGTCGAGCGTCCATGTGCATGTAGATGGTCTTTGAATAAAATGAAGTCTTTTATATTCGTAAAGATACATATCAAGAAGGCTTGCTAATCCTTGGTAGCGCTTCATTTTTATGTTTTGTATTGATTTAGAGAAGAAACTACAAATATTACAACAATACATGTGTTGCTTGGTTTGCAGTACATTCACATAAAATTCTTGGTCATGTCGAACCTTTTGTGACTTCACATGTGTCCACAAACAAGCTTTTGACGGATAGAAGAACTCTGCCAGAAATTAGGCATTCCCAATTGAACGATGCAGTTGGACTGATACAACCTAGTTTAAATTCTAGCCAATACAATTATTTTACCTTTCCAAATCGCTACTGTATAATAATCGATAGAAACTTGCCTCTTTAACCATATATACGAACTTTTCATAATTTAAACTTAATAAATGTGTGTATGTGTATGTGCATTAAGTAAGTTACAACCTGTTGAAATAAAACAGCCCTATGCAATATCCATACATATGCAATAAAGAGATTTTTGTGGTACATCCATTAATATTAAGAGACTATTTTTTCTATTAAAAATTATTTAACCGAAATTTTAAATATCACAGTTGCGGTTATGCGTACAATTAAATCTTACTCATTTGCATATTCATTAAAAACGACATTAATGGATTGTTCATTTATTAATGTGTTTTTAGTAGACGATTGGTTTTATTTTACTCGTCTGGTCAGTTGTATTTAGTCGTATTTTCTTCATTGTGCATATTAGCGTAGCATTTAAGACTAAAAATGTCTAGCATATATATATATATATATATATATATATATATATATATATATATATATATATATACAGAGATGTATGTGCCACAGACGGGTTCTGATTGGTTAATCCAATAATCACATCTCCTAAAAAAACTATGGTTCCTACGTTCTTAAATTTACCATAACATATTATGCCCTTATTTATTGTCCATCTTGGAAGGGTCTATTTTTTCCTAACTTGCCATTTACAAATTACAACATTACGATACTTACACCAGCCATCACAATCCAACCTCCGACACCACGTCCGCCATTCTGGCGCTAGCCGCACACACGTACACACAACACGAAAACAAACGCTGTCCTCCAAAGGACAGACTATTATTACTACTAACCAGCACACGCGCACACACGCACACGCGCACACATACACACGTTCACTACCGTCCTCGTGTACGTCACGTTGTTATGGCAACCAATCCCGTTCCCGTTTATCCATTCATTTGCTTATACTTTTTTTACTACATTTTTTATTTATTTTTTTATTTATTAAAGGTAAGAGAGTAATTCGGGTATGCATACTAAACTGTTAACCTTAGTTTGCGTGTTCGATCCTGATCGATTCTACTTTTTTTTTAAATTCTATTTGTTTATTAAATCCAATCCGAAGCGGGGAGGGGCTATAACCTTTCCTTCCACCTCCCCCCAAGGGTTGGTTCCTAACGGAATGGCGACCGATCCTCCACCCACCTACGAGCAAGCAGGGGGAGATGGCCACCATCCCCCCACCAAAAGGGGAAGCCTGGCACTTTCTCACCCGAAAGGGGGGAGCTTGGCAGTTTCTCCCCCCAAATGAGAAAGCCGGTGTCCCCCCCAAGGGTGGGGGGAAAGAGGCCAGGAGGTGGTGACTTTTTCTTTGGGGGGGGAGAAGCCTTCAGGCACCCTCCTCCCTGAAGGTGGGGTTGGGGATTATCTCTCCCTGAAGGGGGGAGGCCGGCACCAAGCATGTAAATCCAGAGGGGTGACTTTTTTGTTACCCCTCGGAGTGGGAAGGGGGCCGATCACCCAGGCAACGCCGTGTAACCCCTGCTAGTATATATATATATATATATATATATATATATATATATATATATGTGTGTATGAGTGTGTGTGTGTATTGTTGCTTGGCCTTTTTCGTCAAGATCAAAGTGTAGTATATGTTCCGGCAGATACTGCACGCAAAGACCAGATGTGGGGGGCAACCCCACATGCCTGACCTTTAACCAGCTCCCATTTCCCACCTCTTGGGAGCTGGTCCCCTCTTTCCCTTCCCCCTCCCTTCACTCTTCACATTAAAAATTGGCCTTGTGCCTAATTTGCTCGGTGGGGGAGCAAATAAATACCTACTGCAAGCAAAGACCATATATGTGGGGGTAATCCCACAAATCAGACCTTGGTCAATGTAGGGGCATCCCTTCATACCAATTGTCACTATCATGCTCCCCTACTCCCCGGGGAGTTGGTCGCCATTTCCCCTTCACTCCTCACTTTAAAAATCGGCATTGTGCCTAATTTGATCAGTGGGGGAGCAAATAAATACCTCAAAGTGTAGTATCTGTTCTTCGGATGCTGCACTTCCATTTCTTATTCTCTTTCGGTGGAGGATAAGTCCTACACGGCTGAGACAATTTTTTTTATTGTTGTACCTTTTCTCCAAGTTAAAAAACGACCCTGGTGTCTAACACTGTCCCGTTGGGAGGCATAGTAAATAGGTGCATGTATATATATATATATATATATATATATATATATATATATATATATATATATATATATATTCAGAGCATTATCTCACGCACGTTATATAGTATTAGTTAGTAAAATTATATACAGTATTTCATTGCGCGGAAAATGATATTAAAAGCATACCCTTTTTCTCTTTTAATGCTATTAACAGTGAGTTCCTAATATATTCATTAATCATCATGGACACAGCTTCATTTACGTTTACACGTTTAGCTGTTCCTTTAAAAATGACTGTGTATTAATTAAATATTCATGTGTCATGCTTTTTTATTTGAGTATAGATTACATTTATCTATTACGCTTAATTTATTTATTTTACATGGAATATGTTTGCGTAGAGTTTAGGATTAATGATCAAGTTCGTGTGTGTACAAAACATATCTATCAAACCTATCTCTGGAGATTTAGTCTACAAATTTGAAACTTGATATATAGTGTATTTGGATTCGGTAATACTATCAGTAATGTTTGTAGCTTGTTAAAATACATAGGATAAAATTAATAAAATAACAATTAACTTTGGCAGCAGTTAATCGACTAATTTTTTGGTATGCATAATACAGATTATTTGCATAACTGTAGTCTTTTTGTCCATCTGCTTTTAGACGAGAAGTCTTAAGTGCTTATAACGTTGTATAACGAGTGATTTCCTCTATGTATACAGTGTTTGCTATTTACTATATACCGTTTAATATTTTATTTTAGATCTTAAAATTGAAAATCTCAGATTTCTCATTCAGAAATAATATACATTGACTCTTTACATTGTTTTACGTATTATATGTATACACATGTATATGTATATAAAGAAATAGAAAACGAAAGAGATGCGTATATAGATAGCCTTAAGTATTGTCAAATAATTAATATTTGATTTTACCCTAACTAAATAATATGACTAGCATATCCAAGAACAGCTGAAATAATTTAAATGAATCAGATATCTTTAAAAGCGGCATGTATTAAATCGTAACATAGTTGGGGTTTCGCAGTAACAAGAATCAGGTAGATCAAACTAGACAAAAATGCAAATTGTA
Organism: Euprymna scolopes; assembly: GCF_053919585.1. NCBI lineage: Eukaryota > Metazoa > Mollusca > Cephalopoda > Sepiida > Sepiolidae > Euprymna > Euprymna scolopes. Next base: position 42,243,287 of record NC_136515.1, on the reverse strand, counting down.
TATTTTAAGTTTGAGATATTTTCAGATAAATTTATTTAAAAAACAAATAATAAATATGTGACAGATCGAAATTCCATCAGAATATTCAGGCAATAACTACCAGAGTGCAATGGCAAGCATTTGTCTCACTTTTACTAGAGTCAAAATGTACTCGATTGTGGTGTTGACGGGATCACTCCACAAGATAAAGAAATAGTTAAAAATATAGTATGGAAAATCGAAAATTTAGATCGGAGAGAGTCAACAGATTTGGAGATTCAAGCAGACCTCGGTTCCTTTTTGTTGGTCGGAGGGATAAAAGAAGTGTACGGCTTTCCAATATTATACGAGCGAAGAAAATCTGTCATTGCGACTCCGACCGTTACGTTTTAAATGTATTTAAAATAAATCTACACCTTCAAAATAACTATTTATGTATGTTTATTGCTGAAAGACCAGTACACTGCATAGTTCTTGTAAAACTGTGTCCTTTTAATCGTGCATATGCCTCATCCTCATATGTTAACTGTTTTATATTTACACGACATGCACATGCGCTTTGATACACTCAACAGAAGTAATCTAAAATATAATTTATATAAGCTTTATACAAAGAAGTGATTTTATAAATACATTTACGAGGGATGTGCAATAAATAATGCCACTGACCAAATTCCCATAGCAATAGCGCAACAAAACGTGGCACAGTTATTAATCTTTCTCTACATAGGAACCATCCAGAGTTATGCATTTCTCCCATCGTTTGATGCAGCTCTGGAGGCCGTTTGTATAGAACACCCCAGTTTGGTCCTCCAACCACGACGTGACTTCAGAAATCAAGGCTGCACCATCTGTGAAACACTTTCCGTTCAAAAACAACTTCATGACTGGGAAGTCAGAGGGTGCAAGGTCAGGAGAGTAGGGAGGATGGAGAAGGGTTTCATAATCACACGCCCGTGCTTCTGATCAGGTGACATGCGAGTTGTGGAGCGGAGTGTTGTCTTGCAGGAGGAGGGTACTTTTGCTGATCTTGCTCCGCCTCTTGATTTTTATAGCTTCCCTTAATTTCCTCAAAAGTGAAGCATAATAGGCTCCTGTAATTGTGGTATACTTTGCCAGGAAATCTGTTCTCACTACTCCGTCCTTGTCCCAGAAGACTGTGAGCATGACCTTGCTAGCGGAGGGCGTAACCCTTGCCTTCTTTGGAGGTGGTGAGTCCAAGAGCTTCCACTGCATTGACTGGGCTTTGGTCTCCGGATCATAGTGATGGACCCAGGTTTCATCCTGTGTAATCAGTCTTTGTATAACTTTGACTCATCTTCTTGACACATCTCCAAATTCATCCTCGAGCACTTGACATGTTCTCGTTTTTGGAATTGTGTGAACAACCTGGAAATCCATCTGGCAGACAGCTTATGCATATGCAAATGGTCTTGAATGATAGTTTCCACAGACCCTGTACTAATCTTGACATCTTGGGCTATTTGGCGAATAGTAATGCTCCGATCTTCCAAAATGGCAGCCTCAACTTGACGGACAGATGCCTCATCAATGGCAGAAGGTGGGCGACTTGGTCTGGGAGCTTTTTCCACAAACTTCGGCTATGTTTGAATTCAGGATGCCAGCGTGTTACAAGGTCATATGATGAAGCATTATAACCATAAGTTTCTTTCATTTCATCAAAAGTCTCTTGTGATGTGCGTCCTTTCTATCCAAAAACCGGATCACTGCTCGACATTCAACAGGCTCCATTTAACACCTGCCTCAGTCCAAACACCTGTAAAACAGAAACTACAATTAGTTCAGAGCTGTAATTTCCCACATTACCCGTAGAGATAGTACTCCTTGAACATACAAAATTTCAGCTGGATCAGACGACTGGAAGTTGGTCAGGAGCATTACTTATTGGACGGCTCTTGTACAAAACACGAATTAGTGTCGGCATACACACTGTTTGTAACAAAAATGTGTTCATTACAATGTATTGAGTAGTTGTTGATCAAATTTGTCATCTGAGGAATAAGGATAAAACCTTAGAAGAGCTAGAGTTAAACTGGTTAAATGTAGTTCGTTCTATATGTTCTAGAATGTAGTTAAATATAGTTTTAACTGGAACCATGAAAATTCGGGAAGATATATTCCTTATTTAACTACTTTACGTAAGAGATGTCTATTGTTTATTTATTGTAGAACATGTGAACATATTTCTTAAAATATTGAATGATTAATACAAGTTCCTATAGAAATGACTGGTTGGTATGCGCTGAAGTATATGATGTGAACTACTTTAGAGTTTTTAGCTGAGAGCAAATATCATTCCCTTTGTTGACAATGAATTTTTTCGGAAGACTTTTATTAAAATAAACAATAATACAATAAATTTAGGCACCATTCTACAATTAAGTTAAAATGTTCAAAAAATCGAACAAAACCTGTTAAAAGTTGTTTTCTGAAAAATAATAATTTAATAACTAATAGGTTGATATCTTCATTGAAGCTGAAGACATAAAAAAGACCACAAGGTAACTTATTTTAAATATTCGTCGAAATAATAATTGTGTGCGAATAAAAAATTAAAGTTGTCGGTCAGAATTTAACATTTTGAACGTAATAGTTTAATGTATAAACATCTAGAATCCTGTCCATGAGACTGATATTATTTGGAATATTCCGACTACTGTTCTTGTCTTGAGTTATTTTCTCACAATATTTTGGTGGATGCACATTCTGAGCTTCTTCGTGCGAATTTTGTCGAAATCGGGTATTTTTACATGAATTCAGAAACATTTCGGTGATCTAGGGAAAATTCATGGTATTTCATACGGAAATTTTATTTAATCCATAGGGATAACATAACTTCGTTATCTTCACAAGGCAAGGTAGAAATATTAACCAACGAGCCGGACTCCTGTACCGGCGTTGCCCAGTAGCAGTCTGTCCCCCGTAAACAAAAACAATTAGACTACAGTTGTTACTGAAATACACTGCCGGCAGAGTAATTTAGTTGTCATTGGGGCCCATGGCCAAAACAAATGTACCGTGCCAAATGTACAACGTTAGTATCTATACACTCATTCTTAGCATGGGAAGTTGATTATGTGAGGTGATTATTCTGTACTTTCACCTAACGTGTCAAATAAAAGGAGGATTGTGTGACCTATTTGATAGCAGATATTTCCGTCTTTCCGACTGTAATCTCTAATGGAAAATGAGAAAATAAACTAAAGGTTATTTATAAACCAGTGCATTTATTGCGGAGGGAACATTGTGTCATGAGAAAAGAAACAGCTAGAAAACACTGCAGCGGACCTGAACAATAATTGCCGTAGACTTCACACTGTTTCTTCTCACGTTCTCGTATTTTTTCCGTTGATTATCATCGCGTTCAGGCTTAATTTTCAGATTAAAAACGGAATTTAAGTTGTATTTTTAATGACTGTAAGAGTCGGGGATCAATTTGTAACGATAACGTTTTAATAAATGAAACACTACACTACTAACCTGACTACAACATGGATATCTTCAAGTCCCACAGAAACAAATTCCTGATGAATCACCCCCTTAAGTAAGACACTTTATCCAATCTCCAATACTAACTACTACTACAATACTACCCCATTGATTACGGTACACGCAATAACCCTTACCCCCGAGTGGCTTCCGAGCCTTGATAAGTGGTACCCTCCATATAAAAAACACACACACCCACACTGTTTTTGCTACGTCAGTTGTTTAAGCTGCATCTAGCTATCAAATGTTTTCTCTTTCTGTTTGCAGGGTGTATACACTTTTCCAAGGTACTTTCGTTATGTAACTACTAAACGTGTTATCTATGATAAACGCCGTGCAAATTTGCAAAAAATTGAAAAGGGAATATCTAAAGGTAAGTGGCAGTATTAATAACAGATGGGCACTGTAATACAATGTTATAATTCCAAATTTAAGCTTGTAAACGTTGATAATCGTCTTAAAGAGTTACGAAAAAGTAAAAAATAAAAATGTAAATGATAGGGGCAACATTGTTCAGGTCAAACAATTCTTTCTTTTTTATCTATTACTATATTTGTTTTTTTTTGTTTTATTTTTGCCATTTTAAAGTTATGCTTGTAATCGATGATAATCCCCGAAAAATACCGTACGAAAAACTGAAAACGTGAAATCTAAAGGTTTAACTCTCCTTTACTAAAGTAACCCTTGTCGTCATTTTTTTTACTACTTGTGCAAGTAATTATCGATTATACCCTGGAATACCAGGAAATGCTGTACATTTAAATATTTGAAAAAGGTTTTCACATGGAACTCTATAGTAAATATAAAAAAAGATATATATTTTAAGATATTGAAGAACATATTTTTGCGTGAATATTCTTTTATAATATAGTAGCTCAGTGTCTAAGCGATAATGAACATGTTTTAAAAAGCCAAAAAGGTAAAAATATGTAAGGAGTGCCAATTCTTAGAGTGCATCCATGTTTCTATTTGGGAATGTGCTGTATTAAAAAAAAAACATAGGATAGGGTGTTCGTAGTGTGTAATTACATCTGAAAGCGTAATTATGTTCCAAACCATGCCTTTTATAAGTTAGTCATTGATAATATCCATTTATAACGATAGCCATTGTTCGATTATCTCGTAGTAAATTTCTGACACGCTTTGAGATTTAACTGCCGTGGAAGCTGAATCATACATTAAGTTAATAAAGATATTTCAAACCAAAGAAACTTGAATTTTGTTGGCAATCAATAAAACTAACACAAATATGATTTAGAACTAAGGGTAGGCTGTCACATTTATTGTCAGGAGAGACGACAGGTTTTATTGTTTTAGAGAATCCCGTAACAAACTGTGAGGATCAATTGCCAATCGATACCCAATTACTAAATATGTATCTTCTACCGTCTTTAATGATTTCATTTCGCACTAGGGTCCCCTTTTGTTACATTCGTCCGCATATTTTGTTGATCTCATGTTTATCCCTGGAAATCAACTTTCCATTTAATGGTGATCAGTACACCCAGACGGCGTAGATTCATGCATAATACCAGTGGACTTAATCCTATATATTATATTTTACATTAATATATTATAATAAACGATAACACATTTATTTTTCGCAGTATCACTCATATCTTACAGTGAAAAAAAGAGGTACGGAACTATTAAAACAACTTTCATATATTAAAGGGAATTTTATTACACGATTCAAGAATAAAATGTAAACCGTATTTTGACAAAGAGAAAATGGATCCAAATTGTTATTAATATTCATCACTTAAAATATCATCAATCATTCCTGCGAACTGTGAAAGTCTCTCTTTGACAACAAGGTATTTTTTATTGCAGATTGCTTTTGAATTTTCATGAACATTGGACAGTTAAGATACGTCCACGTAAAGCTTTAAACTTGGGCGTTCGTATTAAATATTAAGAAAGAAAATCATCTAAGCATAGTTTACATATAAGCGCATCTCTTATCGGTTCCTTCTACTGTGTTTCTGTCACGCGTTCGTTTACGTATCATTTCGTATTTAAGACAGGGCATTCAATATGAAATATATATATATATATATATATATATATATATATATATATATATATATATATATTTCATATTGAATGCCCTGTCTTAAATACGAAATGCTACATAAACGAACGCGTGACAGAAACACAGTAGAAGGAACCGATCAGAGATGCGCTTATATGTAAACTATGCCTAGATTTTTATATATATATATATATATATATATATATATATATATATATATATATATATATATATATATATATATATAGTCAAATTTTGGTGAAAATTCAAAGACTCACGTTTTCTTTTTTATAACCTTCGTTTATTTCCTGGATGTTTCATTACAGCTGCTTCATTAGTAGGTTGGCAATTTTACGTGTTATGTCTCCATAAAAATATCCTGTCCCCACCAACTTCTTCAGATGTTTATCCATTAGATTTTGCAACAAAGGGTATATTTTTAACATGCTGACCCTCGTATTCGGGTAAAAAGATTTCAAAAGTCATGCCTCCTAACTTCCTCAATCTTTTGGTGTTATATGAAGATAGTTTTCCGTGTTAACCGGTAGTTTTGTATTTTTATTTTTTATTTATTAATTATTTATTTTTGTTTTAATTTCCCCCTTTTTTCCTATTTGTTTTTTCAATTATCTTACAATTTTATATAATTTTTTTTTACATTTATGCGTGTTTATTTAATATTTATTTTTTGCATGGTGTATGAATTCGTATTATTACCCTATCCTTCTGTTTACAGGGGGACACTCTCATGGTATCATTTTTTATATCTATGATTGCGTCCCTTACATCTTTTATCTTTCCTTATGATATACGTTTCGTTTTTACTATTTTTTCCTAGTTTGCTCTAGTGCGTGATTTTTTTTACAAGGGCGTCACCACTTATCAAGGTCGATAGGCCACTCAAGGATAAGGGTTAAAGAGTGTAGAGTAGTCAAAAGGACAATATAGTAATCGATAGTAATGGAAGTTCGGTAAATGTGTTAACTTAAGTGGACCGGCTCATCAGAAACTTGTTCACGTTGGACTTGAAGACAATCATATTATAGACAGCTGGAAAGCAGGAAAACGGAAAACAATTCCACAGGCGTGCAGTTCTAAGAAAGAAGCTTTGATCATCGAATCTATGTTTAGGTTTAGGCACAGATAAAGAGTGTGGAAAATTACTGATAATGTTTTCAGCTAGTCTAGTGTTTATTGTGAAAGTTTGGCGAAGGGGGGCCATATATTGAAGCTCAGTCGAACACTTTCCATGAAAATAACGATAAAGCAGAGACAAACTCGCAACATCTCTTCTGTGAGATAGAGGTTGCAGCGAAGAGAAAAGGGCATCTCCCATCAGGCCACGAAGTCTATTTTGAAACCTATCAAGGCAGGACTAGTCTTTTCTAGCAACTCCTGCCCATATGTGGCAACATTATTCCATCCTTGGACGTATCTGCCTCTTATATAGATAGAGAATTGAATCAGCAGTGAGATATCTACTGGATCGATAGAAGGATCCGACCAGTTTTCCAGCGGCCTTGGCAAAAGATTTGATGTACGTATTCCATTTAAGATCAGGAGTAAAGATCAAGCCCAGAAGCTTGTCAAAACTTGAGGCCTCCCCAAGACGAGAGCCATTCATTTTAATTGATGCCAGATGGGGATAAGAACGTTGATAATGTAAAGATAGAAGCTTAGTTTTAGATGCATTAAAAGTAACCAGCCACTCCTTTCCCCATTGTACAACGTGATCAAGATCAGAGGAGAGAGAATCGGAGAGAACTTGGTCGTTTACTGTCTTAGATGTGCTACCATAGATGGTAGTGTCGTCAGCAAAAATGTCTACGAATGATGTAAGGATGTGATTTGGAAGATCATTAATGTAGATCAGGAAAAGAGTTGGGCCCAGGATGGACCCCTGAGGGACTCCAGCATTTATACTGTGAGTTTCTGATTTTTGCCCATCAACTACTACTCTTATGAACCTATCAGAGAGAAATGATTTAATAATTGAGAAGACATTTCCAGCTATATCATAGCTGGAGATCTTGTGAAGTAAACCTTTATGCCATACCTTATCAAAGGCCTTAGATATGTCAAGAGCAATTGCCCTAGAAAGGTTGCCTCTGTCGAGAGATTCGCTAATCCTATGAGATATAGCTGTAAGCACATCTGCTGTAGATCTAGCAGCACGGAAACCATATTGTGTGTCACTAAGAAGGTTATTTTTGCTGAGATGGTTGATTACTTCTATATTTAACACAGATTCCAGCAACTTACATCGTGACGCACAGGAGACTTATTGGCCTGTACTGAGAGGGGGATGAACGATCACCTGAATTCTTAAATACAGGCCATACTGATGAGATTTTCCAGGGTGATGGGAAGCAATTCTCCTTAAGACAACGTTTAAACAGTTTTGTAATTATGGGTGCTAGTTCTGGTTGAAGTTTTTTTAATACTATAATTGGAATACTGTCAGAGCTGGTTGCTTTACTGGAATCAAGGTTTTTGATTAGCTTGGCAACATCACGTACAGATATTTGTATATCACATCGTGTGTTTTCTGATACAGGAGGAAATATTGGGGGTTGGCGGCCTTGGTGGCAAAGGGTAGAATTGGCTGCAAAGTTCTTGGCAAAGAGTTTGGCTTTGTTTGATGCTGACGAGATTAACTCAGGTTTATTGATGATAGTTGGGATAGAGCAAACGCTTCTGTTCAGGATTCTGTTTGCAATTTGCAAAAATTGATGGGAACCAAGCCGCTGCTCGGCTACTTTGGACTTGACGGACTGAGCATACAATTCTCTTGCGTTCTTTATTACTTTTAATTAAATATATGTTTCTGTGCAAACATCCGTGGGTTACATCTAGTCGTTTGTTTAATAATTTTTCTTTTGATATTAGTATATGGTATGATTCTAATATACATAGGTTTTATCTTTTCGATTTGCTAGGTTTATATATTCTCCTTTATTAATTATTGGCAATATTTATTCATATTCAGTTTTATATTTCTTTAATTCCTTAATCCATACTGCTAAAGTGGTTGAGTTTTTCTTGTTTTTCCCCGGTTGTTTTAGTTATTACTATTCGTTCTGTTTCTATTTCCTTTATAGTAGTTGTCGTTATGATCATTTCTATTGTTGTTTTCATTTTTATCCACATATTTGTTGTTTTCGTTATTTGTAGTATTATTTTCTTTCTCGGTTTCATTTTTAAACGATGATAGATGATTACGATATCTGCCCTTAAAGCAAGTTCCGATGCTCCCCAGATATACTTTAGATTCATTAATTGTTATAACTTCACATTTGTATACTACGTTCTCAGTTAAACACTCCTCCCCATTGGACATTCAGTAGGACCCCGGCAATTACATTATTTTACGTTGTTAGATTCATTTTCTGCCCTATCGCTATTTTTCAAAAATGTGTTAAATTTTGTGTTATTTGAGTCGATTATGGTATTTGTTAAGTTAACAGACGTTCAGAAGTATAGCTTAACTGTGTTTTTGTTATTATCTTACTTAGTTTACGATCTTGCGGGAAGTTTTTATCTGTAATTTGGTAAAATTCCCTTGGGATGTTATTTTTATGTTGTGGTTGAACGGTGGATAAAACCAAGTCTGGTTATCCCTTATATTTTTCTTTTTTACTTCTCTTTCAGTTTTATAATGGTCTATCTTTTCATTTTACTTTTTTGTGTTTATTGTATGTTTTATTTTTTCATTCGTTTTTCCTCTTTTTTCCGTTTTTTATATTTCCTCATTGACAAGATATTACATTTACATTGTTTATTGTTCGTTCTGTACCTATGTTATGTTTTAAGTGTTCTTTACAAATTTAATTTGTTCTTTATATCCTGATCAAGCTAAGGCTTGGTTGTAATATTCCTTGTTTTTATTGAATAATTCTTCATTTTGTGATATTTTGGATATTCTTTTTGAGATGCTAGGTATAAGTGCTTTTTTCATACTATTCGAATGGTTGGACTTGTGTCGTCATCTATGTAGAATAACGTTTGGTTGGGTCTATGGTAGGGTTCATAGGAATGGTTGTCTAGATTCATGGTTTTGTTTAAGTAGTTTACACATTTATGTTTCAGGTCAATTTTTATATATGGGTTCAGTTTACTGAAGAATTGTTTAATTTTTTTAAAATAACCCATTTGTTGAGTTCATGCAGAATAATGTATCATCCCGGTATAGTCCTCCTCTTAGCCATTTAATCTTTGTATATAGTTCATTTAGTATATAAAGGCCTAAAAGACGGTTAATCCGGGAATCCCATTGTAACGTCAAAGTTGAGCTTTCTGTTCTTTCTGGTCCATAGTTTTTTTAATCATATTTAATTAGAGTTCTTCTTGATAATCTTATAATGTCTAATTCTAATTTTGTTATCTTTGTTAGTTTTCTAGCTAGTTCTAGTGCTTCATCGAAGAAATTTGATAGATTAGAGGGGTAATAGGAATCTATATCAAACATAAGAAACTTTCTATTTTTTCTTGGGGTTGTGTGCCGAACCATTCAATTACCTCTTCCGATGATTTCCACAGGTTATGGTATTTTTTTTTTTTAATTTAGGTAGGATTTCGTCTAGTATTTTCTTGCTAATGTTTCCCAAATCTTAAATACAATGAGAAATTAGTCTTATGCTAGGATTATTGTTGAATGCTAGTTTATTTAGGGTAAAGCCTGGGCACAGTGGTGTGCATCCCTCTATCTTATCTTATATGTTCATTTTTTCACTTATTTTTAAGGTTTCAGAGTTTATACTATTTAATTCTTCATTAGTTGCTACTCTATAGTTTTTATTGAGTTCCTTCATAATTAGGTTGTTGTAGGTTTCAAAACCCATGCTGTATATATTCATGGTTTTGTCTTCAAGTTCGGATTGTCTTTAATATTTTTAAGGTATTATTGATTTTTTTCCATTGTTGGGTCCATGTATCAGTGTTTCTTCTTGACTTTTTAGGTTTTTTAACATGTCTAATTCGAACGCCTCTAAGGCAGAAATTACTGGTGGGAATTTCCTGGATTTAAGTTTATATTTTTATCATACGGGATTTCTGTGTTTTCATTTACAGTTGTGGTTGTGTAATTCAGGTTATTTTGTGTGCTACACTCTGTGTTTTTTTCCTCTGTACTTTTATGGTGGAAGATCCTCCATCAAATTCTTTTAAGAAAGGAATTTACGGCTTGTACCATGTCCATCATGTACGTTTTGTGTCTTGTAATACCTGTTTTTTGGAGGCTGAATGTTATTTCCTCCTTATTCAACATCATAAACGGTATAATGTGTCAGCTCAATTCGAGGAGCAGTGATTTTTTAATTTGTTTTTGGAAATATCGTTACTTTCAATGCATACCGTTTTCGTTTAATGCGTTTAATGCGTCTAGATTGTTATTTTAAAACCAGTCACTGTTAATTTGAGTTAAGCTCAATGTATCTATTTAATAAGTGCAGAGCATATGTAATGTAAAATTTTGTTGAAAATTCAAAGACTCACGTTTTCTTTTTTATAACCTACGTTTATTTCCTGGATTTTTTTCCATTAGAGTTGCTTCATAAGTGGGTACGCAATTTTACGATTTATGTGTCCATACAAATATCCTGTTCCCACCAACTTCTTCAGATGTTTATCCATTAGATTTTTACAACAAAATGTATATTTTAACATGCTGAATATCGTATTCGGGTAAAAAGATTTCCAAAGTCATGCCTCCTAACTTCCTCCATCTTTTGGTGTCATGTGAAGATAGTTTTCCGTTTTAACCCATGAATAAATAAATTAATAAATAAAATAATTCATAAATAAACAATTAATAAATAAAAAAATAAAAATACGAAACTTCGTATTTTTATTTTTTTATTTATTAATTGTTTATTTTTTGTTTTAATTCCCCCTTTCCTATTTGTTTTTTTCCAATCATCATATAAGTTTATATAATTTTATTTCTACATTTATGCATGTTTATTTTAATATGACTTTTAGCTTGCTGTATTCATTCGTATTATTATCCGATCCTTCTGTTTAAAGGGGGGGTCACTCTCATGGTATGATTTTTATATCTCGGATATATATATATATATATATATATATATATATATATTTATATCTCGGATATATATATATATATATTTTATATCTCGGATATATATATATATATATATATATATATATATATATATATATATATATATATATTAAGAGGGGGCACTCTCATGGTATGATTTTTATATCTCGGATATATATACATATATATATATATATATATATATATATATATATATATATATATATATATATATATATATATATATCCGAGATATAAAAATCATACCATGAGAGTGCCCCCTTTTAAACAGAAGGATCGGATAATAATACGAATGAATACAGCAAGCTAAAAGTCATATTAAAATAAACACGCATAAATGTATATATATATATATATATATATATATATATATATATATATATATATATATGTATATGTATTATATTATTAGACTGTCTGCGAAAAATTGATTACATGACTTGAATTTATTTCTTCAACTTTCGTCAACCCAACTTAAACATATTACCGCTGAAACTTAACGCCTTACTGGAATTATTTACCGTATTCTTAAAGCAGTGTGTTAACAAAGAATATTAATTAACCCTTTATTTAAATTACTAAAAGTTGCTACACCTGGAGTAACAGAGAGCATGAAGGGTACTATAATGTCAAATCTGTATATCTATAAAATTGAAAGTGTATATTTGTCTGTGTGTGTGTCTGTCTGTGTACATTTTCCGACACAGTAACTCTGTCAAATTTTAAGCTTTAAATTCGAAATTTGATATACAGTATACAGAGTTTTGGGGAAATCTTTACAATCCATATGGCCATAAATCTGATAACGGGTAAAAGTTCAACGATTTGATCTTTGAGAATTCTACAAACTCATCTCCCAATTTTGGGAATAAACACTTGAAATTTTAGATATATCTTCCTTGGACATGAATTTTACATAATAACTTGATATCAGCTCAAAACAATAAATCTTTAGAAGTGATAATAGGGGTTAAATTTAAAAAAATTGTCCGCTACAGTCTTCACCAAATTACTCAGACAATTTCTCGTCTAAACATGTGAAATTTTACATAAAGTGTATTCAGAGATATGGCAAGCTTTTTAATCGGTTTGGATCGAAAATTTGAGCTACTAATATATAAATGTATGTATGTATGTATGTATGTATGCCGGCATGTCTGCCTAAAACTTTCGACAAAGGTGACGGATTTTCACAAAATCAGCATCGTTTTGAAGCTCGATCCTTCAGACGACAAATACCGAAAAATTGGCTAAAATATTAAATTCTTCAATGCGCACTTTTCTACAGGGAAGGGTCGCATTTTACGCGGATATTTTCGAAAGTCATCCCCTCGATTGTCTAGCCTTAATTTTAACATACTCCACTTCCGGTTTGGTTGTGGTCGTAACAGCAATCATTCATTATTAATTATTCTGATTTCCAGTTATTGAATATTATTTGAGTGTTTACTATGTATGCCCGCTCACTTGACATAAACATCTACTTTATTTTAAAAAAAAACTAGCGGTAATTGCTGTTTGTTTGGTGATAACATCCTAGCCTATGGCGTCTATGTGGACTTTTTTTTACTAAATTAAACTCTCATGTACATAAAGTTTTTTACTACATTAAACTCTCATATACATAAAGTACTTGTCAATATTTTTTGAAATATTATAATTACGTGGATATCAGTGTAAACAAATATAGGTATGTATATATATACATATATATATATATGAATGTGTGTACATAAAATATATATCATAAGAAACTTAAGTAAATTAAAGCAGCAATATTCTAAATTTCCTCTCATGTTTTTTATTAGCATGGAATTGTATAATCCTTCTTGAAACGTATATTGTTTAAATGTAGAAATTGTGAACAAGTTTTTCTTTCCTGATGCTTATTAAGTGCTTAAATATTTGCATGGTAAGTTCGTTTTTATTAGGTATTTATTTCTATTGATCAGATTCTTTAAGATATCTACATTTATATTTGAATTTTGCATCAAAATATGTACATTGTTATATGGCTTTACGATACACGTATTTCTATACAGCATTGAAGTCGATAAAAGCCCAATTCTAAAAGTTAAATATATATCGACTAAGCGCTTTCCCAAACCGTTATCGTTAATATTTAGATATTTTCAATTCTTTTACTCTTAATAATTATTTACATCTTTCTTATTTTGTTTATACCGAGACCTATAATTTCTTACCTCTCTTTCCATCTTATAAAGTCAAATATCCGTAAGAATTTTGAACATGCATTTTGTTGAAATTCGATTTATTAAGTGAACATTTGTAACCTATACCTCATAATTACGATGACGCAACTGGTGTCGTTAGAGGATTATATAAAGCAACGCTGAGCATCTTCACTATCAGTTGGGTAATCATTAAGTATACTAGGTTCTTCATGTACGGTGGAACTCGACACTTTTCTGCAAGAACTGCAAATATTATATGAGGTCGTTATACTTTCTGACGAGATATAGATACGGCAAGGTCCGCTTGTGAATTTAATATCCTCTGATTTTTCTTTCTTCAAAGGAATCCTGTTCAATTGCTTGGAGTGAATGCCGTACACATTGAATAGCATTTCGTATGTCACGCTGATATTTTGAAATGTGCTTTCTAGGACAAAAAGAACGCAGACTTAATAGACGCATATAAAGCGGTTTCTGTAAGAATTTTTTCTTTCTGTTTCACCGTTGTTTTTTTTTAGTTATTGCTTCTACTCCGATTTCCATAATTTAATATTTAATTATTTAATGTCTTTTTGAATGATTATAGCTTCCTATCACTTAATCTTAATCTAAACATTTTAGTTTTTTTATGTTTTTGTCATATCCATCAGCAAATATAATATTTCTTTTTTAGTATTCTGAACTTTATTAATGTTTCCATATGGCGTCTGAGATAAGACAACAATTGCCCATTCTTGTTATTTCTTGACATTAGTTTTATTTCTATATTTTATTGAGTTATGAGTGGAAGTCATTTATTTGTCGATGAGTATTATACAATAGTTATACTGAAAAATTTAAACTATATATTTGTACAAAGCAGTCCCATTTTCAAAGCCCCGACGCCACTTGAGTATAAAGGTCAATGTATGTATGTTAGTCATCGGGAACAAAGCATATTAATACTTGTTAGTAGATTAAATTTTGTATACTTTGATTATTTCAGAGGACAGTATAATAGACCATGTTTACGTTGGACCTGAAGACCACTGTATTATAGCCTGTTGGAAAGCAGACCAGCGAGATCAGTATTTGGAGGCATGCATTTAAGAAAAAATCAAGTATGTATATTGATACATCTATATCTATAAAAATTAAATTGTGCGTGTACTTTTTCCTACCAAACTACTCTGCCAATTTTCAATCTAGAGACTCGAGATTTGTCATAAGGGGTATTGAGATTTAGGAAACGTTTTTAAATCGGTTTTCAGTCAGACAGTGTGGTGACAAGGGGTTAACGTTCAAGGATTTTCCATTTGAAAACTCTATCAATCTTTTCCGATAATTTTGGGTTTAAATTATGGAAATTTTAAATGTAGGTTACTTCGACATGGATCAAATATTACTTGATGTGGGCTAAAAACAATAAATTTTAAGCGGTCGATATAAGGAGCAATTTAAAAAAAAATTACCTCTGCTATCTCTACCAAGTTATTCAGGCAATTTTTCGTCTAAAAAGTTTTGAAAATTTTACACAAAATGTATTCAGACATAGAGCAAGCGTTTTAATCGGATTTTGGTTGATAATTTGACTGCCAAGAGGTAAAGTTACAAAAGAGTTTAACTTTGCGATATCTACCGAACTATTAAGCCAGTTTTTGGTCTGACTATTTGAAATTTTACATAAAGGGTATTTAGCCATGCAGCAAGCTTTTCAACCAGTTTTGTGGCGTAAGTTAATCTGTCAAGTTGTCAAACTTTAAAGAGTTGACTCTACCAAACTTTTCCGACAATTTTGGGTCTTAACTTTAGATGTAGGTTACCTGAACATGAGTCAAACTTTGTAATATATATATATATATATATATATATATATATATATATATATATATACATACAGATATGCACATAAAGTTATGGACAGTACATAGGACCCGAGCAAATCCGGGATGAACTGCTAGTAAATAATAACTGAATTAAAAAAGCAACGTTTTTATGTTGCTTACTAAAAATTAGTTGGCTACACTGCCGTGTATAATCGATGTTTTCCCACTTGATTTTAATAAAAAACAAGTATTCCTCATCTGCTTACATTTTCGACACTAGACTGCGCTTTTATAGTAGACTTTTCAATATATTATACTAAAAACGAATAGTGTTTCCATTTTTGCAAGACCACGTGGCTAAACTCTCCATTCATTATTAGGAGGTAATTTCCAAACGTATACAAACCAAAAATTGACAAAATAAATTCTAATATAAACAATAATTATAATAAATGGATTTGTGGGAGCAGTGCTGGGCATGCGTGTAAAAAAAAAAAAAAAAAGCAAGAAAATTTATAAATAAATTAAAAAAATAATAATAACTAAAATAAGAAGACTTTTTTTTTATTTTACTCGCCAGAATTTATTTGGAAAACTGGGTCTGTATATTCTTTAGGCTGTTCGCTTTTAGTCCCCGGGGTTTCAATTAGTCAAACTAAAAAAAAAACAAATTGACAAAATAAAATTAGGTAATGAATTGAAATGACGTAATTCATTCTGATTTAATGGCACAGTTTTGTAAAATAGAGTATTTTTCAAAAAGTGTATTGAGATAGGGTACAATGGGGATAATAAAACAGCAGGATAATTGAGACTAAATTATTTACAAGCTAAATAATTCCAATATAATATTGTTTCTTAGAAATCTAAAACCGTGCTATCGTCCGGATGATTAGCACATTTTACGTAAAACCCAAGAAGGAGCAAGAGAAGGGTGCCATTTTCATTCTATTGCGCAAACGTTGGGTAGTTGATTTTTATTTCAATGAAAATTATGCAATATCTGTAACCACGATGATAATTTGTTTAAAAATTAATTGACAATTTTGAAAAAAGGTTACTTGTTTCACCTGGGACAAAATACAATAAATAATTATTGGACAATTTAATTAAACTTAAGGAAAATATACATCAACAAAATTTATTCACTGTAAGATAATTTCCATATATTAATATTTATTTTTTGTATAAGAAATAATTGATTAGAAACAAGTATTTATTGTTTATATACTTTTTTTATTTTTGTGAATTCTTTTTACTTAAAATAAGAAATGTTATTATTTTTCGCATAATAAAACAATAATAGCAAATAAATAAATGATTTTTAGATGGCTTTAACTACTGCAATTCATAAGCTAATATTTGGCATTTTAAGACGTTTTACTTAATCTGAGCAGGGCATCTCATAACAATTAGGCGTCCATAAACGAACTTTCCCTGGACCGGAAGGAATGGCGACAAATAAGTAACGTGGGTGAGCATTCCGCACCAAGTTGAAAATGTAACTCAAGATGATGCCCAGAAAATCCCGACTATAGAACAACTTTATTCTGCATGTTACTAATATACGTGCACTTAATCTTTCGCGATAAAAAATTATAGCATGTATAAAACAGATGTTTCTCTATTCATTTTACTAGATTAAACTTTAGTAACGAATGACCCATGAAAGTTTTCCATCATTATCTATTTAGGCTAATAATTGAAACGCGCTATAAAAAAATAATTTAAATTATTCTTTGTATTACTTAGATTACGAGGACAACCTTTCAAATCATAATTGTTATTTTCACGCATTGGTTGACATTCTGCCAGTGTGCGTGTCGAACTCAAGGGTTTTTTTTTCTGTTTGCTTCTGGCCTGTTTTCCTTAAATTTGGGAATCTGCACGGAATGTTTAATATAATTCTGTATTTAGTCCACTTAGGTACTATGCTTTCTTTCTCTTAATTATGGCTGATTATAAGTTATAAGTAATTCGCATACTCATTTTATGTGCAGCCCGCATAAGGGATTTTACCTTAACCTCCAGTAATTTTGAACGTATATCTGCTTTTTCTAAGGCATTTATCTTTTACGCAATTTGCAAGTTAAACAATCAAAATGATAACGGAAAAATAATAATAATACTGCGGATAATCAAGTTTAATCTAAACAATTCAAAAACACAATTGCAATTGAGCCTTCAAAAATCTGCATAAACACCTGACTAATATTTGCGTTTAAATAACCGTACTACAACTCCTTTAACTATACACATCGTCACCGTGTAAGCAGTTCAATAAATTATCTTTTTTTTTTCGATACAACTTTTCTGATTAGATGTTCTTGTGTTTTCATCGTCTTAAATGCTCGATGAGAAAATTAGTGTTTAATGAGAGGTTGAGAAAAATCGCTCGCCGTGTTAAAGGTATTGCTGTTTTGTTATCCTATTATAATAGTATAGGCACCGCCAAAAATGGCCGCAAAATCAAGTTGTTGTTGTTTTTTAAAACTAAATTACATTTATTAAAATCCATTATTTCTGAGTAACTTTTTTTTCCAGAAAGATAAAACCCTGAATTTTATCATATAGAAAACAGAATAATGTAAAACTGTTTCTACTATTTTTAATTCAATTTTAAATGTTAAATTTTCCCCAAAAGTTAACAATTGACATTTTTTGTCTTGCACAAAAAAACGTATTTAAATATTTAAAAAAAAAAGGGGGTTTGAAATAATTTATTTATTTATTGTCTAACTAAGATTTAGGATGATTTTCTAAGAGAATATGCAAAAATATTATAATATAAGTACCTGAATTTCAAATAATTCCACTTATTCATATAGGTAACTAGATATTTCGCGTCGACGTAGAGTTCAGATCGATTCTGTTTACGTTTTCGTTTGATAATAAGAAAACAATGGAAGACCAAACAGGCCAAAAAAACTTATTTTTCAGTGACGAAAATTTCAATGTATTATTAAGCTGAGGCTGGCCAGTACCAGATGGGTGACCATTTGTATGAGTTTGGTTTTTAATGTGTATGTGTGTGGGGGCCAGGCTCCCCAAAATGGGGGGGGGGCAATTTAAAGCAGAATAAAAAAAAAATTATTTCAGCGCGTTTGGTCCACCGTAGTCGAAAGGCGGCAAACGTTTTCAAACGGGATCGAAAAAAATGATGCTATTTTTAACACAAAGGACATAATATTTATCGATTTTTTTTGTATCGATTATTTAAAGCATGCCCTGTTTAATAATGGTCATGCATTATTCGGCTCGCTAAAAAAAATTGTTAATTTATTTATCAAAAATTTTAAAATGGCTTTTTTCGTATAAATATGAATTTTTTTTTTGTTTTGCTTAACTTAAATTAATTATTTTACTTAACATATTCACCGAATTTCACACTTCAAAACTCAAAAGCGGGATAATTAAACACAATCGAAGTTCTGATATTCAGACGTCAAAATAAGGTATGCAAACAATTTTTTTTTTTTAAATCTATAATTCTGTCCCTTACAACAACACAATATCTTGTGTTCAGTTTCAGATGATTATTTTAAGCATATTTGTTCCCACTTCAAAACAAGGGGGGGGGTTGTAAGCAAAAAATATATATATAAAAATATCGTTTATGAAAAATAAGTACACTGTTATAAAGTTCATTCTTCTCCTAACAATCGCTGAAAATTTCGTATTGATCGGATAATTACCTGATTTTTGGTAGACTTTTAAAAAGACGGTCCGTCAAAAAGTACTGACCTGCCCCCCCCCCCAGTTTTGGCGGTGCCTATAATAGTAGAAATCATTTTCCTACGACCGTGAACACTTAATATTGCCTATTGCATCAAAACATCATCTTATCGCCAACGTTGCAAGGATTAGAACATAACATACATTTATTTATTCTGGCGTCGTTATCTCAAAGCTTTAACTAGACATAAAATAGATTAGCCTTCTGGCTATGATTAATGTATCGAATTTATTTGGTAAAAATATACTGCAAGACTTTTTGGGTATCTGTTCGTTTATATGTCCATAGACTTAAAATATATCACAATCTAAAACTTTATGAGAGTCCTTTATAATTCATAATATATTGTGAAACTATACAAGGTTGAGTAATTACTAGAGCTATAACATGAACATATCCTTTTCATTATTTTGACTCTCGAGTATATATCAGTTAATATCTTGTATGTTTTTATATAGTGATGTGGCTCTCGATTAATTAACTGTGTCTATGCCGGATATATACTCGGGACTCAAAACAATGATAAGAATATTTTATTGGCATAGTACTGGTAATTGCCTACTTAGAGTTCGGTTAACGTAAGGATGGTACAGTAATATCATCGGTTATAATTTGGCGCTTGATTATCACGTAATATAAATATATTTAAACACGGTGCAATATGTCATATGTTATGGATTTTGCTGATTTTTTTCAAAGGCCGTTGGTATTGTTTTTATATTTGCTGATAAAAACGTTGCGAGTTCTATTGAAAATAAGTGGTGTATTTTGTACACATTTATTAAAACATTTTATTTCGAAATGTGTCTCTGTGTGCGAGTTCGTTCCCTATAGGCTATGAAACAGTTCGGCTAATTTTATGAAAATTCACACAAACTTAAGTGATGCACATGGGATTGTTCTTACGTAAGTTTTTTTTTTATATACCAGAATGCCTCCGATATGTATCAAGAATCGATATTCGAACAAAATCTGATGAATGGCGGCATAGTTGGCTTTCAACCAATCCTTATACAGCCCAACATAACAAGTGCATTTGATGAGTTTTATCATCGCACACGATAAATAGACTGCTATAAAATCAATCATGTATTTTTATATGATGTATCTATGTGGAACTCAATTGAATAATGATACTCGACTTTTACATTATAAACTAAAATTCAAGCTATTATCAACGCACAAACAGAACATCTCGGGATATAAAATCACCAGTAGTTTTTATACATATGACTTGGGCGCATTCTAAAATCAATGGCTTTGTTTAGAGCATAACAGAACCATTATAATTAATTTTTACATTTTAAACTTTAATTGGAGTCATATAAAAAAATTACAATAAACAATAGGTTCTCTACAGTGCAATGTCAGCATTAATATATTGTTGATAAAGTTAATGTCGGAGACCATGTGATGCTTACTCCCGGATCACCTCTGTGGATCCCCAGCTACAGCACAAAATGAGTAGAGTTGGTTTTAAAATTAGTGAATTCACCAATTTTCATGACAGAAAAGTATGGGGAAAGTGAAACATTCGTTGATACTCATTTGATTCCAGGCAACGCCGGATCTCCCTACTAGTTCAAAATAAAATTCATCATTCTAGACAAAAGTCTGCCAATCATTAATAAAATCTCGGCCTTTAATAACAAAGTCTCCAGACGAATCGTTGAGAATTAATAGTGCTGCATTGATCGGAATAGAGTGAATTCAGATAGAGCATTCGGGGATAACGCAATGATTAAAGAGAGTCGGCCTTTACAACTATTTTATCCATCTCCTTAGAATTATGTCTGTTTTTGTTTTATCAACACTTATAAGATGCAATTCATGTCAAGATTACTGATGTCAATATCGATCAGTCAAAAATGAATACAATTAAAAATTGTCATTTGTTATAAACAACTTCACGTATTATGATATCTCAAACTTCAGAAATAATTAAAACATGAAAGTACACTAGAATAAACACATTTTGGACTAAAACAGTCCACACTACATTTTGGCATTTTTAGCTAAGACAAACTGCTGCGATTTACGAGAAAGATATATTGAAAAAAATCAAGTCTGACTAGCCGAAACTTCTAAAACTAGAACAGAGCTACACGTTAGCATAACAACAAAATTATTACGATTCTGATTTGTATCATGTTTAATAGGCATAGTACGTTTACAGCTACTCGTTTATTTTATATAGCAATAACCAGGTAATATAATAGAATCTTAGAGAATTAGAAGACAATTTTAGAAATCGTCAATTCAAATCCTCGCATTATTAATTGTGTAACATCTGATGAGTCTACGATAAATATGCAAATTCCTACTAAGAAGCAAGCAGACCGCCATAAAATACGCTTTAATATTATATTTACATATGTGCACATACCGTATTTAATAATTTTAGAGCCAGTTCTCTATTCATTAATGTATTATTCCAAGAGATCGTACTTAAAACAAGACGACTTAGGTGTCATCAACTAGAATCGAAACCAAAATATATACCTCCCCCGTATTATTCGTTATCATTAGACGCAGATCCATACGCGTATAAAACATTCAAAATAATTTGGTAAAATGCATTATTATACGTACATTTCCACGTTTAATCAACTAATATATGCTAAGTTCCATTTTCTTAATTTTGACTCTAAGCAGCTAATTTACAGTCAAAAGCCCAAATAAAATTTTAATAATTGACAGGGTAGTTTGATGTAGACCGTTTACAAAGGTGTAAAAGTACAACACACGCACACACACACACACACACACACACATATATATATATATATACATATATATATATAATACGCTTAAGTATTAAATATATTTTAATTCAGGCAAATGTATTTCTTATTACAGAGCAACACCTTTATCGTGCATCATAGTCTATCTTATGTAGAGTACTGATCTAAAAAAAAAAAAACGATTTGAGTGCCATAAGCTAAGCCTAAAAATCTAAAGAATTACCTCTTCAGCCTTATCCCTTAGCGAAAAAACTAAATCTATACTCATAGTTAAACTGTCAAAAATAATATAGTTTTACCTATGAGTTTTATTAAGCGACGCACATAGAAAAATGTGGATAGGCGACTCGTGTTAGGCCAAGACCAATGTTTTTTATAATAATTTTAACAGTTTAGTAGCTATTTTACTAGTTAGAATCTAATCCAGAAGTGTAATATTGATAAAACTACAATATACATTTAATTGCCACTCCGTGGATATAATATTCAGAGGTGGATTTTGTAGAGACTTTCGAACACTTAGAAACGTCCCTTATATATATATATATATATATATATATATATATATATATATATATATATATATATAACAACGGTTCATTTATTCAATAAGGGTATACGGACATTAAGTTAGGGAGTAAGGGGGGGTTTAAGATAAGACATTTCGAAGCCTACTGCTTCTCATCAGAAGAGTAGAGAAAATGCCAGATAGTATAATGGGGTCCAGTGTCAAATTCGTCTGAAACGACATAAATCAATAAAATTATAGATTATGTTAGGGGGAGTTATATCGAATTCTAAGATAAAAGAGGAGCGTATTATATAGAGTGTAATGAAAAAAGATTATAGAGTTGCTATCATAGTCTTAAATGTATGTAGTATATGTTTTAAGGGTTGGGAGTATAGTGTTGATGCGTGGTAATTCTATTTTATCGCTATGTAAGACGCCTATTATCTATGTAGGACCATTTTGCTTACAGATGCAGCCGAGACGACAGCAGCATTTTGAAACAGTGTATTATTTCAGGAGAAATATTATGACGATGGCGAATGTGTGCATTCCAAGCAGGATTGAACAAAAGTGATTACATGGGTCGTCGTGTACCATGGTTTTTATTTAGTCCCCTCTTTCCCCCAACAAAATATCTGCATACCTTTACTGAATAAACAAACCATTCTATATTTACCAATATATAGTTTCTGTGACCGCATGCTCCATTTTATTGTTTTTTTATATAATCTCCAATGAGGCATGTTGAGCTTTATATTATCCCGATAAGTCTCCTCTTATAGAATTGAAATTACTCTCTACTTCTAACCCACTAATCTCTCTCTCCATATATATATATATATATATATATATTGTAAGGACTGCAAATTCTTCAAGCGCGTGAAAAGAAACCAATTGTCATCCCTGTTTTTATTTTATTATTATGGTGTGAATAGAAATGTATGTAATCGTTTTTGTGTGTAGTTTTACGGTGAAATTTGAAGGATAGTTTATTATTGGATTTTATCATAAGTATGTCAAGAAAAGGTACTGAGTTACTGTTTTCTGTTTCATAGGTAAACTTTATGGAACGTTCGACTGAGTTTAATTTGTCTCTAATGATATCTATGCGCGTATTCTCAGGAAGGAAAATCAAAATGTCGTCAATGTATCTGAAATACTCTGTGTTTGGAGGTAATCTGAATTTGAAAGGACCAGATTCTAGGAATTCTAAGAAAAGGCAAGCTAAACTACACACAAAAACGATTACATACATTTCTATTCACACCATAATAATAAAACAAAAACAGGGATGATAATTGGTTTCTTCTTACGCGCTTTAAGAATTTGCAGTCCTGAATATCTGGACAAAGAATTCAAATACCTCCCAAACACTTTGAAAACCTTGCAATATCCGACATATTTCATATTGAATGCTAAGAGGAAAGCCACACAAATATTTTCCAGAATGAATAATAATAATAAATCATACACACCAGACCTTTCTCTAATAAACAGACATCTTCTTTTACATACACAGACCAATAATACAATAATCTGTAACACTGAGCAAACTAAAAATTCCTATCGTACAAACCACATCACTAACCATAAGACATATATTAAAAACTACGAAACATCTCTATAACAAACCAGTTTCCAATGGAGGTATATACACTATGGCTTGCCATAATTGCCATCATAAATACGTTGGTGAAACTCAGCGTAAATTTGAAAAAAGGCTAATTGAATATAAAAGAGCTATAAAAAATAGCAATTCTCTAAGTGTATTATTCTCTCATTCATTGCAACATAACCACACCAATTACTTTAAACAAGCAAAAGTAGTTAAATTTATTTCAAATAAACCGCACGGAGACTTCTTGAATCTGCGCTTATCGCAATTTCAAGCACTATTAAACAACATGGAGGTTTATATAACATAGCGTCATTAATAAGTAAAATTTTATTAAAAGAACATTATTTAACTGTAGACACAGGTTAACTTTCTCACACCATTCAAACACCCCCTGTAATAATTAACACATAATCTCAATCAATAAATTACATAAAAACACTCATTTCATTTCTGTTACAAACTTATATTTGAATTTCAACAGATATATCTTTTTTCCCAATCAGAATATTTACTTGCGTTCATAGTTTTAAAATTACATTAACGACTATATGACGTCACTAAAATTTCCTTCTCTTTAACAGCGCCAGCCCTCCTCCTCCTCCTCCTATTTGAATTGCCAACGTCTTTTTTTCCGTTTCTCTGAAATAGAGCTGCGTCACACTGTGCACGTGAAACATTTTCAAATATTTTGTACTGGTATTTTTTGTTTCTTAATCTCATACATCCAGAGGAAGTCTCGAAATGAAGACAAACGTTGATGAACACATAATACGGGTTGTTTCTTTTAATTTTATATATATATATATATATATATATATATATATATATATATATATATATATATATATATATATATGAAAAGATGGTTGCACGCTTTTTTTAAATAAAATTTAAATGAACAATTTTGAAAACCCTTAAATTGTCGAAAATAATGATTAAATAATGTGTATGATTTTTTGCCAATATTTCGCTTAAAATCGTCTCATCCGGGAAGGTAGATTATCCGGTTAAAGAGTTTTAATCTTTTGCTTCATTTTGCTATGGTGAAGATATTCCTCGGTGTAAAAGGGAATAGCAAAGCTTGTCTTTCTCAGTAGAACAACGTGTGTTACCCTCCGGTTGTCGAACGGAAATTTAAATAAGAAAATAGTCACGTACATTTTGGGGGCACTTATTAGGTAACTAAAATTTCGAAAAAGCTTTAAGTTTCGAGAATAATGATAAAATCATTTTTATTAATTATTTATTGTTGACATTTCCCTAAAAATAGTTTCACATACGTAGGTAGATAGCCTAGACCGAGAGCTATTTTTTTCTTTTCTTTATCTTGTTGTAATTGTGAAGATAATCCTTCTGAGTAGAAGGGAATAGCAAATTTCTTCTCGTTCGAAAGAAATAAGTGTGTTACTTTCCGGTTGACCACTGTTAATTTTAATCAGAAGATTTTTGTGTGGTAAAAAATTTATATATTAAATTCTCGCATTTGTGCAGAAGGTAAACAGTATGCATAAACAACATTCTTACATGATAGGAAAAAAAATCATAAACATGAATGAGTAATTTATTAATGCTCGGTGTTTTAAATTATAAGCAAATTATTTCATTTTATGTAGACAATAGAAAATCCAGATGTTTTAATATCAATGCCAGAGCAAGAATAAAGCTCAATTATATATATATATATATATATATATATATATATATATATATATATATATATAACTACTTCATTTACTCACCAAACATTAATATACGAAAGTATAGATTTATGCGTGAACTTTTAGAATTTACTCAAAAAGAGCTCAATACGTAGGTAGAGCTAGTTAGTAATTTATAAAATATATATGGCGATTAAGCTACACTGAATATTCGGCGTTTCATCCACTCTAGCATTCCTCAGGCTAGGCGGATAAGCCTGAGGAATCCTAGAGTGGATGAAACGCCGAATATTCAGTGTAGCTTTATCGTCATATATATTTTATAAATTACTATATATATATATATATATATATATATATGATAGTTGTGTTTCCGACGAGAGAAAAATGTATATTTAAAAGAGTATAGCAATCAACAATTGTGTTTTTTTGTTTTTTTAGCCTTTTATAATATTTTTATTTTAAAATATTTTTATAATGTGTTTCAATCTTTGGTTGGCTTTCTTCAGATATTTTCGTGAAAAGGTTGTTTTTTTTTTAAACGGGAGTTGGAAATGTTATTATTACATCTGCTGGTATTAAATGTGTTGTTCAGAGTGATGTGGTCTCAAACATTCTGTCTCCAATAGTAAGTATTGATAG
Organism: Euprymna scolopes; assembly: GCF_053919585.1. Taxonomy (NCBI): domain Eukaryota; kingdom Metazoa; phylum Mollusca; class Cephalopoda; order Sepiida; family Sepiolidae; genus Euprymna; species Euprymna scolopes. Next base: position 42,216,772 of record NC_136515.1, on the reverse strand, counting down.
TGTCCGGTCAGAGTTAATTTCAAAGAGGGGTCTTTTGGTCCATTTGGTTAAGGTTTTATGGGTTTTTTTATTACTTTCTTTCCTTATGTATAGCACAAATTCACACACAATCACACACACATACATATACATACATGCACATATACACATGCACACGCATACGTACGCAGGCATATACAGATATACACCCGCACATACATAGAAATATATGTAGGAGCATACATACCCACCTACACACTCGCACCTGTACTCACACACATCCACCCACTAATATATCACACACAAATTGGTTATTTTTTATCTTTCTATTTTTATTCTATTTATTTATTTATTTTATTTTATTTTAATTTATTTTTTCACCCAATCAAAACACGCATGCATACATGTACTTAATCATTCAAACATAAGTACACGCACACACACAAGTAAGATGGGGAATAGGTAGGAGAACATATATATATATATATATTTATATATATATATATGTACACACACAAATACATGCACACATATATATATATACATGCATGTATGCACAGACACACTCACATACATCCGCAAACTATGCAGACACACTCATACATACACGCACGTGCATATATATAGAGATATATGCAGGAGCTCACACATACGTATACATCCATATACACACATACACCCACGAATACATTTACCCACCCACATATATATATATATGCATACACATATATATATATACACATGCATATACATTCACCCACCCATATATATGCACGCACGCACCCACAATCACCCCCCACACACATACATATTTATACATCTTTACCTTATATATATATATATATATATATATATATTGGTTGAAGTTTTCTTTCTTCCCTAATCCAAGCACATATTAATACATGTATTCAGTCACCCAAACATAAGTGCACGTACACACACAAACAAGATGAATGATAGATAACAACAGGTAATATATATACACACACACGCGTACACACAATCGCACACATACACGCATACATATATATACACACATATGTGTGTACATACAGATACACATACATATGTATAATTTCTAATTGTTTGTTTAGTTTAGTGAAATGGTACGATACTGGATATGGATGTGCGCACCCGTGAAAGTGTGCGCGTGCTTTATTCTGCCTCTTTTGTTTCGTGTGTGAGGGTGCACATTTACCCAAGTATGCATGCGTGGAAGCGCATTTTGTTTTTTGCCTATTTATGTGTATAATTATTGAGAGATGTTTAAGGCAGGGTTGAACATTGCTATAAAGTTGTTTTCTTGTGTTAGTAAGTAGAAGTAGTTGTCAGTTTGGAAGATGGGCATTATCTCGAATCTGCCTCCACTACATGTGTGTATATGTTGTGATACATGCATGTGTGTGATTTTGGATCGGTGTAGGGCTACTCTATTACTAAGGTGTTTCTGTGGCGCCTATGCATGATTTATCGCATGCTGCGCATTTTATTACATAGATCACATTTTTTGAGGTGCAATCTAGTTTTTTTTTTAATTTTGAATGTTTGTATGGGGTTCGTAAATGTGTATGTGTTTTCCTCTAATATTATGTTGCAGACTCCTCATCGTTATTTGTTGCATTTAGTGACTCCTTTTTGTGTCTTGATTGAGTCTGGATGAGTTAAGAATGTGTTTTAAGTGTTTGGGTTGGCGTTTACTTTTTATCATTTTTGTTGTTTTAAGGAAGTTGTTTAGTTTGCTGTTTTGGTTAAGTAGGGCGAGGTTTTTCGTTATCTCTGTTAAAAGCTCTGGGTTGTTTGTGTTGTGTGTGCAGACGTATGTTAGGATTTGTTCTTTGTTTCGTTCTTTATGGGTCCTCAACATTTCTACTGGTGTATTTATCGCAAGTTGGACTCCTTTGTCTATAAGGTGTGGTGAGTATTTTCTTTTTCTTAGATGTAGTCGTAGTTCCCTGAGTCGGATTGTCCGAACGTTATTGTCCGTGATTATGATGAAGATTCTACGTGCTAGGGTGTAGGGAATGGCTTGTATGCAGCTGTTAGGGTAGTGTCTTTTAAAGTTTAGGTATTGTTGGGTGTCTGTAGGTTTGCGGTAAATGTATGTGATAATGTTATTGTCTTTAATCTTTATCAGTATATCTAGGAAGGGTAATTCTGTAGAGCTTTGTTCTATGGTGAATTTAATTGCGAGGTGTATATTCTGGAGTATTGTGTGTAAGTCAGGATGAAGGAGTCATCAATGTACCTCTTCCAGGATTCTATAAACAGTTATTTTAGTGCTGTGGCCAATTTTTTGTTCTATGTTTTCATATAAGGTTTCATCTAGGTAGGCTAATGTAAGGGTTGCGTAAGTTGGTGCCATTTTTGCTGTACATAGTGTTTGGGCGTAGTTGCTATTGTTGAATTCGAAGGAAATATTATTTACTTGCCCCCCTCCCTCTCCCTAACTTTGAGTGGTTCCCTTTCCTTTTTTTTTATTTCTTTTTCAGCTAATTTAAAATTTTCCACCCAAAAAGTACTATTATGTATTTTTGGAAATTAGAAAATTCTATTTTCTGGAAAAAAAAAATTACCCCCCACACACACACAAGTTGGTGTGCTTTTCTTTACTTGCTTTAGTTCTTTTTCATCTGATTTTAAATTTTCCGCGGAAGATTGGTATGCCATGTGAGAAGGCAGTTTGCTAGGTGAAGCAAGCCGTCGTTAATGCTGCCGCACTCGCGTAGCGTAAACGGAAGCTGCAAAATGGTGGAAAGTAGTTCGTGGGTTCAGGGGTTAATACCATGCAAACAGTAAATTTTCCCAAAGTTTGACTATCAGATTCGTTGTCAGCGGCATCTGTAAAAAAACAACAACAAAAAAGCAAATTAGAATGGTCGGTGTTCTGTTGTAGCGTATCTGGATATTTACCGTTTTTTTTTTTTTACGGTAGTTTTTTTTTTTAAAGAAAACCTTTTTTAACAAAATTGAAAGTAACCTTTTTTCTTTGTGTGTGTGCTTTTTTTTTTACAGAAGTTGTTTTTACATATGAAAATATGAATGTGTTTTCTTTATTAAAGAAATTGGGTACTCGTGCACTTATTGATCCGTGCTGAAATAACGCTATTATTTAAAAAGCCATTGTTAACATGGGGAGGGGATGGTGTTCTGTACCTATTCTTACTTTACTCTTACAATTGAATAAAAGAAATGGTATTTTTTTTAGATTAGGTCCACCTCAACAATTTTCTTTTAAATGACGACTTTTGTAGGTGTTCGACTTTGCTGAATACGGAAACCTCATAGAAATTTGGTAGAAATATTAGTTATCGGGATATAAAAAGTTGTATAATGCATTGTAGTCTCTGGCGGCCATCTTTTTTACGCGCGTCATAAACAAATCAAAGAATACAATGCATAAAACAACTTTTTATATCTCGATAACTACTTATTTCTGCAAAATTTCAATGCGATTTCCGTATTCAGCATAGTCGAACCCCTTTAAAAGTCGTAATTTAAAAGAAACTTGTGGAGGTTGACCTAATCTAAAAAATACCCCCAAAAAGCTGTAATTAAACTTGGAAATACGATTTTAAAAAAATAGCGCGGATCAGTAACTGAATTAGCACCCATTAATCGACTAACGTGACCTTATTGCCAAATAAGCTCCGGCTACAATGTTGTTGTTTTTTTTTCAAGTTAAATTCAACTTTCACAATATTTTTTTTATTTGTTTATAATTTCACGATATCTTTTTTTAAATAATACATTGTTAGTTAAAACACAGAATAGTTACAAAACACTATCCCCTCTCTATGGTAAGAATGGTTGAAAAAATAAAATAAAAATAGTCATGCTTAAATAATAACGCTATTATTTAAAAATCCATTCTTAACATGGGGAGGGAGGGTGTTTTGTACCTATTCTGTACTTTAACCTTACAATTGAATAAAAACATGTAATAAAACTTTAATTAAACTTGGAAATACGATTTAAAAAATAACGCGGCTCAGTAAGTGCATTAGCGCCAGTAATTGTAAGGTGGAATTCACAAAAGTTTTTTTACCTAGAAAACCGTTATTTTTTCAGCCATTCTTACCAAGTGGAAGGGACGGTGTTTTGTCACTATTCTGTGTTTTCAACTGACAATTTATTAAAAAAACAAAACAAAAGGTAAATTTTCTCGAGCCAATTAAACATTTTGCATTAAATAAAAACACTAAATATTTACCCAGTTAAGTAGAAACATAATTTACCTTACCTTTGCTTTCATTTATTTGTTTTTGGACAGCTTTTTTCGAATCTATGTAAAGTAACAGCCCCCCCTCACCCAAATATTAATTAGAATGTCACCTTTCTGAATACAATAAAAACAAAAAAAAAAAACTATTTAGCGTTTCAACATTTTAGCAAAGTTCGGCTTAATCCACTGAATGTTGGTCGAGCCCAAGCCAGGATTGACGGTACCTCCTAAAGATCCGGGTCCAATTCTACAAGAGTACCATTTTTTTCCATTTTCGCCTTTTTACTTTTTGCTGTACTAAGAATCTAAGAAACATGCATTTTCTCTTTTTATTAGAATTTTCCATTAAACCAAATTAGGTCTGAGCAACGCATGGAAGGGTACATCTAGTATATATATATATATATGTATGTATATATATATATATATATATATATATATATATATATATGTATATATGGATATTTCTTTAAATTGACTGTAATAATTATAAACTATATATGTAATGTTAATATATCCAATATTTTTTTTTCATTTTTCAGACGAATGGAAGTAAAACACTTTTCTCTTGTGCTGTGACTTTTGTAAACTATTTATTTCGTAAATACACACGTAAATTCTATAACATTAATTGGACGAAGGTTTACACCAAAGTTCGCATATCTACCATTAGGACACCTCGGCATTGTATGGAGTGTTGTGGAATATTTTAGAAAGTAGAGGGATTAATAATGTGATAAAATTTGGAACTATGGAAGGCAGTAAAATATAAATTAAAAAGTCAGACAAATGTAGTATGTGGATAAAAAGTCAGAATAAGCGAATAGTTACTCACGATTGCTTGCATGTAAGTTAATCAATGATAAGGGCACTGAATATATGATTCTATATATGGAAATATATAAGTTAATACAACCCCAGGTCAGGATTACCCACGAAGACATAATTACTATGTGTTTATACTAAGGAACCATACGAACGTTATAGTTTGATGTAAGTTACTTAGAAAAGCAAAAAGAACAGTTTTACTATAAACAACCATGAACTAACGACGGTTTATATAAGATGTATAATTTACATGCGACTGTGAAAAAAAGAACATCCTGATGTTATGCACGTGTATTTTTATTTACCGAATACTGTGTTCATAAGTAGTTATTGGGTAGATGTTTCGTTTAAATATTCAAAGACGTAATCATAAGCGTAGGTATACAATCTACCGTGTGCCATACCCCTCTTTTGTACTACTCAAATCGATCAAAGTGAGTGTTGTTTGAATTAAAGAATGCTTCTAGCAGACTCGCGCTTTTCTATATTATTTATTGATTGTTATTTTACTTCTGTTTTATTATTTATTTCGCTTATTATTGTATTCATTTTTTACTCAAATTGTTCTTGTTATTTAACGTTTCATATCGCCTACACACCTTTTCGGTATCGCTTATTTCTAATGTAACTGATAATTTCGTTTTTGCTTTTCCGTTTGATTCCCATATGGTTGAAAAACTCTCCTCTTTCCCTCGCCTATTCAAGATGGCTGAAAACAACTCGGAATCGTGTATAATGAAAACCTCTTTATCAATTGTTTCCCTTGTCACAATCCGTTTTGCATTCTCACTGTGATATTTATTAATCATTCATAGGCGTGATTATTTGAATAAACGCTTGGAAGACATTCACGTTAATGCGTTTATCTTTCTTCGTATTGTTTTGCAAGAAAGCCACTTAATATCATAGTTTTATGTATTCACAGCAAAACAAGGAGAAATCGATGGCATTACGTGTTTTTCTTGATTTTGCTATTTGCAGTGGAGCTGTCTGGTGTATATTCGAAACGATAAAATCACTTAGAGAATGCTTCTTTGGAAAATAACTCTTTATAATGTGAACGCATATATATATATATATATATATATATATATATATATATATATACATTCACGCATACACACACACACACACACACACACATATATATATATATATATATATATATATATATATATTCTTGGAATTATCATACCAACGAGTAATACAAGAGAAAAGTTGCTTTCAAGGTGATCCCTTGATATTATTTGTATGAACATCACGGTTGCTCTCCGAATTACAAACACTAATTTCAGAACTGGGATCAACGACAAATGGCAAGATGTTATCGTAACCAATTTCTTGTCTCATTGATAGTTTGTTAGATTATTTGCCCTTGTATATGAGTATGTTTAGTATTTGCTCTGCGATTTAATTTTCGATAGAAATATTTTTGTAACAGTATTCAATGCAGAAAAAATCTAGAACCCAGATTGGGATAGACCATTGTAATAATTCTACTTCGTTTATATGAACGTTAGTTTAACAACGGGGAGCTTTTGACGCGGCAATATTAGCAGCCATATGGTTTACCTTTATTTAAACGAGTGCTTACTTTTCTGGATATTACTTTTCTTCCTTTTTTAATCGGAAACTCTTTTGCCGATTAGCGTGTTGTTAATGAATTGGTTTGTCCGTTTCGCGAATCTGGCTTTTCATGCAAGTTAACAAGATCGGACGAGTAGTTTTCACTTCATTGTATTTTTTCCTCTGACTTATTCTAACAGCGGCATGAAATTTGCGACTATTATTCGAATAAAGTGCGAGGGTATACTATTTACGTTAGTCAGATTAATAAACGTGATAGGATTTTACTGTCATGTCAATAACCAGTTCTATCTGTAAAGCCTCTTCTCAGTTTTTGCCAAAATATTTGAGTTCATAATTAATCAAGCTCTAGTCCATCACCTGACAGAAGCTAAACTGCTGACCAAACGACGATATGGATTTAAGAAAGCCCGTTCCACAGCAGATATCTTAACTGTAATCCCTGAACGTGTATACCATTCTTTGGACAAAGCGGTGATGGGTAGAGCGGTAGCTCTAGATATATCTAAGACTTTTGACAGTGTATTTCACGTAGGTTTTCTTAGAAAAATCAGATCATACGGTATCACTGGACAAATACTTAACATAACTAAATCGTTCTTATATAAAAGAAAAATCAAAGTTGACCTCAGCGGTCGTTTATCTAAACAATCTTTCTTTCTTTTGTGAGTATTGATATTTATATTAAAAACACTTTTTCTTTTTATTGAAAAGAAAATCCAATTTTCTTATATATGGGTTCTGGAATTGCATTTACTAGCAAAAGATCTAGCTAATTTGCATATTCTCTTAAAGATTCATTTTAATTAAATTCTCTATTAGTTGCTTAAGTTTTTTTTAATGTGATAATCAGCTTTAGTTAACTATTACGTATAATTATATTAATGCAGATATTATACATGATTTATACTTGCACTATATTTGCGTAAAAAAGTTTATAGTAAACACAAAATTGTTTCAATATACATTTATGTATACGTATATATTGTTGTTTAACAATTTTTGCCTACCAAACTCCTCCTAGAGTTTTTAGTCTACAGACATGAAAATGTATATATATAAGGTATTTGAAACTATGCAAAAATTATATTTGTTTTACCCCGAAACAATCGGCGCTAGCGTGTGAAAACTATAAAAAAAATCACATTTTTGCCAGGTAAAGGTTAAACGCTGGCATTGCGAATGCTTACCATAGTAGCTATTGGTTCACGTTTTAATGTTTAGCCTTGCAGTAAACATGTTTTCATAGCATAGATATTGACGGCGGAGGCAAAATAAATCGTGTGCTGAACGTTTTGGTTTCGATTCTCGGTAGTGGCGCATGAGTCTTTTTTTAAAATACTTTTTAAATCATTACTATATATTGCAGGACATCTATCTGTTTATCTATCTATCTATTCATATATCTAAAAAAGTGAAAATGTCTGTCGCATTTTTCTCTATGGTAGTTAAGGAAGACTATTATACAGAAAGGTATTACTTTGCATATTCACATATATAAAATATACATATGTGCATAACTTTATGAACAGTACATAGAGCCCGAGCAAAGCCGGGCGGAACTGCGAGTATATCTATAAAAGTGAAGTGTCTAGGTGTCTGTGTTTCTGTGTCTGTGTACATTTCCCTTAGCAAAAATTCTGTCAATTTAAAGTCTACATAATCAAAATTTGATATACAGTCTACCGAGATTTGGGAAAATCTTTAGAATCCGTTTGCGGCCAGAAATTTGGCTGTAAAGGGGTCAAAGTTCACCGATTTGACCGTTCAAAACTCTACCGAACTCCTCCGCCACTTTTGAGTCTAAACATTCGAAAATTAGATATAGGTTCCTTGAACATGTATCTAACTTAATAACTTGATTTGAGCCCAAAACAATAAATATTATGGGGTCATAATAGGGTAAAAGTTTACAAAAATTTACCTCTGCGGTCTCCACCAAATTACTAAGACAATTTCTGGTCTAAACATTTGAAATTTTACAGGAAAGGTATTCACAGAAAGAGCAAGCTTTTTAATCGGGCTGGGTCGAAAATTTTTAGTTACCAATATATAAATGTATGTATGTATATTTACATGTCTGCCTAAAACTTTCGACAAAGGCCACAGATTATTACAAGATCAAAATCATTTTGAAGCTCGACCTTTCAGACGATAAATATCGAAAAGATTGGCTAAATACATAAATATCTTCACCTTCACCTGGGCACGTTTCAACAGGGGGTCGATATTTTTGCCAATATTTTTGAAACTCATACTCTCCTTTCGATTGTCTAGCCTTAATTCAAACCTACGTCATATCCCATTTGGCGGTGGTTTTAACAGCAAAGCCATAATGTTTTCCCCCGTTCTTTTCCTCCGTCGCAGTACGGGTTCGAGCCTGCCTTCCTACTACCAAATTTTCCGTTTTTTGCTCAAAACACACATCCGAACACCCGGACAACTCCAGACTGAAATGCTAGAATGAAATAAATGCGGGAGTGCCTTAGGGGTCTATTTTCGGCTCTTTAAATTCTTAATATTCATAAACGACCTGCCTGACAAAATTACCTCTGAGATGAGTATATATGCTGATGACACTATGCTCTATAACAGGCACAACGGAAAAACAAACGAACACATATCTAGGGAAATGGCAGAAACACTAGAAGATGACCTTCGATCTGTAGTGGAATGGAGACAAAAATGGATGGTCACTAAACACGTTTCCATACAATAATTACAAGAAACATTCTCTATTACCAATATAAATTAACAAAGATTCATTATCTGAAAGTACTTCTTTTAAACTCCTTGGCCTAACCTTCACATTAAACATGCGTTGGAACAATTATATTGAGAGCATTGCCTGGACCGTTGCGAGAAAGGTAGGTTCTCTCCACCGTGCTAAAAAGCTACTAACACCCGAAAGTATCCTGTATGTCTATAAGGTCACTATTCGTCCATGCATGGAGTATTGTTGTCATATTTTGGCTGGTGCATCTGCTACTAGTCTCTCGCTCCTAGATAAGGTTCAAAAGATAGTCTCCAATCTAATAGGTCCTGAACTCTCCGCTAAGCTTAAGCCTTTGTTCCACCAACAAAATGTTGCATCACTCCGACTGTTCTACAAGTATATTAATGGTGAATGCTCTGACGAACAGCAACCACTTGTGCCCCACAACGTATGCTCTGACGAACAGCAACCACTTGTGCCCCACAACGTAAATGCCTTCGACAAACTCGACTAGCAGCTAAATCACACTCCTACACAGTAGAGATCCCCAGATGTAAGAGAACATTCTACTCCAGTAGTTTCTTCCCCAGAATTGCTAGACATTGGAATTCCATTTCGGGTCCCTGCTTCCCCAAGTGTGCTGATATGCAGAAGTTCAAGTGTAACGTGAACCGACATCTTGCTGCCCAATTCTCTACATAGTACCCCAGTAGCGTATGTCCCTGATAGTAACCCCTACACTAACGTGGCAATGTGCCTTATTTGGGGTGAAAAAGTAAAAAAAACAATACTTTTTCGCCAAGCTAAGCTCATATGCACAAATAGCTAAATGCCGTTTATTTTTCTTCTTTTACTTTCGAATCGAGAGAAATAATAGATATACTAGTGGCGCTATGAACTTTGTTGGTGTTGATTTTTTGAAATACTATATTTTTCATGTTGAATATGTGATACATGTGTATTTTTCTTATCATAATCTTCATTTACATGTATATGAAGGTAATAAACAAGTTAAGTTAAATTAAGTTTAGGAAGACAACAACAATCTATAGCAAATAAAGATTTCAATACCTTACAAAATAGGAGGGGCATGCAATAAGTAATGCCCATGCCCCACTTTCAGTTGTCCGATCAAGCTGAAATTCTGGCAGGCCAATGAATGATATCTCTAAGGTTTATGTGGTAATTACTGAACTAATTGTGGTTTCTGTTTTACAGGTGTTTGAACTGAGTCAGGTGTGAAATGGAGCCTGTTGAATGTCGAGATGTGATCGGGTTTTTGTATTTGAAAGGACGCACACCACAGGAGACATTTGATGAAATGAAAGAAACTCATGGTGATTATGCCCTATCATATGACCTAGTAAAACGCTGGCGTCGTGAAATCAAAGATGGACGAAAGTCTGTGGAAACAGCTCCCACACCTGGTCGCCATCCTTCTGCCATTGATGTGGCATCTGTTCATCAAGTTGAGGCTGCCGTTTGGAAGATCAGCGCCTTACTATTCGCCAAATAACCCAAGACGTCAAGATTATTACAGGATCTGTGGAAACTATTATTCATGACCATTTGCATATGCATAAGGTATCTGCCATATGGATTCCCATGTTGCTCACACCATTCCAAGAGCGAGAACGCGTCGAGTGCTCGAGGATGAATTTGGAGATGTACCAAGAAGATGCGTCAAAGTTTTTTTAAAGACTGATTACACAGGATGAAACCTGAGTCGAACATTATGATCCAGACCAAAGCCCAGTCAATGCAGTGGAAGCTCTTAGACTCACCACCTCCAAAGGAGGCAAGGGTGCAGCTTTTTGCTGGCAAGGTCAAGCTCACAGTCTTCTGGGACCAGGACGGAGTAGTGATGACAGATTTGCTGCCAAAGGGTACCACAATTACAGGAGCCTATTTGCTTCACTTGTGAGGAAATTAAGGGAAGTTATCAAAATCAAGAGGCGGGGCAAGATCAGCAAAGGTACTCTCCTCCTGCAGGACAACACTTCGGTCCACAACTACCATGTCGCCAGATCAGACGCACGGTTGTGTAATGATGAAATCTTTCCATCATCTCCCTACTCTCCTAACCTTTCACCCTCTTACTTAAACCTTTTTCCAGCCATGAAGTTGTTTTTGAAAGGAAATAGTTTCCCAGATGATGGAGCCTTGATTTCTGAAGGCATGTCGTAGTTGGAGGACCAACGTGGGGTGTTCTACAAAAACGGTTTCCAGAACTGCATTAACCGATGGGAGAAATGCATAACTCTGGGTTGTTCCTATGTAGTGAAAGACTAATAACTGTGCCAAGTTTCGTTGCTCTTCTGCTATGGAAAGTGGGTCAGGGGCATTTCTTATTGCACGACCCTCATATATATGTATATATATATATATATATATATATATATATAGATAAAATGTATATATATATATATATATATCACAGATACACACACACACACACACGCATACACTCAAACACACACACCTATATATATAATATACATATGTGTGAAGAAATTAGTATATTATGGACTGAGAAATTCGAAAATGATTCGATTGATTCCAGTTTAAAATAACTCAGATAAACATTGTTTATTTGTACTATGTGTGCTCATCGGACCACTGTTCTAATCTTGAGTGTGATTTTCACAACGTTTCCCTTAATATAACCTCCGATATACTTCAGGTATATTTTGTCGAACTCTGGAATGCTTCTCTCGAACATGGGAATTTGGACGAGATTTTGGAACCAGAGTTCCCTCCACATTTCCGAGTTCGACAGAAACGTCCCGATTTCTACAAGATACATTTGAAGAAGATCGGAGGTTATATCGACCGAGACCTTGTGAAAATCACACTTGAGTTGAGAACACTAGCCCGATGGATCTACATAATACGACAAACTCAAATGAAGTGCTTGACTGTTAAATCAAGTAAACTATTAAAGCTAAGCAGTTTTTATTTTCATTTACATCCATGAGAATTGTCAAAGAAGCTAGGTTGGGCCATCTAAGAGTTGACTCCATTTAGACAAAGTAAGTAATTCCGCAAGTTGTACTTTAGCAAATAACAATACCTGATTAGTTTAATATTTTTATTTGCCTGTTTTTATGCTGTTTTTTTTTATATGAGGTATATTAATATTCCAGTTATGCTTTTCTTCGCTGTTTATTTTTATTATAAAATGGCAATATTAAAACTTCAAGATGTATTTTCTGTTACTGTAATAATACATTATTATACTACTGACTTTCTATTACCTTTTGAATTGATCCAACACTATTATATAAGTTCTATGCAGGAATTGATTTATATATTGTCATTTTTTTTTGCACATTCCTATTTTCCTGTGATATGAGTACCCGCATTATTATCAACAGCATGCGAAGGAAAGACCAGTAAACCGGAACTTAATTTTATGAAGGAAAAAGTGCTGTCATTCCGAAAGTATAGATTATGTATTTAATAGCCGTTCCCGTGTATATCATCCTATAGTCTATTAAACGTTTACGTGCTCTCGGTGAATAAATCGTTATTTGAAAGAAATATGTAAACATTTATTCGAAAAATATCGGGTATTAGAAAAGCCTTTCTTTTATTGTTGGATGTTTGCGTGTAAAGTTTTACGACAACGAATTTTTTAACCATCGTGTTTTCATTTTATGGCAGAAGCGTAAAAATAGCATAAGCACATTTTGTCTAATAATCGTTTATTACATAGGTGAACTTTTCTAAACAAATTGTATGTAAATTAAAGTTCTAATCAAAACATAAATCACTGACAGCCAATATAGAATGAAACTCAAAACTAAATTGTGACTTAGCACTTATAGCTGATTGTAAATCAGGGACCTCATTGGCAGTTTCTTCTTAGCTAAATTTATATAATGTGTAAAAAAATTGCTTTGAAATGTTAAAATTGCAAAAGAAAACACATGTGCGTAAATAAGAAAGATTATTTGCTAAAATAAAGCTAAACTGCTGTAAATATTTGATGACTATAACCGACGATTTCGCCACCATTATAACTTTAACAATTTCTGTTATCTCGGTGTTAACTATTTGAAGTTATTATTCTAAATATAAGTCATATCTAAGTCAGAGCATTATCTATATCATGAACTCGTTCGATGACGATTGGTATTCACCAGGTGTTCCCAATCAAACCAATATACACATACAACTCGGTCAGAAACGTTTCAATATCCTTGGTTGCACAGACTATGCGAAATTGAAGAAATCGATAAGGAAAAGGACAAGAGTAATACTTTGATGCATTTGTAATAATTATATTCAACTTTTTACTTTAGGAAAAGCACAAATTTAAAAAAAAAGATTATAATATTTGTGTTTGCGTACAGGTACTAAAAAAAGATACCACCAGCTTAATTGAAAAAAAAAACGGCTATAGTATTTTGTGTTTGCGTACAGGTACTAAAAAAAGACACCACCAGCTAAATATCGAGAAAAAAGTATATTAAACAGAAAATCAAATGTAACAAACGAAAAGTGTATACGTCAGTCTGACTGCTAAATACTGTAGGCATCACATAAAATGTGCGCTGATGCCGAGAAAAATATTGTCCCGGTGTTAATTTAAAAAATAAATGAACCGCGTTCATTGAAATTCGTATGATTGGTACGATACAACGGATTTAAACCCAATAAAATGTTATGAGTGAATATATATATATATTATTGGGAATATATGTTTTATATAAAGTAAATATTTGGACAGACTTGAGCACGTAGTACAATTGGGTAAAGAATGGCTGGTTACTTTTAATGCATCTAAAACCAAGCTTCTTTCTTTACATCATCAACATTCTGATCCACATCTGACATCAATTGAAATGAATGGCTCTCGTCTTCAGGAGGCCTCAAGTTTTGACAAACTTCTTGGCTTGACCATTACTCCTGATCTTAAATGGAACACGTACATCAAATCTGTTGCCAAGGCCGCTGGAAAAATGGTGGGATCTTTCTATCGATCCAGTAGATATATCACTGCTGGTGCTATTCTCTATCTATATAAGAGCCAGGTGCGTCCAAGGATGGAATACTGTTGTCACATCTGGGCAGGAGCTGCTAGAAAGGACTTGGCCTGCCTTGATAGAGTTCAAAATAGACTTCGTAGCCTCGTAGGAGATGTCCTTTTCTCTTCCTTGCAACCTTTATCTCACAGAAGAGATGTTGCGAGTTTGTCTCTGATGTATAGTTATTTTCATGGAAAGTGTTCGACTGAGCTTCAATCTATGGTCCCCCCTCGCCAAACTTTCACAAGAAACACTCGTCTAGCTGTAAACACTATCAATAATTCCCCCCCACTCTTTATCTGTGCCTAAACCTAAACGTAGATTCCATGAACAAAGCTTTTTTCTTAGAACTGCACGCTTGTGGAATTGTCTTCCGTTTTCCTGCTTTCCGGCTGACTACAATATGGTTGTGTTCAAGTCTAACGTAAATAAGTTCTTGATGAGCCGTTCCATGTAAGTTATCAACTTTACCAAATTTTCATTACTAATTATTACTATAATGTCCAATTTCTACTGTACACTCTTTAACCCTTATCCTTGAGTGGCCTCTTGGCCTTGATAATGTGGTGATGCCTATGTAAAAAAAAAAGATTTTGTCGGTCACTCATTACAGCAATAAGTTGATTTTCAATCATTCCAATTGTATATGATAATATAAAATAAACGTTATGACAAAAACAATGGACTTTATTTGTTTGTAGTACGTGCATGCTAGATATTGAGGTACGAAAGGGGGAAAAAATGCCCAAGCATAAAGATCCCTATTATTGTTTCCAATGGGAAAATAAATATATTGGATTGGTTTTTTATGTTTACTTCTTTTAAACTTGAACTTGATTAATCTTAGTGCAAACATCTTACAGTCGTAAATGTGTCCTTTCGTTAGAAACGAGGATCAGTAAAGACGATTAATTCGTTTGCCATTCACTGTCGCCTTATGCAATCTATTCAGAAGTGATAACATTGTGTTCTAAGCCTATGTGCTATGGAACAGTGTATTAGAGACATGTCATACTGGAATTGTAGCTTATCTAACTGCCACTGTTTCACAGAGATATAAAATTGAATGAAAAAAGCAAACATAATGACAATCCGCACCATCCATATATTTATTTTCTCTCCGAAAAGCACTTTTCGTCTGCAGATTAAGTGTAAGCCTGTTTATATATATATATATATATATATATATATATATATATATATATATATGCACACATACACACACACACACACATATATGTATATATATATTAGGTACTGGAAGATTCAAAATGTTCTATTATGGTGCAATTACAAATATCCATTCTTTAATTATAAATAAATATTTAATTTGCGGTTAAATGGTTTTAAAAATGTAAAGTGCTGTTCCCCCTTCTCGCTTAATATACGCATATATTTTGCAAAACATAAATAACGCACTTTAAAGCGAGGTGTATATTACAAGAGTACATTCTTCCCAAATGTTTTACATTTAAATTATTTAAAACTTAATTTCATTTTTTTGCAGACTATTATCCTCATCTTTCTTATTTGTTGTTTCACGACGTTTCGGTCAACTATTCATCTGGTCTTGGTCAGGTGGTCAACGCGACGGGATAGGAACTCCGAATCTCGTTACTGCATTGTTAGAAGTTACTGCCTTCCATAGTTGTTATCGTCTCACCACGTTTTGGCCAAGTAAGCCTCTGGCCGGCTTTGGGTAGGATTGACACCGCTATCTTCAGACAATTCTGACCTGGAACCGTAGAGACTGGGCGTCTCTATCCATTACGACACGTCTTTATTTTACAAGGATTTCATATAGGGACGTGGGCAGTAAGATCCGTGTTTACATTACACTCGAATTTCTGCATGTAATTAAAGTCACGGGAGCAGGAGCCCAGGGAGGGGGTTCTCAAACTGCAGCAGTCCGAGAGGGGGAACTCTATTTAATTAAAATGTTTTACGTCATCTAGAGATCTCATACTACATAGAGTGTAGGAATGGTATTTTGCTTCTTCTCGAGTTTATCGGGAGTATTGCCGTTTACGAGTGCTTTGAGTTAGTCAGAACACTTGTCTTGAGTTGAAAGCCATGTTTAGTGTTAGAAGAGTTTCTGATGGGCAGTTATTATACACGTCCTTGAGGTGACGGGTTCTCAGTAGAGAGCTGTTCTGTACAGGTTCAAAACTTTATTATTTGGCAGCCAAAGAGCAGAATATCCTTCTCGTGTAGACACGAAAATAAACAACATATGCCAGGTTGCTACAAAATCGTTTAATTTTTTTGAGCAACTTTTGTTTCTGATTGGTTGATAGCAGAATGTGAATTAATGTAGTTCGTAAGTTTCTAGCAGCGTGTATAAATAGAATCTCACAACTGTGAAGGATCATACCCTCATTATTAGTAAAATATTTCAACAACTTTATATTTAAATACTTATAAAACAGACACAAGGATTCTACGTTTCCGCTATATGAAAGAGGTTGGAGTTTACTTGATAGTGCTGAGCCTACTAGGTTGGAGACTCTTTTCTGAACCCTGTCTAGGAGCGAGAGACCAGTTCCAGATGCCCCAGCCTAGATGTGGCAATATTAATCCATGCATGGGCGCTTTTTCTAGATAAGGGATACGCTCATACTATTTGGGAATTACATCGATCAAATTCATATTGTCTGTGCATATAAACTTGCGATATTTGAGGGAAGTACTTTTACGCCTTGTATCAGTGGTTAGGGAATCAGTGGTTAGGGAGGATTCTTGTTATTAAATAAAGGAAATAAACTTAGTTCGTGCATAATTTAACGTTAAAAACCAGTTTGAACCCTATCCGAATACAGACTGGAAGTATTCATTTAGAGTTTTAGCAATTACCTTAGATATGTATTCATTGAATTTACTCTCATTTCTGCTATAGAGCATTGCGCAATCAGCTAATATCCCCATCTCAGAGAAGATTTTTATTTGGAGGTCGTTTATAAATATAAGGACTAACACAGGTTTAACGATTACCCCCTGTTACACACCCGCATATATATCATAGTGTTTTCATTTACGACCTAAGAAAGAGTTTATTATGTTAAGTATACGTCCAGCTATACAATATGATTTGATTTTCATTAGAGGAAACGCGTGCCAAACTCAGTTAAAAGTATTAGATATGTCTAGGGCTACTGTGCTAGTTTTCCTATTTTATCAAGTACTTGGTATATATGGTTGGAAATTACTATTATAATATGCACAGTAGAACAAGCTTGCCTAAATTCACACTCGGAAAGGAAAGCAAGATTTGTTTAGGCATTAGATCTTGAAGACAACAAGGGTCACATCAACGAACCATAAGCTTAATAGTATAGATGAGATAAGATAACTTTGAAGTGTTTATATGGCATCACGAAGAAGGGAAGGGGTTATTTTCAGATCATAGAGGGTGTCTACAAGCAAATGGTAATTTTATAAGTGTGGCTTGCTGGATCTTACGTCGGGCAAATAAATTTGCCCAGTCGTCTACTGTGCAGATAATCTAAAGTTTTTTTGATAGTGGAAAATTGTTGATCGCCCATTATTTACTGCATTGTTATAATTTTGTTTAGAAATCGCGAGTTCCTAATTTTGCGATTCGGTTCGTTTTATGATGATTTCGGAATATCTTCATTTGCTGCGCCTATTCCTTACAGAAAGTTTTAGATTCTACAAACGATTGTGGATAGTGTGGTGTGATAACGTACTTCCATGTGGGAACGTGTGCTTCAATTTCTGATTTGAACAATTCAGTAGTCTCTTTTGCACACTGTACCGAAGGAAGTAAAAAAGTAATACTTCATGGAGCGTCTGGGATGTGATCACTGGTGATGTCCCAACCAGCCTTGTTATAGTACCTTATCGTTTTGAGTAATCGGTATCGGATCGAGTGTTTAGGATGATTTCTACAATTATCACGATATGATCGGCATTTCTGAGTGAGCTATGGGCATGCTTCTTTCGATCTACGTGACGAGTCGGGTTCTTTTCATGCACAACATGGCGTTCAAATCATTCCGATATTATACAGCTGATGAAAGAGTAGCCCAATTTAAAAAAAGGGGCTCACCAACGAGTTAGAAACCCTGTACTGTAAGTCGGAATAAAGTATCAAACATATTCTTAAACAAGTACTCTTACATCTATCAGATAAACGCAATCCAGTTTCCTTTGCAGTCCCAAGATATGAAGCTTTAAGGAATTAGGGGATTCCGCAGGAGAGGGGAACGGCGCACATTGCGCTAGTAAGGAAAAAAGTTCAAATAGTGTGTGTTTCTGTCGTGCCCCCGTGATTGCACATCTGCGCCTAGCAAGAAAAGGAGGGTAAATGTCGAGCTATAAGCAGATTTCATCTTCTCCTTAATTTACTTGTTTGAAAAACGATAATTTGTTCTAGTCAACAGCTTTACGAAGGTCGTCAACAAGGATTAAAGTAGCCACCCTCAAACTTTAATTTATTACGAAAATGTAGGAGTTCAGTAGCACACTTTCACTTCCGACTTTCCTGCTCCTAGATATATAACCTGGAATAATCTACGGATCCATCAGAACCGAGAGAGTTAGGACTGCGCCTAAGTTCGAAACTAGGTATTTTGTGCCCCCGCATAAATAATTAGGTGCTATAATTTGAGTTAGCTTTAAGAATATATATATATATATATATATATATATATATATATATGGGGGTTGTATTTTAAAGGAGATTATATTACC
This sequence comes from Euprymna scolopes, assembly GCF_053919585.1. Classification (NCBI taxonomy): domain Eukaryota; kingdom Metazoa; phylum Mollusca; class Cephalopoda; order Sepiida; family Sepiolidae; genus Euprymna; species Euprymna scolopes. The sequence continues at coordinate 42,197,694 of NC_136515.1, read as the reverse complement.
AGATTGATATTTAAAACGTGTCATGTGTTATCTAGTGGATGTGAGATATTGTTCTTTAACGGACAGATAATAAACGTATAAATCATATGTATGTTGTTTAGCGATGAGGGTATGACATTGACGTGTAAACTGAGTCATGGTGTATAAGTCTTATTACACAGGAATATTTTACAGTTCATATATAAGAAAAATAATATATGCTTCATACCTTTTTTTCAAGAAGAGTACTTCTATCTTCCTCCTGTTCCGTGACGAACCATGAAACAACCAGCACCATCCAAGGAGACATATGTTCTTACTTGTGAAACCACAAAACAACACTTTATATTTTTATAATATAAATTTATTACAGTTGTCTCAAATGGTTTTCACAGGATCTGCAGTTCGTCTACATTTTCTATTCTTACAGTCCGCCACGTACTTTACGTACCCTCATTACGGGTAACAAACCAACCTAATGTCCCGATCTAGTTATTTCTTTATACAAACCCACAAATAATGTTTACATCCATTTTCTATTTTCACATTCCTTTTGCGATTCACGCATCAATCATCTCTTCCCCAATTTTATTTTTTATTCTTCTAATCATAATAACTGGACAGCGACCATCCGTCGCTCAAATCAATTAATAATAATAATAATAATAATAATAATAATAATAATAATAATAATGTTTTGAGCCTTGGCCCTGTTTATCACAGTTAACAGAGATACTATGCTATGATCGCAGCATAAAACATACATATGTAATGTTATGACATTACATATATATATGTGTGTGTGTGTGTGTGTGTGCTGAAATGCTGCGCTCCTCAAAAGGATTGACAAGGAATGCGCTATGCTTTCCATTAGAGTCACAATACGTATTTAAAACTAGAAAAGATCATTTCCATTTTTTTAAGACGACAGATTTAATTGCGAGAATTCTAGGCAAAAAACCAGAACGAAGAAAAAGCATTGCCTTTTCTTTAAGACACTACTTTTTTCAATATAAGAAAAAAATATAAACGTCAAAATGAATGATAATTAAAATCTGGAGAAAGTCAGTTAAGAATTAAGAGTTCGTACAACCTACAACATGTTTTTAATGCTCACAAATAATTAGACACAGGAAAAATTAAAAAAACAAACTTAGCTTTATGTCGTGGGAAAATTCAGTTTTCATGCATTCGTCTTGAGAGAAAGGTTGTAAAAGAAGTTGATTACACGCTTTCTCCATGAGTTGCTACTTAATTACATGGCGAGTGTGTAATAGTATGGGTAGTTTCTTAAGTGACTTAAATTAAAAATGGTTAGGGTGTTTATCCAAAACAGAATCAGCAACAAATAGTGTACAAAGCCTGTTCCATATCAGAATGAGTGTCTACGCTAAAATGATTCTGAGTAGAAAACCATTTTTAACATAGGAAATAGATTCTATTAACTAGTTCTATACTCTACCTTTATGAGGAAATGCTCATATTTTTACGCAATTATAAAGATTTATCCAATTTTTAAATTGATCTGCGATGTCTTATAAAGAAAACTACATAAAATAATAACAATATTAATAATACTACTATTACTACTACTACTACTAAAAATAATAATAAAGATAATAATAATGATGATAATATTTAGAAAAAAAGAAGAAGAAGAAGAAGAAGAAGAAGACGACGAATGAAAAATAAGTAACCATCTTTCGCTAAATCACTCCCAGAAAATAAGATTTTATTTTTTTAAATCGGGGAAAAATATGCATTATTTTGATTGGGATTCATTATTAAGATGCGTATTATTTATATTAATTTATTTTATTGCGGGCCATTATTCTCATCTTTTTATTGTTTTTTTCACGACGTTTCGGCCAACCATTCCTCTGACCTTCGTCAGGTGGTAACCGCGACAGATAGGAACTTCGAATCTCCTAACTGCATTCTCGGCAATCACTGCCATCCGTAGTTTTTGTCTCACCACGTTCTGGCCAAGTGTGTATAGGTGTATATGTAGATATAATTTCCCTATTTATTCGGACGATCTGCAAATGTTTTTCCTTGGTTATTTTATTAAAGATCTTTTTAAATTCCTTGCGAGACTTTCATCTATACATTTCACTAGTGTTCAAAGCGGAACAATACAATAAAACGCTGTTTGAAAAGAAGCCGATGACAGACAACGATAGTATTCAGTCGGCGCAACAGAAATTAAAAACCATGTCCAGAGCATACTAAATGTTTTAATAACACAGTATAAACTCCTGGAAGCAATTTGATGTTTACTGAATACGTGCTTAAATATTAACAGATGGATATCTAAAATATCTTTTAATATTAACTTATTTACAGCAACAAGCCAAGAAAATACTGACAATTAGCGACAATGTGAAACATAGTCTGGGATTTATACACAATTCTCTTGTCATGAGTTCTATAGTGTAAACGGACACCTTCTAATATATAAGTATGTTATGATTCATTCATTTTTTATTGATGAGAAATACTTTTAAAAAGCATTTGGGTATCGGAAACTATATATATATATATATATATATATATATATATGTATATTCATATGGGTGTGTCTATATGCATATGTATGTTTTTATATCACTATATTTCAGTGAGAGTTTCGAAAATCAACACCTCTATCCTGAATCTAACACTTGATCTCGACATGAGATACATAGATATTCAAATTCCTCGCTAATGCCACAACTTAACTTTCAAAGATTGAGTTGAGAAAAATATTTTTATTTCTATTAAGGTTAGTAGTATTAATACTTCTTATTATCATAATTTTGTTTTTTGTGTTTAATTTACTGTGGCAGTCTTGTCAATTCCTTTCTCGATTTTTATATTATTTTATATTACGGATTTTATTCAGCATTTTATTATTATGTGCTTTAATTATACTGATTAAATTTTCACAACAACTATAGCTCAGACTGAGATTGATGTTTCTATTTAGTAATATTTATACGGTTTGTTGTGAGTTAGTGTTTCAGTAAACTTTACGAATTAAAAAATATATATGATAGAAAGAGTCAGTTTTCACGTCTGCCTTTTTCGAATGTATTCCATAAGGGGATAAGATGTTTGATGTTTCACCCGAAGCTGGAAATAATTTACTAAGGAAATTATAGCTTAAATATAATTTTGGTGGAAACTCACGTTGATCCTTGTTTCCAGGAAGTCTTATATTAACTGAAAGTTCGTATAATGCTTACAATTTTAGAAATATGATATACTGTGAGCAAACACTTTAAATCCTATTTCCTAAGTGTGACTCTTTTAAGATTCCAAGATTCATTTGTTTGTATTGGTTTTTCCAATTGCCTTTCATAAAGTCATGAACTCACAGAAATATCAATGTGGAATTTACCAACATTCATTGCAAATGTCGAACAAGCAACGCAGAGTAAGCTGTAAAGTGTGATATCTTTAAACGCTGCGGTATTTCAATGTTTAAGAATTAGAACCATCCTACATTTAAAATATTTACGACGATAGATTTACGGACTTCCATGGAAATTTTATGTCGCTTGATTTGTTTTACAGAAGAAGATCAGCGGAAAACCTGGGATATAAACATGACGTTGCAGGTCTGCATCCTTTATGGAGATATGTCTATAGTTTATGCCTTACGGAATAAAGTCGCCGATAAACATCGGATATGAAAATAAGGTTTCAAGATAGAAGACGGAAGTTACAAAATTAGCTGACTGTGGCAAACTACGTGGTATGGCTTAACCTAAACAATGATAAATTTTCTGTTAAAATATGTGTATCACTACCAACATCAGATGCACCTGAAGTATCTAAGCTAACGAGGTTAAACAGTACATGTGGTGCGTATGTTTAGATTAATCCAAACCATAGAGATAGCGATGGAGATAGGAGTGAAAGAGAATTCACACCGTGTATTTTTTAGCTGTTATCTTAATTCAATGTAAAATGCGGTTCGTTGCTCCGTCTATGTATATGTATTACGCAGCGGTGTGTGTGTACGAAATGGGCGTGATGTGTACGCGTGTATATATTCTGTATGTATATATTAGTTGTATTGAATTATGTAGATGTTACATTGTCAGTAGCAGGCTAAACCTTATAGCTGTATAACTTGTGTCTTGGTGCTGACACGAAACGATGATGTGGACATATTGGCAGTATGTTTTCAGAGGGGAAGATAATTACTTATACAATTGAATTCATAACGGGGAGAGGAAACGATTGCTTTGATGAATGAAAAAGAGAACTATGTAATAGTGATGTATGTAATAAACATTCTGTTCATTTAAGATATCGGATGATGAGTGTATGTTCAACAGTTGTAGATAGTACATATAAAGCAGTTCTTTTTTAACGACAAATAAACACATACATAGTTGTTCAAAAACATAATAACACGATAGCTATATTTTTATAGAAAAACATTTGTTTTCTAATTTCAGAGATTACAACGTTCTGTTCACATTTTTGCTATCTTGCAATACGGCTCGGTTTCCGACTTCTAAGTCTCGTGTGGACTACCTGACGTCTCCTCTTAAACTCCCCACTTTCAGCTCTTACGTTTCTGTATAAATTAAAACTAATGTATGTGTTACGTAATTTGATAAATTTACAGTCAGTTTTTGCTCTAGCCAATTTTTTTTTGTTTCGACCATCGGGTTTGACAACCATTTTAGTCTATGTATTCTACATTCTTCTTCATTTGTTTATTGTTTCTAAGATCTTCGCTCTATTTCAAAGCTTATGAACAATAGCTGCCGTTGTAACACAATCTAATTTTGCTAGTGATTATTAAACATCGGCATTCAAATTAATAACTTCGTTGAATTAACATTCGATTTTAATATTAGTCGATCTTACACTCGACTATAAGCAAGGCAGCTTCGGCGTATTGCAGGAGGTTGAAATATTACATACGTATGCTAAGAAGTTATAATAAAATCCAGAACTGATTTTACAACTCATTTATATTCGGTGATGGGGTTTTATTAAAATTATTTTTTTACTATTCGGTAGGAAGAAACAATTACATACAGATTAGAAAATACTTAACTAACTGATTCTGCCAACGATTTGTAATAACTGTCACGTTCCATTCTTATTTATTTTGTTAACACACACATTTTGCTATAACATAAACCAGTCCTGTATAAAATAGTAACATGTTTATTGTATGAATTATTTAAAGAAAACACTGTTTTTTAACCATTATGTAAATAATAGGTGTAACTATGATATAAATAGAAAACCCAACTGTTACTGTTACTGGCTCGCTAATGTCGTTAGAGAGGCAGTGGAAGGATTTGAGATAACCACTATAATTTACTCAAGACAACGGCGTATAAGTTATGCATATACCTTGTTAAATGTGGTGTGTTTCTGCAACTGTGCAGTTCTAGGAGGTCTACTTTCCCAAGCTGTATTTATATTATTCTTATGAATAAGTGTTAATCCCATGAATCGCAATTAATAATGGATGCCATGAATCCATCTCTTGCACTTTGTCATTTGAACCTGCGTGTACGTTTACATTTTCTGAAGAAAACAAATATACTAGGTCTCATGTATTTTACAAAACGCATGTGTCAACTCGAGTACCAATATAGATATTACATATAATATATAAGAACTGTTGTTATTATGTAACTAATTAAAAAAAACATAGCCATATCACGGCTCCCTTTCCACAGCTTGGCTTATTTCATATAAATCCAGATTAAATGTCGTTAAAAGAATTCAATGAAATACTCAAGGAAAACTGAAAAAAATCTTATGTAAAAAATTGGATTTTTTTTTTCATTTACATTGAAAAATTTGTTTTCTTCTAAATTTAAGTAGGTCATCGATCGTATTATTTCATTTCGTTGACATCAGCGCGTTTTCATTTAGTTTGATGTCGAGTCAATAGTTTAAGTGCTATTTGCTGTAGCTTTATAAACTGATCACGACAAGAGTGCACGTGAACGAACGGGCGAGGAGCAAAAACACTATTAGAATTTAATTCCATTATCAGTAATTATTTAGCCTAAATACGTGTTGCATGTATGTGTGCGTTAAAATCAACTCAAAGCACACCTGACACTATACGGATGAAGTTTTAACATTATTTAATATATCTTTTGGTTTACTGAAAATAACAAATGTTATTATTTATTAAGTATATCTACTATATTTCTCTTAACACCTAAAATCCATATATATATATATATATATATATATATATATATATATATATATATATATATATATATATATATTAATACACACAAGTATAGAAAACACCCATGTTAAGAGCAATATGTATATATATATATATATATATATATATATATATATAAATATATATTATTGTCATATTTTGTTAAATAAAATAGATATATTTTTCTCTTGCTTCTATGCTCGATCCTTTCAAACTTCAGAATAACACTCTTCACTTCTGGCGGGAGCTGCTTGGTGTAATTACCATGTTTATCATAAGACAATCTTCTTTTCAATACTTGAGGATCCATCGGCAGGGATAAATTAATCTTACTGGTTTTGAACACTTTATAATGTTCTTTATTCATTGGTCAATTATTTATCGTTTTTTTTTTTTACTCCATTCGTTGAAATTGATAGCATCCCGAAATTGTTGAAAAGCTATTAAAATAAACAACTCTAAAAACACTTCAGAAAATAATTATGACTGATAAAATTTATTTTATAATAGTTGTTTTTTGTGGGGGTAGTAATGTTTCTACTATGTCAATTTTTTTCCTTTTTTATTGGTTTCTTCAAACATAGATGTGATTACAACCAACATTTTCAAAAGATGGGACTGAGAACAGGAATATTGGTTATTCAAGTGATTAAATATAGAGCTGTTATAAAAGCGATGCATTTATATATATATATATATATATGCATATATATATATATATATATATATATATATATATATATATATATAATAAAATAAAAATTACAATTAAATTTACAAAAATGATCCCACATAGTAAAACTAAAGCATATTATAAATATCGAAGAATTAATATTTATAAAGTAATCTCTTTTTTATTTCATATTTTTTTTAATTTATTTTTATTAAATTTATTATTTACTTTTAATTTATTTTTTATTTACTAATTAATTAATTCTTTATTTATTTTTCCATTCAGTGTCTTTTAACAACTCTTGCTGACATTTTCTTAAGTAATAACCAGTACATTTCAGTTTACCTATTTTTTGGCTCCATATTTTTTCGCGCCTTTTAACATCTTATTGTCTGGGTCATTTTGATATTTTCTTATCTATTTTATATCTAATTCTATCACTATTTAATTTTTTTCCTCTTCTTCCCTGGTCTTTCCTATTTACATTATGTCTCAGCAGCCGTGGGAAAAGCATATCTTATTTTTCTTTTATTAATAATATTGGAATTTTTCCCCTTTTCCTTGTACATATTTGTGAATTATTCCATGGATTTCGGACTTTGGGATTATTTTGAACCATCTTCCAATTACTTTTTTTCCTTGGATTTTACTTATGCAAATGGAAATTAAATTAACTTTATTGGAGTAATATTTTTGTATTTTACCGCCATTGGATTATTTACCTTTCACCAGACTATCCATTCACGTGGAACCACCTTTTACTTCACCATATTCCTTCTGCTTCAGTTGTTGTTATCAAGTAAGATCTTTGACTGACTTGCAGTTTCATCAACTACTTTTGTATGCAACATGGTATCCCGCATTTTGCTACTTCCTACACTCTGATGAGAAGGAAAGCATTTCTTTGAAACTCCGCTGATTAAGGACTACCCTCTTAGCAAGTGTTTCCTTTTCAGATTAAATATGTTTTAACACTTTTTTAAAGTGTTTTCAAGATGTTTTATTAACCGTTTGCTCTTATATATATATATATATATATATATATATATATATATATATATATATATTCTTTACGTTTTACGTAATATATTGTTAAATACAAATCCTTGCCAACTAATGAAACTCATCAATTTAACTTAATATTTATTTTATATTATAATCCTCTTAAGATAAAAGTGGAATGACATGAATTAATTATTAAATTTAATGCACTATAATGAATGTTACACTGAACCAAGTGTATATTGGCATCTATGAAACAATTCAGACATTTTATTTAAACAAAGGAAAATTTATTTAGAAAGAAACATGTTTCTTACAAAATATACCTTACTTAAATCCTCTAGAAACAAATTTATTTTTAGGAAATAAACTAACCGCAGTAATTTATTATGTATCGAAATATTATTTTGTGCAAAAATATAATATAATTGATTATTAAATATATCTACAGGGATGAATTCTTCATGCTTCAAAAACGAAATAAACATTCGGAGGTATAGACAAGTGCGATATTATCCGGCTAAGTTTCATTACAACTTACGTATTTACAATACAAATTTTATAAACTTATTAACTAAGTTATATATTTCTTTTTAAATAACGTTGTTAAACGTATAAATGTATATTAGAGCATGTGTCCAAGTAACACGTTTACTGGGCTAACGTCTGCAGCGTCCTTTTTTAATTTTTAAAAATTAGCAACATTTTAACCGGCTGAAAACAGAGTTCAATTTTCTTCCATATGTTCAAATTTCCTATGTTATAATTATAATATCTGTAGATTAAAAGGACACAGTAGTTTGATATAGAATCTTTCACATGCAGTCAGACAGACATCAGATAAAACACTTTTATATAGATATCTTGAGTTGAAAGCCATGTTTAGTTTCAGAATAGTTTCCGATGGTTAGTTGTTCTATATAAGTCCTGGAGGTGACTGGTTCTCAGTAGACAGAACAGTTTCCGAGGGTTAGTTATTTTATTCAAGTCCTGGGGGTGACTGGTTGTCAGTGGACAGTTCTTGAGTTGGAAGCCACAAAACAAAGATTCTTACCGTGTTGACACTAAGAACACATATGATAAGGTGGTAAAGTAAAAGGTTTAATTTATTGTGGATCAGTTCTTGCTTCTGATTAATTGGTAGCAGATATTGAATTATTTGCATCCGTCTGCTCCTAGCAGCATCGTTTATAAATAGAATCTTACAACTGTGCGGTACCATAGCCTCATTATGTATCAAAAATGCTGCAACAAGATAGATTTATATTCATCTATTATTAGATTTATTTTCCAAGATCCCCATATTAAATCCCATAAATATTTTTTTTTTTAAATTAAAGCACTTATATGTTACATAAGATGTTAATCCATAATTACACATCAGGTTGTTAAAATTACCATTTCTGTTCCGATATTGTAATTATGATTATGCTTGTTTTTCGTTATGGATAATTACAACGTGCATGTTATTTTGATATAAAATGTCTGATAGATGGTTGATAAATCGTAATATAATCGAATAATAACAATTACATAATACTGCAGATATAAGTGAGTGAAAGAGATAATAGAACGACGGAATCCTATACAAATCAGATGTGCCCATTTGTTTAATAACTGGGATTTTCTGCACTTCTTTCACTTGCGTTAATTACACGACTATTTTAAAGAATAAAATGAGGTTTTTGCTCAGCAAAATGGTAAACGCCGAAGCCATTCTTCATAAAAAATAACGCGTGTGTTTTCTTTCAGTTTTTCTTATAAGGTTAGGCAATTTTTGTCGTGTTTCGTTTGCGTTTCAAATCCATCAAATGTTAATTAGATATCATTCTTTCTTGTGATTTGTTTTTTATATGGCAAAAACAGGGGAAAGAACTGAATTTCGTGCTTTTACGTTTTCACATTTAAAGACAGCGAAAAAAACTCAGAGATAATGTATATTAAACAACATACAATCTGTTTTACAAGTTTTTTTGTCGAAAATGTTTTTATATGCGCCTATCTATTTCTACGGGAACTTGTGTTGTCTATAGTTTCTTGTGTCATTTAATGTGCACGTAGTGTTATGTTGCTCTAGGTTTAGGGAATTCAATAAAAATATTTTTCCTGGACTATTTTTTACGTGAAAGGTCACCACTTATAAAGGCTCGGAGGTCATTCTTAATAAGAGGTTTACTATAATGCAGATGCTAAGAGGCCAAAATCAGCCATGGTTGAACTTGGGTAGCGCTAAATTACTTAAGTGAACACTTCAATGTTAATTTGTTTTATAGCGAGTCGAGAAGCAGGCACGCCCTGTTACGTTTCACAGCCAAATATTTTGAGGAAAGAGACTATGCTCATTGAATATTCTTTTAATTTTAGGCACAGATAGATTAAGGGAACTATTTGTCATTTCTCGTAGTCGGACGAGTATTTGTTGCGAAAGTTTTATGAGGGTGAATTATGTGCTCAGCGAAGCACATAAGATAAATTTAAGAGTAAGTACAGAGATAGTGAAAAAGAAGAGAGGGAGACTCAAATCATATCAGAGAAAAAGTAGGAGCTGAAAAGGTCCTCGCCTATTAAATATCGAAGAATATTTCGTACACTGTCAAAGCATGAAAAGATGGTCTTAGGAGATCCACCCAAGATCCTACAATAGTACTCCATTTTAGACGAATTTGACATTTGTATAGGTGATTGCAACGAGATTGAACGATCCCACCCGCGTTTTTTGTTTTGTTTTGCAACGGATCTATTTCAGGTTAGGGGTAAAAGTCAGTCCCAGAAGTGTGTTGAGGCAAAAGCGAAAGCCGGTACATTAGAAATAGGGCAAACAGTAGAACTGTAGAAGTTTGGTTTTTCGATGCATTAAAAATAATTACAAATTTTCACCTCATTTTAACACATGTACATCATCGGAGCAGTGGAAATCCTAATCTTGTCGGACTTTGAAGTGCTGCCATATATGGTAGTATCCCCTGCATACGTATCAATAAATGAACTTAGAAAGTAATTTATAGGTTCGTCAATAAAAATCAGGATAATGTTGGGTCTGGAATTGATCACTAAGGCATGGCACAATAATTCTATAGAATGTCAAATACTGAAATGTTCTACGAATTTCTCAAAGTGAGGAGAGAGATGATAATTAATTTCAACGGAGGGTGGGACACCGTTAAAACATTGGTGATGAAACATTTAGGAATATCACGAAAGCAGTTGTCATCAGCTAGGGATTTTATCATTAATACTATAGGCTTTTAATTTCAGTCCATCCACTACTACTCTTATGACTCATTACAGAGAGAAACGATTTCATAATTGAGATTACATTTCCAGCTCCACCGTAGCGGAAGATCTTGTGGAGTAGACCTTCATGCCATACGCTATCAAAGACCTTTGATATGTCAAGAAAAAATGCTCTAGAAAAGAAACCTCCATCCAGAGATTCGTTTATCCTATGAGATACAACATCTGTTGTTGATCCAACAGAAGGAAAACCAAATTGCATTCCACTGAGAGGTTATTTTTGCTGAGGTGTTTGACTACTCTTCTATTTAACACAGATTCTAGCAATTTATTCATTACGTCAGGAGACTTATTGGTCGGTATCTAAAGAGAGATTACCAGTATTTTGAAATATTTTATACAGGGAAAACTGATGAGGTATTTCAAGTCTGATGAGGTATTGCAAGTCTCTTTAAGGCAACGCTTAAACAGCTTTGTAAGTATGGGAGCTAATTCTGCTTGAAGTATTTTAAGCAGTATAATTGGAATGACGTACGCGCCAATTAATCTACTGGACTCAAAGTTTGGGATTAAGTTGGCAACATCACATTATAACTTTTTTATATTTGTATGCCGCATAGCTTGTTTTCAGATACAGAAGGAAATACGGGAGGCAGCCTTCATCGCATAGGGTAGAATAAGTTGCAAAGTTCTTGGCAAAAAGTTTGTCTTGGTTTGATGCTGAGGAGGTTACCTCATGTCCCTTGATGCTAGTATGGATATTATACAAGCTTCTGTTCAGGACCCTGTTTGCTTTTTGCCAAAAGTGATGGGAACCAAACCGCTGCTCAGCTATTTTGGACTTCACGGACTGAACATACAACTCTCCCGCGTAAATATTAATGTTTACAGTAGTAACTGTCAGGCCTGAAGTCGGCTTTAGTCTCAGTAAATCTATTACGTATGAAGCAATGTAAATAATGTTTTCGGTAAGCAATGAAAGCAGCACATTCTGGACAGAAACACATCTGGCTCTTATGTTTTTTGCCGGAATGCTTTGCAGGGTGTAAAGTGGACTATACTAGCAATTAACAATTTCATCATATCTGATACTGTAGAGAACACATAATTTTTAAACATAGAACGCATATGCCGACTTGATATAAATATACGAAAGCTATCCCGGCCACCTATAGAGTATCGATACTCTGTACGATTGAGTGATATATCTGAGGACTTATTACATTTCGTTGTCATCTTAATTGATACAATTGAGTGGTCGAAAGATCCAAGTGGATACAGAACGGAAGATGAACACAATCAGGAAAAGTAGTGAGAAAAAGTTCTACAAGACTTCGGGATTGTCCTGCACACAGAAGCGTTCATGAACTATCCAAGGAGATTAGTGTCAGTTTGCTGAGCAGTCTTCTTTGATGTGCTGCAATAGACAGTTTTTGTTTATGTATATAGATGCATGATTATAAGGTGCATTCAATTATCGCTATTAAGCAATGTATATACTTATGCTTGTTTTAAATGTAAAGCAAGCATTTTTTTGTTTTGTTTTCGCACGTTTGAACTTGTAAATTACTATTCTATTTTGGTTGGTGCAGAAATAATGTCATGTTTGCTGTTAAACTAGATATAAAAAAGCGACATTATTTTTGCACTAACCTAATAATTTGGTACATGTATTTATCAAGAGATGTTGTTAGGCAATATGTCTGTAGATCAAATTGTCATGATTCAAAATGAGTTTACAATATACTTTCTGGTCGCGCAGGTTAAAGGTACATATCGATTCTGATATTAAAAGTAAATCGATACCGATTTGTTTTCCTAAGTCTTTTTCATCTGTGTGTGTTAATCCAATAATGTAAATATTGCAATACATCGTAGATGCCGAATCAGGTTAAGAAAAATCCATTCTTTTTCATATACGAAGCTGTTATTTGTATTTAACTAAACAGTCATAACCTTACTACAAATACTTTCGTTATTTCTGTTGCTCATTTTTCATTCTGTGTTATAAACTATTCTGTAATAGTTAATTATTATTTTAATATTAATAAATTTCTTTTTATCTTTGCCCTCGTATTACAACATACATATATGCAAAATATAAGTTTCTTCATAGCTATATATCATCTATAAGAAAATATAGACGTAAAGAGATTGTGTATGTTTAGTAAATGTTAGCTACATCATGCAGACTTACAGAAAATTTTCTATTTGGTATTTTATAGTAATTCCCGTTTGTCAGATCCCCTGTTATAAGTAAGTATTTTTACGTAAAATGTATAGCTTCATGTTTAGATAAACCCACTCTTGTGTTTTACTTTTGAAATGTTTTAAAGAAAAAAAAAATCATTAAGAGCATCTCTTCATGCCGACAAAGTGTGATGAAAGAAAATACAGGAACGGGAAAGTGTTTTTATTTGAGGAAAAGATACGATCTTTTTTATTTGTTTACTTTTTCGCAATGGTAAAGGTTTTTAGAGGGGAGATAACAAAACAAGGTTAGTCATTCTCTCGTAAAAAAATACTCCGATGTCGTTAAGTTTTGTTTTTGTTTCAAAGAACAAGTTTTAGTTTTATAAGATTTCAACTAATTTTATTTCTGTTTTTATTCAGTTCGTGAAATTTACATTCTTTTTTAATTATTTCTCTTTTTCTTGTCTGCTTCACGGTTTCACCCTTTTTTTGGAAACGTTCTTCACAAGGTTTCGCTTTCATACGTTTTAAACAACTAACTTCATTTTTTTCCTTTCTTATTTTATTTATTTCGTGATTTGATATTTCCTCTCATTTTACATGATATATCTCCTTCATGTTACTGAGTTATTTTATATTTTGGTTTCCGTTTCTTTTGCAGTCATTTCTTTTATATCATATATTTCCCTCTTGTTTTTTTCTGCATTCGTAAGTTGTTTACTTTTCGTATGTTTCCATGTTGTGTTAACCACATTTGTGTAGTTTAGCATGAGTATAAAATGTACATCACATTAAATAAAGAATAACAATATGTTTAGCCAGAAATAGTATGTTTAGGTAGATGGGTTTCGAAAGTAACAACTTATGGGAAGGAGAGAAGACATAAGACAAAGTGACAGACGATTAAACACGCTATGCAAGTCTCATATATAATTGACAGATTGCTTAACTATTCGATTATTTTTATTTAACTTTTAGAAAATTGGGAACGGTGATCTCAGTTTAAAAATTAAAAAAAAGTAGACTAAATTGAAAATTAAGAAGTCCGTATATATCTTCCCCAAATTAGTGCAGAATTGGTTCTAACCCCATTATTGATGCATGATGAATAACGGTTATTAAAAATGACTTTCTGAATTGGACCAAAACCTAAGTTGCGTTTGTTTAGAAGGGTTTCCAGTTTTTGGAGAAAGAAATATATATGAACATATAGAAACATTCTCTCAGATGAAAATATCTCAGTAAATTTAGAAGAGAAGAGTCTAATGAAGGACATTTATTAAAAATGCATTCAATTTGTAGAAGAGAATTTTTTTCTTGTTAAGCAAAAATTATCGGCAACACATACAAAAAAGAGGTAATTTTTCTATTTATCACAGATGTTCTATATATTTTCGGAGCTATTTTTTAATTCTATTTTGTTCTAATATATTTTTATAGTCTGTTGTTTTATTATATTATACAATTCGTTGTGTCTAATATATTTGTAATGCAATTGGATGTGTTTTCTCACTTTTAATGTATTTGTTTTAGTTATTTTATCAGCATATTTACTTTAGGATCTGTTTGGTGTTTCACTATTATATTACTCTCTTTCACGGGGGGGACAAGCAAACTTATATTGCACCTTTTATCCACGATCCTACGTAACTATTTATTTATGTGGCTACTTGTATGCAATGACCGCGCAGACAATGTCAGTTAATACGGTTTCCTTATTTATAGATACAGTCATAGCTATAAAAAGTTTACGAATTAAACGTTGAAAATTATTATAACAGTCTTACTTTGATTTAATTTATTGGGGACTATTATTCTCATCTTTTTTCTTAGTTGTTTCACGACGTTTCGGCCAACTACTCCTCTGGCCTTCGTCAAGTGAAACAACTAAGAATAGGATAATGATAATAATCCACAATAAATAAAATTAATAAATAATACTCATCTCAATGAATTCCAATTAAAATAATATATAACATGAACTTATAAGGCAAAGAACATCAACTTTGACCGCCCTTCGGAGCTCGTGGCGCAGTTGATAGAGACGTTTAATGTCTACGGTTCCAGGTGAGAACCGTCTGAAGATAGCGGTTCCAATCCTATCCAAATCCGGCCAGTGGCTTACTTGTCTCAATGAATTCCAATTAAAATAATATATGTCTTACTTTGTTTCAGAATATTATACTTTAAAAATCATGTATAACTATACTTTTGTCATATCAAACGAAATATTAATATTTATCTAATTAAAAAGTTTAACGTAAAAAATTTAAATGTCTTTTATTTTCAAACCCTTGTATTTATTTGATATTATGTTTAAATCAAATAATAATCTGGGATTATTGATGATGTCTGTTCACAATATTCTTATATTTTCTTGGATTTTATACATTTTTAAAGCGATTGCCTGTTTTTTAATGTTATTATTGCATCATGATTAACAGCTTTAAAAGATTGTTGTTTAATTTATTATTAAATAAGTGTTTCTCCTTGATTAAACGTATTTTTATATAAGCAAAAGTAAAATGAATTCATTTACTTTACACTCAATTTGATAATTCCTTCACAAAACTTATAATAGTTATTAATTTGTCGTCAAAAGTAGAGATACAGCATAAAGTTTTGTGAAAAGTGCATTTAAAGTGGGCAAGACTAAGTAAAAAAAAAATACATTCTTGAAAATGTTGCTTGTTGTAAGGATACCACTCAAGTCTTCGTAGCTGTTTAAATTTTGAGGTAAAAATATAAAACTTAACTTTTTAAACGTCTCTAGTATGACAAAGCACGCCCACGACACCAAGATATATACATCATTCGCCCCTAGCGAATGTGCATTGAATGGAGGTAACTGTGTAGAAATATAAATAAGGGAGTACAAAATGTTGTTTTTATAGTACTACTTTTGTTGTCTAAGCATTAACATATTCACTTTTCAAAAAGAAGGTTTTACAATTCGATGATCGATTCGTATTCTGTGATCGATAAATAATTTCACCATAAGTGGTTGGTTTCTTGAAATTTGGAGGAATTTTTACTGAAGGGAAAGTGTCACTGTTTATTGTTTTTTGGGGATCGAGTTCCATTTAGTGTATATCCTATAATACTGATATTAGGAAACTGCTGCAGATTAAAATATCAATCCCCATCAGAGTCGATGCTTACTACGAATAAAGTAAATTAAGATTTAAGTCAGTCGCTATTAAATTGAATATGAGTCTCGTGATTTTTTTCTTAATTTCGTACAGATTTCTGCGTCCAACTCAAAAATCTAGAAAGTATTATGCACGAAATCATTTTTTTTAATTATATGGGGATAGTAATGGGTTTTACTTTGAACAAAACCTTACGATGCTCAATAAAAAAGCATCATCTCCAGAAAACAACTCAATATATAAACTTTTTAGTAGTGTAGTATAATATTTATCTAAAAAACATATTCTAAGTTGTAATAATTTCTAGTGTATTGTGATGGTAAGTTATTTCATCAGTAACGGTTAAATACAGCTGAATTAGATATGTTTATTATGTGGACAATCTCGGGAAACTCCGATGGTCTTGCTGATTCAACTTGTTTTCTTGGTGACGTAAACCAAAAGACATAAAATAACTTCAGCTATGTGAATTAAGGATTGATAATAATATTTAATAAGATTTTTTGTAGATGAACACATTACATGGCATATGATAGTATTCACGATTTTTTGTCTAAACTTGAGTTTATTTGCCGGTGAGAATGTGAAACTGAGATCAGGATTTTAGAGTTTGCCTGGGTGAGATGGACTTGTGATGGAAAATTAAATGTATGTTGGAAATTTACTTAACTTATATGCACAAGTGATTTTTTCCAATTTAGCCAATCAGACAAATTCAATTTTGACGCTCGAATATAGATTGGCTTACGTAACTACAAGACGCCGTCAAATTCCCCCGTCACCTTTGTATAAAAATTTTACAGAGCGACTTTTGAGCAGTTGTCGACTTAACTAGAGTGTGAACACCCCTCAAAATACGTTATACACACGCTCACTTACTGAAGAAGATGGGTGATAAAAACGAGGGAAGAAAACAGGGAGAATCGGTCGTCGCAAAAAGTGTTCTTTTCTCTTTTTCTAAGCGAACTGTGTACACACGCTGCATTGTTGTTAAAAACGAAAATCGCATATATTGTTTATGTCTGTAAAATAGCAGTATTGTAATAAAGAATGTATGTAATAAATACTCTTTCAAAACGAGAGTAATTACGGTTGAAATTATTTTGGTTGATTACGGAATACGTATCAAATAGCAAAAGCATGCCCTCTATTGGAGCTGATTTCTTTCAGGACACAACACGCAGGAAAAACGACAACACACCTAAGGTCGTCTTAGACTGTGGCCCGCGCCAATCAAATTTCCTTGGAGACTTTAAGTTGTTCATTTTGTTTATTCCCTTCAATATCTTTTTTAGCATTGTTACTTTTATTTTTTACTTTACTCTTTCTCACGAACCATTAGTAAAGCAAGGACTAATAGGAACCGCGAATCAACCCTTATTATCTTATAGGCGATGAAAACAATCCGACTTAACGTTCTTGTGTGTTCCGAAATCGGAACCACCTAGGACTATACTTGTGTACGCGTAAAACTATCGGTATTTACCCCGTTACAGTACTATTTATATGTTGAGTAAAAAAAAAAGACTAAACAATATATATCGGAAACTACCCTTTAAATTGTATTACGGTTTAGGCATTAGATATTATAGATATTATTATATGTTGTAAAACTAAGAGATTAACTGTACATATCAGAATCATTTATTCAGAATATAAATATGATAATTTTCTGATAAAATGTATTATATTTTTCCATTTACCCACAGTGTACACCTGTTTTAGTCATCCGCATATAAATTGAAGACGGATTAATCCTCAGTTAATAATTACTTTATCACGTAAGACTTTTACTTGAACAAACGTGGTTTGAAAAAAAGTTCTGTTCAAACTACATACAAAATGCCGTGTTCGACAATAAGTTCTTAGAGAATGTCAAAAGTTACATTAGCCAAAATGATGAGGAAATGATTTGCAATGTTATAGTAATACCGAGTAAGGATTACAAATTACCAAAGAGTTACAAAAACAATCTATTAGTTACAAAATATATTACTAATATATATTTCGTATAAAGTGTATATAAAACTATGTACAGTTTAAGTACAAATTAACCCAGCGACTGTTGACATAGCATTGCATCTAACAAATAAGTATGCTTTCTTTCCCATCACTTTTCACTTCCTACTCTGTACAAAATGATATAAAATTATTTCTCTGCTTTTCATTCAACTGCTAATTCTGTTCCTCGTGTGTTCAAAGATGTTTTTTCTCCTATTTGTATTATGCGAAGTTTATTCCGATTTTTTCAGTTCCACTCCAGAAAACATGAAACTTGTATTCGATTCTTATTTATTCCCTTTTATTTTCAGCGTCCTCAACAATATTGAACAAACACGGAACTGAATCGTCATCACTTTACTAAACAAACTGTTTTCTTTTACCAGTAGCTTTTGTCAAACCTCCATCAAATTATTTGCAAAAAAAAAAAAAAAACTCGGCTAATACTTCGAATCTTCATTCTTTTTGTCGGTGTTATTCTTTCTGAAGCGTTCTTGATCTTCATTGGAATCAACTCCCAAGGTGTTCCCGGCAATGCGCATCGACAGATCACAGTAAAAGATTTAGCAAACACAATAAAAACGATAACGGCTCGCTTGTTTCTTCTGCAAACGGAACTCTCCTGCGATCGAAGTTAACTTTTGTCGCCTAACGAAACTGTCCATTGATTGGATAGACGAAGAAAATGGCTACCGGGTAAACGAATGACAATTCGTTTTTCCGTATCTTTAGATCTGATCTCTCAACGTTTGCTGCAGCTTTTGAAGCTAGGAGCCAAAAAAATAGGTACGTCAGATTCTTTTGTTTTTAATGATATTTTTGTACACATATTCATTTATCTATTATGTTTTCTGTGAGTTTAAAAGCGGGATCGCTTCGATAACAATAGTCTTCATCATTTAAGTGATGTAAAAGTATGTTACAACAAAACGCACGTACAAGATATATATACCGATATATCAATAAAAATGAAAGTGGCTGTCTGCCTGTGTAGATTTCCCTACACAATAACACTGTCAATTTTCATTCTACAGACTCGAAACTTGAAGCATATTTGTAATCCAATTGGAGCTAAAAATTTGGCTGTTAATAGGTTAATGTTAAACAATTTTACCTCTGAAAACTCTACCAAACTCCTCCGCCAAATTTGGGTATAAACAAGTGAAAATTTAAATAAAGGTTTTTTGGGCATGGATTTAACATAATAACTTGTTTGTAGTCCAAAACAATAAATTTTAAGAGGCCATAATAGGGATCACACTTAAAAGAAATTTATCTATGCGGTCTCTACCATATTACTCAGACAATTTCTGGTCTACACATTTGAAATTTTACATAAAAGGTATTCAAAGATAGCGCACGCTTTTTTATCGGTTTGGGTCGAAAATTTGAGCTACCAATATATAAATGTATGCTTGTTTGCATGTCTGCCTTAAAATTTCGACAGAGGCTACGGATGTTCATAAGATCAGTTTCGTTCTTCAGCTCTACCTTTCAGACGACAGCTATCAACAAATTGGCTAAAAACATTAATCTATTCACCCTCAACTGGGAACTTTTCCATAGAAGAGATCGTTTTTTTCGCCGATATTTTCGAAAGTAATCTCCTCCTTCCGATTACTTAGCCTTAATTTAAACATACGTAACTTCCGGTTTGGCGGTGACTGTAATAGCAAAGACGTCACATTTTTCCCGTTGTTTTCCTCCTTCGCGGTAGGAGTTCGGGTTTGACTTCCTACTGCAATTTTATTTTTGCTTAACACACACCTCCAAACACCTGGGCCACGCTGGGCACCCATGTTAGGATATATATATATATATATATATATATATATATATATATATATATATATATATATATATATATATATATATAGCCTTTGAGACTAAACACGACTGGTCGCCACAGTCGATTGAAAATGTCTTTGGGCGACTAAAAGTCGTAAATCACTCGTCAGCTAATCAATATTTTTTTTTAATAAAGAAACGAGAAAAATTCATTTATAATACGACCCTCAGATATGCGGTGACTTAGAATGTCCTATGTCTCATCATTTGTGAATTCTCTAGCTCTGAGACCGTTGGAATGTCGTATTGAAAAAAGAGTGGTCACGCTAAAGCTAAACAAGAGGAAAAATTTACACATTCGACGTGTAGTCACAATTTCCCCTTAATTTAGCTCTATCATTTTGAAATTCATTTAGAAAAAAAATCTTAGACGCAACAACCACATACACTTCATGCTTACAAAAGTACAGATGAATATTTGAAAGAGGAAAAAAACGCATCGTTCCGTCAAGCATCCGAAGAAATGATTCTTATTTCTATGGAACAATAATATGAATTATGCTACATAAAGAAACTGGTGTTGTATTTTAACGTTTTTTTGTAATATTTACTGAAATGTTTGTAGTAATAAAATAGTTGATTTACAAGTGTTAAACTAATATTTTTCTTGTTAGATTATACACACGGTAATTTCTTGAATTGTTGTAAAATTATTTACTATTATTGACTAAAACAAAGATATAAAGTCGGACGAGTAAAAATATTTTGGAACGAGTAAATTTTCCCTCACACTCGATCGGCCGTCGAGTGATTTCTTTTATAAATCTCAAAGGATGTGTATGTATGTATATATATATATATATATATATATATATATATATATATATATATATATGTGTGTGTGTGTGTGCGTGTGTGTGTGTGCGCGCATAATATACAAGATCAGCTTCACTACAATCTATCTTATGAGCTTGTATATTACATTTTAGAATGCGAAATAGATGTGTGGGTCTACTTTATATATATATATATATATACACTTGTGCCCGATATTATTCATACCCCTCGGATCTTTGAGATTTCTATAAGAATATGGCTCAAACCAGAAGGTAGACAATATTAAAGGGATTTCAAACAATAAATCAAGCATAAGCATTTAATTTAAACTCAACAAATAAATAAATTATGCAAGTTTGAAACATTATACAAAGAAAAACAATAATGGCACTAGTTCAAAATTATTCATACCTCTCTTACTAATAGTCAATAGCATGCCCTTTATTCTTAATAACTGCCTGTAACCGTTTGGGATATTTATCAACAAGGTTTTTACAAGCATCAACACTGATTTTTGACCATTCTTCAATGCAGTAGTTCTCCAAATCCCTCAAATTTCTAGGTTTCCGCTTTTTAACCTCAGTTTTCAATATGTGCCAGAGATCTTCGATAGGGTTCAGGTCTGGACTCTGGCTAGGTCATTTCAAAACATTAATTTGATTATCCTCAAACCATTTCTTGACTATTTTGGCAGTATGTTTTGGATCATTATCCTGTTGAAGGACCCAGTTTGGTCCTAAATGGAGCTTCTCCGCATCCTGTCTAATGTTTTTCTTGAGTATCTCCAAATATTGCTCCTTCTTCATGGTTCCATCTATCTTGACCAAACTACCTGGACCACTAGCCGAAAAGGAGCCCCAAAACATTAAGCTACCACCACCATGTTTCACCGTGGGTATGGTGTTCTTTGGGTTGTAAGCTTCTCCTTTCTTCCTTCAAACGTAAGAAGCATCCATATGGCCAAACAATTCAATTTTTGTTTCGTCAGTCCACAAAATACTTGAGAAAACGGACTCTGGAGAATTCACATGGGTCCTAGCAAACTTTAGAAGTGCTGCAAGGTGTTTTCCGGGGTGCAATGGAGTCCTTCTTGGTCTTCTTCCTTTCAGACCATTTTCATGCAGAGTCCTTTGCAATGTTTGCCTTGATATTTTTATGCCAGAAGACTCCAGATTTTCTAAAATGTCCTTATTAGTGGTGGTTGGATTTGCATTAACACTTCTTACAATATTCCTGGTGGCTCTAGCAGACAGTTTCCTTTTTCTTCCTCTACCAATCAAGTTGTTTGTTGTGTGGTGGCTCTGGAATTTTTTGATGATGCTCTGTACTGTTGCTGTAGGGACCTCAAATTTCTTGAAAATTGACTTGTAACCTAAACCATCCTTATGTGAATTCACAATTTTAGTCCTAAGATCATTACTACGCTCTTTTTTCTTCCCCATTCTAATAATTTTTATTCTTTTATTGGTTTTCAGTTGATATCATTTTAATTTCTGAAAAATGCAAAAAACGAAATGAAATTAATCAAAGGTTGTATAAAAACATTCAAAATAAGAATCAAACAGAAAACAAGCAGTCAGAAACTCGATTAATACTGAAAAAATAAGGGGATATGATTATTTTTGAACATTGCAGATTTTATAAATAGCTGTATATTTCTTTTATTACAAGTATCCCGAGATTTTAAAATGACGAAACTGATCAGAAGAGGTTTATTAAGAATATGTATCAATATGGACGTAAACAATAAATTCTTACAAAAGTTACACCTAATAAACTCAATTTTCAAGGGGGGTATGAATAATATCGGGCACAACTGTATATACATATATATATACACACACATATATATGCATATATATACACACACATATATATATATATACAATAAATTCCACAGACAATCCAAATCGCAACCCACAAGAGCCATTAAAGTCGACAAACCGGAAGTCCAAGACTCGAGTTTCGCGCGGTTTGCTTGCTCTGTGTTGGTTAATAGAAATTCTTGTGTGCGGGGCGTTTTCTCAGTTGGTAGAGAGCTTGCCTCGCATACAAGAGGCTATGGTTTCGAATCCTGAGGTCGGATGTGTTTAACTGATGAGCCCAAATGAGTCCGAAACTCGAGTCTTGGACATCCGGGTCGTTGACTGTCATGACTCTTGTGGCTTGCGAGGTTGTTTGGCTGTGGAATTTATTATATACAATCTCTAACATTCTGAAAATCATATATATATATATATATATATATAACTACTTAATTTACTCACATAAAATAAATATACGAAAGTATAGATTTACGCTAAAACTTTAAGTATTTACTTCAAAAGTGATCAATACGTAGGTAGAGCTAGTTAGTAATTTATAAAATAAATATGGCGATAAAGCTACACTGAATATTGCGCGTTTCATCCACTTTAGGACGCATAAGACTGAAGAGTCCTAGAGTGGACGAAACGCGGAATATACAGTGTAGATTAATCGCTATATATATATATATATATATATATATATATATATAGATAGATAGATATATAGATATATATATACATATATATATATATGCATAGATCATCGTATAACGATTAGATCACTTTTTGAATGACGTAATGCACATTTAAATTAAAATGTTTAAAATTCAACGCTATTACACGCGGTTAATTGTAGCCGAATGGATACGGTCTCCGCTAATCGAGCCGGAGGTGTCTCGTGTTTCGACGTTCGAATCGTTCGGCTGGTGTTAATCGTGACACCCTGAAATGAAGAATCCCGAAAGGATGAAACACTAGTGTCTGTAGGTATTTAATTATTATAGTAAATATATATATATATATATATATATATATATATATATATATATATATATATATATAGTCACGTTTACGCGCCGGTTCCCGTCAGATCACCGAAGTTGAGCCTGGTCATTTCTAAAATGGGTGACCAATTTGGAAAGTACAAGTGCTGTACGTAGGAGGAAGTCAACACCTCCTTGCAAAACCCTAACATCGCATCTCCCCTATCGGGGATATACATGCTACTGGGGACCGCGTTTGAATTTCACACTCCCATGAAAATTCCTTCGGAGGAAGCCGGTTTAACCATGAATATATATTGATATTTTTCATTTCATTTGGTGTCTTTTAATAACTGCTGTTGATATTTTCGTAAGTAATAACCTGTACGTTTCAGTTGACGTCTTTATTTGCCCTATATTTTGGCGCCTTTTAACGTCATCTTGTCTGGGTCATTTTGACATTGGCTTTTCTATTTTATATTTTATTCAATACCCATTACATTTTTTTTCTTTTATTCGTCACACATTTTTTCTCTCTTTGTCTTCTTCGCTCATTTTTCTGTAGTAAGCCTTTCCTCGATAGCCGAATTTAACGCATATCTTATTTTTCTTTTAATAATGTTATTGGAATTCTTTCCCCTTTTCCTTGTACCTATTTGTGAATTATTCCACGTAGTTTGGCTTTTTGGATTATTTTGGACGATCTTTCAATTATGCGATTCCTTTGCATTTTACTTGTGCGAATGGAAATTTAACTAACTTTCTTGATTTGCATTTTTGGTTTTTACCGTCATTGGATACTTTACATTTCTCCAGACTATACATTCACGTGAAATCACTTTTTGCTTAGCCCTTTTCCCTCTACTTCACTTTTTATTATCAAGTAAGATCTTTGACTTACTTGTTATTTCATTAAATACTTTTGCATGCAAAATCTGATCCCGCATGTTGCTAAATCCTACCCTCTAATGAGAAGAAAAGTATTTCTTCGAAACCCGCGTTTAAGGACTCTCCATTTATTAAGTGTGCCCTTTTCAAATTAAATATGTTTTAACTCTTTTTCAAAGTGTTTAACATGTTTTATTAACTATTTACTCTTATATATATATATATATAGAGAGAGAAGGAGAGAGAGAGACTGAAGCATATATAATCATTAATAAAAATTTGTATGCAGAAGAAAAGGACCGTTTTTTTTTTAATTTTGTAAGTAGTGTATATTAATTTACATGAGGTATTTTAAAAATAATAAATAATTGATAACTTTTAAAACAATGCCATGTAAAATAACCTCTAGTAAAAAGACAACATAATTATCTGGCTCACTCGTTTGGTAGAGAAAACTGTATAAGAGCATTTTTTTTTTTTTACAAATAGTATTTCTGTGGTAAAAGAAATGTTATTTTTCCTGGCACATTTCTATTAATGTTTTTTTTTTTGTAGTTACTATTTACTTATTCATCAAAGTTCAAATGAAGAGGATTTTTTTTTTACTTTTTATTTTACAATGATGAAGGATAAAGAGGACACTATTTAAAATATGGAGGTCAGAAACTATGAAAGACTACATTCCTAATTTATAGTTAAACTATGATTTAAAATGAAGATAGTGTGTATGAGAGGGTTGTGAAAGGTTTAATAATATTTAACTTGAAATATAATAAGGTAGATGCAAATATAATTAAGTAATTCCATGAAATATCGAAATAAGTTTAAAATTAGAGTATATTTACATAATGCATACTCAAAAATGTTTGATTTAAGAAATTGATTGTTTAAAAAAATCAGTTTTAAATATAATTTATATATATTAATATTTTATTTAAGATGAAAGAAACATACAATATAAACAATTGATTATCCTCTTTTTACATAATTTTTTTGAAAAATACATATTAACTGTTGATAAAAACATGTTAAATTTTCGTATCCAGCATTTGTATGATTTATTAAACATTTAGTATTACAAAACGGGGTTTTATATAAATGTATTGTTCCAAAACTTTTGAGTGTCGGCAATTTCATCGTTTATTTTTAATTAAAGTAAAATAGACAAGACTAAAATAGAAAAATTTGAATGTATTAACATAACTGCTTTGTTCACTGAAAGCATTGTTTTATTTAATTAAATGACGAGATTCCGTTATTTAAGACTTCATCTACAGATTTGATAGTTAAAAAAACGATATGATTTGCGGTTAAAAATAATTGGAAGAATATTGATATTTTGAATGTTCATATATGGTATGAAAATTTATTAGTATCTGCATGTCAATCCCGGCTAAAGTGCAGATTAATTAACAACATATACCTTGTAAACAAAGTGAATAAACAGCAGGTGTAAACACAATTGAATTATATAATCCACACACGATCCTACTGGAATTTTACTTTTTCAGATTTTATTTTCAGGTTTTATTAGATAAGCAAACATAAAACCAAGGCAATACTAATGCTAGATAAAAAAATCCCATTTTTTATCAATAGGTACCCTGTATTATTTCAGCAATCGAGATATATAAATCCTATCGCGACCAGATAGCAGTAATAAAGTATGTAAAAAAAATAGGGCATTCAATTGTTTATATTGTATGCTACTTTCGTTTTTGATAACATATTAAACTGATTTTTTGTGAGAGTGCATGAAACTCGACATTATGTTTTAAGTAGAATTTACATTTTCTTCATGACGTTTTAGCATCAAATAAACTTGACGTACAACATTTACCTTAGCGAAAGTTTTTCTATCAAGAGTGCACGCTCAGAAATAAAATTCCAAAAAAAAAATCACATCTTGGAAACAGATTCTGCGCGTTATGTATATATATATATATATATATATATATATATATATATATATATATATATATATATGTGGGTGTGTGTGTGTGTGTGTGTGTGTGCGTGTGTGCATATATATATGTACATATATATGTATATTTATATATACATATATAATGCGCAAAATCTCTCTCTCTCTCTCTCTATATATATATATATATATATATATATATATATATATGAATATGTTGAATATGAAGACTAGTGGCACACATATGCAAATATGTTTCAGTTACCACCCTACTAGGGAAAATCACATCATCATGTCTAGAAAATCTACGAAAGTATCAGTCAGAAACATTACCTTTTTATATTAAAACCAATCTATAGGATTATATCATTACCAAGGGTGAAAGGGGTAACCAGATAAAATAAGCGATCACATTTTACAAATTGATGTGGGATCACCCAATATAAGGATCTGTTTAGAAGATGTAATGGGGCGGAAAGTAATACAATTGTATTTAGTTTTTTATGATATGTTTTGATTGTTGTCCGTGTTAATGCTATCTTAACTGTTCACTATTCTTGACTGTACCTGGATTTCTTATTCTCTAATTAAAAAATTCCTACGAAATTCGCGTTAATACTGACTTCTGATGATTTAGTCTATTCATGGCATGTGCTTTAATAAGTATATCTTCGTCAAAAGCCCACATAACAAGACAAAGAGGAGTCATATATTTTCAAAAGGAATGCGAATGTCTAAATCGGCCATCTTGTTTCGTATCTGCATAATTAAAAGAATCAATGGTGCTGGACTTTTTGTATAAATCCTTTCATTGGTAAAAAAAGTAAATGACGCGTATTTAGTTGATTGTTTTTGAAATGAATTCTTGATTTCATTTCTTTTATATTGTCTTTTATGCTGTCTATCAATTTCAATTGTTTATTAGAATAACGAAACCATATGTTTCTCCGTTCAACTCTTTATTTATTCGCTTTAAATATTTGTAATTCTAATTCTGTTATACCCAAACAAGCGTTTCTGTTTCATATATGTAAGCATGTTTTATCCATTATTAAAGCTAGTTTGTATGTTTAAGTCTATGTGGGATACTGGCTGACGTATGTGTGCTACCTATTTTAGTGTCTGCCGTATAATTATTATCTATCCGTCTTGTTAAGTTTGAATTGAGAAATATATGTTATTTTAATTTCGTTGCGGTTTAATTAAAATTGCGCAGGGAAATAATACCTATTGACAAAAATGTTAATATTTTGTTCCAAGAGTAGATTAAGTGTTTATGAGTGTATTGACTCTAAGCCGTTAAGTATTACATTGTAGTGTTTACATGTAAATGCTTACATTCACAAGGAAACAAAGGAAAGGAAGTAATCCAGCTCATTTTCCAGTTGAAATAACATATATTTATTTAGATATATATTTATTTTGCGTCGAGAATAATGCCTTGTCTCTTGTTTAAATGTCTGTTCGTGCTCTAATAAGACTCTGTCGTGTTGAACACGTATTACTCTGGCGTTATTTGCCGATGTGCGGTTTAGAATACGTATTTGCCAGTCGCATTTGGGCTCCGTTCTTTTACTGCTTAATCAGTTTTCTATTTTATATTTTTTCATTCATTCTTCATTGCTGTGACGTTACTTCGCACATGGTCCAATCATATGCATAGGTTGGCTGTTGCTACTACTGCCGTACGCGTATAGGCACTCTCTTACTCTACAATTATTTGACTTGCGTGATGTAATTGATTACCCTAAAATGCATAGCTAAAATTTTGAAATAACATTTAGAGTCTTAATAAAATATTAAAAATGACAGAATCCGCATAACTATTTAAACCTCATTCAATTGGAACATATTAACGATCATCGTATTGGTCTTTATTCAACGTGTATATTTTTTTATTTTCTAATATGTCGTCCTTTTAGTGGAATTCTTTACTGAGAAAAACCAGGGAGATAACTCACAAAGATTTACAGGTTTAAAATCAAATTGGGCTAGGTACGTTTAAAGAGCGCGTGCTCTAATAAACCAATGCTATCGGAATTTAAGGTGTATGTTATAGCAAATCCAGCATAGAACTATTAGAAAAGCGTTGAAATCATTGTGTCACTCTAGAATGAGATAACGTTATGAATAAGTTCGAATTCTGTATGGAAGATATTGTTTATTGCTTAAACTCCTGTTTTTTTTTTAAATAAGTTAAGTACATACTCATGAGAAGTACAGAATTTAAATATAACATTTTGCGTTTAAGAAAAAATATGAGCTAGAATTACTGTTTAGATATATTTTGAAAAA
Organism: Euprymna scolopes; assembly: GCF_053919585.1. Taxonomy (NCBI): domain Eukaryota; kingdom Metazoa; phylum Mollusca; class Cephalopoda; order Sepiida; family Sepiolidae; genus Euprymna; species Euprymna scolopes. The sequence continues at coordinate 42,168,729 of NC_136515.1, read as the reverse complement.
AAACGCACTGTAATTAAACATTGTTGAAGGCCAACTGAACGCATAGACGAACATATATTGAGTATAGAATATTGGAAATGTGGAAAGTAAACAGTATTTCTTTATTTCCCCCTGTTAAACAATAAAGTAATATGATCAGAATTTTATTTTCGAACACATAACGAAAAAAGTTATCCGTTACTTAGTTATAATTTGATTTTGGCTTAATGTTATTCCCCCCTTCTTCCTTAATAAAATCGATGACATAACTTTTATATGAAAATATACTACACTTGTCAAGAGGAAACCTGACATTAATCGAAGGAACGCACTTTTTTATAGCAAATACACAGTAGAAGTCATGTTTTTAATCCTGGTGATTTTAGCGTATTGTACACATACAAACGTTTTCGTCTTCCATTTTTCACGAAAACGTAACAAACCCAAACCATTCTAGTCTCTACATGCATATTATTTCCTAATAATATTAATAATCTGGTGGGATTGCGCGTATATTTTTTAACAAATCATTATTCCTAATGCTGTACGAGTTATTTATAGCAAACACATGTAATGTTTATATTGCATTCCCTGTTTTTACATGTTACTTTCTCCCGAGTCTTTGAATCTTTCTATAAAAGAACAGCCAGTCGAATACCGCAAACTGGAAACTGCCAAGTCTCGAAGGAATGCATGTATGATAGTTTTTTTCCGGATTCTGAACGAACTACTAAAACAAAAGATAAACAGAATTTTCTACAGAAATAATAATAGAGTAAATAAGCAGGTGCAGAACTACGTGTATGAAAATATGCACTGAAAGGGAAAGAGCCCTGAGAAACAACAAAATAATAACCGGTTTTTAAACAATGTGGATAATTTTAACGCGTCAACTGACAGATTAGATTCACAACTCCGTTAACAATCATTGACTATTTCGCTTTGAGGAAAAGATTGAATCCGGGAAGGAAATGGGACAGCCGCGTGATTAATCATATATATAATAAACGTGAATAAAAAAACAGCAGAAAATAGTATGTAGATATTTCATGTATTTACTACGAGAAGGACTACGATATTGATAATTTAATTATTTAGAACGTACAATATATCCTATAAGAGTATCTTTATTATAAAGAAAAATAATGTAAAGATAATAGATGGAACTGACAAATCAGTGAGAACACTTGACTAAGATAAGAATCAAGAAGAAAATATAATCTTAGGAGTCTCCCAAGCACCAGTACATTTTATATATATATATATCTGATGATATTCTCATTACATAGACTAAAATTGTGTTGCCGGATACGCGATTACAGCTGCGGAATAAAGAACGACTTACCCCATGTGCAAGGAAATCTTAAATATATCAAGAAATGGCAAAAATATCCCCAAACATCTGATAAACACTTAATAATCGTACGTCAAAGCATTACAATTCAGTTTCGAATAAATAGGTATGCGGTACTAGAAATTAAGGGAAAGAAACTCGAAGAAAGAACTGACCATGAATTGCCCAATCTAAACAAGAAGGGGGCGCTTTTCAAATGTTGGTCTTAAAAGTGTTGTAAGATCTTTAAGCAGATACAATAAAATCGTCAAGAATTAATTTAAAAATTTGAAAAGCCAACAAGAATCAATAACCAACAAGAAACTCATAGAAACACAATTATATTATGAACATCCACCAAAACTAATAAACACCTTGATAGTATCAGAACAAAATACTCTATTATGTGTCTTGAAGAGATCACAGAGACATTGATCACTTGACAGAATACGCTACAGATACAAATCAAGATACTACACTACTAAACGTTAAATGCAGTGAGAATAAATGTATATAGTAGACTGCATGTATGATACGATAATAATGTGAAGAATACGTAAAAACACGGAAAAATTGAAGCAGAGCATAAGGCGAACAGATCTGTAAGCAAGTAAACGAGAAACAAATGATACGTAAACAAAAATAAAAAAGAGATACAGTTATATAGATACTTTAAAAATGACTAATACGTCCTATGGTCCCATTGCATGTAGCTAAACCTGACTCTGAAACAGAAGAACTGATTATATCGAAGCTAAAAAGAGAAAACTCAAGCAAAGTGTAAGCATCACTCTATAAAGAAAGAATGTAACTATAAGTGATATGAATAGAGAATATATAAAAAAGCGACCTTATAAATGCAAAAATAGGCAAGGATGTGTGAACGTAGTTTATGCAAACGAATAAATTTGAAAAACGGAGAAAAATGGGAAAGGCACAAATTGAAGACTATTGCGAAAGGAAAATGACAAAATCTTTGTGGGACTGTATGTATACACAGATAAATTAAACCAAGAGATATAACATAATAATAGATAACTAGACAAATTATAGATTTTTTTTCGTCTAAGCAGACTAAAAAGTTGAAATGCCGACACAAAATATCATGGAAAGTTTATGCATTTACCTAGAGGACTATATTGGATATTCAACATGATGGAAATAAATGTAATACAAATAATTGTTAGAGCACTGGAACTAGCCCAGGAAAATATGAGGAAAGACGAGGAGAAATTGGAATCAAAGGAAAACCTGAGATTATATACCAACAAACCATTGAATACCGATCTTATCCGCTTTACTAGCAACACTAATAACTATATTGGAGTTGTAAAAGTGACCGAAAATTAAAACATAAACAGGACCATAAGTAAACCTGTGAGAACTAAAATGGCAAGAAATCATATAATGTGATTTTTCCTTCTCCAAATAGTTGTGAGGTGTCTTGGAGAATAAAAATAACTAATTTTGAGAACAATAAAAATCATATAATGCATTGCCACGAAGAGTAGTGATATTTTTTAGGGATCTGAAGGGGTTCTTTCTATAAAAATCCTAAAAAAAAAACAATGACTTGTGTCAGAGAGAAACCAATACTAATATAGTGTTGCAATAACGAAAAGTCATTTGCTATTATGTCAAGATAGGTTTATTGTACTGGAAATTTGTCTAGACCTGTTATTACTCAGAGTCCAGGAAACACAGCCAGTTGTTAATAGTGAGCAATCCCTGATAATGATCACTGGGAGAACCCCTAATAATAATAATTATATTCTGAACAACCTTCTCTAAAATATTTTGGTTGGAATTTATCGTGAAATGTGAAGTATAAATGGTAAAACTGATGAAAGAGAATGGGTTTTCACAACTACAAAAGAATGAAAATCATGAGAAATCTGCTTTCAGATCAAATTGACGTGATAGCACACGCTACACTGCGGAAATTCAAAGTTCTTGTAAAACCATACAATCGATGTGCAACGGTTTGGAGTAGAATCAGTGATTCTTCTCAGTTAAGAATTCCACTAAAAGGACGACGTATTGGAAAATGACTTCCAACATTTATTCTATGACGATAGTAAGAGAGACATCAAAACGAGAGAGAAAAAAAAACAACATCTATACCCTGATATTAAAAATGTGGATCACCTTCAACTAAATTTTGTAGATAAATGTGTGCTCATTACAAGTTACAGAAAAGTAACAGATAAATATGCCGGATAAATAAGACGTGAAGGAAAAAACAAAAAAGAACAACATACATATTTCCAAGAAGACCTATAATGATTTCCGAAAAAAATAAATAAGTATAAGAAAGAAGAAAGGAAAACACTACTTATAAACGATAGATAAAATTGACAAACAGTATAGTATGTAAAAATATCGGACCACTTCTAATTTGAGTATCAATAGTGAAAAAGAAGCTGAACGTCAGTTTACTTTTAAGACAATTTGTTGGAAAATCAAAAGAAAAAACAGACAACATGGGAATCAAAACACACAAACTTATCGGAAAAATGATGAAATATAAAAAAAAAGCAGCAGAAAACCAAATAAACAATAAGTTCTTCTCGGTCTTTATCGCCCGCCTTCCGTAACTTTTTTTTACCGTTCACCAGCAAATGAGGTTAAACGAGTGCAGATTCTTTATTGCCAAATAATTTGCAAACAAAACCTGCGGAAAAAAAACAAATTACTGATTGTTATTCTCCGAGTAAAAACCGTTGGTTTATTTAATTCTTAGTCTGTTTGTTTATTTTTTTCTACAACGCCATGAAAACGTGGGGTCCTTTAATTTAAAAGCAAAATCTGGATGTCATGGAGAAACGTCCACACCGATTTAGCACGAAAATCTCAGACGAAAAGATGTATACATGTGAGGTTTAAATATTCTATTATATATTGCAGTTCATAAACAAAACATTGTTAGTCGCATATTTTTTCTAGGCATCACTAAGTGATTCTCTCAGACAGACGAAATGCCAATTTCTAACCAATTCGATCACACCCCAGAAAGAGACGAAGTTGAGATAAAATATTTGTAGGCAGAAATATATTTATTATTATTCCTTTTTATGGTCATATTATGACTATTCCCGTTTATTAGAAATGCTTATATACATATTGTGGTACATTGGCGTTTATATTTTAAAACAATATGACAATCATTCATCTACAAATACATTTCTATAACTTTAGGCGCAATTAAAATGCGAAACATTTATATAATATCAGAGTTCAGCGAGGAAAATTATTCCACAAAATAAAGCAAGGCAAATGGAAACATAACGATCCTTGATAGCCTTGTATGAAGAAGCTGAAGGAGCATACAAGTATTTTTCTAATCCTTTCGTTCGTAAATTGTTTTAGTTTTTATTAATGTTTATTTTACGAAGCTAGTTGTCACGCAAAATATTTACGTAGCTAAGTGTAATTTGTGACTTGACTCTGAGTGACAAAAATCACGAGTAATTTTCCAAACCATATCTCCTTCTACAGAGCAGCATTTTCAATAGAATTCTTGCCGATAAAAGTTGATGTCTTTATCTAGAGCTTAAGACAGAATAAAACTCTCTAGTTGACTGTGTTCTCGGAATTCTTCCACCACAGATGTTTGTAGGTTATCATTTGCCGATGTTATATATATATATATATATATATATATATATATATATATATATAAATATATATATATATATATATATACATTCGTGTACAATATATTTGTATAGCACTATAATATGTACATTACTGTAATATATATATATATATATATATATACATTCGTGTACAATATATTTATATAGCACTGTAATATGATAATTAGTGACACCATGTATTTAAATATTAGTTTAAATAAAATGTGTTTTGTTCGTTCAAGTGAGTTAATCATGTTTATCAATAATGAATGAACAATCGTAGTATTGTATGCGTTTTATTATGCACAGTTTGTAATACATGCCCCGAACTATAATAGAAAAGAACACATAGATTAGTCGAGAAAATGCATCTATAATTATATATACCGTATATTTCGGTGTATAAGACAACCGTAACATATGACGATGTACAAAATTCTCACAAATTCTAACAAATTTATCTCATATTGGTTGTAAACGACGACTGCTAAATCACGAAACAATGTTCGTTTAACGAAGGCTAAATACTGCAACAGCCGGTATCTTATGAAATATTGGTTTTTGAAGATGATTTTTTAAAACTTTAGGGTCGTTTTGTACACAACAGTATAAGGTATATGTATATATATATATATATATATATATATATATATAATTTAGAACGCGAATCAAGACTGTTTATAAATAATTTGATTCTTATTACCTATGGAAGTGATTGCATGGTTATAGTGTTGCTGAAGTGCACAACCCTGATTTGAAAAACGTAGATGGAATCAACGATGTGATTTTTGTTATTTTCATAAACCTGTACTTACATTACCACTACTAATAAAATTAATACCCATTTATTTTCCAACAATTTTTCTTCAAAATCTTTGGATTCGGCATTAAATAACCTGAAAAGAGTTGATATGCCGTAAAACAAAAACAATACCCAACCAAACATACACACACACACGCACACACACACACATATATATATATATATATATATATATATATATATATATATATATATATACATAATGACATAATGATGTTGACACACATGCTCTAGTTAAGATATCCGAAATAGAGCAATGATAAGCATAGAAAGCAAACGATGGTCATTATTTGGGTATATTATACAGTGAATGTATTTCCTCGAGACCTAAAATTTTCGAGATTAATGTTTTTATGGAAGGTTTGCAATCACTTGCAGAGGTGCATAGTTAATCTTGTTAAAAACACACATTTTAAATAAGGTAAATTATGATGGAAAACGTGAGGTATAATCTCTAACTGTCCATGTTAATTATTTGCATTAAGTGGATTTGGAAGGTATTTACAAAATTTTCTATTAATTAAAACAAAATCTTTATCACTATAAATAAATCATCTTTGTTGTTTTAAGAACATGTAGTTGTTGTATGGAACATAGTCGTTGAAAAAAGTGGGACGTTATATTTTGTACTCTATGTATCAGTAGGCGTATTAAAAATATACTATACCAACACCTAAGGCGTACACACAACGCATATATATATATATATATATATATATATATATATATATATATATGTCTGTGTGTGTGTGTATGTGTGTGTGTGATAATGTGTCTTAGAGCGGAGACTTTAATTCAAAGTGCTTTGTAAATGAATAGAACGTTTATCAACATTTGGCATTGGTTTATTTAAAGGAAATGTGTCGCTTAACTTAAAATGGGTGATACTTTATTTACGTTTCTCTAAAGCTTAGCCTCTATTATGCACTGTTTTTGATGAAGGTAATTTTTTAATGTTATAGTTCTTGCAGGATCAGAAAGTCAGTTTCATTTCTACCAAGAACAAATGACAAAAATTACTAATTTAAGATTAATTATGCTTGCAAGAAATCTTACTAAAATAAAATGTTCTGAAGTTTTTATTAAAAATGTTAATATATATATATATATATATATATATATATATATATATAATAAAATAAAAATTACAATTGAATTTACCAAAATGATTCAAGAGGGTAAAATTAAAGTATATTATGAATATTAAAGAATTAATATTTATAAAGTTATCTCAGCCTGATGTACAATCTCGATAAAACCAAATAGGAGATAAAGCTTATAATACGAGCAAACAGTTAATAAAACATGTTAAAAACACTTTGAAATGAGTTAAAAACATATTTAATCTGAAAAGGAAACACTAGATAAGTGGATAATCCCTTATCCGCGGAGTTTAGAAGAAATTCTTTCCTTCTCATCAGAGGGTAGGAATTAGCAAAATGCTGGATAGGATTTTGCATGCAAAAGTATTTGATGAAACAGCAAGTCAAATATCTTGCTTGATAAGGAAAGCATTAAAAACTGTCGTTATAAAACGAGTCAGTAGATAAAAGAGGACGTAACGAAGGTCATTGACACGCACACATAAGAGGCTTTACATAGGAAATACCCGTGGTTTGAACAGTACAACAATGCAGCAAAGATAGGGACTACAGTTTCATGTTTGTTTTATCAAGTAAAATTCCCAGAAAAAAGTGATGACGCTTATTGAGACTCCACCCACACACACACACACACACACACATATATATATATATATATATATATACACATATATATATACATATATACATACATGTATATACATACATGTACATATATATATACACATATTTATACATACATATATATGCATACATATATATACATATATATATACATATATATATTATATATATTAATACTAGCTGTAGCCTGCCACGCGTTGCTGTGGCTCAATTTCGAATAATGGAAAATTCTAATAAAAACAGAAAATGCATGTTTCGTATGTTCATAGTACAGCGATCCACTCCAAAAAGTAAAATAAAAAAGGCGAAAATGGAAAAAAATGGTACTCTTACAGAATTGGATCCTGATCCTCGGGATTACCGTAAATCATGGCTTGGACTCGACCAACAATCAGTGGATAAAGATGAATGTAGCCAAAATGTTGAAATGCTAAACGTACTGGATAATTGTTTAGTGATTTTATGAAATGTAAAATGTTTAATCGGCTCGAAAAACAGAAATGGTTACAGACTCTGTTGAATACGTTTGGGAAAGTAAGTTGAAAAATTATAAAATACAGTGTAAAACCCCCACCGAATACATGATACCATGACATAGGCTGACATAATCGGTGGGTTTGTGACAGTATTTTGTATATTTTTTTTTTTTTAGTTTAAACACACTTTCTCAAATTTAACGTAATCAACAGTGTTTGCCACAATTTGCATCTTTCAAATACACCGGTAAACACTGTTTTTCGAGCCGACTAAACGTTACATTAAATGAAAAGGGTTTGTATTACTAAACACAGATACAAAGAAGTTGTCAAAAAATAAGTATATAACAAATAAATTTAATCAAGGGCAAGAAAAGTAAATGTTCTACTTAACTGGATAACATTGTAGTGGTTTTATGTGATGTATAATGTTTACTCGGTTCAAAAACATGCATTGTTTATCGGTATATTTGAAAAATACAAATGGCGGCAGACTGTATCGAACACGTTAAGTTTGAGGAAATTTTTGGAAAATGAGTTTAAACTAAAAAAACTATACAAATACTGTTATGAACTAACTCAATATATGTTACTGTGACGTGGGCTGACATATAATCAGTGGTTTTAAACTTGTGCTACTTTAAGGCCCGTCTCATGTTCGTATATAACGAACTATATTATTATAGATTTCAGTGTACTAAAAACGAATCTGCAAACCGTTTCCGTCGCAAAAAGAAAGTTTTCATGATATGAAGAAATTACTTTTACGAAAAATGGGTGATAACTATTCAATGTAAATTTAACTTAGAATGAGCACCCACTTTCATACCACTTGGGAGAGGGGGATTTTTCTGTGTGTGTCTTGGCTAAAAAAGTTTTTTTTGTTTGATTTCTTTTGCATGGTAATAACCCCTGGATTCTGGAACTATTTCCCATTTCACAGCCGTAGCCTTTGTTTATGCTTCGCGCGAGCATAAACGGAAGCTGTTTAGCCTAGAAACATGGGAAAAATCCAGCCCTCTCTCAAGAAAGCGGGGGCTTATTTTAAGTTGAATTTACATGGAAAAGTGATCGCCTACTTTTCGAAAAAGTAATTAATACCATAATAACTAATTTTTTTTGCGACGGAAACGGTTTGCAGATTCGTTTTTAGCACACCGAAATCTTAAACTTTTTTTTTTGTTATATACGAACGTGAGACGCACGGCCGTTTATGGAAAATGTTATCAAAAATTCGGGGGAAAATAGTTTTCAATAAAAACAGCAAATGAATTCGATAGAAAAAAATGGATGCTATTTTAAAAAAAAATTTGTGTGTTTCTTGGCTAAAAAGTTTGTTGTAAAATTTCTTTTGCATTTTGAAATTTAAACATTTAAACATTTTTTTTGGGGGGGGCTTTCTTTCTACCCTTGGAAAATCCTTTAAAATTTAAAGGATTTTCCAACTGTTAAAAGAAAGCCCCCCGCCAAAAAAAAAAAAAAAACTCTTGTCCACAAAGAGGGTGATCATTTTACGTTAAATTATTATGGAAAAGTGATTCTCAACTATTTTACACTAACCTTTCTTCATATCTTGGAAACTACTCGTTTGCCTTAATTATAAATGTTATTTTCGTTTTCAGCGGCCCCGAAAACTTATAAAAGTGGTTATTATAAAGGAATTTTCGAAGGTGGAGTACTTCTTAATATTTACCTTTTTTTTCCAATAACATAATAAATTAAGAATTAGAAAAATTTATTTAAAGTAGGCTTTTAAAAATAAAAAAATAAGATAACCAAATGGTGCCAGTGAACTTATTGATCCGCGCTATTTTATAAATCGTATTTGCATGTTTAGTTTTATGATATGTTCTTTTTATTCAATTGTAGGGCTTAAGTGCATATATATATATATATATATATATATATATATATATATATTAAAATATAGGGGATTTTTTTTACCCATCTATTAATTAGATAGTTAAATGTTGTAATTTGAAAGTCGTCAACATTTGGTGCACGAGAAAGGCGCATTTCTACCGGTAATGAAATATGGCGTACAGTCTTGCAGTTACGAAAAATATTTTTTATTTTATTCAATATATTTTTATAATTTGCGATCTTAACGATCTTAATTGAGTTTAATAAGATGCAATCATTCCTTGACTTTACACATAAATTTTCTGAAAATTTCAATTGAATTGGTAATGTAGAAATATAGTTTTATGGACTTTGAACGAACCAAGAATTACATTTATATATATATATATATATGTATATACGAGGAGCCACCAATAAACGTCGATATTCGTGTATATATATATATATATATATATATATATATATACATATATTTATATAAAATAGGTTAATAAATTCCAACGAAAGAAAGATGTATGAATATATTTAATGAAATACCAAGACACGGAATAATAAAATAATGTTAAAAAATACACATTGTTGGTGACTACTCCCTTATTTTAATATATATATATATATATATATATATATATATATATATATATATATATATATATATATATATAAGTCAAAGATCTTACTTGATAAACAAAAACTGAAGCAGAGGGAATATGCTGGAGAAAAAAGTGATTACACGTGTATATATATATATATATATATATATATATATATATATATATATATATATATATATATATACGTGTAATCACCTTTTTTTTCTAATACACAGGAAAAACAAGGAATACTATATTGATGTCTTACGGAAATTTAGAAAGACGTCCCATCGGAAGATGCTATCGTCCGTTAAATCTGATTAGTGACATTTAAACAAGGAGAATGCGCCAATCCACGACTCTGTTCGTATCAAAAAATATAATATATATGTATATATATATATATATATAATATATGTATATACGTGTAATCACCTTTTCCTTCACCATATAATATTATATATATATATATATATATATATATATATATATATATGTTTATACGTATAATGATATTTTCTTCGCCATATTCCCTCTGCTTCACTTTTTGTTATCAAGTAAGATCTTTGACTTATTTGTAGTTTCATCAAATATTTTTGTATGCAAAATCTGATCCCGCAATTTGCTAATTCCTACCCTCTGATGGGAAGGAAAGAAACTCCGCGGATAAAGGACTATCCACTTATCAAGTGTTTCCTTTTCATATTAAATATGTTTTAACCCTTTTTACAGTGTTTTAACATTTTTTATTAACTGGTTGCTATTTTATATATATATATATATATATATATATATATATATATATATATATATATATATACACATACATGTAGTTATGGTTAAAATATTTTTCATTTATTACGTTTTCCGACCATTATATTAATGAAGTTTGCTCTATGATAAATTGGCAACATGACATACGCAAATAAATTACAAAATAACTATATTATACATTACAAAATTTTGTTCATAGTCAGAAATTGTTCAATAAATATAGTCTTGGAATTATGAATATATCTTTTTTGCCATTAATTAATATACATATATGTATATATATATATATATATATATATATATATATATATATATATATATATGTATATATATTCACATATAGACATATATATATATTAATATATATGCATATTAGTATATATATATATATATATATATATATATATATATAAATACTGGTAATACTAATATATATATATGCATGCATATAAATATATATATATATAATATATATATATATATATTATATAAATATATATATATAATATATATATATATATATATATATTATGTGTGATATTTTAAGAGAACTCAATAACGTGTAAGAAGCATTTTGTCAAAAAACAGAATGAATTTAACCCGAGGAATGATAATGAAATATGTAAGCAGATATTTCGAAATGTCATGAAACGAAACTTGAACTTTAATAATAGAATACTCAACTCGAACAAAATAAACTGAAGGGATTTTTGTTTTTGCTCGGTTTTCAATATTAATTAACAAGGCATTTCCAAACAGTTACAAACAAAAAGCAAAATAAAAAACAAGTCTTTTGTATAGGTGCAAATAATAAAGTGTAACATACGTTATTTTAAATTAGAAAAACGGAACAGTATTTTCGTTTCAAAATGTCAGCTAAAATGGAAATATCAATGCGTACAAATTTTCTCATCATACAGAAAACATTTTAGGGAAAATACACAAGAAAGTTCAAGGAGAGGAACAGGATTATCTTGAGAATTTACTGTTATTTCTCTTACTAAACCACCACATTTATCTATATATTTGAAACAATATTAATATAAATACAATGCAAGGATACAGATTTTCTTTAAATGAGAACCTGAATACGTGATAAAAATTGGCTGTTTATATTTTCGTTTTATATACGTAAATCTTATTAGTATTAAGAATTCTTGTCGATTCGCGTGTTACGTTTTTACTTACGAGTGCTCAATAAACAAAATATTTCAACGGGCTTTATATATACATGGAGGAGTGTGTATACGAGATTTTAAATTTCATAGATATTTCTAGTTTTTGTGGTTGTATACGTGGTTGTTATCACCCTTGGTTTTCTCGATTATATCGTCTGTTGAACTTGCGGAATACACGTTTCACACCAGATAGAGACAAGACATACGTTCGCTTAGTTTAATCAAGGTTCTCTAAGAGAACATTTACTAAAGATGGAAGAGCTTAAATGTAATTCTGGCTGTTAACTACCTAAACCTCTTTTAAATAACCAAACGTTTGGCATGTGGGCGGACCGACATAGAAGTAACATTCGCTGAGATTATCAGTAAGAAAAATTTTATTGAATTATAATTTTTTCCCGTGACTTTATTCTAAGGAACCTTACATCTTAAATGAAGAAAATAATCGAAAAAAATCCCTAAAAGCAAGTCGTTTCGATAAATGTATGTTAACACCGAAAAAGAAATAAACAAAAAAACGGTTATAACATTTAATAATTTTTCCATTGGCGATTTGCCGTTTGGAAATAATTTGAATTTAACTACTAAAAGTCTTTCAAGATGTAACAACAAGCGTCCGATTTAAAATTTACGCTAACCAGCGTAATTTTCACAATATTACAGATTCACAATCGTCGTCAATAAGAACATAGTTTTTCTTTACTCAACGAGGACTTAATCCCAAGGATTTTAACATCCAAAAATGAAGAAAAAACAGAAATAACTGTAAAAGTAACAGTCTTCTATATTACGGATGGGTCATTACAGAACGTCTCATACGAAGAAATAGGATTTTTACATTTAATAATTTTTTTCTTAGAATTGTCCTGTTTTCATTACAATTTATTCAATAAAGAATGGAACAATTTATGCGACTGGATCGATTTACCACGGCTCGAGAAAGCGATTCAGCCGGCAAGTTCTTGAAACATTGACGGGGCATATTTACAAATATTACTGAGGTGCTATATTCGAAAAGACCGAAATGTCACATCAATAAGCATGCACTTCTAACCCTAACCGCATGTCTCACACTCAACGAAATTATCTTGGTTTGCCTATCCTATTGAAGAAGCAATCGATGTACTAAACATTACATACATAAGGTCCCAAAATGAGATATTTTCTAGATACCTACTTGCGAGACGCGTCACAGGAATCAAGCGAAACATTGGACTATTACTTTAAAAACCCCCGGACACTGGGCCAAAATTGCAACTTCTTCTTAATAACCGCATTAGAGGCCCAAGAGCAAAACATTTAGGATACCTTCATTAACGGCTTACGTAATGCTCAGATAAGACAACACCTTCTTGAGAATAAGGCTCTTACACTTAAAAAAGCTTAAAACCAAGCCTACACCTTCGAATGTGCTATACAGCAGCCTAGTTATTATTTACAGCCAGACACCGTGGACGCCGTACAAAATCTACTTGTTCTTATTGACACCCTCATGGCGATAGTCCGACGAAGCGTCAAAAACAATCGGTCACGGCCGCTTTAAAAAAGGAACACTTTTTGTTTTTGCGGCTTATCTAAACAACTAGGAGTAGCCCTGTCATAAGCACTCCTTGTCATAGGGCTGGGAAACTTGGTAATTTTTAAAAGGTATGTAGGTTTTCTCAAACCCTACACAAAGCCACTCGTCAAAATATATCTGCAACTTCAGCCGCCTCCCCTTACCGTCTTTCAAAAACATTTGTAAAGTAAAAATACACGGAAGATCTACGAATCCTTTACTCTGTACCGGGAGCTCAACAGATTTTATCAGAGAAACCTTGATAAAAACCAACAAATTATACTTTGCCCGTTTTCAAGCGAGGTAACAATGGTAAACGCGTCATTGTCTGCATAAATAAGTTGTTATTGTTTCGTGGACTAACTATTTCATGACGTCTCCTATAAAACCACAAAAATTTCTGTAATGTAAAACCTTTGTTGCGAAATAATACTGGGACACGATTTTTTTTTTTTTTTTGCAACAATACTCACAGGTTGAAATTATGTTTGTCGGCTCAGTGCTCACATTGAAAATTTGTTGACTTGCGACGGCAAAAATCCAGTACTGGTAATTTTCGAAAACCTAACTGAAAACTACGAACATATGGCAGTGAGAAGCAGACGTTTTTCTTACAATAATAAAACAATCATTGACTCTAAGTTAAAAATATTACTCGGAGAGGGAATAATCCAATCAAATCATCGTGTTTTTTAAAGCATGCGTCAAACTGAGCCATTGCTGCTTCTTTGAGGCAAGCTTATTTTCCTGTAGCATTTTTTCAAGGACCGTCTAACAGGCTGAACGACGACACCCCGCAATTGAAAAGGAAGCCTACGTCATAGTTTGAACATCATTTAAACTTATTACTGAACAAAAATCTGTTACATTTAATGTTCAACTCTTAGACTACAAGCAAAATGAAAGATAAGAAAATAGCTAGATAGCAAATTGAACTTTCATGTTTTCCTTTGTTATCAGCTACCGACCCGGCAAAGAGAACTTAACAGCTGATACATTGTCAAGAGTATGATGCACGATATCAAGCGGGGGCTAACTTCGCAGGCTACATAACTATTTCATGCTGTGAGCTGGAGAAACTAGCCTTTCTCTGTGGAAAAGGTAAAAAGAATTACACATTACTGCCGAATGTTGAAATAAACCCTAGGTTTATAAACCCAAAACTGTCGTTAATAAAAGCAACACGGCCTTTTAAAGGTACAGTCTTGATTTTAATGGACCGATACAAAGTAAAAAAAGGAACCAATTCATATTAACTTTTGTCGACGAATATCCAGGGCTTTCTTTTGTCTTTCTTGCTCAGACATATCGACTACTGCAATTATACAATCTCTATGTTCTCTATTCGCTGTCGTTGGAGTTTTTGCCCATATACATTTAGACCGAGGGTCTTCTTACATATCAGAGCAACTTCGAAAATTTACACAGGACCGAAAAGTCGCTATAAGCTGGACAACTCCCCACAACCCTAAGGGTGAAAGCAAATGCGGAAGATATCACGCCATTATTTGAAAGACCGTTCAATTGGATGCATAAAATAACAGATTGATAATTGGAAAAATCTGCTTCTTGCCGCATTATACGCCAATCGATCCCTATTGTGGACCGCGAGGAATGCCACCCTGCACGAAAGGTTATTAACTTTTCACCGCCGGGGTTTGGCGGGAGCTTCGTTTACATTTTGGCTCTCTCGACCCGGTACTGTTTCTAAGACGACATGCTCGTTACACCAAAAACGATACTTAGTGGAAGAAGTAGAGTACTTAGAGGCGAACCCCTTTTAAGCTCCAGATAGTAGAGAGTCTAATGGTTCGTTTACAAACCTAGCACATGCTGGAGATGTATCAGGATCGTGAACAGCCGTTGAAGACAGACCAACACCCCTGGAATTAAAGCCGCTTCGGAAAATCATGTCACTAAGAACGTTCCAGACACGTCGTCTAATTACACTGTTTCCATTGGGGCTCCGTCAGACACTTCGGATGGCCCAACACCTAAATCTTTGACAGATGAAGCACTAGCACTGAGAAAACTTGTTCACCCAAAGTCTGACTCTGAGGCAGAACGGCTTATTTCTATTAGAATGGAAATAATTTGGAGCAAAGTATTTTACAACCCCCAGACAGGCTCGCACTAAAGAACCCTTATGCTAAGGAACACGAATCATGATCTGCCGAGGCTGCCACTCCGAGCTCGTACAGAACGTGGACATTTAAGAGAATGTCTTCTCTATCAGTAAGACATTTTATGGAGGAGAATGTTGTGAACATAGATCATTCTCTTTGATTATCCAAGATATAAAAGCTGTACATTTCTGCTTGTCAAGTAGACGAGTAGTAAGATTCTTAATTGAATAACAGATTACTAGACGGACTTTCTTCTCCTGTTTCAATACAATAATATTGTTTAAATCAAATAGTTAATTAAAGTATCGTAGGTGTACGAAACATTTTTTAGCGATTTTTTTACACACCCTAAACTCCATTTGTTTACAAAAAGAGTGCTAGTAGTAGTTTTTTTTTCCATTTACTAATATGGTTCATCTAACATACTTCCTCACTCTATGACCGAAATTCGACCGCCTCGTGATAGATTGTGTTTTCAACCATCACGCTATTACAGTTGGTGTTAAGTAGGAGAGTTGTAGTAGTAGTAATAATAATAATAATAATGTTTGTCCTAACGCATTACATGAAACACTCTTGCATTATACACAAGTAGCAGTTTGTTATTTCGCTCACAATTATGTTCGTACATGAACGACAATATTGATCACGTGCCTGAAAGAGAATTTCTCTACGAAATCTTAGGTTAGAACGGTCAATGCGTAGCAGGTAATGTTATAAGTTATAAGAAATCACAACTAAAAGAGGTGACCTATATAATTAAATATGCATTAGAATATTAATGTGTTTTTATAAAAGTAGAAAGAACTACAAAGGGGTTATTTTGTAATTGGAATTTCAGTGGCATGCGTAGAGCCAAACATGTAATGCTTAGTATGACATGGAAATACATTCGTTGCGAGAGCTTATTGATTATAGCTAATATAACATGCGTCCGTTTACTGTGCTATAAACGATGTTTGAGACTATTGAAAATTGAAGGAGGGTAAACACGGACATTATTATTAGTAAAAATGTGAAAGAGTATCATAAAAGTAAGTCATAAAATGCTTTTAAAAAACTAAAATGAATTAAACGATTACTTATTTTCCTTCCAAGAAGAGATCAAGAAACTAGCTTGGAATGTCAGTAAGAACGGAAATATACACGTAATCGCTATTTATTTCTGTTCAAAGACGTGAAATTATTCAAAACATCGAAAAAATTAGACATTTTCATGAGCCACTTGCGTATAGACTATATTTTTTTCTAATTAACATAATTATATCAACCGGTTGTATGCCTGTATGGATATTGTGTCGGCGTCGTAAAATTCAGTGCCATATATGTATATAAAATGTATGCGTTCCTTTCTCCGTTTGTCGTGTGCAAATGTTTGAATGATATTACCCATCTATACAATAATTTATTACCCAATTTTATATTTCCACAAAGTAACATACACTTGGATATTAAAAATTATAAATACTTATTGAATTTTACAACCAAATCAGTGTATATACAGTATAAAGAAGACACATATGAACATCGATTAGTAAGCTGCTTTAATATATAATACTCTAAAGTTTACAACATTACTAATAAACAATTTCATGAATGTTTACTACAATTACAACGTCGGAGGTTATCTAGAGATTAGAACCCATCGATATAATTGAGATGTCAATACACTATATAGATCCATTAAAATACGTTGGCTTTCCATATACTCTATTCTGACTTTTGATTATTTTACAACTTAATTTATTTCTAAATTAGTTAATTTACAAATTAATCCATTAAACATTTGTGTTTAACTTGGAGTCTTTCATTCCATTGAACATAAATTCTAGTTCTGAAAATGTCTTTGCAGATTGTCAAGCCTACGAGGTGCCTCAAATATGTTTCCAGACATTTTTAGTATTGTCACTTTTTTATAGTACACACATTAAACGCTGGCCCCTGTCCAGTTAATTTATACGGGCTGTAATGCATTTGTTTATCGTTTCAACAACGTCTGGAAGGCCCCATGAAAGTTGTTTTTTTATGTAAGCCTGTCAATGACGTTCTCCATAGCTTCTCTTATCTCCTCAATCTATTCATAGTAACAGTCTCTTTCGTTTTTCTTGAGCTTAGGAAATCATCAGGAAGCTTTCTTGAGCTTAGGAAATCATCAGGAAGCTTTCCAGGAAGCAAGGTCTGAATCACAGGAAAAATTAAGAACTATTTTCATGCCTAATGTGGTCAAATCGTCGATAATAACAATAGAATTTATAGTCGTGCATTGTCCTAGTTGAAACGGCAATGACCTAATTTGAAATCTTTCAACGGGATTTCTTCCAAAACTTCCTTAAAACCACAACAAAGTATTCCTTGTGTTTAGTGTCTATCCAGTAGAATCTAAGTGCATGCAAATCATACGCTTGCTATAAAAAAGGGGTCATCATCACTGTATTTGCTTTGTCTGGCCTTCTTAGGTCTAGGAGAGTCAGCATGTTTCCACTGGAAACTCTGCCTCTGTCTCTGGGTCATAGCAGTAGATCCAGCTTTTACCACAAGTCACCAGAGCATTAAAAAAAAGAATTGATCAGCTCACATCCCGCCCTGATGTACCGACAATGTCTTTCTTATCATATGTTCTGAGCACTCTTGCGACAAACTTCGGGGGAATCTTTCGCATTCATCGCAGATAATTTTGTGTACAGTTTCCACACGCATATAAAACTGTGCACTTATTGTCACCAACAGTTGACCAAACCGTGGTGAGATGACACATGACCGTCCTTATCCGGGAAATTCGTCATTTAGCCAAGTAACTCTAATATTCAGACTTTCTTGTTCCTTCTAAACCTCTCATTATCCCTCACATACTCCTTGTCTTCCTTGAAATTTTTATGCCGCTGAAAACAGATGCCCGAATCATGTCAGATGGCATAACATCCGTCTGAAGTATTCCATACCTTTCTCTACCATTTATTCTGAATTAAAAAACAGAAACTGCATTTCATATCGTCTTTGTAAAATATCTACACGTCCAGATTGCACATGTGAAGTTTACCAACTGTGACAATCAAGCTTTAGTAGGGTGCATTCTAATTCCTACTCTAGTTATTCATTTTCGCCTTATATCGAACAATTGGAGAATCATCCCATAAGATTAATAGCTATAACGTACTGCATTTCCAAATGTCAATGACAATTTAAAGGCCTGTCAAGAAAATCCGGTTTCTACTTGAATATTATCTTATGAACAATTCGTTATAGGTATCCATGCGTTTAGAATAATTATTCCAATTTTGATTTTTAAAAAGATATTTAACATTTTAATCTCTCTTGATAATGTTTAAATCTTCAAGATTATTTGAAGTGGTCTTATAATGCTATACTGCTGTATTGTTTTTGGACTAAGTATTCTAGACATTAAGTCCCTAGTATTATACATTTTAATATTTGTGAAATGGATATAAACTTAAAGGCAAATAATTCTGTTCGGATATTAAGTTTCTCATCACATAATTGAATGCCATACAATATGGCGTCGTGTGTGTTCTTTTCCTGTATTTCGCTTGTTCCTTGTATCAAGAAAGTTGCTTTTACGTGCGACCGCTGTTAATTAGAAAATATTTAATTCCAATGAACATAATCTTGATAATTATTTCTGTATTATTTTGTATTTTGTAATTTTAGAATTCTGCTCTCATACATTTTTGAAATGTTATAAAACAGGCTGATTAGTCGATCGACTATTCAAGCGATAAGCTGAAATCAAACAAATGAGAAAAGCAAACTAAACATAGCACGAACGATCTTAAATTAATGGCGGGATATTAAGACCTCTGAAATACGGTTCGTTGAACATAGAAATAATCAATCAGTAGAAGAGCTCGTGTGGCTTCCACGTTTAGGGATAATCAGTGCTAATATTCTTTTGTTTTAAGAGCAAGTTTATATACATTATTAATTACGGTAATAAAAAGCGTATTCCTAAGCTAATAAAACAATGCGATTGATTGAAAAAATAAATTTCATACTCGAATACTAGGGTAGAAGATCCTTATGGTGTGTATAGCTCGCCTTCAGATGTCACGTAAGATTAAATATTTGTAAACGTGATATGTGTTTTACAGATTAAATAATTAACATAATAATATAAAACTAGCAGGGATGATTATATATATATATATATATATATATATATATATACACACACACACATATATATATATATATGTATTGCAATGACAATGTTTAATATCTAAAGACACTAGTGCTCCCTCCTTTTGGGAATCATCAGTGCAGGGTGACACGATTACTACCAGTGGGGAGATTCGAACCCGGCCTGGAAGCCATCGCCGACTCCATTAGCAAGGAGCAAGCCCACTGGCCAATCGAATCCGCGAGAAATATCATTTGAAATTTAACTTTTATTTTTAAAATATCGTAACTTCGGCCATAAGGATCTAATGATTATAACATCATGATCTTCGCATGCGAGCTTACTATTTGTTGTACTTTTGATAGTGCTAAACAAAAAAAAAAGCGGTTTGATATAATTAATACAGTAATACATTAAAATACCTAAAGACACTACCGTTTCATCCATGTGGAAATCATCGGTGCAGGATGACACGAGTACTACCGGTCGAGAGATTCAAACCAGGTGAAGAAAGCATCCCTAAATCCATTAGCCGAGAACAAACCTCACAGCCAATCTCACCATCGAGAAAGTGTAACATTTATTATCTAAATGTCGAAACACCCGGACATAGTGATCTAATGATTCTTACATCATGATATATATATATATATATATATATATGTATTTATATATACGATACGTATATATATATAGATAGATACACGTATATATGTGTATATATGTATATGTATGTTCATATATATATGTATATATATATATATATATATATATATATATATATATATATTATTCATGTTAAATTCACTTATTCGTTACGAACCATCATCATCGTCGTTATGAACATTGAGTATTTTTTGTACAAGCGGCGCAGCGAATTACTGTCTTCTACGAGCTATGTGTACTGGAGTTTTTTCTTTTTTATTCATTTTAAAATCATTTATCCGTACCAACGATCATCATCGTCGTCATGAACACTCCGTCATGTATATTTTACATGTATGTGTACGTGTGTAAATGCATATGTATGTCCATGCCTATATGTATGCGTGTAGGTGTGTATGTTCATGTTGGTATGTGTTCCTGTGTGTGTACATGCTTATGTAATTATTTCGCAGATGAGTAAATTGTATATTTTTTTATTTAATTATTTGGACTATTATACTCATCTTCTAGTTGTTTTCACGACATTTCGGCCAATTATTCATCTGACCTTCTTCAGGCACTAAAATAATTCAGCACTAATTCAATAATATAACACGGACCCAACAATTGGAAACACAATTAGATTTATTAGACCCAAAAAATCCAACCTTGATTAGTCCAGTGGATAGAGATGTTGAATATATACGATTCCAGCAAAGCATTGAGCTAGAGGTAGCAGTTTCGATCCCACCCAAAGCTGGTCAGATGATTAGTTGACCAAACTGTGGTGACATGGCAACGGCTATTGAAGGCAGCAATTGCTATGGATGTAATTGGGGGGATTGGACATCCATATCCTGTCGCAGTAAACTTGATGAAGGCCAGAGGAATAATCGGCCGAAACATCATGAAAACAACAGCTGGACTATGAGGATAATAGTCCAAATAATAAAATATTTTAATCATATCCCCCAAAATTCCAAACTAATTCAATAATATAACAATTGATACGGACCCGACAAATGGAAGCACAATTGGATTTAGAAGACCAAAATATCCTAACTTGATTGCCTTTTGAGGCCCGCGGTGTAATGGATAGAGATGAGAAATATCTACGATTCCATCTGCGCGTTGACCTTGATGTAACGGTTTCGATCCCACGCTAAAAAGATCAGAGGATTAGTTGACCAAACCGTGGTGAGATGACAACAGCTATTGAAGGGAGCAATTGCTGTGGGTTTAGATGGAAGATACGACATTCCTATCCGTCGCGGTAAAACTAATTGGCCAAAACTTCATGAAAATAACAATAACGAGATGAGAATGTTAGTCCAAACAATTAAATAATTTACTCCTCTCCAAAATAATCCCAAACTAATTCAATAATTATTTGTTTTTTTTTCCTCGTATCAAAAATAGTAATGTAGTGGTTAATATCGATATGTTACTGTTTTATTATACACTGTTGGTAATCATTGAAAGCTATATAATATTGTGATGTCGTCCTTAATGTCACAATCTATTAAAAGGTTATGATACGTGAAAGGTACCGTCCATCAGACTGATCACGTGTGATATTACCATTCGACTATTAGCTGAAGATATCTCAGGAGAGGAACCATATAAACATTAACTGGTTGTTTTTGGTGAGGAAAGTGAATAGTTCCATATATATATTGAATTCAAGCTACTTACGTATACGCATATACGACTAATTTGTCTGAACTGAAATACAGAGAACCGATATCTAGTATTCTTTAAAACATCCATAGTGTTGGAAAAATTATTTTGGGTTAGTTGGGGATGGAATTTTAAAATATTTGTAAGATTGAGAATTTGTTTCAGTTACAACCTTGTACGAACTATGATTTTAATAAATGGTTCTGCTGATATGTGTCACAATGATTTGATATTCTTTTATTTCAGAAAAAGTTAAAGTATTTAAGACCGGTAATGAAAATGCGGCGCTCGGAAATAATCATTTTTATTAAAACCATTTGTTTTATTTTTAGTATTCACGACAAGTTTACAAGATATGTACTATATAATTCAAAAGCTTTGTAATATTAAGAATGTATCACGTTTCTTAGAAGAAATTTGAATATTGTTGATGTGAAATTATCTGTATATGTATTCTTTTAATCTCTTTCTATGTCATACGATTCTTTTGTATATATTTCCCAGTAATATTGTTCGTTCTTTATTCATGTTTTAGATTTTCATCACATCTCTCTCATACACGATTTCCACAAGACTTCTCAGGGTATGATTTTACTTTGGGGAATATATCAGAACCTTGCACAGTGTAGGCTAGTAGAAACCGATCAATAGTCAGCTCATAAATACCTACGTATTTTTACATACACGTATATGCATATGTGTTTAAAATCTCATGATAATGTGTTTTGTAGTCTCTGGTTTATGGTCCTGTCGACAAAAGCGGGCACAGTTGTTTATGGTTTAACGCCATGAGGTAATATGATCGTATAACTATCACTTGCCTTCTGAAATAACATTATCAAACAGTTTTACCATAAAATGATTCGAAAAACTAAAACTAAAAATATTTTCCCAGTATGCAGTTGTCAAAATAGACTCTGCAGTTACCTTTATATGCGACACATGAAAGTACAAGTAAGATTTTATTACTAGAATGTCAGTTTGACCACAGACAAAAACGGTTGGTCTTAATAATTTTTTCATTGATCCAGTTGTATGGAAACAAACAAACACAGACACACACCGACACACAGCCACAGACGCCCTCCATATATATATATATATATATATATATATATATATATATATATATATATATATATATATATATATTTATTATTATTATTATTATTATTATTATTATTATTAATAATAATAATAATACTAATAATAATAATAAAATATATATGGTAATTCAATTACACAAAATTATACAAATTTTATCCCTAGGTAGTATTGGTGTTTGCCCTATGTTTTTACATACTTTCTAAAAAATCAGATTCTCCACTTATATATATATATATATATATATATATATATATATATATATATATATATTTATATATATATATATTTATATATATATATATATATATAAATATATATATATATATATATATATTTATATATATATATATATATATTTATATATATATATATTTATATATATATATATATAAATCTAAGAATCTCGAATTTCTAGAGCACTCAATCGGTTCCTTACGTTAGCAATAGCTCAACGCATTGATAGTATTGACAAATCATTAGATAACCCCCCATTGTCCATTTTCGTCTTTGCTTCATCGACTAACAGCGTGCCTTCAATCCGAAGAAACCCCCGGCTTGCATGAAATTAGAAACACGAGTAAAACAGGGAACGTCCGACAGATTAGCCACGACAACAACGAAAAAGAGATCGCGATGCTTCAACGGATTTATAATTAACCATAGTAAAATACGTTCCCCCAAACGCACCAATACACTTATACCCTCTTTGCTCTTACACAATTGAGTTGCAATAATAGCTTTTCCGTTCTCCGTTAGTGGCACTGTTTCACGCGTAGGGATCCAGTTCTATTAAAATCTAAAACGACTTCATGACGAGAACATTAGCATACCATCCCTAGAGCAGTCGCAAACATAATTCTGGTTATGACATGGTGTTGCCCCGGGCACACTACTTCATTAAATGCCCCAAAGATTCAAATATAAGTCCTAGTATTGAGTAATATGAGAAATTTTGATAATTTGAATATATTTGAATGCCCCTACTGTTTGTATACCTGAAGGGACCGACTGATGTCACCCTCTACACCCTATTTGCTAGAGGAGAGTTGCAACAATAAAGATAACGTGAACTTTACTGAAGGTCAATTATACTGCAGTAAAGCTAAAGAGTCCTTTGGCTTTGGATTCTGTTGTTATATTCCCCGTCTTCCCGAGTGCACGGCTTGGTATTTCCAAATAATAAAAGTCATAGATATTCTTTTTGGTCCCCCGAAAAAAGAGCGTGGACCTGTAAATTCAACCTTCGTTCGTCCGTTCGGCTGTCTGAACTTTTCTCAATAACTACGCCTTGGAATTTTTTAAAAATTTGCACACACATTAAACATGATATGAGTAAAAAAGAAACAGAAGGGATTTTCCGGGAAAACTTCGGTTGCCCACCTAGGGTTGCCTTTGGGGTTTAACTGGCTAAAATTAACACTTTTGTGCTTATCAAAAAAAAAAAAATGATGCGTTGGATTTTTAAAAACTCTGTGAAAAGTTGTAACTAACTGAGTTCTATATAATTTTGTTTGTCTATACTTCGCGATAACTCTTGGGTGTGCACCACGGTTTCTTTTAGGGCTAATAAAAACACTCCATTTTTTTAACTATTTATCCTAAATTTTCTGTGTGTGTCTATTTAGCAGTTTTGCATGTTCTAAACTCAAATTAAAACATGTTACAGCTTTGGGGAATTTGGGCCTAAATGAGAGGGGATGATGTTCATTTTCACCAGTCATTGATGTCTCATTGGGACTTTTGCGGCTAAATGTTGCGGTGAGTCAAATGCTACATTTAGTAATTTTTTATGCCTTGTTCACTGTGCAATCATAGGAGACCATGCATGATTCACTTGTTTTGTTGTGTATCTTTATTTAAATAAATAGTTTAATTACTGAATATGAGTGTTTATTACATATAAGAATTAAACAAAATATAATAAAACTCATTGTTGAGAAAATAAACAATATCTTTTATAAGTTAAACCAAACAATAATGAAATGTCGTCGTGCATAAATAGAAGTGCTGAATTCTCAATTTATAATCAAAAAATGCATTTTTTACATCACATAAAATTAAGCAATCGACTTTTCCTTAAATGTTCAACGTGATTCAAATACAATTAAAATTATAAACAAGATTGAAGAATTTAAATAAGGATAAATAATCTCACTAAATGAACTAAAATGTTACTCTAGACTCCGAGTCACCCCAAATGACCTACGTTTACTCAAATTTATAAAACTAGGTGAACACTGTGATTCGTGTTTAAATGAATTACATTGTTTAATGTTAATTAATTTTACTCAAGGTACAACTATTATTGCTTTTGAGAAAGCGATTTCTTTCCAAACAATTTAGATAGATTTAATATATTTTAGACAAAACGATCGCTCCAATACTTCATTCTTTTCAGGCATTTTAAAAAACTTAACAATCGCAACATAAATGTTTTAATTAAACGAGATATATGTCATAAACCGTGCGAGAATGAATATAGCTATTTTGCTATTATCCTTTTTCATTGTAATAATAAGTTTTATATTTAAGAGCTAATCGATGTTACATAAAAACAAGTGCGTTCTTTCCAGAGCAGTGCTAAAACATTGTCGATAAAAAACTTGAGATTAAAAACAGGCGCATTAACTTATGATAGGTTTAAATGGCTTCCTCCAAAGGGATTGTTTAAAATGACTTCCTACTAAGAGGACGTTTCTTGGATATATCAAATTCACAAGTGATCCCCATTAGTATATACATTCTGGAAAAGAAAGAAGTCGAGGTTAGGGTTTTGCAGTTCATCCAGTTACGTTTCGACGTTCGCCTACATACAACGCCTGGTATTCCCAAATAGTTGCACATCGCATATTGGTCAGACACAAGTTTACTAGATCTCCCCACCTCTTCAGTTCACTGCCGCGTTGTTTACATTTGTCATTTTACTAAAACAATATTTCATTTGACAAGAAAATCATTTGAAATATCGGTATTTATGTATTCCTCTCGCATCCATGGATGTTTGTTCTTAAAATGCATGTATATTACCTATTTGCTTTTAAAACGATTAATCATTATTTGATAGGAAATAAGATTAAGTAAACGTATGTTAATAAGGTTTTATTAACATAAATTTTCTTTCAAAATAATATAGATTTAATTATTTTCGAAAAGATGTATGGAATTTTTACATATTGCTAATAGTGGAAAAATAAGAACGACTTACTTTGTGTTCTTTTACTGTCGAAAGGGAAGTCAATGTTAACGATGGAACGGACGGTAATACATACCTAGCAACATAGTTTATACATAATTGTTAATATATATATAGACTGTTCACATTCTTAAATTACAGATGCATCTAAAATATTTAATAGTGTTTGACTAGAAAAAATGTGGAATATAGACAGACAGTGATCTAGATTAAAAGTATTCCAGTTAGATTAAAAGAAACTAACAACTTCACTGCGGATCGGTGTTTCTGGAATGCGTAGTTTACAGAAATATGTTTATAAATTTAAATTATGATGTAGAATAATGGCAAGCTGGAATTGTGTTAGATTGTTTTTCACATGTCCGCAAAGCATGATCCTTCATGATTCTTGCAAAAGTGGGGAAAATTAAAGCGAAATTTCATTAAATATCCACTATATACTGTTATAGAAGAATGATAATATTATGTTGTTGAGACTTTATTGCTGTCCGTCTCATGTGTTGACCTGTGTTTTTACTGACACCCCCCAAGAATCGCATCTTAGTTGTAAAGGGCCTATTTATATGGAACTATGCCTGGAGAAGGTATCAAAGATGTTGGTTTACGTTACATTTAAACTTCTGCATATCAGTAGAGCCAGGGAAGCCAGTAGCAGAAAAGGAATCGCAAAGTGTAGCTTTCGAAGAAAGAAACGATTTGAATAGAAAGCTTTCTGACATATATGGACAACAACAGTGAAGCTGTGAGATTTTGTTGCTAAGCGGGGTGTCTGGGATATGTACGTCGAGGTGGCACAATTGCAATGAGTTCATCAGATTCCATTCCATTAAAATATTTATAAAACCGGCACAGACATGAGGCATTGTGACGATGAAAAGGTGTTAGAGCTTAGTTGACAAATTTGTATATTAGATTATTTTTTTACCCTAATCAGGAGTTAGACGATAGTATGAGATGCACCAGCCCCGATGTGGCAACAATACTCCATGCATTGGCGAATGGTGGCTTTGTAGAGGAACAAGATTCTCTCGGGTGTCTTCTTGCTCGATAGAGGGAATGTACCTTCTTTGTAGCAGCTTTTACAATGCCCTCGATGTATTTGTTTGAGTTAATATTGCCCGCAAATGTTAGGCCAAGGAGTTCAATCAAGAATTTCTGGGTAGGGTATTATTTTTCATGAATATACGCGGTTGGAGAGACGGATTGTAAATGTTAAAAAAATAGCAACTTATTCTTATGAGGATTAAAGTACCATCCGTTTGCGCCCCCACACTGACAGGCATTAGAAGTTATTCGTATATAGCTCAAAGCTGAGATATCATTATAGGAATATTGTGAAGAACCTAATCAGATATATTTTAGTCAAGATGCGCTTTTTGCAGTGCTCTGTTTTCCAGTTAATCACATATGGCCTTGCGCCTAACGCAAATGAAAAAAAGAAAATCGTTTTTAGAGTTCGTCAATTTGAATGTTTGTCTAATTCCAATACCCTATCGTTTAAACTCTCTTCTTTTCCACATATTATGTATATATAGAATATTCAATAAGCTAAAAGATAGTTCTTATAATCTGGAGAAAAATTAACATTGACTCAGTGTGTTAATGGGAGGCAACGCTGGGACACCATTTTCATACAATCAAGACGCTATTTCAAGTCTATTATTTATCATATTATTTATAGTATTAATTCGCTAGTATTTGTAAATGATGGCATCCTTTCAATTCATTTAATC
Organism: Euprymna scolopes; assembly: GCF_053919585.1. NCBI lineage: Eukaryota > Metazoa > Mollusca > Cephalopoda > Sepiida > Sepiolidae > Euprymna > Euprymna scolopes. The sequence continues at coordinate 42,140,168 of NC_136515.1, read as the reverse complement.
ATCCTTATATTATGCTAACTTTACTTCTTAATGTTGCCGCTTTTTATTTACAAATTGATAAGTGCTTATGTAGTGCATGCAACCAAGATATAATTGTCGTAACATATTCGCAAAATCTATTTCAGGAAAGATACATCATGGCCCGTTTGATTCAATACCTGTCACACAGGTTCGGAAGCAGCGCAAACGGTTAGCTCACATTAACAATGACGAGGTATAAATTGTGGCCCTGCAATACGCACTTGGGGGTAGAGAAAGTAATTAGCGAAGCGGGGGAATGGAAATAAAAGTGTTTTGCGGAAGATTGAACAATTTATGTAAGGCTTGCCAATGGACGAAGGGTAGTACCAATGTTAAAGGCATAGCATATAGGTAGGTTGAGAAGAATAAGTTCAGGAGAGTAGGAAATGAATACCAAGTCTCAATTCGCAAGAGATTCAAGTAAGACAAATTAACAAGGGAAATTAATTAAAACTTAACGAAGCATAATGGATGAAATGCTCGGAAAAAGAAAGCACTTCCAACTGATCCAGATAGCCAGCTATAAAATATATAATCATACATGTGTGTGCGCGTTCATGTGTGTGTGCGCGTAATATTCCACGTTCCGATAGTTAAATACTCTTGCACTATTTAAAATACTTGCCCGCTGACATGTCATGCGAGGACACTTAATATTCCCGAATATATTTCTTAATTCCCGGGAACCGTGATGAAAGACTTTAGTTTACGAAAACAAAAGTGATTTTTGAACTTAGTTCCGAATCTCTCGACCAGAAGTAAATATTAATTCCTCTCCTGCTGATTACGCACGTATGTAACACTTGTGTGTATTGGCATACCATTATTATTAATTTTGTTTGTATGAAGATTATCGACATGTATATATATATATATATATATATATATATATATATATATATATGTTTTACTAGCATAGTCCGTTACCAGCGTTGCCCTTGGGAAAGATGACAAAAAGATCGCACGGAAGAGATTCCTGCAAAATAAACCCAGACTCTAAAACAAAGTAAGCTATAATTATCTAACGCATTATCGTAGACTGAATAAAGTAATAACTTACGTATGTTTACTAATACATATTCTATTAAATTTTGAAACCGTTATATCTGGTGTATATGCAACGAAGAAAAATCCTTCTATAATGCGTAATTGCGGGTTGTTTTATTTTGGTTCTTTAAGTCGTGGATAAGTAAAACATTAAACACCGCCTGTTCATAAAAAACGGGTATCATTCCTATAGCGTATTGTAATGAAGAAGACATCATTATACACTGTAATAATGTGGTTCTATATTCATGATGGGGTATATATTACGAAATGAAAACCCTATATTAAATGGAACTCTAGGAAGTGTGTTAAACAAAAGGAAAGCTATAGTTCTTGTCATATTCGATGAATGAGAAACAGCCAAGGAAATAAAAGCAGCTCATTTCAATTCTATAAATATTGGTTCTGTTGTCTTTCAATGAAGGAAGAATCCTACTATACATATGTTGTGGTTGTATGTTGTGGTGTGAAGGAAGACTCCTACTATACACATGTTGTGGTTTCCATTTATGAGATGGAATATAAGTAAGGGAACGACGCCCCACAAAGAGAAAAAAAATAATATATGTATGAGTATGCCAAATATTCAAAGTCCTGGTCGTTAAATACTCTTGCACTGTTTACAATAGATGTTCGCTGACATGTCATATAAGGACTCTTTATATCCTCGAAGACATTTGTTAATTCTCGACGTCCTTGATATAAGACGTAAGGTTACAAACAGCTTCGGTGTTTCATACTTTAATCAACGTTCGTGTATTTTTTTGCGGAATTTAGAAAGCCTGTAGTGAATAGTAATAAATAAAATCAGAAGAAGCAGGTTATCCCTACAAGAAGTTACAAGAAAAGAAACTAGCTCTTATCCTCTTATTCTGTCTCTATTTTCTACTGTCAAACAATTCTATATATATGTAATAGCGCGATTAATTGTGAGTTGTAGGGTAAAACTTCGTGCATGTGTTTTTTGAAAACCATAACTAAAACTCAATTAAAAAAAGGAATTATGAAAAAAACTCGTCAGAGAGTTTTGTCCAACAAAAGCCTTACATGATCGAAGCTATTAATGAAACTATAGATAGAAGCGTACAAAACTATAACGTAATAATTACGTACGTGCTTCATGATCAGTTGCTTTAGATGAGGCGGGAGAAAGCCCTGCTATTTAAAAAAAACAACAAAAGTATTGTTTTATCTGTGACGCCATCTTGTGAATTTTGTGATAGTTGTTGTAATTCGTTCATAAATGCTTTATTTCGATATGCCTCTGTTCTGATGAACGTATGCGAACAGCCAATGAAAGGTATGCATAAAGGAGTCCTTAATTTAATGTTTACAGACGATGGATCTGGTGTTGAGTATATAGGAAAAAGAACTGCACACGGACAACGCTAGTGTTAATGACATCGCCCAATCAAGAAAACTTTGGTTACGTTTGGCATTTGAAGAAGAGTAAATAATTATTGAGAATCGTGCTATCAGTGGTTAACATAACTTAATTTGAAATGTGATCCTCGTATAATAATATGTGCATATTGTACAACATGAATTGCTAAGTAGTCTGACGATATCCAATTTTTATGTGGCTCCTGTATTTGTAAAGCTATAAAAGTTAGCTTGTCAATGTGCATGTATGTGTGTGTACATTTCTCTACGAAACTACTCTGTTCCATATACGTCTACACACTCGAGATTTGACATAAGGAGTATTGAGATCTGGGAAAATCTTTTAAATCAGTTTTCGACCAAAAATCTGCCTGTCAAGAAGTAAAAGGTCAAAGTTGTAACATTTGTAAAAGCTACAAAACTTTCCGCCAATTTTGGATCTAAACACTGTAAATTTTAGATGTAGGTTACTTGGAGATGGATAAAACTTGTTACTTCATATTAGGCCAAAAAGAATAAATCTTAATGGGTCAAAATAAGGCCAAAGTCTAGAAACATTTGACCTTGGCGGTTTCTACCTAAAATTATTCACTCATTTTTTCTCTAAACATTTGAAATTTTACATAAAGTGTATTCGGACATGGAGCAATTTGTTTTTAACAGAAAATTTGGCTTCCAATGCGTAAAAATTAAAAAGATTTGACCTTTGCGGTATCTAGCAAACTATTCAGCCAATTTTGTATGTAAACGTTTGAAATTTTTCATAAAAGGGTAGTCAGACATGCAGCAAGCTTTTAAATCAGTTTCCAGGGGAGAATTTACCTGCAAATACGTCAACGTTGAAAGAGTTGACTTTTGAATTTTCTCCCAATCTTCACCGCCAATTTTGCATCTAAACACTTTATATTTTAGATGAAGGACGTAAGTCAAATCAAACCTTTATATATATATATATATATATACTAGCAGGGGTACCCGGCGTTGCTAGGATGTTTCGAGGTGTGTGCGGTTTTGAGTAAATCAAAACAAAAGAATAAAGTACCAGAAGTGTCTTCCTGAGACTGTTCATAATGTTCCCATTGTCGACTTCTTTTTCTGGTTGCAAAAAAAAAAAAAAAAACAATCAACAACTTTTTATCGACATTGTTTCACTGTTTATGAATATTGAAATAAAATACATTACTACACATTTTTAATCAGTTTTATCGACATCTGAAAATTTTTCTTACTCTTTTTAAATGACAACGTTAATGTTTATGAATATTGAAATAAAATACATTAGTAAACATTTATTAATATCTTTTTTTTTTACTGTTCATGTGTCAATGTTATCGACTTTTTCTTGTCTGATATTGAAATATTATATATATGAAATATTGAAATTATTCTTATATTGAATATTGAAATAAAAGACATTACTACAGATTTATTAATAATATCTTATTGAATATTGCAATAATACTTACGTTTAATTAATGTTATTTTCTTTTTAAATAGCATTTTATGTTTAAATGACGACGTTTGTACTATTTATGAATATTAAAAGAAAAATAATTACTAAACATTTATTAGTAAGAAAATGGGTGCTAGTGCACTGATTATCCGCGCTATTGCACTGATTATCCGCGCTATATTTGTAATCGTATTTCTAAGATTAAAGTTTAATGTTTTTTTTCGTGCTGTAATAACGTTATTATTTAAGAAGCCATTCTTAACATGGGGAGGGTGCAAATGCTCCTAAAAAAGTAGAATCACATTTTACGGAATTAGCTAAGAGTGTTAATTTACAATAACAGGTATGGCACCATTGGCACTTCTGCATGTCAGTAACATGGAGCTAATGCGTGTAATTTAGTTTCAAGAACCGCCGACAGATGTCGTTTGCCAGGCAAAGAACCGGGGTCGATAACTATTGTTGTAAGGGAAAATTATAATGAAAAAAAAAAAAAGTTTAATTCAACACACAAAACTACAAACAAAAAAAAAGTTATTCATTTTAAGAAAATGCTATTAAAAAAGAAAAAGTCGATAAAAGTGAGACATAAACAGTAAAACATTAAAAAAAGCTATTAATAAATGTTTAGTAATGTATTTTATTTCAATATTCCAAGTTGTGTTTGTGAAAGTAAGTTTGGTGCGTTTCACGTAAATGTAAATCCAGGTTTTCATAAAACTCTAACCATGCGGGTTATTACGAAATCGAAGTAATGTAATTGTGAATTCAATTCCAGGTAACGGAGTGTGTTCTGTTTTAATTTAATTTTATTATAATAAATGCTTTATAAATTGTGTTTATTTTTTATGCTATTCAATGACAAAGTAACCGTGGTTCGTTTCAGCGTAAGTCCAGACCAGTTTTTAGATAAATTCTAACCGGTGATCGGTTTTAAATGTCTCCTGTGAACGTTCTGGAACGGTGTAAGTGAGTGGCGGTGGTAGGATGAATTTGTTAGAGAGAGTATACTTTACTACTTCCATTAAATGTAACCGATTTTTACAGTGGACTCTCACCAGACAGAATATAGGAAACTCTGATCAGCAAGATACTGGACAGCTAATAAGCCTATAATATACGACAGATGTCGCGATTCAGTTCGTGAATGATACGGCTGCACTAAATGTATACAGGTGCAGTCCTATAAATGTCAAAGTCGGAGGGGAAAAATGAGTTCATTTTATTTATATAGAGAAGATATATATATATATATATATATATATGCACATAAATTTACATTACATAGAACCTGTTCAAAACCAGATTGAACTGCCTATATATATATATATATATATATATATATATATATATATATATATATATACATATATATTATCGTCAGATTTTCGAGATTTAAGCTTCATGTATATATTAAGTTTACCACTCAAGACATGTAAAAATTTACAATAAAATATGCATTGTTTGTGTTATAATTCCCTCGCACGCCCCTGTATCATTCATTATTTCTTTAGATCAAGTAATTTAACACCGTTTTCCCATTAGATAAATAACAAAACCTACTAACTTTATTTGTTAAAGGCTCTATTCAAATCAGCCATTATACGATAAACTTAAATGTTTAAAATATTAGAAACTATAACACTAAAAACATACAATCTATATATGCAGTGTCATTAAAGACAATTCACTTAATCGCTCAATGTTTTTGCTACACAAAAGTCTATGAATTGTGTTTATGTAATTCACGTTTTGATTCAGTTTGAATTATGTTTTCCTAGACACACACTTATCATATTTTACCGTATAAGTCAAAAGTAACCGTGCTGCTACATATATCTACATTATATTATATATATATATATATATATATATATATATATATATACATACACACATATATATATGGGGGTGTGTGTATGTGTGTGTGTCTTTTAGCACGAGAGACTAGCATTAAAATCGACAAAATCAGAACCATATTGGAAAAGGGCGAAATTGAGCTTTATTTCTGATTCCAAAACGATTGCTTTTTTCCTGATAATGAATATTAAAAAAAACGCTATTTATTGAGTAGGCTATAAATCATTCATACTATGTGACTGGTGGCAACGAAACCACAGGTTGGGAATCTCATGACCAAATAGTAGGCACTCGACAGTTAATTAAATTTAGTATATGATGATAAACATAAAAATATTAGAGAGAAAAAAACGAATGAACCCATACTAAAGGAAATTACTGAGACCTTAGAAAAAGAACTCCAGTCCTTAGTTTAATATAAATATATATAGTAATTGTCTGTATTTTTTTTTTGTCTGTATTTTTGAGATGAGGTGTTTTCATTGATTGACATTGTCGGACTGACTTTCTCATCTTGGTTGTTTTTGTTACAACGTTTCGGCTGTTTTGCCCTCCAGCCTTCTTCAGGTGTTTTGTATCGAACTGGGAAACCGTTTGTTAGGAGTCTCGCACCCAACCCTTTATTATTATAACGGTGATACCGTGTTCGCACTCCAGCTAGGCTTTGGGACATAGTTGCTGATTCTCTGTTTTGAATGTTATTTTTTCACTGCCTTCGTTCAGGATTGAACTCAGCACCTATGGGTAACTGTAAACTTTGATACAACGTCTAGGACCACTCGGCCATATTTTGTAATATTCAATGTTGCCATTACTAAGATTACTTTCTTTAATACTATTAAGAAAACCTCTCAAACACTGATTGTCGAGTCTAATAAAGAAATACACCCAGAGCATTTTCAAGGTAGCTGCGAAGAAGGAAAACTCTCTCTCTCCCTCTCCCTCTCTCTCTCTCTCTCATTCTAAAAATTAAATTACATTTTAAAGTCTTCTGTACAAAGATAAAGTCACTATTCTCCCATGCATCGGGCACCGTTGCCATATTTTTGGCTGCTGCGAATGCTACTAGTCTCTCACGCCTAGCCATGATACAGAAACAAGTCGTAAGCCTAATAGCTTCCACACTATTGAGCTAACCGCACCCCCTGTCCCTTCAACGAAATATTGCATCAAGTATTTTAATGGAAAATTTGCAAACGAGCTCAAATACTTTGTACCCCCTTCACCTAAGTATCGCCGAGTAACTCGACAAGCAGCAAAATACCACCCTACGCTGTTATGAGTTTAAATGCAGGAAAGCTGTTTACTCGAATAGTTTCTTCCCTGGAATAGCTTAAAGTTATAATTCCCTCGCACGCCCCTGTTTTTCTGAACTTTATGACATTCAGAATTGTATATGTAATGGGAACAATTATATTGCCGGTAGACTCTCTACATAGCATCCCTTCAGATGTTGTTAAATATAGTAGCCGCCAATCCTCAACTGACACTGTGTCTTCTTTGGGGTAGTATATATATATATATATATATATATATATATATATATATATATATATGTATGTGTGTGTGTGTGTGTGTGTGTGTGTGTGTGTGTGTGTGTGTGTGTGTGTGTGTGGATATAGAGAGAGAGAGAGAAAGAGACAGAGAGAGATAGCTAGATGGATATATGTATATATATATATATGTGTGTGTGTGTGTGTGTGTGGTGTTTGCGTGCGTGCGCGTGTCCGTGTGCGCCTGAATATGATAAGCTCTAAGAATGAAGTATATAATATGATACGAAATAAGATTTCGCCTATGAAAAACAAAACAAGAAGAAATAAATAAGACAATAATAGGAAGAACCGAAGCCAAGTGGCGCAGAACGATACAGATAATCCGAAAAACACAAGAAGGCATGGGGAGAATTAAACAACTGCGCGTTAATTATAGAAGCTCGGCATCGATGCAAGGCTTGTTATCAGCAAAATGACTTAGAAATGCATGGCTTACACACTGCTCTTCGTTAAGTGGAATCTCAGACGAATAAAAAGAATACTCGTTTTCCACTTCTTGGGTCGGGAAGACATGCTTGCATGATAGAAAAGGCTGTGGGTAAAAGATTAAACGCTATTCGACAAATATGGCATCCTTTCAAAACAATTACCTAGAAGGGACCAGGTGTGAGATTCGCTTATGTAAAGAGTAATGGCTGGTTCTCCTCGACATTATTGTTTGCTGCGTCGCGCGTGCGAACTCGTGTCAGCGGCGGAGAAAGGACAATGCGCGTAGTTGAGATTTTATGCTTCAGTGAATGTCTTTAACCAAGTGACCACCGAGGAGGAAGGAGTTTTGTTATTGTTTATTTTGTCTGTAGCATTCTGTGATGGACGGACAAAATTGAAAGAAAGAAGGTTGGTTGGTTTAAGAAAAATAACCATCGTCAGATAATAGAAAGATATCAGCGATACTGGCGGAAGAAATTACAACGATAATCGTTCTGGTGATGCTTGTAATGATTGCGTTACCAAAGGCTGCAATGTACACACCGCTTTTAAGAGACACATTATCCATGATCTTAAAATAAATAAATAAAAAATTAGAGATACAGTATATGTATATATATATGTATATATAATATATATATGCATACACACACATATATAATATGTATACACACACATATATATAATATGCATACACACACGCACACACGCACATATATATATATATATATGTATATATATATACAGTAACGTCATAAACTAAAAGACAACATTTAAAAACCTAATATTTGTTAGAAATAACAACTGTGAAAAACTGAAATTTTGACAACTTTTAGTCGTTAGAATCCATAATTACATGCTAAAACTTGAATCATTTTCAAAAGAGAAAAAGAATTATAACAATTTTTTTTATTTATTTTCCTAATAGAAACGTTCAAAATAAATTTGTAAACGTTGCATCAGCCGGCACCATCGCGAAACGCCAAAAACTGAAGCTACACAAGGAAAAGCAACCATAGTAAATGTGTCAAGACAGACTGTTTCTATATGACTGCAAGAAATAGGGATTTTTAATCGAACCTTAAGGAAGAAAACGCTTGTTTGTTTACAGAATAAGAAGATATTAGAGTTTGCAAAAAGTTATGTAATTTGAACGTATGAAAATTGGGCAAAATATCTTTCAGTGATGAAAGCAAGTTTAATTTATTTGGAAATGATGGAAAAAAAGTAAAGAGACGTATTTGTGAAAGATTTAGTGCAAAGTGTACTAAGAAAACTGTGGGTCTATATTAAAAAGCTTGTTAAACTTCGTGACATATTTCCATTCTATGGAGATCAGGTGCGAACGAACACCCAATAATTTTATTATACCATATTTCTTCAAACGGAAACATCATTATCAAAGTATACTTACGCAGATAGATATGAAAAGTCTTTATTAAAGTGTGTGCCTATATCCATTCTATGGAGGCCAGGCGCGAACGCAGACCCAACAATTTTACTATACCATTCATATTTAATTTAAAACATACTTACCAAAGTAGTCTTATGTACATCTATATCCAAAGCACTTGTAAACGTTTTTTTTTTTTAATTTAATTTTTTTTCCAGACTTTGTGGACCAGACGCGAACGCAGACCCGACAATTTTAATGCACTGTTCTGTGAAATCCAACACACCAATTTCTGTGTCTCAATACACCTATGATTATATATCATCAGTTTTTTAAAAGAGGCAACTATATAGAAGCCTATAGGTGACCAGACACACCCATACATCCAGCTTTATATATATATATATATATATATATATATATACATATATATATAATACGTGTTATCCGTTTGGTTAATATATGGTATATCTAGCTATGGACTAGTTCTTACAGGGGGTTAATCTGTAAGCGTCATACGCATGACGAATATAAAATATTCTAAACATCATGTAAATTACTTTTGTAATTTTTACATGAGAGAAGCGCTGCTGCGAAAAGATATTAACATGAAATAGATAGATAGATAAATGCAAGTATCTTGTCAGCAATTAGAAAGTTACAACGAGCTCCCTGCCATGTTTAGAAAGTCTTTATAAAGAGTAACGCTATTATGTTGGTGTGGTAAATAAACCGAATAATTACCGAAAGTTTTGTTTGTTGTTTATTTTGGTTTTTAGCAAATTTTAAATTGCTATCGATCGCTCTTCCCTTACATATGCCGTCTTTTGTTTCTAATAATAAACTAGTACAATATGGGTTTACGCTAATAAGGCATATGATTTAAATCAGCAAAATAAATATTCTAAGTGCTTTTAACAAAAAAAATAACAAAGATAATGAATCATTATCTTTAACCGATCATCACATCCCAAATTGCATTGAATATACAAATAAAATAATCAGTTTAAAAGTGGATACGCTGAGAACGAAAAATTTTGTTCTCTTTAGCAAATTGTATATTTCTATTGTTCTCAGATTTTATATTGAAATTGTAAAACAAATGTTAAAAAAATAAAGGCGAAAGTGTATGCAGCTTGAGAAATTTTCAATGAGAAAATAATCCAATTGTTGTAAAATTAGAACAAAATGATTTCTCACAGCAATATGCAAACGATTAACCAGTTTTTTTTACGTGAAATTAGAAAATAATATTAGTGAAATGAATAAAACATATATGTATATTACAGTTTTTAAAGGAATAAGTTAGAATTTGGGGGAAGATCGATGCAGGGAGAGAAAAATAGACACTATAAATACTCAAAAGAAAATAAAAAAGAACCTCAGGATACCTTTCAACCGACCCTTGTCAACAGATCACGTCGAAAGTGATTAAAATAAAACAATTACACGTTTGAAAAACGGAGGCGAAGAGAGGGGTGAATAAAACATTATAAAACTACACGGCATGAATTAAATGAATGAATAATCCGTGATATATCGTCCATATTTCAGAACCTTGGACAAAATTTAAAAAAAATAAAAACGTTAACTTGCTGCAAATAAGTTCAGAAACAAGAAATAAAAACGCAATGTATGTTTTTTTTTATTTCTCCCGGTAACTCAGACCTCTTTAAACAGGTCTAATTTATGCGGCAGCTCCTTTTGTCTACAGAGCTATGATTTGTGCATTAGTCCAGTTACGGCCTCCAAAATCTTGAGATATTGTTTGAAACGAGCCTTGCGTACAACGCGAAAACAACCATCCGAATATGCTCGACCACATGTTTTATCGTCATACAAGTGCGCACAAATTGATGGTTCATGAATAGGTGAGCGCCCGCATGTGCTCCGTAAATGCCCCAAAGTGTTCAACAATGATTTTTATTTTAGACCCTCTGAACTTTCGAAAACATGCAGCCTCCATTTTTCAATCGTGTAACTGTTTTATTTTAATCGCTTCCGACGTGATCTCTTGAAAGGGTTGGACGAAAGGTACCTTGAGATTCTTTTTTATTTTAGTCGAATATTCTTTTGATTATTTTTATTGTCTCTTTTTTCTCCCTGCATCGATCTTCCCCCAAATTCTAATGACTCCACTTATCCTTTTAAAAACTGTAATAAAATTTTGTACCACAAAAAAACTTTTAAAATGTTTTAGGAGTTGGTACTCAAAGACTGTCACAGATAAATTAAATGGCATCGTTCGAATTAAGGGTAAACTTATATCGCTTCGAGCTAAAATAGAATTTCTCAAGTTCTGTTTGGACAACTATGTCGCCCTGGGTATATTTCTAGGCGTATTTTCAAAATTAAAGCTAGAATTATTATTAAATCGGTAAGTCCCTTTATGAAGAATGAGTGTGTGAATTTTGAGCGCATCCTTGTTTCAACTCTTGCCAAATATCGCTGTTTACAGTCGGTTGCGTGGTTAAACCTTACCTTTTTTGATACATTATGTTTTTCGAAATATTTATCAACTAGCGATAATTTCTGTAGCAATAAAGTTCGTTCTAACAACAATATATGGCTTGTTGCGCTTATTCGCGCCAGGCATGGTTCAGGGATTGAAGTTGATCGTCATATATTGAACTTCTCTCGTGCTAGTCTTTATAACAATGAAAAAGTAGTATTAGCTTGGGGTTTGGATGTAGGCATCCCCCTTAGGATTCATAGCGAAAGTACTTTTGCCGAATTCGAGATATTTAACTCACAGCTCAAACATCATAAATTAGGGTCCAATGATGATTTTTTTTATATATGAAGGCAAAGTTAGCTGAAGTGGGTCATAAGTTCGCTAATTCCCCTATCAATACTCGTGAGTTTACATAGACAAAGATCCATTATAAAGCTGCCAAGCTCCTGCAGACTAATAAGGATATTTATATTACTAAGCCGGATAAAGGTGATTGTGTAGTCATTCTCAATTCGAATGATTATATAAGGAAAATGTTGGATATTCTAAACGATGAATCAAAATTTAAGAGGCTGGGCGACATATCATTTGACACTACTTCGGGCACCGAAGTGAAACTACAGAAACGTGTTCTTCAGTTACATAGGATGACAATTATTAACAAGGATACTTACGACAGGATCTGGCCCGTGGGTTCACAGCAACCTAGAACGTACGGACTTCGTAAGATCCACAAGAATGCGATCCCTTTCAGACCAGTTCTTTCCATGATTGACTCACTGCAACATGAATTGGCCAAATGGTTGTCTGAGATCTTTGAACCTGTACTAAAAACTTCTCAGATAATTGTATTATGGATTCCTTCCTTTTCACTGCTACAATGCGGGAACTGCATTGTAATTCACAAACAAACTTCCTATGTTCGTTCGATGTCACTAACTTGTTCACAAATGTGCCCGTTGGGGAGGTCATCAAAATATGTGCTGACATGCTTTATCGGAGCACATTGACCCCTCCCACTTTTCCTGAAAATATTTTCCTTGAACTAATAGAATTAGCCAACAAATCGGTTAGCTTTAGCTTTAATGATGCAATGTATCAGTAGGCCGACAGGGTGGCCCTGGGCAGTCCTTTGGGTCCTATCTTAGCCAATATTTTCTCAGGCTTTCAGGAGTCATTATTCTTCACTACGGTCTCTAGACCTTTTCGTTATTGGCGGTATGTGGATGACATTTTTGTCATCTTAAAATCTCGCGATGAAGTACGCGAGTTTTTCCTGAATTTGAATAGTCTCCGTTCTGTACTAAAATTCACTATAGAGGAAGAGAAAATGACTCTTTAGACTTTCTGGGCGCCTTTATAGAAAGGACAAAGAATCGGTTTAGTACAACTGTATACAGAAAACCGACATTTACAGGCCTGTATATAAGTTGGAATTCTTTTTCCCTACCAGGATTTCTCCTGGTAAGGAAAAAGAATCCCAACTTATTAACTTATCAGTTTGATCAAAACTATGGTCCAGCGTGCCCTTATGGTTTGCTCAACCAGCGAACATGATAAAGAATTGAAGAAGATAGCTGATATTCTTACGAAACATGGTTTCCCTGAGGGTGTAATCTCTAAGCATGTTTGTCAAGCTCTTGGTAAACGTAATACCAACCCTTCTTTTGGTCCGGCTAAATGTCCAGTTTATCTGAAACTCCCTTATATTGGTTATATCAGTAAGGGGGGTTGTCGATAAAATTACCTCGGTTGTATCCCACTGTTTCTATGCGTGGAGCCTCGTGTGAAGTTCGGCACTAAAACTGCCTTCCCAGCTTTAAGAAAGATACACTTCCCACACTACAAAAAACTTTAGTTATAAATCAATTTAAATGTCAGTACGTACGTTTCAACGGCTGTGAGTCAGATTGGCACAGCATGTACCTGCCTGCTTTCGAAAGTCCAGAGAGTTTAGAATAAACACATTGCTGGACACATTCGGGCGTTCACAGAACACTTCCAGGCATTTACGGAGAACACCCGGGCGCTCACCTATTCATTGGTGCGCACTTGTATGACAATAAAACATGTGGTGAAGCGTATTCTGATGGCTGTTTCGCATATTATACAACGACCGTTCCAAACAACAACTCAATATTTTGGAGGCCGTAACTGTACTAATGCACAAATCGTCGCCCTGTAGGCAAAAGGAGCTGTCGCCTAAAGTAGACCTGTTTAAAGAGCTCTTATTTACCAAGAGAAGATAATAAAAAAGGGAGAAAACACATTGCGTCTTTATTTCTTGTTTCTGCACTTATTTGCAGGCAAGTTTTTTTTTTTTAATTTGTCCCAGGTTCTGTAACATGGGCGATATATCACGGGTTATTTCAATCGTGTAATTGTTTTATTTTAATCGCTTCCGACGCGATCACTTGACAAAGGTCGGACGAAAGGTACCTCGGGGTTCTTTTTTTATTTTAGTCGAATATTCTTTTGACTATATTTAGTGCCATTTTTTCTCCCTGCATCGATCTTCCCCCAAATTCTAATGACTCCACTTATCCTTTTAAAAAATGTAATAACATGCTGTACGACAAAAAACATTATATATATATATATATATATAAATATATATATATTTATATATTATATATATACACTAATTGCATCGAGTGTTTTCCTAGATGCAATCTCAGAGAAACTCGCGTAATTATAAAAAAAAAGTATTCCGAGCAGGATAGAGCTGGTATATTGTCTGTTCATTATACACGCATTATTGGTTACATATATGAATACATTTGTCACAGTGGAATCCCATTTAAGGGGCAACACTTCATCAAAACAAAGAAGAATTGATATTCGTATAATACTCCTTTTTGCTGTGGTAATTTTTTGTCCTTGAATTAGGTCTCCACTGAAACATTTATGCACATATGTAATCAATAATGTTTGCATAATAAACTGATATATATATATATATATAATAAAATAAGAATTACAGTTAATTAAACATAAATAATCGAAGACTGTAAAACTAAAGTATATTATAACTATCTAAGATTTAATATTTGTAAAGTAATATCAACCAGATGTAAAAGCTCCATAAAACCAAATAGGAAATAGGACTATCCACTTATTTTGTGCTTCCTTTTTTAAATTAAATATATTTTTACCTCTTTTTCAAAGTGTTTTTAACATATCTTTTTAATTACTTGTATATATATATATATATATATATATATATATATATATATATATATACATAACAATGCCATGTTGCATGCAACATGCCCTGCTGTTTTAACACCGCCTGCGACCACGATCACCAAATTGTAGAGAACTATATATATACATATTTATATATATATATATATACATATATGTATATATACATATATATACACATATATATGTATACACAGATATATATACACATATATATACACATATATATACATATATATATACATATATATATACATATATATATATACATATATATACACACACACACACACACACATATATATATATATATATATATATATATATATATATATATATATATATATATATATGGAAGTAGAAAAAGAAGACTTCCAGTTACATATTCATCTACGTGTTGTTGTCTTAAATTAAATGCTAACTCGGGACCATTAAATTGAAGAAAAAAATACATTATTTTGAAATATTCCTGTGCAAAGTATTTAAGAAATGTTCAATTGATTTTAAGGTATCTGTCAATCTGTTCTTCTAAACCGTTTTTTTTGTGTACACTCCATTTATAGCAATGGAATTTGTTTATTTTTTATTGCATTAATCCTATGTCTTTTTTTTAAGCGTATTCCTATTCTATAAAAGTAAAGTGGTCATAAAAGTAAGTTGGTTATTAGCTTGGTTGGAAGGTTGTTTTTGTTTTATCAACCCTTTTCGGGTTATTTAAAGCCGAATCCAAAGATTTTGAAGAAAAAAATTTTTTAATAGAATATATTTGTTGTTTTCACGTCGTTTTCTATTTAACCCATAGTTGGGACCCTAACAGGTACTACCATTCTGGGTCAGAGTGGACCTGGGAGCAATGGTAATTAAAGGGGGGATCCACACTCCCCAAAGCCCACAAGCTGGGGTTTCACCACTGGATATAGTTTAAGGTCATATCCAGGACCCCCATTGAGGGACTTTTACCCTCTGCAAGGGGGCAGTCGGCGTATTCTAATGCTCCACCGACAGGGCCAATGTTTATTGGCATCTAAATTAGATTAGAATATGTTATATATATATATATATATATATATATATATATATAATATTTTATAATAATAAATAATAATAGTGTTATTTTCTTTTTAGTAGTTGTCGTTTTGAGAGAAAAGTTTACCGGATAGAATCTAATAAATATTTAAAATCTGTTTCAAAAATAGTTAAAGATAATTTTTAGCAAAATAGCTGAAGGGTTAACCGTTTTGTTTTAAGCCACTGTGGATTAATATTGAAAAGAAAAAGACTTCATTTTAATATAGCGATTGCGCTGAATATTAAAATGATTTTTATGGACTACCAAATATAAATATTATAGTACTAAAACCTAAAGGCATTTATTCTTAGAACTACCATCATCTTTAAGAAATTTTACAAACTTCTGTAAAACGTAATAATAGGGCGATTATAGTATTCTGAATCGAGCATCATGAAAAGTTCGTATCGAAAGTTATATCTACGATTTTTAAACTGATTTATATTATTGTCATGCAAACAGTAAAACCACAAAATGTATATCAATATATATGTTGGAATATTCACAACAATTTCAGAATTTTATATACTGTTTATTTCCGAATTCGATTAATAATTATTTAATATGACAAACAAAGTAATATTCTGACTGATGAACTGACCGAGTAAATTACCGCCCATTAGCCTCCTCCCACTTTTTGCCAAAATATTTGAGTTAAGAATTAACCAAGCTCTACTCCATCATCTTACAGATGCTACACTTCTTACTGACCAACCATATGGATTTAGCCGAGCTTGTTCCACAGCAGACATTCTAACTGTAATCTCCGAGCGCATATACCATTCATTTAATAAAGCAGGGCAGGGTAGAGCGGTAGCTCTAGATATATCTTAGGCTTTTGACAGGGTATGGCACAGAGGTCTTCTCAGGAGAATCAGATTATACGGTATCACTGAAAGAATACTTAACATAATTAAATCCTTCTTAGATAAGAGAAAAATTCACGTTGTCCTCGATGGCCGTACATCTAAAAATATGATATAAATGCGGGCGTGCCTCAGGGGTTTATCCTTGGACCTCTATTATTCCTAAAATTCATAAATGACCTCCCTGACAAAATTGTCTGTGACATGGGTACATGTGCTGATGACACCATGCTCTATAACAGACACGACAGGGAAACAAATGAACACATCTAAATAAATGGCAGAAACACTAGAGGATGACTTCCAATCTGTAGTGGAATTGGGACAACAATGGACGATTACATTCAAGACTAAACTTGTTTCCTTCAATAACTACAAGAAACCTTCTCCGCCACCAATAGCAATGGCTAAAGACGCTTTATCTGAAAGCACATACCTTAAACTCCTCGGCCTAACGTTCACAGGAAACATGCGTTGGAACAATTACATTGAAAACATTGCCAGGACCGCTGCGAAAAATGTATGTTCTCTCTACCGTGCTAGAAAGTTACTGACCCCTGAAAGTATCCTGTACCTCTATAAGGCCACCATTCGCCCATGTATGGAGTATTGTTATTATATTTGGGCTCGTGCATCTGCTACTAGTCTCTTACTCCTAGACAAGGTTCAAAAGAGAATCGCCAACCTAATAGGTCCTGAACTATTATCCAAGCTTCAGCCTCTGTCAAATCGACGCAATGTAGCATCCCTCTGTCTGTTCTACAAGTACTTTAATGGTGCATGTTCGGACGAGCTGCAAGAACTTGTACCCCTTATACATAAATACCCCCGACAAATCCGACACGCAGTACAACCCCACCCCTTCACAGTAGAGATTCCTAGATGTAAGAGAGTTTTCTACTCCAGTAGTTTCTTCCCTAGAACCGCTAGACTTTGGAACTCCCTGTCAGGTTCCTGCTTCCCCAACTGTACTGGCATGGAGATGTTCAAGTGTAACGTGAACCGACATCTTGCTTCCCAGCTTCCCTCCTAGTTCCCCTGTAGTCTGTGTTCCTAATAGTACCATTAACTACATTAAATGGCATTGTGTCTTGTTTGAGGTGAAAATGTAATTTAAAAAAAATTCTAATGTTCACTTAAAATGTTCACTTCACAAATATTTTTGAAATGCTTAATTTTGTTTTCACATCTATTTGCTATACTATATAACCCCTCTCATAGCGTCTACATTTAAGTATAAAAACGCGGTAATTATTTTGTCTGCGGACGCCGACCTAACTATTGCTATTGCGCGATCTCCACCTATATGTCACCTGAAATTATTAATGAATTTGTATAGCTTATTTTTTGGCTTTAGAATCTTGCAAACGTAATGATTCACCCTTTGAAATTAATTAAATACATTTTTAATTAATAGATGGATTTCAAAACGTATCTCCGTAAAACATTAAGATAAGTATTGTAAATTATATCTGGTAAATAAAAAGAACAAATAATGATGGCACAAGTGAATAAGTTCCAAAAAATTATTTTAAGATAACATGTAGATGAAATTTCACAATTGTTATCAAAATATTCGATAAACGATTTAAAATTTGACAAATAAGAAATTGCATCTATATTAAATGTGCGTACTCATCACTGAGTCTGATTTAAAAATGGATAAATTGAACCAATGAACTGATAAACACATTACACTCCTGCATCCTTGACGTACATACTCCTAAGCAGTAAACACCAAATTCCCACCCCATCGGCATTACTACATGCCGAAAAAATTCAATTCGAATAGTTTATTCCCTCATACTGTGGACGTTGGATTTTCTTCCATGTGTTCTGCTTCTGTATGTATTGACACGCTGAAGTTTAAATGTAACTACTTACGTTTTAAGTGGTACTTGTTTGAGTGTAAATGATTATATATCTTCCTATCTCTCTCTCTCTCTTTATATATATATATATATATATATATATGCGAAAGAAAAAGTTTATCAATAATAGACTGAGGCTCGTATAAACCTACAATTATATTTATACAATAACCTATTGTTATCTTTCTTTCTGTTTAATCTAGTAAAAATGTTCATTTGCGCTCTAGATTCACATATGTATGCCTTATACATTTATATCCTATCTATCTATAGCCTCTACTATTCGACATTATATATATCCAATCTAGATATTAAAATGTAGATACCTAACGCATATGGGAAATTCACGTTATTAGTAGTAATCGTTAGAAGATTCTCTTTGTGCAAACTCTTCTGACACACGAAGAATATTTTCAATTCCTGCAAGAAGAAAAAATAATCATCAATGCGCACGTCCATGATTGAAATCGGATTATACTTTCTTCAAGATCAAAGCAGAAGTTGACGTTTTTAATGATTCCGTGTCAACGACAGCGCTGATTGCTTTCCACAAATTAGTGATTTCACAATTGTCTTCCAGGAAGTCTTCGAGATCATCTTTGCAAATTCCAATCTCAATTCATTTATATTTCTTTTTTCTTCTTTGACTTTATATTCTTTGTAGTAAATTGACTTTGTAAATACGTCCTAGTCTCTTTCACTGGAAGTAAGAGAGTTCGTTAATCTGTCGCGCGTTCGTTCATAATAACGGCGCCGCTGAACGTACTGTTTCAATAGCATATACGTATTTTAGACGCGCAAGACTTCTCTGTTCTTCAAATATTAGTGTGTGATCAAATTAACACATAAACGTATAGTTTAAAAAAAAACTTATATAAACTGCGAAAATTTTGAATACTAAATTTTCTTGGTTTATGGTTACAATAAAAATGGAATAACCCCCCATACGTAACAGAACAAATTAAATAAGTGTGAAAATTATATTTGGAAAAGGATAGAATCGAACCCACTAGGCAAGATTTTAATAAAAGATAATAAATATTCAATTTCGGAATGTAGCGATTGTTCATTGTTTTAGAAAAAAAAACTGGGTATCAAATATGCCAGTTAAAACAATGGACAATACAATTTAGCAATAATGACGAAATAAATAGGTTATAAATGAACTAATTGATTTAGAAATTTCCTTGTTATCAAACGTGAAAAGGGCGCGTGTAATTTGAACACGAAAAAAATCATTTTATTTCATACACTTTGATGTAGGGTAAGGGAATTCCCAATTTATTGAGATGGGTTTAAGTCAGTTAATAGACTGTCAGAAGCAGCGCCACAAAGCCAGAGTAGAGATCCAGAGAGAGAGAGAGAGATAGAGAGAGAGAGAGAGCGAGAGGTAGAGAGAGAGTCGAGACAGTCAAACTGAGAGCTGACGCCCTTGGAGGCGATGGGGGGGAGATAAGACTAGTAACTGTAGAAGCTTGAATCCCTGATTCATCAATCGACCAGCCGGTAGAATAAAAGGGCCATCATTTATAATTGTAACTTATTTGTCTTCGTGTCTTCATTCCAACAAAGAAAGGTAAATGTTTTTGGCTATCATCTTGTAAACGAACTTTGTGCAACACCCTTCAAATGTTAACTGTCTGTACCCTCCTCCACAATCATAATGAAGTATCCCCCCATATGTGTTAAAAATCGTATAAATGTCTCTCCCAGCTTCGTATTAACAATATGACCAAATAAGAATTCTCATCTTCATTTATATACAAACGACGTCTTGTCCTATGTTACAGTAATATATAAATGGCTCATTCACATGTTATGACTGTGTCATCTCGATATACCTTAACCTGATATAAACTACCCGATATAGTCTCAATATACACTCTCGATACATAAGACCAATCCCGACAACATAACATTATTGCACGTTACTAAGTTTCGATTTTTGTTAAGATTAGGGTTGCTTTTTTGTATCATTTCTAATTTGAAGTGTTACTATCACAAGGGTTTGTTCTGCAACAAACCTTGGTGTAGTAGATAAAGTATTTAGTAAAATTTAATTGTAAGTTATATTCTGTTGAAGAGTTACTGTCCAGTCGTCAATGCCTGCGACACACAAACTACAATTACCAATTACTTATGGCTTCTACCTAGTAACAGTTGATGTATTAGGTGCATGTTACCACTGTAATTAACTACTTCTGTGCAGAGCCTATAGTTATAAAGGATTCTTGACTGACGACGTGCACCTTAAATGTTGGATGTTTAATCGAATGAAATATTGTAAAAAGAAGAAGCAAACATTGAAAGGTAGTCGAAAAATACAAGTGTTACGCATTGTTACAAATATAAAACATATGTTACGTAGAGTTGCACATTATGGTCTTTAAAAGGTTCGTTGTCACGTTTTAATTTTAAAATGGATTATATTGTTTCCTTACGTTTAAATTTTAAATAAACTAGTTATTGTGCAACATGGCGATTAACTGTAAATAAACCTTTAGTTTCATGTCTCGTCCGCCAGGCAAACTCAATGGCTTAGCTTTGAAATCGTTTTTTTTTTTTTTTTGCAATCTGAACCATTCAATAGTTGCTGGTAGGGCCTCTCGATGCCATACTAGTGGGTAATTGTTACGACTTTACCTTATCATGTGCTACAAAAAGAATCTTGTCTTTTCTCTCTTATTTTCCCTCTCTGTCCTGCTCTAATCAAGACTAGCAACTTGCTCCACAAATCCCACAACCTCATCATGACAAATCTAAAAAAAGCACGAATAAACCTAGAACCCCATCCTCCAACGACGCCCTCTACTACCAGATCTCCTCCTCCAACATCAGGGGTCTACGTTCCAACCTTCCAGAGGTTGAAACACAATTACATATTACGTACATTTCTTTATAAGTGAAACTGGCATAGGGCGAACCACTTCCCTAGACGAATTCATAATTAAAAGATACTCTAACTTAATATCTAAATGTGATCCCCAAGATCGCCATGGGCATGGAATATACGCCTACATCAAAGATGGTCTCTATGTGGTAGGGATATATCCAGAGAAGGCGCTAATTTACCTTATATGTGCTTCCAGGTTGCACTAGCTTACACCACTGCATTTATATGTGCCCTCTATCGCCCCCACAACAGTTGGGTTACTATCTTTAAGAGCATATCTAAGAAAATTGACCACATCCTGTATGGTCATCCTTTGGCTTACGTTCAAATTTGCGGTAACTTCAATGTCAATAATGTCGAATGGCTGACCCACTCGAATAAAACCGATGACGAGGGGAGGTTCCGTCATGATTTTACCACTGCCTATGACCTCACTCAGATTGTTAACGAACCCATCCGTGTGCCCGATACTACCGGTCAGTATGCAAGTCTTCTACACCTTTTCCTCACAACTTCCCCTGACCTATGTTTATGTAACGTTCTATCTCCTCTGGGATCCTCGGACCACTCTGTTGTAGCAGTTAATATAAAAATGAAATGTAATAAGTCTTCAGACGTACCTCTCCACCGTACTGTACATCGATACTCTATGACTCACTGGGATAGCTTCCGTACATTCATATCTGACCCAACTCTGAATGTGTCCTCTAGAGTATCAAACCTGACAGAATGGTTAATTGTAGGCAGAGACCGATTCATTCCATCCAAAACATTTCAACAAAAACCTAACAGCCAGGCATGTTTTCCCCTGAATTCTGGTTCCATCGCGCACAGAAATCACTTTTTCCATAGCTACCAACGTAATAAATGTACTGAGACTAAAGCAGCTTTCAGTGCTGCCAGCAACCACTATAAAAGAGTAATAAAATGCAAGAGAGCTATATGCTCAGTCCGTTAAATCTAAAGTAGCTGAACAACGGCTTGGTACCCACCAGTTCTGGCAAATAGCAAGCAGGATCTTGAACAGAAGCGTGCGTTCTATCCCAAATATCAACAATGGACCTTAGGGCATCTCGTTAGCATCAGACAAGGCCGGACTATTTGCCAAGAACTTTACAGCTAACTCTCCCCCCATGCGACAAAGGCCATCAACTCCCCGTATTTCCTCCTATAACAGACAACACGCAATGTAACATACACATACCTGTGCGTGAGGTCGCCAAGCTAATCAAGAATCTTGATTCCAGTAAAGCAACTGACCCTGACGGCATTCCAGTTATAGTGCTGAAAAAGCGCCAACCAGAACTTGCTCCCATACTTATAAAACTGTTTAAGCGTTGCCTTAAAAAGAAGTGCTTTCCAACAACCTGGACAACTCATCAGTAGGTACTGTATTTAAGAATTCAGGTGATAAGTCATATCCCTCTCAGTACAGACCAATAAGTCTACTGTGTGTTATGAGTAAGTTGTTGGAATCCATATTAAATAAAGAAGTAGTAAACCATCTGAACAGAAACAACCTTCGTAGTGGCATGCAATATGGTTTGCGCTCTGCAAGATCTACAACAGATGTGCTAACGGTTATATTTCATAAGATTGATGAATCTCTTGACAAAGGGTTCCTTTCCATGGCAATTGCTCTTTAGATATCGAAGGTCTTCGATAAGGTATGGAATAAGGGCCTACTTTACAAGATTTTCAGCTAGGGTATCACTGGAGATGTTTACTCAATCATTAAATCATTTCCCTCCGATAGATTCATAACAGTAGTTGTAGACGGGCAGAAATCAGAGGCCCACAGTATTGTAATGCTGGAGTCCCTCAGGGGTCTATCCTTGTCCCAACTCTCTACCTGATCTGCATCAATGATCTCCCAAAACACATACTTAAATCATTCGTTGAATCTATGCTGATGACACGACCATCTATGGCAACGCATCAAAGGCCGTAAATGGCAAAGTACTCTCTAATTCTCTCTCCTCTGATCTTGAGCGCGTGGTACAATGGAAGAAGAGGTGGCTGATCACTTTTAATAGATCCCAAACCAAACTTCTATCTTTAACTCATCAACGCTCTGATCCCCATCTAGCATCAATTGAAGTGGATGACTCTCGTCTTGAGGACACTCCATGTTTTGACAAGCTTCTGGGTTTGACCTTTACTCCTGATCTGAAATGGAACAAGTACATCAGGTCTGCTGCCGAGGACGCTGGGAAAATGGTGGGATCCTTCTACCGCTCCAGAAGATATCTCACTACTGATGCAATTCTCTATCTGTACAAAAGCCATGTACAGCCAAGGCTAGAGTACTGCTGCCACATCTGGGCAGGAGCTGCTAAAAACAGCTTTTCCCGCCTTGACAGGGTACACAATAGACTTCGTGTTTTAGTGGGGCATGCCATTTTCTCTTCTCTGTAGTATTTCTCCCACAGAAGAGATGTTGCGAGCCTGTCTTTGTTTTATCGTTTTTTCCATGGCAAGTGCTCGTCTGAGCTCCAATCCGTCATCCCCCTCGCCAATCTTTCAGGAGAAACACCCGTCTGGTTGAAACTACTTCCAATAATTTTCCCGACTCTTTATCTGTGCCTAAATCCAAACGTAGATTCCATGAGCAGAGCTTCTTTCTCAGAAGTGCACAACTGTGGAACTCTCTTCCGTTTGCCTCTTTCCCATCTGACTGCAACTTTGATGTCTTCAAATCCAACATAAACAAATTCCTTACACACCGCCCCCTTAAGTAAGACACTCTATCCAATTCCCAATACTAATGATTACTACAATACTATCTCATTGATTACTGTACACGCAATGACCCTTATTCCTGAGTGGCCTTCGGACCTTAATAAGTAGTGGCCCCCATATAGAAAAGTCTGAAAAATATTTTTTTGGTCTATCAAGATTTTGATTCGAAATGAAATTTATTTGCCTGCCACAGTTGAGTTGGAAATAGAAATTTCACTTTTCTCTTCTAATTCGAGTAAAATAACTAGCACTTTCTTCTGGCAGCTTGAAGTTGGAAATAGCATTTTTTTAAAAGTAAGAATGCGTAAAAATTTTCATTGGTCTATTTTGTTCAAAGATTAAATTCAATTTTTTCGATAATCCCACACTCCGGAGTTTGAAATCGGATGTTTTCTTCTATTTAAGTTCATTCTTAGCGAGATAAAAATCCCTATGTCGTTGATATTCTACATTGATACATATATATATAAATGCAAACATGTAATAAACTTATCTTCGGATAATTCGTCCTTGTTTATTAGGATGTTGTGTAAGAAGCAAATTGTTTTGATTTTTTTTTCAAGCCTACGTTTTAATACATCAATTTTTCGCATTAGATTTTATATTATTTTAATCAAAGATTTCCAATAATCCCTCTTATTCATTATTGTCATCTCTCTCTTTTCAATTTGCAACTCAGCTAAAGGTGTATATATTTTAGGCAACTAATTCGTTTTCGTAGAATAAGAGCCTGCATACACAGTATATGATTTAATACATAGTGATCAACTGAAAACTACGCCCATCTCTTTAAGCTGTCTCTAATCATTTTTTTCAGATTAAGCGTCGATCTCTTTAATCTTTTTCTCAACATCTGACACCACAAGACAACATGTAAGTCTTGTTTCAACACTACATCATGTTATATGTTTACGGAAAAGAGTACAATAAACAAAGGGCTATGGCCATCATGTTCCTAATAATATTTACTTATGTTTTTTCTTGTCTGTTTTTTTTTTTTGGCCGACTTTAAAAAAACAACTTTTTACAAATATTCTATCGATCTAGACACAGTAACGTAGAACATTACCAAAGTAAACAGGAGAATCACTAGAGAAGATCTATAGTCAATAGCTGCAAACGGTTTTCAAGTGCAAAGAAATGCATACATGTCAACAGGGAGAACTTCCACCATCTTTTACACTACAGGAAATTTAAACAATAAAAAAATGTTCCACTTCTCTACTAAATATTCTGGGCTATTTTAAGTGGGCCACCTTGTTTATATATATATATATATATATATATATATATATATATATATATATATATATATATATATATATATATATATATATGAGAGAGAGAAACAGAGAGATACAGCCGGCAAAAAGAAAGTTGTATTTTTTCTCAAAAACAGCAAATTTATGCTAAATATAATGTAACTGTTTTAACAATCTATACCTCATTTAAGTGGTCTTTTATTCTCCTATAATTTTACGGTCCTGGATATGACCTTAAACTATATCCAGTGGTGAGCCTCCCTTTAATTACCATAAAGGCAGCAATGGGCAGGTTGTTTGGGCACGTTAGCAAGAAAGCATAAATAGGCAACGAAGGCAAAAATGTTGAATAAAGGCACAAAAAGAACACAGATTTGGAAAATAAAATGTTATAATTGTTTGGTTTGTTTATATTTTTTATAAAATCAACAACTCAATGGGAACTGAAAGCAAAGCAAATGCGAAAATGAAAGCCACTTAAAACTCTAAATTGCAGAGTAGCACGACAGGGTTAGGGTTTTCAATGCATAAGAAATCTACAGTCTAATAATTTCATCAGTCAGGAGAATTATCCGGTGTGTCAAAACATCAAGATAAAAGTGAAGCAAAGTTCAAAATGTGCTAACGCGCATGAATGCACATATTCCAAAGTCATAACTATAGTCGAAAGCCGTAAAAAAAGACAACAAGAAAAGTACATAAAATATTTAAGAAGAGAAAAATTATGTCAGAAATAGAGAATAAAAATTCACTCGCTACCGACCTTTATGGTGATGTTAATAGACTTGTGCCTAATAAACTATAGTTTTTATGTAATTATCGAAAACAAATTCATTTTATTTTTAAAAAAAACATAGTAAAGATAAAAGTTAATGTATGTGAGTGTTAGGATGTAAATGTGCAATTTATAAAAATAAATATACATAGCATTAATTCACATATGATGACCCTGTGCCACCCATGTTGCTTTTTTCTATTTCCAATAGTTTCCATTTTATCTCATTAATTATCTCATTTTTGTTGTTGTTTTATCTATATTAATCCGTTTTTTTATATATATATAAACAAGAATATCCACGTATCGCCGAAATACAACGACCTCTTGTTGCCGGATGCTCTCGTGGAAAGACGTGCCTTTTTAACTAGAGCTGCCGTGAATTCATAATTTTACCTCCGTTGAAGGTATATCTTTCAATGTATCCTCGTTGCTTCTACGAGATAACGCTCCAAACTTGAGGTTTTGTGCCACCAATCTTGAGGGTAGGAAAGTTTACATATACACACATCTTTGCCTAAACGTTTGCTTTATTTAACAACTCGCTTATCGCGTTTAATTCGAACTGTCATTTCCTGTCTGCCAAATATTGTAGGATTTCGGTGCGATTCAATCTCGCATATTGCTTTCCCTCCGAGAGGACAACAGAAGAGGACTTCTTTCTTCTTAGCTATTCGTTTCACAAATAAAGATTTCTCTTTTCTTTTTTTCGCAAACGAATCTCACTTACACACGCGTGCGCGTAACACGAATAGGATTTAATTTATTGGCTGATTTCAATTGGCTAACTAAAAGTTTCCCGATAGCTCAACCTACATACTTGATGTTGTGGATTTAGGCAATAACTACGCCAGGCGGCAAAATCATTTGGTTACGCCAGGTAGTAGGAAGGCCACAGCAGTGAAAAGAGACATGGAGTGAAAGAAGTTGCAGTTAAAGATCTAGGTGAGTATTTTAATTGGAAGATAAAGATTTTTTGCTTGACTTTCTATGGAAATAGGTACAATTTTAAAGTATAAGTAAAATTCTGAGAAAAACGGTGATGGTTTTGAAAGTTTAAGGCCAAGAAAATCAGGGAATGCTCCCTAATCGATACGTATGTAGTTTACGATGTGCCTAGGCTTGACGTAGTAGTCGGTTGCATTTGAATTGTTCATGTGTTTGCATTGCAAATAAAGCTTTTTTTCACGTACATTATAGTTTTATTTTCAGAAAAAGTAATTACTATTACATCCAACGAAATGAAACATGGCATACTTTGGAGTCTAATGTGCTGTTTTTTATTGTTTGGTATATTCAATTTAATGGAAAATTTAATGCTGATAGATAAAATTTGTTATAGATCTCGCTTGTTTATTTAGAATATTTTCATTATTTAAAGAGTCTGTGTCGTTTGAAATTCGTAATTTTATTAGAGTTGAGGAAGCACCGTCGTATGTGACGACTTTGTGTGGTGCCTGTATTCTATTGTTTGTGTGGAACTTTCTACTAC
The DNA here is from genome assembly GCF_053919585.1 of Euprymna scolopes. Lineage (NCBI taxonomy): Eukaryota > Metazoa > Mollusca > Cephalopoda > Sepiida > Sepiolidae > Euprymna > Euprymna scolopes. The sequence continues at coordinate 42,112,394 of NC_136515.1, read as the reverse complement.
GCTCAGAAGGCGGGATAAGTTATAAAGGTATCGGGGTTATTATTAGTACTGTTTAAATAAGCATGTGGGTGTGGAGTGCTACATTAATTGGGGAATCTATCGAGTTTCTATAGCAAGGATTAGTAGTTAAATCACCATTATTATTTCTTCTGTCGGTTAAATATCTTCTTCATTTACATAAACTTAATTATTAATATCTTATTAATGGGGTAATAGTCTGTTTGGAAGGGTAGTTGGGTCCATTCGAGAAGCGATTATCTGTAGTCCAGTTACGGTCCATGAATATATAGCATCTTTCGGAATGTAAGTATTAGTAAGCGAACATTTCTTTTATTTTAGAAGGTACAAATGGCTCTGGTGGTTACGGTGAGAGAGGTTGTTTTAACTGCGACATTTTCTTATTATTTGATGTAATTATTGTCTGTGCTTGATTGAGAATTGCATAATAAGAGATGTAATTTAATACTCATTAAGAATAGTGTCATGTTTACGCCTGTATTTTAAATATGTTTCCAACAATCTTGAAGAATTATTCCGGTATGTTTATGTTTTCATTTGTGTTAAAAGAGGTTGGTAATTCTCTTTCAAGTTAAAAATTGCGTTTATTTAGGGGAGTGTGGTTAGTCTGCCGGTTTAAACTTTATTACTTGTTTTTTTTGTTTTTTTTTCATTTTTTTTTTACACAGTGGACACCACTTATCAAGGCCCGGAGGCCACACAGGGATAAGGGTTATTGCAAGTACATTACGTTAGTGTGGAGATTTGATGAAGTGTTTACTTAAGGGCGCGGTTCATTAGGAATTTGTTAACGTTGGACTTGAACACATCCAAATTTTAGTCAGGTGGGAAGCAGGCAGACGGAACAGAGTTCCACAGGTGTGCAGTTCGAAGAAATAAGCTTTGTTCATGGAATCCACGTTTTGATTTAGGCACAGATAAAGAGTGGGTAAATTTTTTACAGTTGATTCAGCTAGACGGGTGTTTTCGTGAAAGATTGGTAAGGGGGGACCAGAGATTGGAGTTCAGACGAGCACCTGCCATGGAAATAACGATAAAACAAGGATAGGCTCGCAACGTCTCTTCTGTGGGAGAGATGTTGCAGGGTAGAGAAAAGGGTATCCCCCACTAAGCCACGAAGTCTATTTTGTACTCTGTCAATGAAGGATAGGCTAGTTTTAGCAGCTCCTGCCCAGATGTGGCAGCAGTATTCCATCCTTTGACGTACTTGGCTTTTATATAGATAGAGAATTGCATCAGTAGTGAGATATCTTCTGGAGCGGTAGAAGGATCCCACCATCTTTCCAGCGACCTTGGCAACAGACTTGATGTACGTGTTCCATTTCAGATCAGGAGTAAAGGTCAGACCCAGAAGCTTGCGAAAACACGGGGCCTCTCCCAGACGAGAGCCATCCATCCCAATTGATGCCAGATGGGGATTAGATCGTTTATGATGTAAGGATAGGAGTTTGGTTTTAGATTCATTAAAGGTAACCAGCCACGTCTTCCTCAACTGAACCACGCGCTCGAGATCAGAGGAGAGAGAATCCGAGAGAACTTTGTCCTTTACAGCCTTTGATGTGTTGCCGTAGATGGTAATGTCATCAGCATAGATGTCAACGAATGATTTTAGTATGTGTTTAGGGAGATCATTGATGTAGATCAGGAAGAGAGTTGGGCCCAGGATTGACCCTTGAGGGACTCCAGCATTAATACTAAGCGCTTCTGATTTCTGCCGATCAAACACTACTCTTATGAAGCTATCGGAGAGAAATGATTTAATAATAGAGAAGACATTTCCAGCTATAGCGTAGCTGCAGATCTTGTGAGGTAAACCTTTATGTCATTGTCTATCAAAGACCTTTGATATGTCAAGAGCAATTGCCCTAGAAAGGAAGCCTTTGTCAAGAGATTCACTAATCCTGTGAGATATAACTGGCAGCACATCTGCAGTAGATCTTGCAGAGCGGAAACCATATTGTGTGTCACTAAGAAGGTTGTTTCTGCCGAGGGTGTTGAATATTTCTCTACTTAGTATGGATTCCAGCAACTTACTCATAACACACAGGAGACTTATTGGCCTGTACTGAGAGGGAGATGACTTATCACCTGAATTCTTAAATACAGGGCATACTGATGAGGTTTTCCAGGAAGTCGGAAAGCACTTCTCCTTAAGGCAGCGCTTAAACGGTTTCGTAAGTATGGGAGCAAGTTCTGGTTGAAGCTTTTTTAAAACTATAATTGGGATGCCGTCAGGGCCAGTTGCTTTACTGGAATCAAGGTTCTTGATTAGCTTGGCGACCTCATGCACGGATAGTTGTATGTTACCTCGTGTGTTCTGTATTATAGGAGGAAATATGGGTTGGTTTTATTGTTGATTATATTAATTATAATATATTATATTATTATATTATATATTATTATATTTACTCTAATTGTTTTACATGGAGTCATGTTATGCTTAATTAGAGATTTAATAAAATCTAGTGATAGAAGCGTGTTTTGTTTTCTCTCTTTTTCTCAGTATATCTTGGATTTCTTATTACGGACTTAAAGAAAGTGACATTTTGGTCGAAGCGTCTCTTATCGGAGAGACTCGCGATATTCTACATGGGATTTAATGGTTCTCTTGTTTTTTTATGACTGAATTAGAAAGATAGCAACAACTTATGAAATTAGAAAAATGTCAGATTTGGTCGATGGAAGGGGCTGGAAGATTCGGAATAATAATTAAATGAGATCTCTAAATGTTTAGAGGTCTTCTCATTAGATTCAAAAGCCCCTAAAATATATATAATCCTAATTTGATCCATCACAAACGATTTTAAAGTTGTTAAAAGTATATTTTCACTTCATGATTATTATCAAAATATATCATGGAGAGTATAGCTAAGGAAATTCATATAATTTCTGGATCTGTGAAGTCAAATATTTTTAAAGCAAAATATTAGGAATTTGTTGTAGATCATTGACTGACAGTTTCAATTCGCGTTAAAAATATGGAACTCAGTATGCTTATTTCTAACGCCCATTAGGCGGTTTAATACTGACTCAGATCATTGTAAAAATGGGGACTTGGATTTTGTTTATGGATGGAATAATCTTAGATTTTTTATTTACACAAGTCAAAGTAAGAATGACAGATAATCTATTTTAATGTAAGTTTATGATATATACAAGTTCATTTGGAGGAGTCATGAGTTAATATTTCAGCGAATTATACGTTGCCTTCGACAACTTTATTCCTTGTATATGTATTTCCTATATACTAGGTAATTAATAATTAATTAATAATAGTTAATAATAGATTTTACTCTTGTGAACAGGAATAAAAAGATATGTGATATTTTCTGCCCGTGCCAATAAAAGTTATTGATTTTCTAATCATTGTATTGTAAGAAGGTGGTTGTTTTTATTTGTTCTCCAATCTCTGTTTTCATAGAATTTTCAAAGTTATCGAAGTGTATCGTGTAATTTCCAGTTTTTAACTCAATCGCTTACATTTATACTGTCAGCTGTTTTCTGTAAGTGTTTATTTTAAACACATTTTTAGTATTCTGGGTATGGAAAATAATTTGCAGAACTAGGCATGTTCATGTTTTTTACTCAGGCTCATATCAGGATCTTAATTTTTAGGAATATGTTTAAGGATTGGATATATTCCTGGGCGTATGCCTGCTTAGAGATGATTAAAATGTATCTAGAAAGGAGAGTAAACTTCTTGTAAAATATATCCCGAAAATTAGCTGATGTCAAATTAAAATAAAACAGTACAGGTCTGAAATCCAAAGTAACAAACTGAATAATACTATAAAATTAAAGTGAGTTTAAATAGTATTATTAATATTTATGAGATAATCGTAAACAATGAAAAAGCTTTAATTTAGATTAGATAATTTACATAAGCAGATCAATATAACATTTTTATAAACAAAATAACGACATGTACACAAACGCACAACCACCCATATATATATATATATATATATATATATATATATATAAATAAATATATATATATATATATATATATATATATATATATATATAAAATTACGGCACGCTTTCTAACCGGAATTACATTGTGGGTTGAACGATTAGTTTTCAATGTCTCAACATGAAGCCTCCGAATCCTAAAAGAATTTTACAAAGTTTCGTCACTACATGGATTAGTGTGCACGGAAAAACTTACCTATTTTTACTTATTATTATGAGTGTGTGTGTGTGTGTAACTCCTCATGTATTTAACCATGAGTTCTCCTTACACCCCAACCCATAAAAGTAAGAAAAACACACAAGAAAATTCATTTTTCTATCTAATCTTTTAGTTTACTTTTTTTTTCTTTATTTTCTATTCTGATACATACTTTCTTGGCGTAGCGTAAGCTATTATATTATTTTTGCCTTTATAAGTTTGATAACCCCATCAATTTTTTCTAGTGTAATAAACCACGAAAGTAATTTTCTATTTTTTTTCAGACCAACGAATTCTAATCTGAATCAATTACAGTAGGATTATGTATAGAGGATATGCATACTTTAAAATTTGACAGGCTTCAAACTAAACCTATTGTAGATTAGAACTTTTAAGACCTGTTCAACTTCTTCGAATAAAATCTTACTGGATGTAGTTGGTCATTTTCTCCCTTTTGTAATAATCATGATCTAATCCCGCCATTATCGGAATTGACGATCAAACGATTGGGATTTTAATACCGGCTCGCCACGCACTATTCTCTTGATTTCTTCAAATGTTTCTCGGCATTCGGTTTCCCATTTAAATTTTTATGAATTTGTTTCTAAGTTACACAGTGATTTTTAACAGCATTCCTGCAGAATCGTCTGTAATATCCTGCCATGTATTGTAATTGCCTCAGACTCATAAGAAATGACTGCAAACCCATTAAAAATGATCAATACTTCCATATTTTTAGCTGTGGTTGTTGCTTTCGGTAAACTTTGCCTGTTTAAACGATATCTTTTGATAGAACACTTTTTATTCTTACTATATAGGTAGACGAACTCCTGACGTCAACAATGACATCATAAAATAGATTTCTCTTTCTACGATCATAGAATGCACAACGCATTTTAAGACGTATCTCATCACTGAATATCCGTGTTAGTCTAATATTATTATCATCATCAGGCACTGCTTTCTACCTCATATTGTCACACTAATTTTCCTGACATGGTTGGCATACCCGCGAACAGATAAGTCCGTGTATTTTACACTACAGCCAACAGAACAGTTGCAGTGAACTATGTCCATAAGTGTTTCTGGCGAAGGTGAAGCATCCTGGGACTGGCTTATTGTTCTACAATTCTAGTTCCCATTCAGTCGTGTCACCATTGTCCATCGAAAGAATGACTTCGAGGTAACTGTGAACGGCATGCTACTTCCTTGAAGAGGAAATCGGTTGCAGCCGTTCCGGTTTAGCAAAGCTTTTGCTAGAACCAACTTTTTGGCAGATGCTAGAATACCTCATTATAGACAGAAGAGTTCCGGATTTTCTTCGAGCAATGCAAATATCGCTTTATATTCTGTGTCTTTCATCCTAGCTATGTTTTTCTTAGCTGTGAAAACCATCTAAGCAAGCCTTTTAACAAAGAATCTTCCTTCGAAACCTTGTATAGATCGAATTTTTTTTCTGATTACAAAAAATAGCAAGTGGTATTTCGTGCCATAATTGCATGCTTTAACAGAAGAATGCTGCCGATAACGGGTTCAAACTATTTCCTCCTAACCTCAACGTTGTATTCTGTTGCAGGACTTCCTTTATCCGAGTATAAATCAAGCTTGTTGTCATCGCTAGTTGGCGCGCGATGAAGTAACAACGGAGAAAGGTCTGGAACGTACCGAATGGCATTAGTACATTTGACACTGCTGACTTAACAATTTCTTTATCTACCCCGACCTTTGGTTGTATTACGTGGCAACTCCTGTCTCCATGCTTTCTGAAATAAGATTTAAAAGAGTCATCCGCAAATAAACCTTCATTTTTCCGCAAAAAATCGTTCCCTTAGCAATGGTCACTTTGCTATTTGTTCGTTTTTGGCAGCGTCTCTGATACGTAATGTCCTTAGAAATTTGTTCTACAATGTAGTCATATCATATATTATCGTAGTTTAACCATAGTCTTTACTGTAAGAAATGCATAGTCCCAAGATATGTCTGACCCCTTCTGTCGATGGAGAAGAGAACGTTCGTCAGGAAATTATGGCCCACTTCTTGTATATCTTGAGTACTCCGTTATTTTAACTCTGTTTTTCATAGCATCCATCAAATGTGATTTGTTTGGCTTGCGTAACAAATGTTTTTCTTCAAAGCTAAATGGTTGGTAAGGTGAACATTCATAGCTCATCACTTGTGCTGTTCAATGATGACAAATTCCTGGCGAGTGGAGCCCTGCATTTCATCATTGTAGAAAGAAGATACAAGCACGGACAGGTTCCACAAGGCATTGTGATGTTCGTACTTTCTGATTTCTCTGGTGAGTCCTCATGCAGTTTTAAGGAGCGCATCGAAGCTTGCTAAATGACTATGCCTTCCCCGCATTGATCAGTTCTCCTGATTGTATATATATATATATATATATATATATATATATATATATATATATATATAGATTACGCACCCTGTATATATATATATATATATATAAATATATATTATTGATCTGTACAGATATATATATATATATATATATATATATATAGATTCATGTATATCTATATATGTATTTGCATGCGTATATGTATGTATATGCATATATATATATATGTGTGTGTGTATGTGAATGGATGTCTAAGTATATATATATATATATAAATATATATATGGATGTTTATGTATATTAAAATGTATATTTTCATATGTATACATATGTATAAATCTATGCATATATATGTATATATGCCTCTGTATGTATATATATAAGCATGCAGGATAATGTATGTGTATGTATGTTGCTCTATGTTTATATATGCATATATATGTATATGCATAAATGTATGTATATCTATGTATATGTATGCATATGATTGTATATTACTCTATGAATATATATACACACTCGAACCCTCAATGCACTGAACCCATCGTAGTACACCTCTACCTACCATCCCATAGAAAGTGAGAGCACCTAATAAGCAACTGATAGCAGGCAAGCCTGCAGAAGAGGATGGTGTTGCTGCAGAAGTACTACAGAGCGATTGTGAACCCGTTGTTGAGATATTTACAATACTATTTAATAAGTGCCTCTCCGCTGAAAAATTCCCAGATAAATGGAAGAATTCATAAGTAGTCATCATTCATAAGTAATGGGATACTGCAGATATAAAGAACTATCGCACAATCAGCCTTCTGCCAATAGGTATTCTCAAAGTATTTATTCAATCTTGCTAAGACGTATGCTAGGGGCACAAACAGTCTTCAACCGCGAGAACAAGCAGGTTTCAGAGAAGGTTACTACACCATCGACCATATCAGACAGTCAGAAAATTATTAGAGAAACCAATTAATACAAGATCCCACCTTACTGTGCCTTTGTGGATTACGAGACGGTTTTTAACTTTGATCCACTGTTCATCGACCTTGAGAACCAAGGAGTATACTCAACATACATCATCTTGCTGCAAGACATGTACAGTTGGATAGTTCTACTTTAAAGCTCCATAGTGACAGCAACAAGACTAATCTCAACAGAGGAGCAATACAAGGTGACAACATCTCGCTAAAACTCTTTACAGCCTCTCTCCTAGATGCGATAATCCCTCGGATTAAGTGGAAGGGTAGGGGAGTCAACATCGATGGCGAACACCTGTCACATATCATCTTCGCTGCTTATATAGTACTGATGGCACACTCTTCTCAGAAACTGAATGACATTCTAAACGACTTTCACTTTTAGAGCAAACCGATTAGCATCAACACACATTTTGAAAAGACCAACGTTATGTTTAACCAGCACGTTGCAAAGTCGCCAATAATTGTTGTTGAAAAAAACATTGGAGTTGAAAGCTACATCTACTGGGGAAGGAAAATGACGAACACTTGGGATCTCCCTCGTTAGATAAAGAGAATGATTACAGTGGGATGCGCAGCTTTTGGAAATTGAAGAATGTCAGGAGAAGCGGAAAAGTAAATAGGTCAATTAAAGGGAAGATCTTCAATGAATATGTACTACCTGTCATAATCAATGGTAGTGATACAAAGGCCCGGACAATTCGCCAAAGTTGCAGTAGCAAAACGGAAGATGGAGATCATTGTGTTAGGCCTCATTCTACAAGACAGAAAGATAAACATCTGGATCCGTCAACAAAAATCAATACTATCATCAAAACACTAAAACACAGATGGGCAGGGATCGTAGCCAGACAACTTGACAAAAAATGGGCCTTAAGGACAATAAAATTGACACCTCGTGAATAGAAGAGGCCAACGGAAGACCAAGAAGGAGATGGAGGGACAACCTGATACAAGAAATCGGTCCCAAATGAGAGCAGATATCTCAGGAAAGAGTAAGATGTCTAAAGCGCAGACAGGGTTCCTCATTGAGTGATACATTTCGTATTGATATGTATGTATATATTGAGACAGAGAAAATTGTTATACAAGGGCAGTTTAGCAAATATTCATATATAACAAAATATAGAACGTAATACAATAAGAAAACATAGTGTAAAAGTAAACACAATAAGTTTACATGCCTCACAAACGAAACTGTAAACACTTAAAATACTGCATTGTAGTCAGAAGTAATTCTTAATCAACTCGATTTGTATCAATTACATAGAAAAGTGGACGAGAAGTCGTGTGGATCCAGACAATAATAATTTATTTAAGAAACTCACAAAAAATATTTCATATTGTTGGTCCCAGGACTGAGCCCGTCGATACTCCATGTATATCCGTGTACATTATATTTTTAAACTAAATTCAGCTAATATAGTAGAAAATTTTATTAATTTAGAAAATATGCCTTCAGGAATGGAAGGATGCAATAACCGGTAATGATATAAAATATCAGCACATATATCAATTGTCTCTCAAATAAGGAAGAAAGTAAAGAGATTCCTAAAATTATACTAAAATTATATATAGAAACTTGTAACTTAAGAATTTGGAATGGAATTTGACTATTATGAATATTTAAGAAAATATTTACTAGTGGTGATAAAATACTACGACCTTGTGTTGGAATTTCAATAGAAAGCAATTCGCGTCTAAAATGCTACTAACTTCAGCATTAATTCATTTACAATTTTGACTCGTGCTCATTCCGATTTTAACTTGAGGATCTTGGAGAGCATTCGTGGTCGGATAAAAGGGATCTTCTCTTTCAAAAAAGGAGAAAGGTTAGATCGTGATTTGCTTCAAGGATAATATATCATAGTACATTTATAATGTGTAGGTTTCTTTTTTTTCACTTTTTTTCTCTTTTTTGTGTTTCTGCCCGTAAGCACTTTTTATTTTAAACGTATATTAAATGCATATTTTCTCTCTTGTATGTTTATTGCTTTTTAAAAAGACATAAATTCCTAAATTCAGTTCTTGAACATCGAGTGTAAAACCGGTCAGTAGGCCTCTTATTTTTTTATTATTTTTATCATATATAGTCTTTCCTTCATAATTTCAATATATAAATTTTTTACCCAACGAAAAATCAATTGATATATATATATATATATATATATATATATATATATATATATATATATATATATATATATATATACAATTATTACATTTATATTTAATATAATTTATTTAAAATAATTATTTATATATATATGTATATATTTAAAATAATTATTTATATATATATATATATAATTATTAAATTTATTTATACAATCACTATTAATTGCTACATATGTGCATACATGTTTCTGTAATCACCCGTGTTGGGGATATTACGTCTTCAGGCCACGAATAATCTTAGACTACTGACATTTCAAGACACAAATGTACAACACACATATGTATGCATATAGATATTTGTAGATATATATACGTAATACACACACACACACACACATATATATATATATATATATATATATATATATATATATATTAATGGAAATGTATTTAAAAAATACGAAAATTATAAAAGCTTATAACTTTTCTTTATTCGTGTTCAATTGATGACGTGCAGGAATACGAAATAATATTATGAAAAAAAAATTACAGGTACGTATTTTCAACCGATCTTTCAGTCTTCATCGGTGTAATGAAAGTATATATATATATATATATATATATATATATATATATATATATATATATATAGGCGGCTAATATTGAATCGTTCACTGTATTTCTTTAAATTCCATATTTAGCAACTATTGACTATTTTAGTTCAACTCTGTTCGGAAATGCGTCATGTAGTTTCAGCAGGACGAAACCTCATGCCAGCAGCCCCGCTATACGATCAAATCTACAGAGAGAAGTATTTAATGAGCGAATAATTTTACGAAAGCGGGATGTTTACTGACCACATCATTCGTATGATTAAACACATGTGCTATTATTAGGGAAATTTAAAGTCCCATATCGTCAGTGATAAATCAGGCACAATAATCAGCGTGGAAAGAAAATTGACGCGTTATACCGAAATGCAACGTGCATTGAGCAATGGGTTGACTTGTGAAACTTATCAATGACTAGAATACATCATTGGGATAAGCATAGTTATATTTTAAAAAAGGTTTACTGTGTAGTATTTAATTTTGGTTGCATTCAAAAATATTTTTATATGAAGAGTCAAACTCAAACTACATTAATATATATATATATATATATATATATATATATATATATTTATATATTATTTCATGCGGTTAATGGTAACCAAATAGATTAGTTCTTCGCTAATCGAGCCAGAGATGTCTCGGGTTGCGGGGTTCGAATCATTCGACTGGGATTAATCGTGATACCCTGCACTGAAGATTCCTGAAAGGATGAAACACTAGTGTATGTATGCTTTTAATTATTATAGTAAACAAAATGATATATATATATATATATATATATATATATATATATATATATATATCAGCATGTTAAAATTTAAACTGGATTTCTAGCGGTTAAAGTTTCCCGTTGCTAATAAGATCAGAGATATTTTCGTGGCCAGGTTTGAAACTCCCGATCTGCTGTAATCGTGAACCTTCACTGTTGATTCCCGAAATGGAGTAACAATAGTGTCTGTAGGAATTTAAAAATTACTATTACAGTAATTATGTATATATATATGTATATATATATATATATATATATATATATATATAATGTTGAGTATAAAGATTGTAAATTATAACTCAGTTTAAAAAGGATATACACACAAAATCAAATTGAGTGCACGATCCTTTCGGTAACGATTTTTTTAAATGAAAATTTACAATAAACATTGACAATAATTTACAAAAAAGTGTGTTTTTGAATATAGTATCCTTATAAACTAAAGAGAGTAAGGGTGGGAGTTTAAGACACCAAAATAAAACAAGCATTTTTGTAGTAAGTAACGTGGATAGGCCTGTAAATATTCCAAAATATAAACCTGTGAATTCGATGTTGATAACGAAAATAGAAAATAATAGGCAATAAAACAAAAAGGAAAGCAAATGAGAAAATACTTTATGAAGTTGCATTAGAAAATTTGTTTTAAAGTACTTCAGTAAATACGTGGGCATGAAGTATTTTCGCCGCAAATTATTTACAGTTTATTATTAAATTCATAATTTTAAAACGCTTGGTAAATACTAATATTTAACTGTCTTATTTGTTGAAGCTAATTTGCAAATCCAATAGAGATAACTATTTTTTTATAAAAAATATAACCTAAAATCCCATGATAATCTGAGGGAAATATATGTTTTAATTTTAAATGTATAATTTTAAATTGGTATTCAAATATTTTGAATTATTATAAGGATATATTTATTGTGATGGTAATACTTATGATAAACTGAAAATTATAATATAAATAATATATAATAATAATAATAATAATAATAATAATAATAATAATTTAAAGAATAATAATAGTAATAATAATGATAATTATAATAATAGAATTAAAAATAAAATAAGTAAAATAATAATAATAATAATAATAATAATAATAATAATAATAATAATAATAATAATAATACAATAAACGATAATTATCATATTAATAATATTGCGAGAGATTCCATTCAAATCCACAAAGCGAGCACAATTTGTAACCGGGTTTATTTGTTTCAAATCCACAAAAAGTTCAGAGTTTGTCATCGAGTTTAATTGTTTTAAAAGAGCCTAGTATTTCCCATTTTATGTTGAAGAGGTGTTTCATATCTTTGAGGTGTCAAATATATTTGGTTAATATCGTTTGGTTTCTTAAGGATCTTTTATGGAAAGGTCCTTATGTGATGAGATTTTGTGTTTTATTTTTCCAGAATATATATATATATATATATATATATATATATATATATATATATATATATATATATATATATATAGTGGCGGAAAAAAGAAAGCCCGCACTGTTTTTTTTTTTCGAAAACTGCAAATTTAAGTTAAATTTAATGTAAATCATTTGATATTCCTTATATTTCCCTATTACCTTACCTGTTCATAATTGACATTTAATTGAAATATTCTAGTGTTCATGTCAATTTAAAAAAATAGCTTCAAATTGAGGATGGAAAAAGAAATTCTGCAGCAGCAAATCCGCTTAAAACCAGCTTAAATTATCGCCTCTATATCCGTTTTGAAATATCCACTAACGGACAACAAAGCATCTCTAATCGTAATTGTTGTTGTTCCAGGTTATACAACGTAACATTTAGTCCATATGACACGACTTTCTCTTAGTGATCGTCAGGAGCTCATTAATCTCCACCTTCCTAGTTTATCCAATCGAGTAATTGGCAGCAGAATAGAATGTGATAAAACAACAGTGCGAAAGACTGTGCAAAACACACAAACGCCAGCCGTATGCGTGATGCGCCTAAATCTCGTCGTACTACAGTTAGTTCTAACAGGGAAGACAATGCTATCAAGATCCGCAGCCGAAGAAACAGATTTAAAACGGCTTCCCAAATCCAAGAACAGTGAAATATTATTAAAAATGTGTCTCTTTCTACTGTCAAGAACGGATTAAATACTTTTATTTGCGAGGGTATGTTGCAAGACGCAAGCCAATGATTTCTGTAAAGAACAGAAAGCGCCGTCTGGATTTCGTCAGAGACAATGAAGATCATGACTCTTCATATTGGCCCAAAGTGCTTTTTAGCGACGAAAGCAAGTTCAATAGGCTAGGCAGTCATGTTAGGCAGTATGCCCTTTGGGGGGAAAGACGTAGAATTTAATACCAGGTGCTCACTTCCAACGCTGCAAGGTAGTGGGGGTTTAGATTTAGTGTCGGGCATTATTAGTACCTATGGTCCAGGGCTGTTAGTTCGCTTGCAAGTCGAATTAATTCACTCAAGTACATTAATATGTTGACTGAGAATTTTCTTCTCTACTTTGGTCAGAATTTTCATTATAACCCCTCTTTATGCAGGATAATCCTCCTAGTCACACAGCTGGCAATGCCAAGAAGTTCCTGAAAGAGCATGATATTATGTGATTAGATTGACCTGCACCATCTCCAGACTTCAATCCTATCGAAAACGCATAGCATTCCATTAAGCAATAGCTAAGCAATGATACATTGTCAAATTTGGAAGAACGTTGGACAAAAATTTTAAAAAATGGGATGCCCTTTCCCCGGGGCATTGCTGCAGTCTAATTCAAAGAATTACCAAAAGATTGCAGGCTGTCAAATTGCAGAAGGGATGTGCTACTAAATATTACTTAGTTCATTGTGTTTCTGTTGTATTTGTGTTGCATTAATGTCCTAAAGTTACATTTAAATAACAATTTTCCACTGTGTGCCTTTTTCTGTCCTCCTTACATCGAAGTTTTTTTTTAATTGCGGTTAAGAGTGGAATATCTCAATTTAAATCAAATATGGACAGGTAAAATTATAGAAGAAATGCGGTATTGTGTGTTTAAACAGTTACATTTAATGTTGCTGTAATTTGCAGTTTGTGAAAATATTACAAGTGCGGTCTGTCTTTTCGCCTATATATATATATATATATATATATATATATATATATATGTGTGTAATACGTTAAGAATTTAAATAATGATTAATTTTCTGATTTGCAAAAGTTGCATTTCAAATATAGAATTTTTATTGTATGCAAAATAAAGAATTTCCTTAACGCATGAGGTTTCAATGTTATTCATCTCCTCAGAGAAAACATATTAGGAAATATTATAAATGGGTTGCACCTTATCTGATAAAGATAATAAACATTGAAAATTAAGTGTTTAATGCTTTAAATAATTTTAGCTACATAGAATAAGGGTAATTAGATATTGACGCAGAACAAAAGATATTGAACTTCAAATCCAAAATGTATGCTAAATCCTGCAATAGAAGTTTAAGGTAGTAAGGAGGTAAAAAGATCCAACACGTATTGTAATTCTTTCAAAGGCACCAGGTTACGCTCCCATATAGACATATTTCCTTCGGTTCTCCTTTGGTTGGATTAGATATCCGGCAAATCAGATGTAAAAATTCTGTAGTTGTGGGAGAATAATGTTATTTGAAGGGAGAAGGAAAAAATAAAAAATAAGAAGAGGATAAAGAGACAGAGAGCAACGAACTTATTAAGCTGAAATATGCAAGGCCTATTTTAAGCTCACCCGCGTGCATCTATTCCCATTTAATTATATATACACGTTTTATATGCAGTTTATATACATTTATATAGTCGTATGTGTATACTCGCGGTTGAGCTCCTTCAAAGATCTCTTAAGTTGTGTATGGACCTTAGTAATTCTTAACTCTCTGTCTTTGTGTTCTTACATACACGATAAATTCACCTTATTTTTATTTATCTTCGTCTTCTACAATGCGAGTCTTCCAATAATCTGTCCACGAATTATAAAGAGCCTCTATGATTAAAACACAACGATATTCTGGCGAGGATCTCTTTATTCCGTCTACAAGTGAGCATCTCGCATTGATTCAAGCATTTCTGCGTTCCCGTCGACACATCTCCCCCTCTGACCCTTCTAATCTTGAAACTAACTCAAGTCCGACTGTCTACCAACTTCGAAACCTATCAACTGTCTACTATCTTGGATTCTTCTCTTAAGTAATCCAAATTCTACCAAATGAAAACAATTAACGATTATTACATTGCTAGGTTACATTTATTAATTCCTATCCTCGAGTGGCATTCGGACTTGGTTAGAAGCATTTCCGTGGTAGAATGTAATTTCTAAAAAAATACAGCTAACAAACATTTAATTAAGCAGTTAACCTTATTTAGATACTGTAGAACGCACATCTATGGTAGTATATGTAATGAGTATAAGTCATTTC
This sequence comes from Euprymna scolopes, assembly GCF_053919585.1. Classification (NCBI taxonomy): domain Eukaryota; kingdom Metazoa; phylum Mollusca; class Cephalopoda; order Sepiida; family Sepiolidae; genus Euprymna; species Euprymna scolopes. The sequence goes on along the minus strand of NC_136515.1, from coordinate 42,096,957 downwards.
ATAAAGCGTGTTTTTAGAAGACTTCTTAGAAAATTGATTAAATTCTACAAGTAACATCGAAATGCCTTTCCGTGTGCATTAGTTGTTCTATCTTCATGTAATATCCGAAAACACTTGAAATATTTCAATTGAGTCTGTCTCCATAAAAATTTGGACAAACCGTAATGAACAAACGGCGACAGAATGTATGAAATTGTCCATGGAGACATCAGACTCAAATGGTTTAGTGAATTTCCCATTAACATCGTCCGTTTTTGTAAAGTCTCTAAAATAACTTTTACAAGTAGCATTTAAAAACAATACACATAAAATAGAAAGAAAATACTACTTTGCAATATTTTTTCAATCCGTAATTTCCCTTTGTTGTTGTTTGTTTCATAGAGATAATGTCTATTGGAAATGGCGCGATCTCTAGCGATTATTCTGTTGCAAATATTCTCTTGAATATATTTATATTTTACAAAGACACAAATGTTGCCGCAATTTTTGCTAGTCTTACGAGTTGCTATTTATCTATATCTCTATTTATCAATTGGCCTTATATTCTACTTATCCAATTTATATATATATATATATATATATATATATATATATATATATATATACATAATAAGTATTATTATATGTATACATTTTAAAAATTTTAAGAATAATATAGTTTATGTATGCATTTGCTGTATTTATTAAACGGTGCTAAATGTCTGTATATTATTAATTAAATGTTATAAATTTGCACATGCAAATTAAGCTACACCACATTTTCCACATTGCGTCTTTTTTCAAACTCGTCAGGCTAATCGGTTTTACTAGTCTTGCTCGTACTTACTGGTATGAAATTAAGAAACTTCTGTGTAGCTTAATTGCCACAAAGATTTGTTATACTCTACTATATATATATATATATATATATATATATATATATATATATAGGTATCGCAATATGCATGCATTACATGAAATGTATTAATATATTCTTATTATATATATAAGGATTTGTGGATATATACTCATAATTGGAAATATATTTATCGCAGGTAATCGGCACAGAGGAAATGATTTCTATTCGAATACGTTTCTCTAAAGAAATAAGGCGTTCGCTTTCAAGGAAATAATTGCGTAGGACTTACATTGTTATTGTGTTTGAGGTGTTCAATATGTCTAGTTATATAATAACTATTTTTAATGAAACCTTTCAAGTATATATTCTTTAATTCATTCTTCAAACGTTTACGTTTAAAACGATTTAAAATGTTTGCCCATTAAATATACCAGCTAAGATTTTTTTAAATTTCTTTAAGACATTACATACAATGAAAATATTGTAAAGATTTAGGAGGTAGATACAATACATATGGATAATGACTAAGAGATATAAACAAAAAAAGACAGATAGAGACGTATATACTAGTAGAGAGTGGAACATATTGCTACTATTAAATCTGTGTGTGTTTGACATATTCTTTGATGACATATTTTAATACCATTTAACAGATCAGGAGCAGGTGGGTAAAAAAGGTAAGGTGTTATGGTGCTTCTCATGCCTCTTTATTTGTATTTGTGATCTATCAAACACACACATGAAAGGAGAAAACATTAGTATATATATATATATATATATATATATATATATATATATATATATATATATATATATTAGTAGAGGCTCTTTATAATTCATGGACAAATTAGTATTAGAGAAATATATTAGTATATATATATATATATATACAAATATATATATATATATATATATATATATATATATATATATATATATATATATATATATACGTGTCAATGCAATATATCTACGTGTCAATTAGATTTTTTTAACCTGAAAATAATAGAACTTAATACTCCGAAAAAAAATACTAGAATTATTTATTTCTTGTGTTGAAATTGATGTAAATTCTAAAAAAATATGAAATCTTTTAAATTACATAAACTATCTATCGTCTCCATAGTAATAGAGTTACCTATGTTTTAGAAATGCATTTTACTTCGTCTAAGTCGCAGAAAGGAATTTCTACCCAATCGACTAGTTGGATCGGTGCCAACTTTTGCATTATTTTACTTAAGCGATTTGCAGGCGTTAACAGACAACTCAGCAATGGACGATGGCAGACACCGATGTTGTACCTCGCATTCAGATGACAGAAATAATCTGACAGCGAAACCAGACACGCATGGCATTCGACCTCAAATTCAATTTACGCCTAAACGATGTTCGGCCACGTGTAACAATGATGCGACCTCAGTCACCGTATTTTGTTTAACTTGTCTACGTATCTATCTATTTATGTAAGATTCGTGAGGTTAAATGTGATTAAACCATCAATTGTAAAGCAATTAAGTAATGAACGATACTCATATAAATTCTTGGTTTCTGAATGTTTTTGATGAGGATGGATTATTCATATAATTGTGATTTTTCATACAACTGTTCTCACATAGTAATTGTCTGCATTTTTGAGATGAGGTGTTTTCATTGATGTAGATTGTCGGACTGACTTCCTCATCTTGGTTGTTATTGTCACAATGTTTCGGCCGTTTTGCCCTCCGGCCTTCGTCAGGTGTTTTGTATCGAACTGGGGAACCGTTTGTTACTCTTAGTGACATATGGCTGAGTGGTCCTAGACGTTGTATCAAAGTTTACAGTTACCCAAAGGTGCTGAGTTCAATCCTAAACGAAGGCAGTGAAAAAGAAACATTCAAAACAGGGAATCAGCAACTATATCCCAAAGCCTAGCTGGAGTACGAACATGGTACCCCCATAATAATAATAAAGGGTTGGGTTCGAGACTCCTAACAAACGGTTCCCCAGTTCGATACAAAACACCTGACGAAGGCCGGAGAGCAAAACGGTCAAAACGTTGTGACAATAACAACAAAGATGAGAAAGTCAGTCCGACAATCTCAATCAACTGTTCTCACCTTGAGTGATTTTTTTCTCAATATCCGGTCGACGTAACTTTCTACTCTTATACGTGTTTCTGTTACAATTTAAAATACTTTTTTCGACCTCATGAGCGTTCACAGAATGTCCAAAGTAATCCTTTATGAGATATACAGCATAGAATTTCTTTATTCTGTTAACTCTGACTTGAATGAAGTGTTTATTAATTTTCAGTTGTTGTTGCAGTCTCGATAAGATTGAGGATTAAACCTTCAATGAATAACTTTAATACTGAAGTTTACCAACTACAGTATTTATTAAGCCAGGGTTCATCTAAGCGTTCGACAGAAATATTCCAGCGTTCGTCAAGTACACCTGAAAAAGGTTGGGGTTATCAACCGAAGCGTTGTGAGAATAATTACCAATATCTAAATAGTAGTCAAAATAATCAAAATAACACGAAAATGTGTTTAAATAAGAAACGCCATTAATTTACTCAAGACATCATACGTAATGATGAAACTACGAACGATATTCGATACCAGACATTACGATGTTAACTGGCACCAATGTATTTGATGTAAATTTTAGCATATCATGCGCATAAGTGTGCAGAAGTAATTTTAGGTAAAGTAACTGTCTATAAAAAAAACATGAGAACGTCGCCAATCATTTAATCTTAATTGCTATGGTAAAATAGAAATGCCAACAACAACATGAGTCCTTAATAGTGTAAATAGTTTCGACGGAGGGGCAATATATCAACCGGTTTGTATTTAATGTGTGAAAATGGACGATTACACACACACACACACACACACACACACACACATATATATATATATATATATATATATATATATATATATATATATATACATACATACATACATACATACATACGAACGCGTTCCAGACTTAATGCGTCTTATATTTTAATTTCACAAATGGATCAGACGGAATTGAAAATACCAGTTTCATGACTAGGCTTATGAATGAATAATTTGGATATTTCGTATCTGAGTTTACGATGTAAGACTACAAACGCCACCTAGTGTCGTAAACGCGAGCCAAAAGCAAAGATGCGTCATTAAATTTCTCGCAAAGTTTCAGTTAGTAAAGTAGTGAAAGTATAGAAAAATAATTCTGTAAAAGTTTCGTATATAAAACACGTTAAATGGTTTTGCAATTCCATTATGATGTTTCCAAGAATTTTCTAAATTCTCTTAATTTTATGAGGATTATTAATTTAAAAAGGATCTATTTTTATGAAGAAGATTCAAGTATTACACAGCAGTTTTCTTTTTAAACATAAATGATTTTCGACGCATTGCACATTAACACCCATGATAAAAATAGTAGTCTGAATTATCCCCAAATATCCTAAAATAGTAATAATCAAATAAATTATCTTAAACAGCAATATGAACAAACGACAACATTTCTTAAATATTTTGAACGGGATTGGACTAATATTGCTCGATTGTAAAATAGATATATTTAAATGAATGCGGATTTCGTATTTGTTATCACGCGACAAATTCTCAATTGGATAATATATATATATATATATATATATATATATATATATATATATATATATATATATATATATATATATATATATATATATGATTGCAACGTCTTCAGACGAGTGCTAATCCATAAGTCCCGAAAACGAATTTTTAAGTCATGCCGGCAAATTCACACGCTCAAGCAAACATGACACTGAAGACGGTCATTGGTATACATATGATGATTGCAGCGTCTTGTCAGACGAGTGCCACTCACTCAGACACTGAAAGTCCATGATCCCGAAAACGACTTATTTAGTCCTACTGGTTAATTCGCATGCTCAAGCAGACATGACACTGAAGAGGAGAATTGGTATACATACATATATATACAGGTACCCACACATACATATGTACACATATATACACACATACATATCACACACATGCATACATAATAAATAATACGCATACAAACACATATATATACACACATAATACGCACACATACACATACATATACATACATATCATACATACACATACATATACATATATACAAAATACATATTGGCATACATACATATAAATATATACACACATACATACATATATACACATACATACATACATACATATCTAGAAACATACGCACATATATACCTATATACATACACAATGCATAATACATATAAATACGTACACATACCCACACGCATACATACACATGTACGTACATATACATCCACATATACACACAGGTACAAATACGTACACACATATATTTACATATACACATACATATACGTACACATATGCACATATATACATACACTTACCTACATATACATACACATACATATATATGCATTCATACACATACATGCAAATATACACATACACATATGCATGCACATATACACACACATATATATGCATACATACACATACACACATGCATATATCAACATACACACATATGTGCATACACACACATAAACACATATATGCATATATACACATACACTCATATATACACACATACACATATACATACATATACACACCAATATAAAAACATATACACACATGTACATGTATAAACATATACAAATATACATACCGATATACATAGATACGTATAATGATGCCAGTCACTTGTTACATGCATCCAGCATTGCACACGTCACAGCTTTTTATTGCCACAGGACTATTTTTTTACAGACAAATGCCCGAGGGAGTATTTATACAAAGATGATGTTACAGAGTTAGTTTTGTACGGCAGCAAAATCTCTCTCTTAGTTCAAAATTTTGACATCCAGCAAGAAGCAAGAGCAAGATAGCCAGCAACAAGTACAACTGCAGACCAGTTTAATGCGGGCACTGGTCTCCCGCTTTGTGCTTTAATTAATGAGAGATTTCCTTCTCCTAGAGGGGTTGCCTTCACAACGGCTTACGGAAACCCTTTCCACCACACGCACACATGGAAATAACACACATGCATATATACAGATATATGTTACATACATATGTATGTGCACACACATGCAAACGTACACACGTAAAAGCATATATATATATATATATATATATATATATATATATATATATACGTACGCATACAACACATGAAGGAACATTCCAAAAGTTTTAGATACTCAATGATCATGACGACGATGATGGTGATGGGTACGATTAAATGAGCTTGACAAAAAACTAGCCCGGATTTATATCTTGTTCTTATTTTTACATAAAAAGTTTGTCTATAAGAGAAATACTTCTGCGGTAGATAATGATGATGTGGACAATTTCACACATTATTACACAAATAAAATCGACGACCGAATCAAACGTAAACACAATCCAACTGTCATGTATTAAATACGCTTATATTTTTTTAAAAATAAAAAGTTTGGTTGATAGTAACACTTCTGCAGTAGAAAATGATGATGTGGACAATTTCACACATTATTTCATAAATAAAATCGACGACCGAATCGAACGTAAACATAATCCAACCGTCATGTATTAAAGGCGCTTACACTTTTTTTTTAAATAAAAAGTTTGGTCGGGACTAACATTCTGCAGTAGAAAATGATGATGATGTCGACAATTTCACACATTATTTCACAAATAAAATCGACGACCGATCAAACGTAAACATATATTCATACACGCATACATACATATATACATACATAGACATACATACATATACATATACATATCTATACACAGACACACATATATACACATATACCTACGTAAACAATGCATAATACACATATATACACAGGTATACATATACATTGACACATGCATACATATACATTTATATACACATACATACACACACATATACAAATACAAACCCACATGCACATACATATGCACATACATATACATACACATATATGCACATATATACATACACAAACATTTAACTACATGTACACACATACGTATGCATTTATATACACCTATATATGCATATATACACACACATATATATATATATACATATGCATAAATACACATACATATACACAAACATATATACATATATACATTCAAACACACATACACATATACACACATACATATATACATATACACATAGATATACATCCATATACATACACATGTAAATATATATACACATGCGTCCACATATACATACATAGATACATATAATGATGGCAGATCACTTATTACATGCTTCTGTCATCTCAAGCCTACACGCGTCACAACTTTTCCATCTCCACAGGACTATTTTTATAGACAAATGCCTGCGGGAGTATCCATACAAAAATGATGTTACGGAGTTTTTGCTTTGTACGACAGCTAAATCTTTCTCTCTCGCTTCCAAATTTTGACATCCAGCAACAAGCAAGAGCAAGATAGCCAGCAACAAGTCAAACCGCAGACCAGCTTAATACTGGTATTGGTCTCCTAATGTATTTTTTAATCAGAGGGTTGTTTCTCCTAGAGGGGGTGCCTTCACCACGGCTTACGAGAGCCCTCTCCACCCCACATACACATGCAAATAAACACATGCATGCGCACATACATGCATATATACAGATGCACGCAAACATGCATATGCACGTACACTAACGTGCAAATATGCACAAAAAAGGCACACATATACGCAGATAGGTATATATGCATAGGCACACGCACAATTAAACATACATGAAAAATACACATGAAGGAGCGATCCAAAAGTCATAAACTCTCAATGATCAGGACGACGATCATGGTGATGGGTACGATTAATTGAGTTTGATATAGAATAAAATAAACAATCGAATTAAAAAAAATGTGTAGAAAAGACAGTCACTCGTTTAAGTGTTTGTGAAACTTTACAAAAAATTGGACGTCGAAATCAGACGAAAAGAAAATCCAAACGATCAGCGTTTAAAGCGGCAGAAGTTTGTTTTTTTAATATAATGTTTGTTTATACGACTCACACTTCTGCTGCAGATGATGATGATGATGATGATGATAACAAATTTCACAAATTTTACAAATAAATGGATGTAGGAATCAGACGAAAAAAAAATCCAACTGACCAGTATCAAGAACACCTAGACTTTTAAAAAAATATATAATGTGTGTTTATAAGGCTCACACTTCTACTGTAGATAATGATGATGATATAAAATTTCACACAATTTTTTACAAATACATAGACGTAAGAATCAGAGGAAAACAAAATTCGAACTAATCACTATTAAAAACGCCTTGACTTTTTAAAAAATAAAATGTTTGTTTATAAGACTCACACTTCTGCCGTAGATAATGATGATGATGACAAATTTCACACATTATTTTACAAATAAATGGGCGTAGGAATCAGACGAAAAAATCCACACACATATATATATATATATATATATATATATATATATATATATATACACATATTCATATATAATATATATATATGTTACACATTAGACTGTTATTATATATCTGTGTGTTTAACTGTGTATTCACGTCGGTTGTCCACGTCACTTTATGTCTATTTACGGCCTACGACTCATCTAGTAATCGTGCGTGTGGGTTTGTATTATATGTAATTCTAAGCACATTTGTTGCTGAGTGGCCTTCCGTCTTTTGGCCGCTGCCTGGGGATACGCCAACGTTTTTGGGGGCTGGGCCCTGCTAAAAAAGCGGCATGAGGCAAACTCAAGACGATGTATATTTTTATAAATATTAGATAATTTCAATTACACATCTCGTCTTTCGCAGCACAGAGTGAAATTGACAATCTCGGTCTTGCAGTGTTTCTCTGCATTCATTTTAAAAACCTCGCCTCCTTATGGGGACATCTGTTAACCCATCTTGCTTGTTCGTGTTTCAAATCCAAATTACTGAACAACTCAGCTTATTCCGGCAGGAACCCTTGATACATCAAATCAGGTCACCATTCGATAACTTACGATGCAACTCAATGGTAAGTTTGACACATGTGACAACATTACCCTTGGACCATTTCTGCACCTGTACGTTCGCTCAAAACATTGTTGCTGTTCGATTTAATCTGTTGTTTACTGGTCTAGATAGACAATTCAATAGGCAGATAGATAGAAAGATAGATAGATAACAAACAAACAAGTACATCTATCCGATGCGTCTCGGTGTTTACCTAATATGTACTTATCTATATCTATCTATATCTATAATATAAAGCTGAATGTATGTGTTTGTGTGTGTCTGGTCGAGAATAGGCTCCTATATGGTTGACTATTTAAAAAAAAACTGATTACATATAATGTTAGAAGATGTATCGAGACACAGAAATGTGTATGTTTGATCAGGCAGAATGGTGATTCATTTAAATTGTGGGGTCTGCGTTCGCGTCTGGTCCACAAAGTATGGAAATAAATAATTTAAAAATAAAAAAAAAGGTTACAAGTGTTTTTGATATAGATGTGCATGAGAATATTTTATAAGTATGATTTAAATTAAATAGGGATGGTATAATAAAATTGTGGGGTCTGTGTTCACGCCTGGCCTCCATAGAATGGAAATAGGCACTAACTTTAATGAAGACTTTTCATATCTTTCTGAGTAGGTATACTTTGATAATTATGTTTCAGTTTGAAGAAATATGGTATAATAAAATTATGGCGTGTTCGTTCGCACCTGACCTCCATAGAATGGAAATATGTCAGAATGTTTAACAAGGTTTTTTAATATAGATCCACAGAAAATTTTGATATATGTTTCAGTGTGAACAGGTATGTATAATAAATTATGGAGTTTATCTATTTTATTTTTACTTTCATCATATTTTACTTTGGTTTTGATACCCCCAAATTCCACCCAAATTTACAATCCTTCCTTTACATAACCTATCATACTTTCATAAATCAGAGTCCATTTTCTGTAGGCTGTTTTCAACCCAGTCAACGACGGGTACATTTGCTAATATATATATATATATATATATATATATATATATATATATATATATATATATATATATATATATATATATATATATACATATATACACACATATACAATTGTACATAATTTGAAACTTCAACGGCCTCACCTAAAATCGAAACAAAAACATTTAACGCTACAGCCGCGTTCATTACTATATTATTCTCAGGGATAAAATCAAAACATTTTATGGCCGAAATTTTGGAATATAATCATGAATAAATCTCTTTCAGAAACCCAAAAAGAGAAACATTAAGACTCGAACTCACAAACAAAATGTAAATTGTCCCTAGCACGACGTTAAACTGCGACCATTTTAATCTTACTAACCAAATTAAACAACTAATACTTACAATCTGAACCAAATATATGCATTCGGTTCATTTTTGGTTTTACACCTCAAAACTCTTTATACGGTGCTTTGCCTAGTCCTCTATTGACGACCCATTTCTGATATATGCTGCTGCCATTAAATCGTACGTCCATAAACTATGCGTCAATTTCGATTCGACAAGTAGACATCTTGACATCTTAAAAAGGGTTCGCCATGCCGTTTCAGTGGTGCCATTTTGGAATGAGGAATGCGGCACATATTTCTCGTGTTTAATACAGTGGTTAATTAATGGAAGTTCAGTCTTTACTAGTAAATGCAGTCTCATTGTCTATGCGAATATATTTTGCCGAGTAGTACGGGGCAATATCAGCTAAATATTTCTTAGTGCCGAGGATAGTGTCGGATTTGTTTTGTAGTAAATATACTATAATTTAACCGAAAAAATCATCTATGAAGTTCAAAACGTACCTTAAATTATTTCTCCCATCGGGCTGATCGGATCTTCCAAGTAACAGTGCAAAAATGAGAGAATTTTCGTTGCCTTTTTTTCTAGTGTTTTTTCTTATATATTTTGTTATTTTCCTTTGCGCACAAACATCACAATATGAGAGACCGTCTGAAGGTATTATTTTCATGCCTTGTACTACATTTGGTTATTTTTTTTAATATCGGCTGTATTGCAGTGTCCTAGAATTTTATGCCAGGTTTCTAAGTCGGGACAGGCAGTTTTTGAGGGAGCTATACTTTTTTTTTAAAGTATAGTCGGCCATTTTCTTTAATGTCAAATACAGTTCCATTGAGCTATATCAATTTTGACTTGTTTTGGCCAAACTTAATATTCGAGCCTTGTTTAATGGTAGCCTGCACAGAAAATATGTATTGCTTAAATGTAGGTATGGGAAGGATATTTTTTGAGATTAAAGTTACAAATTTCGCCTTTATTATTTTGGGGGGATATTTTAGTATCGCATTTTTTAAGACTATATCATTTATTTGACGTCGGCAAGTTCGACAAAATGTCTTTGTGGATTAAAGTTTGCATCAAACTTAATACAATCAGATTCCTTGGTGATAACATGTGCTTTAGCACTACAATCTACAAGAAGATTTTTCCGTGTGTGGTATTGTCAAAGTTACATATGAATAGAAATGTATGTTCATCCTCCAAGTACTCAACGTTTTTTACGGAGTCCAATTTTTAGTTTTTCTATCGACATTGGAAACTTTTGTGGTTAGGTTGTCACAATTATTGTTATTCTTTTTCTTGGGAAAATTACTTTTGGGGGAATCATTGCGGTGAGATGCGTAATTTGGTTGTATCTATTTTCGAGGAGCATTTTTGAACTTCATGATATTACTGGAGTTCTTATTGTCCACGAGCATCCGATTCGTCTCCTCGTAACTTCGCAATGTCCACCTTAAATTCACTGAAATTTATGGGTTTGTCTTTTTGCGTTATAATAGTTGTAAATGGTTTAAAGTCGGCTGAAAGTTCATTGATATCAACAGGCTATCGCTTATTATTTCACCTGAGAGTTTTAAGGCATTGGCGGTTGTTTCTGCCCTTATAACGTAATCGATAATAGTTTCATCCTCGTTATCTTTCAGAGACGTGAGTTCCGTATATAGTGATATAATTTTCAGTCTCCCTTTTAATAAGTAATTCTCTCTTAATATGTTCTATGCGTTCCGCCATTTATTCAAGGCATCTCCTATCATCAGACAACCTTCTATCGTCTACCCATTGAATCAGTTCTGCAAAAACAGTTGCGTTCTTTTCGAGAAATTCGGGGTCATAGAATTCTCTGTAGGAGATTTTATCAATTTGTGTAGTTTCCGAATCCTTAAATACCTTAGAAATTTTACCTGCCATAATTGAATTTAGATTCTTAACCGTCAAATAAAAGACGATGGTTGGGCCCAAAACTGTTACGTGTTTAGACCTTATGCTGAACAAAGATGGCGAGGAAGAAGCAGCGCAGTCCCGATACTGAGTATGAAGTAATTGCCAGTAACAAAGATGGCGGCGAAGAATCAAATGCGGTTTGTGACCTAATCAACGGCGAACTGATTGAATCCATAAGTAGACAATTTTTATAATAACTTTGGAAGATTTTCATCGGTTGGTTATTATAATTGTTATTATAAAAACGATCGTCGCAATCATTGGTGTCATACTCCCCAAGTCTCGAAATGGAGGATGGTCTCCTAGCAGATTCGTCTGCAGGGAGACAGGGTAGAGTACTCGTCACGGATCCGTTCTTGACACTCAGCCCGACAGATGAGGGGCCGGGAACGGCCCAGCACCTGTCGTACACCGCTTGGGTATCACCTAGGAGGTCGATCCTCCCGGGTCTTGCCACCCGGCTTTCGGGTGGAGCAAGTTTATTGCGTGCCGCCTGAGGCGCCCCTACCTGGGAATGCCAACACGGCTGCTCAGGCAATTATTTTGAGGCAAGAGTGCCCTTCATTTAGGGAAGATTACCTACTCCCCACCTTTCGGTCTTGTGCCACATTTGCTGCGGTGGACATTAGGAGTCAAAAACATTTAACAACTGTTTTAGTCTACAGAAACAGCATTTACTTTACCACAGTTTTTTAATAAGAAATTTCCGTAATTATTTTACAATGCAATATTGTTTAAACCTTTGCTGATCTGACGAATTACATGTTTATGAGTGCGAAATCTGGCAGCTTACAAAGAAAAAAATGCGTTAGCGTAGTATTATACAGATAATAAGTCCACGACTGAACGTGTACCTTCCCTAGTATGCAATGAATATAGAGTTATATAAAAGTAAGAGCATCTTCCTCGGGCATTATTTAACAGCATTGCTTTCTGTGTCTATGATAGTATTGATAATCGATGATGGAACAAATGTTAGAAGGTGTGTTTGATTTGCTTCGACTTGTCTAAGCGAGCTTAGACGAATCGCCGCACCGAGAGGCCACGACCGGAAGTCCGCTGTCTGATCACAGACTATTCTTCACTTGGTGGAAAGCAGTTCACATGAATTAACACCTGCTTGCACATTCGTCGAAAGTTCAACTCTACACACGTAACAAAAAGGTAGGCTAAAAGACAAGTGTACTTTTCATATGAAATAATCTTTTCTTTTCCTATTTTAGAACATTAGAAAATAAAACTATTGAAGCAACATACGGAGTTTATGTCGTATATGATAAATATGTCACGAGGAAGATTAAGGCATATGATCAAGAAAAAGCACAAACTAATGTTACTCGTGAGGAAATTGTTGCATCTCACAAATTGTTGTTATGAACAAATAACTGATGTTGATATACAGTTTTGTACTGGCATTCTATAATTGCAGATTTTTAATTCAAGTAAAATAAGGCTTACATAGAAAAAAGCAATACAGTTCAAGTTATAATCTGTCTGATAAAGAACACTTGGTTATCTAATAGTTAAAACAACACGGATTTAATTTTCTAGAAAACGATGCCAGGACATAGGATAAATAACATAATAAAGACGATATGCAAATGGGTCTACTCCTGAGGACCGTGTTAGATCGCTAAAAATGGCATTATGAACAATAAATGTTTTTTGTCTTACTTCTGCGTTGTGCTGCCATACAGTTACAATTTCAATTAAATCTTTAAGTGTTGCTTCAATCTACTAGTTGGTCAGTTGTGTCCAAATTTTAATAGTGATGGGAATCTTATATCATATCTGAAAGTGACACAATGTTCAACGATCGAGATCGGGGGTGCGCATGCTCTCTACCGATGAACAGCCTCAACATGCAAATACGGAGGATTCAATGCTTAGAGGCACAGATGACCAAGGTTTCTGGCAACGGTTATGATCTTTGTTGTGCGTTCCAGTCAAATCCACATCATGCCATTTCACACTTTGGAACTCGACTTGAAAGTCAACACCAAAGTATACTAGGATGTACTGACAGTCCAAAGACACCCATGCTTGATTTGAGGAAATGTACTACGATTTTGTACCCTTTTCACACTGACCCAATCCTCCCCCGACCTGAATCCGCTCGAGAACATCACCAACATTACATCTCACAACACCAAAGTTATCCTGATCGCCGCTATCCGCCAAGAATTCGTAGAGATCCTGCCGGCCCTTGTAGAGGAGGCACGCTCAGAGTTACAGGCGGTAATTGAAGCTGATGGCGACAACATTCAATAGATGTGAATTATATTACATAATCAATTCACCTGCATTGATTTTCAATCACAGTTTTTAAATTAAGCTGCAGTGATCAATTTTTGGGCGAAAAATGTATAGTTGCAACCTGTGTATTTAAACTAAAAATGACATTGTTTTGCATCTATAAATCTTATAAACCGAGCATGTTAAATCCATGTCATGCCTTTTAAAATTTCAATTTCCTCCCTTTGAAATATAATAAATGCATTCGTGCTATCTATATAAAATGTCTACTGGTGATTGCATTCTTTATATGTTTAGATAAAACAGAAACGCAGTATGATGAACATAAAATTATAAATACCATTTTAAAATACGGCTCGTAGTTTTATTTTTTCCTTTACAAATAAATGATTAGTCAGTATAAATAAAATAAATATATGATATAAGCTTAATATATTAACCTTTTTATCATAGATTCAATGAGACTGATAAAAGGTATAAGCAACATGAAATAATGAAAATCGATTAAGAGTAAACCTAACGATGGTTAGTATATATTTCCTAATAGTAGAGAGAAACTATGTAAAATATGTTTTTATTAATCGAATAATAACTATAATCCACTAAGAATTCTACTGCATGAATACAGTTTGTAAACTAAGATGAAGCGTTGTTTTAATTTAAGATGAAATACGTAAATTTAGAAAGCCAATGCAGCGGAGAATTATTTTAAATGTAAACAATCATTTATGTGTTTAATTTTTCCTTAAGAATACGTATATATATATATATATATATATATATATATATATATATATGTGTGTGTGTGTGTGTGTGTATGTGTGTGTAGGGGTGTGTGTGTATAATTAGATTTGACGATGTGACCATGTTACCACACGTGTTAATATATATGTAAAGATGATAAAATATATTTACGATTATCCTTATCGCGATTCAACTTGAAATGGGATTGATATTATTCTATTAATTTTCTTCATAGGTGTTTATGAATGATGCCCACTTTACTCATATTATATATAAATATATATATATATATATATATATATATATATATATATATATATATATATAAATAGATAGATAGATGATATTTATATCAATATATATGTTATTATTATTATTATTATCATTATTATTAATGATGAAAGCTTAACAGCTGTGTTTCAAATTCACTTTCATATTCACTTATTATCAGTGTAGTTTTATAATCATACCGCCAGTCGAACGATTTAGGTGTTTGACATCAGTAATACTAATTCAACATACCTATCCATCGACATTAATGTCACTGATTTAAATCAAAGGAAAGAGTTAATTTTTTCTTCTAAAAACCTTTAAAATCCCATAGTATATTTTTGTTGCTATAAAGCGAAACATGATACTTAAAAATTATATCTAAATTAGAATAATATACAAGTCCACGTATCTTTGTACGAAGTTATGCCAATCCCTCCGATTGTAAGTCTCGTTTTTACTTCAAATAGTATTTTTATTCCATTATTCAAAATTTCAAACGTATTTAAAAATGAATCATTCTTATTTTTAAAAAGATAATAGCGTTCAATGAGTGTCTCACGCATCTAATTATCAATGAAATTTTAAAATCGCCATTTTCCCAATCAAATCGTTTGATTTCAAGTTCTACTCGAACAATCCCAACGATGCATCTTGGGGACAGTTAACATGTCTCCTCGTAGTGAATTTGTCTACACTACATTGAAATCTAAATAACACCGTAGATAACCTACAGCTAATTTTATAAAGTTTTTTTTTTCATATAATAATTGGAATATGAGTTGAAAATTAGAAGGTCAATTATCACGCTTTAGTTAGTTGTACTCTAAACAGAAAAAAAATACTTAGTACGCATCCCTTACTGACCAATAAACCTTTTGGTAATTTTATACGCTAGACTTTTAAGTTCGTGTTGGTTAAAACGTTCTCAACTGTCTATATAATGTTAGGCTGTGTAAAAGTGTACACTTTTATCAAAATTAGTCTGTTCCTTATTTAATCGGATGTATTGATTATGTATGTCGATTCAAACTTATTTAAAAAGGCCCCCAGGTCCATAAAGCACGTTTATGCGAAATTCAAAAACAAGTATAAGTTCTATTCAAGCCATACGCACACACAGTGAGACACAGATGAAACAGGTGTTTATATATAAGCAGTGATTATCATATAATATAATACGGTTGAAAAATTACAAATTACGTAGATTTCATCATCGTTCAGTACGTTTTTTTTATTACGTGTAAATCTCATATTTTATGTGCATACCACGTACGTTCAGCGAATTCCTTTTAATTCAACACAAACGTAATGATCGTTGTTTTGTTGTTTTTTGAAGGATATCACTTATTGACCTTAATTATACAAATCGAACAGTTAATTAGGTTTAATCAATTCAATCTGGTGATAATCATTTCTGATTAAATTAGATCAAGAAAATTTGATTTATTTGCAGCACAACATTTAAATGTAAAGCATTACGTTTTGATTTTAAAGGCGAATGGAAAAGATGTTCGATTGTAGAACACTATGACTTCAATCTACTACGTGTGGTTGTGTGAGAATAAAGCACTTTGCTTTCTGGGTCCGGGGTATAGTTTATTTTTACATTCGAAAAATACGTGTCCCGTTAAGTGCCAGTTTATGTTCATATATTGAATATAATGAAAACTCACATTTAGTTACAGCGTTATTACTAGACCTATTGTACTTGTTTGGGGTTCTCTTTTAGTGCTATCAATCTGGTAGGAAGCTTTTAAGAAGGGCCGAGACATTTTACTATAAACTCTCATAGATTTATACTTGAATGTTAGAAGGCGAGAGAAACGGTATATTATAAAAACAAAGAAAATAATAAATTTAGAAGGATATATCGACAAAATAGATATTTAACATAAATGTTAAACAGGAAATATTCATTGATATAAGAACATAGAATAATTGTATACATTTTAGAGTCTTTGCAGAGTAAAAGGCGTTTACATGCTGGACTATCGAAACATACTGATTCGATAATTTAACGTCTGTGAATTATTCAGGGGCGTGATACATCAAACAAATAATTGGCCACGATTTAAAAAAATAAATTGATTAAAAGTTAATTGTTTAATAATGTTTGTCTTTTTTACGTTACATTTAAATTTTTGTTGTTTTCATGTATTTATTCAGGCAGATACATGTGTGAATCTGGTTTCGCAGAAACGAATTGAAGGGCACATGAAATAAATATTGTATGCTAGACGGATTATTTATTCGATCAGCATAAACCATCGTTTTAATTTTTTAACTCACTTTTGCAAATAAATTCCTAATACAACAGACGATATCATAAACTAAAAGGTTAAAATTAATTGACTCCAATTATTTAGCATATGAAAGCTAGAACGATATTCGCTCTATAACTATTAGTGTAATATCTCCGAAAATTATATATGTTCTATAAGGTTGCTGCTTTTACACAAAAATTGACCAAAATATGATCCTAGAACTCCTTATGTATATTTTCCTGCCAATTAAAAATGGGTAAATTCGGTTAGAAAAAAAAACTACTAAACACAAAGTAGTCCTAAATACAAATTGAATTTTATTGGATACAGCTCTAATGACTGTAGCATAAAATTACTGCATATATGAAACTATCGAGGGGGAGGTTTCAGCTTTGCTTGGTCTAAAATTATACTAAAATATATTTGCATTTGTCCAGATTTCGTATATATTATTATAGTGTCGTGTTTTCAAACGTATTTAAAGTGTGCTTGGGTGCAATCAGCTAGAATTGAAACCGAAAATAAAAGTGTAGTATACAAGAACTGGTGATCTACCAAGGTGATACGCATGTTATCTATTTAAATACAAACTAATATGAATGTATACAATGAATAACGTGTTTTCTTTCCATTTTGACCGCTTTTCGACCTCATTAAATATTTTTACCGCCTAAAGACCAATAAGAGAACGGCCTATTAAAGAAAAAAACATTTGCGGCTCCTAGTGCCGCTCTGCGACTTTTAGTTTCGGGAGAGATAAAGTTTTAAAATAGGAAGACAGACAGACAGACATAGTTAGTTTAATAGATTATAAATATCAATTTTATATGTTGCTGCTTCGAACATTTTTTAGTTATTAACATAATGTGAAATTGCTGGAATGTATAATTATTCGTGCATATTGATGAGATTAAACAAAAATTAAAGTTATCAAATTTCTTTCAAACGACCTTTCACACTATTTGTTACTTTCTATGGATCTTAATAAAATTAAATATATCCCGCATAATCCACGCTCAAGCTAAGCAGTTGTATTCTTACATGTATTATTATCGGTTGATTAGTTTGGAAATAATCATGTACATAGACATATATGGGTATAACATACCTACCATTACTTAGATAGAAATATTTACGAAAAGTAAACTAAATACATAAGTGATTGCAATGTTCCTTATACTATTATGGAATATGTATTTTAAATAAGAACTTGTGTATATTAAGGCAGCATCTTCTTATTCAAGCAAATGTTATTGAAAAGCACAGAATTATTCTGTTATATTCCTTTCCATTTTCTCCAATCTCCGAATAGTTTTCTTTGTGTGTGTTTTTTTTTCAGAATTGTATCAGATGGATCAATAGCGAGCGCTTTCGACAGAGATACCTCTATAATTCTCAGGCCTGTTGTAAAAATTGTTCCCCATTTATATAGATACTCATTGACTCTAGTAGCGACTAATTTATCATCTCCGTTTTTTAAAAAACCTACATCCGCTAATTCCTGTATTATAAGTTTTAAAAATGTCCATATCTTTTTAAAACCAATATAATAAAGAATCTTATTCATCGTGCGAGGGTGATTTCCTCAAACAAAAAGATATTCTTTAATATATTAAAAAATATAAATTTTAGTCAATAACTTATTCTCAAACTCTCTTGTAGATACATATATAAAACTAGCGATCAGCAACTTGAATCCCACTAGTAAAACCAACAAGAAAACTCTCAAAATATTCTAATATATTACCATAATCGGCAATACAAGAACTATAAAACTGAAAGTATTCTAAAAAAATATAATCCGTCGATACGTGACTCCCAATGATGACAAAAATATAAAATGTATTATCTATTATAAAAAAAAACTGTAGACAACTAACCTCGTAATCAAAAAAAAACATTTCGCGGACAAATAATTTGTTAGAAAAAAATCAATGTAGTTTACTAATTAAACTGCCCATTAGGATAATGTATCTCTTATAATACTAACTACATAGGATATACTACAAACACATTGTCGCGAAGATTTACTCTGCACCTCTCTGATTCTAGTTCGATATCGCAACATTTGGGAAAACATGGCTGCC
This sequence comes from Euprymna scolopes, assembly GCF_053919585.1. NCBI lineage: Eukaryota > Metazoa > Mollusca > Cephalopoda > Sepiida > Sepiolidae > Euprymna > Euprymna scolopes. The sequence continues at coordinate 42,077,223 of NC_136515.1, read as the reverse complement.
ATAATTCAGAATTCCGAAAAGGAATGGTAGAAAACACTTAAGATTTGCAAGGCGAGAAAAATGGTAATAGTCTAAAAATACTCGAGGCATTGTATATCAAAACAAAAAAAACGCAGATCAATAATATCAATTACGAATATAAAGGAGTTTTTTTTTTTAAATGCTTAGGATAGCAGATTTAAAATTTGAAGTATGTGCATATGTATGTATATAATAAATGTATATACTCTATATATAACATAATGGAAAAAAAGTCCGCCCACCTAATTCATAAGCCACCACGTGACCATGAAAATATGTATATATATAATTGGGGGAAAATCACTACAAAATGTCTGAGAATGATAGAGGACTCTTTGTCGAAAGCGCTCGCTATGGATCCAACTTATACAATTTTGAAAAAAAAAAAAACTTTTCGAAGATTGGGGAAGATTAAAAGGAAGATGAATACGAAATATCTATGACATTTCTTATTAAATGTGAAACTATTCTCCTATTCCTCTTGCATACTTTACTCGCGTCTACTTAGATCCTTTGCTCATAAGATGAATTCTTAATTGCTGCAACAAAATCCCGTGGTGATGCTAGAGTGAAATTAGTATGTTGGATTCATACTGTGCCAGGCGATACAGTAAATCTATACACCCAGTTAGAACAACTCACACTACCATTCGAAACTTATATACATAAACACACACACATATATTATGCGTGTGTGTGTCTGTGTGTATATGCGTGCATATATATGCATATATAAGTAGACGTAAAAATTAATGTATATTTAATGAAAAGTGTAACAATTTTATCCCATAAACTAATGTCTGGGGATTGGAGATGGTTACTTGATTCTTCGGGCTACTGATTTTAAAACGCAAAGGTATTACTCGTAAAATAAAGGGATTAGCTGAAATCGCGAAATCAGCGTATCGAGTGTTGGGCAGCTGAAGGTGTATATTCAAGTTAAGAAATTATGCGAATTATGACGTAAGAAAAATTTCGTTCGTTCACGTTTTACTCAGATTATATGTTGTCTAAGCAAGAAAGTAAAGTTCATGAAACTAGTTAGGATCCCGTCGATTGTTCAGCAAGAGAAAGAATTGAATTGGCACCATATTTTAGAGAATTGTTCATTGCAATCCTGTGTAGGACTTTGAGATATTGTGTGGTCGTGTTATAAACAATTATTAAATACAATTCGAGAGTCGGTGTTTTTGAAATTGTGTGTGGAAGTGCTTCTTGTACTTAAATGTATGTGTATGTCTAGTCGTGCCTTATCGTCTATGAAAAGCTAGCTATGCCTGGTTGTGTATGATTATGCTAGTTTTGTCTAGCTGTGTATAAAAAACTAATTGTATGCCGTTGTATGAAGCAATCTAGATTTTAGTGCCGATATTTGCATGGAATTATATTATATGAATAATCTTAAATTATCATTGGGTGGGTTGTTTAGCAATATTAATATATTAACTCGTATATGATGAGAAAAATTGAATTAACAAGGACTAACTGGAAAGGATAGCGAGTCGACTCTTTATCAACTGAGTGGTACTTGGTCTTAACTATGGTATCAGTTAAAAGAGGTTCCCTTAGATATGTAAAGTTTTACAAGCTATATCGGGGATGAAGTAAAATCCATGATACTGATTGAAACCACGTTGAGTGCTCAGCAAGAGATACGAGTCGATTACGTTAGCGTACTATTAAAGATAATTGTAAATTACAAACCGAGAATCGAACGATTTGAGGGTTATAAAGAAGTGTAAATTACGATTGGATAGTAAGGTATTTTGAAAGGTGTGCCTCGTCATAGATTAAGGACTAATTATTCTTGATTGTGTATGTACGGATGCTTGCGTCTTTCTAAGGATGAAAGAATATCTTATGTCTGGCAGTGTATGTCAGCTAGCCCTGTTTACCTATGCCCACAGGACTAGTTTTGTCTGGTTCTGTATTAAGGACTAGTTTTATCTGGCTATGTATGAAGAAATAGTTGTGTCTGGTCATGAATAGATTACTAATGATGCCTAGCTGAATATGTACTGTCTGGTTTTGTCTGGCTGTATATTAAGTACTACAGATATAAGTGCAGATATAGGCACTAAATGTGTGACATGAAATTATATTACTGATTATAGAAGTGTGTTGTTCTAAAATATATAGGCGTTACTTTGCATATTAGGAAATCACAGTGTTTAAAATGATGAATTGGGGAGGGCATCAAGTCGATTGTTAGGTAGTTAAGAATAAGCTTCAAAGTTACAAGTAAGTGCGGATTAGGACAGTAGTAGAAGGAAATTTTGTAACCTTTTATTCAAATAACAAATATTGAAATTGAAAATGCAACTCAAAAATATAATATGATGATCTAGTAACTCTACTTAACGATAATTTTAGCGGATTTTGAATAATTAACACGAGGTGTTAAATAAAATCTAGTTAAAAGTTATGGATCTATTCTGAAGTAGAGTAAATAGTCAGGGTTTTTTTTATCAGACCAAATATTTTGAATATAAAAAGCAAGATAAGAATAGCTGGTCGACGAATCAAAATGCAAATTAATTGCGTTACAGAAACAAGTATGACTAAAATCGGAGCCGTGTGTTAACTATGGCTATGACAACAGAATATTATTTTAATTATTTTGTCTCTCGAGTATACATCATTTCATATCTTATAGTTTTAGACAGAGTTCTGTAATTCTCGATTGATTAACTATGTCTAACTGTGTTGAATATATACTCGAAAGTCAAGAAATTATAAGAATATTCTCTGCTCATAGCCCTAGTGATCACACTGAAATACAAGTAACAAATACTGAAATAATGTTACTTGATATATACATTAAAAATTGTCAGTGTCCTCTAGTACAAAAATCTATCCTTTGACATGTAAGGTTTTGCTAGCTTGCACTCTATTTGTCCCTAGGAGCATAATACAACTGAAGACAAATTCGTGGTGACACACTTGCAGAAAAGCTGCTATGAGTATTCTTTTTGGTCCTTACGGGGCACAAATATGTTTTCAAAATCTATTAAGCAAGACCGTTTTAACATCCCCACTTTTTCTCTGCCACTAAGAGGACGTAGCGAGTATATTTTGATCTATATTTTATTTCACTGCAGGTGCATTATTGAGTTACAATCTATGGTCCCCGCAAGATATTCGCAACAAATATTCGTATAACTGCAACAAGTGTCAATAATCCCTTATTATTCACTAAATGTGATTCAAATTGAACGCACATTCCATGATATAGGTTTCTTTTTCTAGATCTGTAATCTTTAGAACACAATACTCTGGGTTTTCTGCAGTTTATTATAACATAGTTATTTACAAATCAAATGAAAATAAGTTCTAGATTGTGTTGTCCTCTTAAATAAGCAATTACTACCATATACCCTTCAGCCACATGCTTATCATCATCTGTCTTTCTCACTCTACAATACACTCATAAACAACGCTTATCCTGAGATGTGTAAAATAATAATAAGTATACATCGTTATATATATATATATATATATATATATATATATATATATATATATATATATACTATAATTGCCCAGTTCACCTCATTCTTAAAAGTCATCATTACCATTTCAATTTAGAAGTTTGAGGACTAGTTTCATGGTCTCTTGGTCTTTTGATGTCATAATCGGCATCTTAATTCATACTACCCACACTTCTAACAAGTTTGAAAAATACATGCCTAACGATTTTGTTCTATCCCTAAAATTGTCTCCAAGTCGAACACTCTCTCATTTATAAGAAATCGTCTAATTATTAGTTTTATGACAATGTTTAGTTTTTAGAAATCGAAGAAGCGATATTTTATAGAGACTATTTTGTATTCCGCCAGAAAAAATGATCTGCTTGTTAATGCCAGCTATGTGTTCTAACGAACTTCTGGGGTTGATAATCCGTAAATTACCTCTTATATAATTCAAAAATAATACAACAAAGAATAATCGGCATTGATGGCGTAGACTTAGAAGAAATGTACATTAGATAGTCACTAATATCGTGAACTGTATTATCATACTCTATGTAACATTATGGATATTTACTCTCAATATATAAGCTTTATGTTTATTTGGCAAAATTACTTAACACTTTTCTGACTTTTTCTATCAAATGTAAAAGAGAGAGAGAGAGAGAGAAAGAGAGAGAGAGATAGTGAAACGTATCATAATATTATTTTTGTTTAGATTAATATAAATGAACTTTAATAATTAGTTTGAATGCCTAAGGAAAGCAGGTGTCTTCCGTCAATGCATTTAAAATGCATAAGATAAAAAGAATAGCCTCAATAAAGGAAATGAATTTCAATACATATTCCCAATCTTTAAATAATATTTTTTTGCATGCAATTATTATCATGAACACGAACCTGTAATAAACAATGATAACCATCATAATAATTTACGAAAACAAAATCACCATAGAATCATTTAAAATCATAATCAATAAATTTAAATGAACCTTCCGTGCTTATTTAATGGTGGCATTTTCACTAAGAAATGCCTAGTTTAAGTAACAATTATTAAAGTAAAAATTATCACCATAAAAGGAAAAGGAAAGCAACTAAGGTAGAAAGTCATCGATAAACTGCCACAGATTAGAACTCGTAAAAAGTCGGAATTGATTCCCTATTAATGTTGTATAGAGTATTGGATTTTAAGTACTGGTTAACATTAGGCCTCATAACAAGTCGGAATTGATCCCCTATTAATGTTGTATAGAGTCGGGGATTTTAAGCACTGATTAACAGTGTTATATCTGCTTGCAATTTTTATCGCAATGATGTTCCTACAACCAAGAAAGACTACAGTGCTTTAGTCGTTTATGTATTCGTGTGTAAATGAGACAGAAATGAAATATCATCTAAATGTCAGTATACCAACCAACTTTATAACTTTTAATTAAGTAAGAATTAGCCGTTTAACCTTTACAGATTGATACGTCATTATTTACCCTAATCCCCGTGTCCATTATCGGATAACATCCTTTTACAAAATCACTAATGATGTCGCTCCCTTATTACAATACCATATTACATTTCGATACTAACACATCGTTTTCGGAGATAGATTCAAGTTGAAAAATCAAAATACGTTTATAGATATGAATGAATGACTAGAAACGAACAATTTTGAATAATGATTTAATAATCATAATAAATGTGTCTTCCGTTTTCGGAATTTTGTGGCAGTGATTGAGAATTTCGATTATTTGGATTTATTGCACTACTGTTACCATCATCAACGTTATTCTCATTATGTTTTGCCTGTTGTAACAACCGTGTTACTTCCAATGTAAAGTTTCCTTAGTGCACACCACGTACAATTGTCCATATAATACAGGATCTTAAGCTCCGTTTACCATTTTATCCAATCCTTGTAAACTTTTTCAGTAAAAACATATTTATTACCCCTAATCAGTTTTTCGTGTTTTCCTGCCGTGATACTAAACGTGGATTCACATCAGTGACGACAGAAGGATTCGAGAAACGCACTCACGCCGAAACCCTAATGAGTGACTAGTTCTACATCAATAGTGATGGAAAGATTTAAGAATTTCATTGGGGATTTTGTTCTTACCAAATCAAGAGTGACAAAGGACACCTTTAATCGCACAGATATATTGAACAAAAAAATCAACTGGCATTATTACATTATGTCTCCAATATAGCCACAAGAAGTACAGAACAACGAGTAACAGTTTAAAACATGTATTACATGAAAACAACGGAAATATTACAAACAGAATGTGTTCGTGATTCACCGAACCTTCCCAGGATCGCTATGAGTTAGTTTATATAGAAGATGAATTAGCAAAACACTACATCCATGATTACATGCAAAATAATAAGCCGCTTGCCAAAATATTAGAAAAACTAAAAATTAGAGACTTTTGAAATATTTAAGCGTATTTAAAGTTTCTCCAAATAATGTAAAGGTTAAGTAAAGTTTCGAGAAGTACGCTTACACAAAAAGTGTTTGTTCACAAAACAAACAAACAACCAAGGAGCCGAAATGAAATTAAAAAAAAACTCGTGCATAAAATAATTTTTCCCTTAAATTTATTGTGGCGAATTTGTCTGGAAAAAAAACACCTGCAAGTTCTTGCGCAAAAAAGTTACTTACAAACACTTAGACAAAAGAAAAAAAGCTGTCCATTATTATAACATCTCCCAGCGGAATATAGATAAAAACCTGCTTTAGTGTAAACACTAAGCGAAAGAAAAACACGAGAAAATCTTTTAGAAAAACTATGTTTTTATTCCGGGCTTAATGTTCTTTTGGCTTACAAAAAAATAATAAATATGGAGAACATGTATATGGCTATATTACAGTTAACGGAATGATGGTATATCGAAATGAGCTAAACCAGTAAGTAGTACAATTTAACTAAGTATCTGTCGATTTCTTGTGAGCAAAAAAAACTGTCGTAATTTTCTAAATGTTCTTATGCACCTTCATTCTTGCATATTAGACTTTAATGCAACAGTAATTGCTGTCATTTTTTTCCGTTGCCTGTGCTCCTCCACCCTTTTATTTTACATATTATAAATCGCTGCCATACATTTTTTATCTAAATATTGAAAGATTTTCAAAATAAATAATCATCCAAAAAGCTAATAATCTACGTTGACCAGCAACTACAAATCGGTTTTAGGCACGTTTTCCATTAATATAAATCAGATAAATGACAGTATGAAGTACGTCAGCAACGTAACCAAAATAAATCAGAGGAAAGGAAGCAATAATTGGCTGTGGAAGTAAAAGCTAACAAAAATTATTTCATCAATTTACACTTCAGAAAAATAGACTATAGCAAAAACGTCTAAGAACTAGGAGTTAATTAATTAATTTGCTCTAACACCCTGAAAAATACACGGTTTCTTCTCAGAGTAGGATCTTAAACTCAACTCAAATATTGGAAAACGTAACAGAGAACGACAAAACATTTAATGCCTTTTATAGGTGCTATGAAGATATTTTCGATTAGAAAGGTGAACAATGACCTGTTGAAAAGCAAGTACTCCTAGTGAAGTGTACTTGGTTAAGGACAACAAAAAAACAACAAAATATGAATAAAATCGGGAACTACCGATCATAGTAAGTTCGTGGACTTAATATTACCCAGGAAATCTAGACTTGGATTTTTCAGAGACTATTTAGCTCCTATCGTAACTAATCGGGCTGCACATTATATTGTTCCAAAAATGTTAGAAATACTTGAACATCAATAAGGACCACCAGTAAGATTTTCTAGCCTAAGCAGCATCGGTGAGCCAGCTTTATAATGAGTTCGAACTGGCCGAGAAAGCTGCCGATTATTTCAAGTGCTTAATTTCTTTCAAAATCAAAATCTAGTATAAACAGGAGAGGCCGAAATAAGATAGCAGGTACTGGCAAAACTTGAAAACAAACGAGGATTGATTCTTCAAAAAGTAACAAAGGACTGTCAAAGAGTAATTTCTGTAAAGTGTGATTGAAAATTCAAGTGTCGCTTAGATCAGAAAAATCCAAAGAAATTCAACTGCCTATTTTTCTCAAAGAACCCAGGATGGAAATTGCATGTTCTAAGTCCCACAATAAACTAAACAAGAATATGTTAAAGGAACTGGACAGACAAAGTTACCATAAACTTAAATGGCATTTAACGAAATTCTGTCAAGTCAAGAAAACATTCTGTAAAAATATCATTATATTTACATCTTAAGCGCGGTAAACCTTGCATTTACACTAAACGGGATTACCAAAAAGTTGAATGCTTACGCACTAAAAACATCAGATAACATCTTCAGAACAGATTGGAAATAAAAATTTAATCCAAAAATCGAAAAGTAACTGAAACAACGATTTCCCCATGATTATTTTGATAGCGGCCTTTGGAAATATTCTTAATTAAAAGCTAAACTCAAGGTAAAGATAGAACACAACCGAGTAAAGGAAATGTCCCTTTGGCGGCTCTAGAACAGATACACTTAGAATTAGATGGACTTGAATAACTAGGCATTTTGTCAGAAAACGTGTTACCGCATATGCAGCTTACCCAAATTATGAATATGCACAGATTATTCGACAGGGTTAAACGATGTCCGTCATGATCACCGTTATCCTCTACCAAGTCCCGAAGAAATTGTCACTATACAAAATAGTGGGAGAATCTTCTTCAAAATTGACCTCTAAGATGAATACCTTCAGATAGATGTTAATGAAGAAAGTTACAAATTGCTCTGTATAAATACACATAGTGTGTTGTACAAATACAACATGCTGGATTTGGGGGTAAAGTGTGTGCCTGCAATTGTCACCAGGGCACGGCTACCCAGCTAGTATACCTTTACTCTTCGTATGATAAACTGCTGACGAGTAAATTTGTAACAGAGCATCGGAACCATATAATAAAGCTATTCGAGAATTTCGGAAGGGCAAAATGTGACTTTTTCTAACATAGATCAAATACTAAGGCCAGATCATGAATAAAGATGGTCAACGACTTGATACAGAACGACCCGACGCGCGGAAACACCCTTGACTCAGAAAACTCTCAAGCGTACAAATCCTCTTAGGCCTAGCTAACTTTTACCAAGAGCATACAACATGTGAGAGGGGCTCTATATGAACTTTTAAAACAAGAAAATCTCCATTTATGGGTCCCTGAGTAACAATACACATTTGAAAAATAAAGCAAAATCTTAGTTAAGATCTCTCCGCCACACACTACGACGTTAGTTTCGACATCATAGTTGCAAGTGATGCTAGTTCTCTATTATATCGGTCTTGCATTCTCCATAAACTACCAGATTGTTTGCAAAAAGCTGTAGTATACACTTCTAGATCCTTACTGCTATCTGAGAAGCGATATTTTCACATACAGAAATCGACTCTAACAATGATATTGGCTATCACAAAGTTCTACAGATAAATACAAACTTACATAATAGAAAAGTCACTATCAAACAAAACATTAGTGAATTGTTCTATATCGTCTAGGGAAAGAATAAACCGTTTAAATGAATTGAAGAAATCACTACAAAATACTTGCGAAGAGCCGATCGAGGTAATATTACATCACTTAGATCTGGAATTTCCCCAAGCTCTTGGGTAGGGCGATACCTGAGAAGAAAAAGGAAATTTACGCGACTACTCGAAGTAAATCTTAAGCGGAATAACTTAACAGTTTGAATTTATTAAAAAATGGAAGTAAGGTATTTTGACACCTTAACTTAACTGCATCATTGACACTTTCAATACTATATTACGATGCGAGATAACATTCTTAAGGCCAGAATCTTTTTACCGTAGAATCAGTAGGGGTAATATAGTGGGCAGTCCACACGACTACCCATACTGAACCCCCACTGGATATTAAGATCCGTTTACTCTTTCTCCTGTCTATGTAAAATTTTTGGTTAATATACCTTTCATACACCTAATCAGTGTTTCGTGTTTTACTATCGTGGTCCTACTCTTAGGTCTATATTAAGTAGTCTTGCGTAATTTGTATAATTTGCTCTGTGATTTAGCATCACTGGCACTTAGAATTACTCCTACAATATCGCGAACATTGTCACATGAACGTTATTCTTCTCACTACTTTGTCCCCTGTGTCACAAGCCCTGCGGCTCCACTGGATTGAATAAAATGTTCAAGTTTTTAATTTCAGAGTGCAACAATGTACACCTGATTAAAAGTTACGTCGGCTAAAAATTGTGAGGATAAAATCTAATATCTAAAAAGTATTCAAACTAGTCATATTTTTGATTCTTACAATTCATGATAAAGTATTTTATGCAGACGATGAATATTCGTATGCATACATATGTACAACATAATAAATGTTTGAATTATGCGAACGCATATATTGTCGAAGCCTCGCAATAAATTTCTCTTGTATTTAAGTAATCACTACAGCGGTTACACCAGTAGGACGAGAAATATCGTTCGAATTCGGGGCACATATATGCACTAACAAATCTGGTAAATCGCGACAAAGGAAACTATGTGTGTCCTGGTGAGTTTAACAGACATTTCAAGGACATGATAATGTCCAGTTTGAAGAAATGTCATACCACATAGGACAATTGTGAGCCACGTGCATTGAACAGAAAATGCTGGCAGAAATATGTTTGCGAATGCTCTGAATGCTATGATATTAAACACCGTTTATACGATAGAAGAAAGGCTTTAATTCATGGGAGAAAAAATGCAATATACTCCTGTTGTGTTTTAGTTGAGCGAACGTGTATACACATTTTGTCGTAGCAAAAATGCTGTTATTCGTCTTTAAATATAACACTTCGTCAATAGTTTGTTTTTAGTTGCAGATCACTTTGATCTTTTTGAGGAAATATCAACCATTTAAGATTGTGTAATGCCGGATCCAATAATTCAAAAAAGAAATTTCATGGTTTTAATTCTTTGGATCTTCAAATATTTGTTCCTGGTTATTTTATTGTTTTGTAAATTAAAATTATTGTATTACTTTTGACGTATTCTTGCTTTTAATCACTTATACTTCTTTACTCTCTTTGAAAATCATCAATTATCATTCCTCCGTTAAGTGTATATTTAAATTAAAACCTATACCACCCGTATGTATATGGTTGCTCATGTACGATACAAAAATTACGGTCCTAATTCTATTCTAAACGTCGGTTTAAAAGGGGCAGGTATTTTGCCTCCAAGACGACCGCCTTTGTTTTGCATATTATTACAAACTCTTTTATTCCTAAAACATACTCAAATCTCCGTATCCGTACCGTATTCTTGTAATTTATATCACGCCTCCTGTTTCCAGTGGACAAATAGTCAATTACTCTTCTCCCCAAGCTGTTATAAAATAACATACTAGAGGAGAGGTTTAACTTCCGATCCAAAACTTTAGAAAACTAACCTTTAAAATCGATACATACATTATGCCCATTCCAGAATTATATGCAAATCGATATTTTTGTTCTAACTCTGATAGTTTTCAATGAAAAGTTGTTAAATTTAGCATATTACAACACTAACACAAGCACAGATCTAATTTTTTTTAGCTAATATGCACAGTAATATACAATTGGCAGCTATTTTGGCGATTTGCATTTTTTCAGCGTGCCGAATTTATATGCACACCAATGCTAAAATATGGTAAAGTCATAAAAAATCATTGAATCATTGATTATTCTAGGAATTTGTAAATTGAGAACAACAATAATAAAGAACAAACATCTTCAATATGGTTTCATAGAACAATCAATATCTTCTATAATTACCACTTTTATTGACAAGGGCAAAATGCCTCTGGTCCATTGAAGATACAAAACTTTCGATTTCATCCGATGAAATGTCTTTCACAGCAGTCAGAATTGCATTCCAGAGATCATCCTTGGAGGTGTATTGCCTACCCGCGTCGTAAATATATTATTTCAATATGCTCGACAGATTTTCGATGGCATTTAAATCTGGAAAACAGGCTGAACATCGTTATATTTTCCCATGTCTGGCAAAAACTCTCTCCACATATTTAGTGGCTATCCTTGCAGAATGAGACGGTGCATTATCATGCATGAATACCATCTTTTTTCGGAATGCCAAATTCTTTTTCTTCTGCCAAGGTTCTAAGTGTTCCTTAATGAAGTCACTGTAGAGTTTTGCGATAATTTTCATTCCATTTCCGACTCTGAATGGTCCTACCTGCTCATTGCCAATAGTTGCAACTCAGAACATCACACCACGACCTCCTTGTTGACGCCAGATCTTTTGGGGACGTAGATCCTCATTCTGGTACTGTCCTCTCCTCCACTCATCGGGTCCATCAAGGGTCGCTCGACACTCATCGCTGAACAAAACAGTTTGACAATTCACCTTCATGTGATCTCTTACTCATTCCATCTTCTTTTTCTTGTGGATATGCTTCAATTGAGGGCGGCCCTCTGGCTTTCCAAAGTTTGGAATCGTGCTCAGGATACGGCAACGAGTTGACCTGGCCACATCAGGAACGCCAGCTTATTCAAAAACTTGTTTGCTAGTTAAAAGTGCGTTACAGCGAACTTCTCTCTTGATCTTACTCATTGCTCGACCTAACAGATACGATTTCTTACGAATTTTCCCTTTTTCAGAATGCCCGTTAAAAAGTTGAAGGTTAGTACAATATTGTCATTGTACGATGATCATAGTGCAATTATTTGGCAATTTCTAAGAGGGAAATCTTATTATTGAGCCTTTGAACAATTTTACTCTTCTTAGCTTGACTTAAAAGCACCTTTACGTCCCATCTTGCATATGAAGTTGGCACGCTGAAAAAAATGCAAGTCGCCAAATTGGCTGCCGTTGTCTCGCTATTGCGCAGATCAGCGTAAAATGTTATATCTGCGCATACGTTAGTATTGCCGTAAACCGTGCGAAGTTTCACGGATTTCCTTGAAAACTATCGGAGGTTAGAACAAAATATCGATTTACCTATAATTATGTCACCGGGTGTATTTAGAAGGCATGCGTTGTCTTATAACTTATACCTATAATCTATAGCTTATTATGAGATAGATACATATTAGTCGTACTTTGTACTTATATTTAAAGTGATCTATATTAGGTAGCAACTTTATATCTTTCTTTCTAGATGTGCCAAAGTACTGGTGATTTTCTTTTCATGAAAACTAACTGAAGCTCTTTTCGGAACGCACGCTTACCCTTTATTTTTTTAATTTTCCAATGTATTTAGTAACCTAAAAACCGTATTTAATCCTCGTTGAACGCTAGTATTAACTTTAATCTTCCCCTCATACTCATGCATACCTACATTTGCATTTCCCCATAAAACGAGTGAATTACCATATCTTTCAATCTTAATCCTCTTTTAAGGAGTGTAACTTCACAGCAGATAATAATTATCTTTGATAATAACTCGATAAATTCTAACTACGTATGCGTGGGTGTAGATATTCCTGGCTTTGAAACAATATCTGACAGCACATATGTAGCACTCTCCCTTGACACTAGCGGTCAAACAAATTTATCTAGTAACCTTAATGGCGACCACAGTAATCTTCTTGGATTCTCTAACTACCCAGATACAGCTAGTAGTATGACAGAGATCGTTTCTATACTATATTCCTTGACACAGACAGTAACGTTCCCGACCCATCTTTTATACTATCATTAGGAACAGCACGCCACACTTTAGAATTTATTTCTGACAACCATTCCTGAGAATTGTATAAAAAAAGCTCATTGCTCACACGAAAAGGCTGATCATGCTGTGATAATGACAGACATCACTCTAAACTCTCGACCACAAGTTGAAGAGAAATTGCTCAAAATAATGGAATACAATAAGGCTGAATAAGACGGCAGCAGTGATCACATCGAAGATGCCCCATGGGGCAATATCATTTCTCTCGCTGCGGAGCAATACACATATATGACCACTGTATGGTGCAACGCCGCAAGTGAAGCACATGTTCTCACACGGATGTTCTATAGCAAACCCTATACTCTCCAATGGTTTACTTCTACTTGTGCTGTTTCCATTGCTCAGGGCAACATGCATATCGTAATTTATTTAACAGAAGTCTCGTACAAACAGGCGAAAGTTAATAAATATAAGCTAGAAGAGCATATACCGTAACAACCAGAAACCGCATTGAAGTGCAGAAATCAAGAACTCGCGATTATTAAAAAACTACAACAGTGTATTAAATAATTGGCATCAACAATTTCACCACTATAAAAAAGTCATGAAGTTGTTTGCACGGCAACCGAAAAAGCTAACATGCCTGCCTGGTAGTCTGTTTTACTAAAACTCTACTTTGAACCAAGAAACCCCTCCCTCCTTCATTTTCCTTTGCGGTCGAAAACCACACTAGATGATCGGAAAATAACCATTTCTCAAATACATGATATAAAAAAGCCTATATACTTCAATAGCATGTGGTCATGACTCTATCCCAGGCGTCCTATTAAAATGATCCGTTGAAATTGTTCCAGTTCTCTTGAAACTTTACGACAAATGCGCTAATGAATCTTACTTTTTGACTACTGAAAATATAATACCACTTTACAAAGATTTTGAGAAAAAAACTGAGCCATTAAATTATCGCCCTATTAGCCTCCTCTCTTTTCTCGCCATATATTTGAGTTCACAATTAATAAGGCTCTAGCCCATCACCTTACAGTTGCTAAACTTCTGTTCGACTAACAATGTGGGTTAAGGCAATGTCTTTAATCTCCGGTTATCCTAACTGTAATCTCTGAACGCATATAGCATATACTGGAGAAGGTAAGAAGTTGAGAGCAGTAGCCTTAGATATATGTTAGGTTTTGAAAAGGTGTATAACGATGATTTTCTCGTGAAACTGTTATCAAATTGTATTACTGACGAGTACATAATTAAATACTTCTTAAGAAAGAGAAGAATCGCGGTCGGTGTTGATGGTCGTACGTAAAACAATATCATATAAATGAAGATGAACCTCAGGATTCGATTCTTTGACTTTTATTATTCCTGATATTCATAAATTACCTCTCTTATAAAATCGTCTCTTAGATGGTCATATTTTCTGACGACACTACGCTCTCTACGCTCTATAACAAGCACGAAAAACACATATCCAAGACAATGACGGAAACCGTGAGGAAGTCTGGATTGGAATGGGAACATTCTATGCTGCTGAGACTAAGCTTATTTTCTTTGATAATTATAAGAATCATTCTCAACCACCAATAGCTATGGCTAATGTTACATAACCGGAAATCCGTTCATTCAAACACTCGACTTTTCGTTCACAGGAAACATGACAGAACAGACATCGAAGGCATTGCCCCGGCTTCTGCTAGAAAGATGAGATCTGTCTATCGTGCAAGAAAGTTCCTTACGCCTTATAGTTGCTAGTACATATGCAAAGCCACAATTAGTCTATCTATAGAGTATTGTTGTCACATTTGAACTTGGGCGTCTGCTACTAATCTCTCACTTCTGGGCAGGATTCAAAATATATTCGCCAATCTAATAAGTCCAAAACTGTTAGCTAAACTTCCTATCGACGAAATATTGCATACCTTTTCCTGCATTTAATTGGTAGATCTTCCGACGAAATACAAGCCGTTATACACCCTCGACGTAAATACCCCACACAAGCAGAACAATCTCACTCTACATAAAATAAATCCCAAGAAGCCAGGCAGCTTTCTACTCTAATCGTTTCTCCCCTACAACTACTAGACTTTGGAATTCTCTTCCGGGTCCCTGCTTCCCCGATTGTATTGACATGCAGCAGGAGGACTTATACGAGTGATGTCTCCCATTGCAAAATAGGCCCCAGCTACAATGATATACGCAGCGCATTGCAGGGACCGTTCGGTAAACAAAAATTGCATATGTGCAAGGCGCCGTTTTACTTACGTTTTTTTTTGTTTAAAAAGAGGGAGTTACAGTCTCATTTTTTATAAGCAATTTTCGAGTTTCATTATCTCACATTATAAAATTTTAAAATTCTTTCCCTTATCGAAAACATTTTTTTAATAAAAAAAACTTACTCGACGAGAACAGGACTGTCTTTGTTATAATAATATTTTATTCAAAAATAACAAACAAATTTCAATTATTCAAAATTTACATTTTTTTTTCTTTTCTTGACGGAGGGGCGTATATGTCGGATGATGTAACTCAAAAAGTACTTATCAAAAAATCCAACTATAATCGCCGGTTGTTTGTATAAACACATAAGTAAAATAGAACCGTGCATACACGCATTTTTTCTTTGAGGAATTGTCTCTGCAACGTACTGCATTCAACATTGTAGCCAGTGCATATTGGCAATGAGAGACTCATTCGCGTACGTCCGTTTAAACTCCTTAGATAGTAATTTTGCAATTAAGTCCCAGAAAGTATTTCCCTACATCAAAGGCGCACGATGTCTTTTTTGGGGCGAAAATGCAATAAACACACATGATTGATTATATTTTGCTAGTGAGCATGAGCTTAAAAAGAGTTAGACGCCATTTGAGGATTAATGTTTATCAGCAAACTTTGTTATAATCAGTTATGAGATAAATTTGATATAAATCAGTTTTATTTCGGGGACGGCTTAATAAAAAATCCGTTTACATTGGACTTAAAAAGTAGTGTGTGACATGAACGTGTTACGGGTAGGAAAACATAGTTTGAAGCTGCGTTTAAAATATGCCGTAAAAATAACGCTTGAGCTGGCAGAAACCCCTGTGTGTCTTTGTGAGAATATGATTGTATGAAGCAAAAGCACATCCCCAACAGATTTTGAGGCCTGCTTTGTATCCAGTCAATGAGGAGGCGTGTACTCTGAACATATGCATATGTCTTTTATACACGTCGGGTATGAAATATATTTTAGAGCTAGAATTACCCATCGAGTTTTCCATAATATTGCAGAGTTGACATAAGTCTTCCATTTATATGAAGAGGCGAAGAGAGTCCGAGAGGCTTGTCAAGGCAAATTATTTCTTCAGGACGAGAGATATTTATTTAAATTTAGAGCTAGTGGGAATCAGAAAGTGTAGAGAAAAATAGCAGCCTAGTTTTGAATTCATTTTTATAGACCAGCCATCCTCTTTATCAAATGCACGAACTCCGCAACGAGAAAGAACAAAGGGGAATAACCCTCGTTTACTGAGTCTTAATCTATTCAGAACATTCGGTGATAACTGGATTTTGATGTGGAAATGAAATTTGTTTTGGCTACTTAGCAAAGAGACACTATGCCTTCCATACTAATATTTCTAGTTAAAAATAATAGGGTAAACGACATTTTAATTACTAATGAGTTACCAGTGATCATAGATATAAATTATTTAAGAATAATATTTAATGTTGATCGATGGTAAATATATTAAGGAACAAATAATATTTTTCAATAGATGAAGTTTCCATGGGTTTGGTTCTGTGACGGGCCAGGTGAGAGCGCGATATCAACATACTATTAGGCAAATGTGACAAATATTTAGACATTAAGACTACTTCTCTCTAAGATTTTACCATTATTATTTAGGGAAATGTCAATGCAGTAAAAGAGAAAATTAATTTAACTGCAGCTTTTACACCAGGCTGTCATCCAATGCGAACGATCTCATTAAACATAAATCAAAGCAGGTTTAATGCGACAGGAAACTGCTGTTCACACTTGTTTACTTCATGAAAAATGTTTCTGCGTGGAGAAGACAAAGAGATGGAATCAATACGAAGATGTGGTATTATATAGCTATATGTTTTATTGTAGAAAAGTCATGGTGGTGTTTCCGATTTTTTTTACATGTAGACAGATTATTAAATTTCTAAGATTGTTCTGCCTACTTCTTCAGGCGTATCTTGACAAACAGGATTCTTTCTCTCAAAGTCGATAAATTGCATGTCTATTTCAAACAAAACATTAAAATACAAAATGGTTGACAAAGAAAAAACGGTGAAAAGTAAGACGATTTAAGGACGCAGTGTCTATGCTGGGTGACGGCACCTAATATATTGACATAGCATAAAATTTACAACAATATGTTGACCATCTTCTATAATATAACTATCACCTGTCTGGATAAAGATATGTATATATGTTTGGATGTCTGCCTAAAGTTTTCAACAGTGGCAACGGATTTTCACGGGATGTATATCGTTTTGTAGCCGGACGAAAATTATTGAAAAATTGGCTAAAATCAATAATGTATTTACTCTCAACTGAGCACTTTTCTACAAGGGAGGTCGCTTTTTCCCCGATATTTTCGAAACTCAGTCCCTTATTTCGATTTACTAGCCCCAATTCAAAGATGCGTCACCTCCGATGTGGCAATTCGCGCAACAGCAAAGATGTCACGTTTTTTTCACGTTCTTTTTCTTCCGTCGTGATACAGATTCGAGCCTCGTTGCCTACTACCACTTTTTGGGAGGTAAACACACACCTCCAAACAACAGATCAACGTCGGATACGCAGGCTAGTTAATTATAAATACTAAATAATATGCACTCATATAGTAAAATGTATAATAAATGATATTAAATGTAAAATACATATATGTAAAAATAATACAAGATAATAAAATAAATATAATATCTCCTATATAAAAAATGTTTGCAGAAATTCCCCTCTGGGCCAAAGTATTGTCGGTTTCCAATAGCAGATGCAACATACAAATTCAATACGTCTAGGCAATTAGACCTTATGTTTTGTAACTTTCGAACACCATTTCAGACACATTAGGTCGTTATAATAAAACGCTATATTGCATACTAGGAGCAACACCATCAGAATCGCAAGAAAACTCCTACACGCAACTATCTCTCCAAACTCCCTCAAAAAATCCATCCTTGAAAAAAAAACATTTACGGGGACCAATATTTATTTTTCGGTTTTGGAGCGATTACCAACCCTTACATGATGCTATATGTGTTTTGTTATTCTTTGCTTTTTAGCATTTAATATTTCTGTGGACAATTTGATTTATTTTTATATTTTCACCGATTAACTAGGCTTCAGTTTAAGCGTAAATTTAATTCGCTACGGAAAACTTATTTGGTATACACGTGTTTTTATCCCAACTCATTTTTCTAAGAAGCATTTCATTTAATTTACTTTTCCGGACTGATTATCGAGACTGCAGACACGTTAACTTTTTGGGGAACAGAGAGAGGGTTAGCTTTTACAATAGGTTCAACTAAACAATTTTCTGTAGTTTTTGACTATGCTGATTAAGAAAATCTTAAATTTCGCAGAGACAAGTACTTTTCGAGATATAAAGAACTTTATTATGCACCGTTATTTACTTGCCGCCATGTTTCTACGCACGCAGGTTCATCAATTTTACTTCACCCCTACTGACACGACAACCCTTCCCACATTTTTGATTTTATAGCATTTCCTGACGGGTAAGCTGCCGATGAATATAACTGTTTTATTAGGAGCGAATATATATGTTTATCCCCCTAAATATGGGATGTCGACTCTGAAAGCCGTTCTAAACATGGGGAGGTTGTTGGTGTCTATACTGAAAATCGCTCTAATCATGTGGAGAACAGAGGTGTTTATTTCTAAAACTGTTCACTGCGTGACATTACTACAGGGAAGTGCACACATGCGTGATTGTTTTGTTTTTTACATTAAAAAAGAGGCAAGCTGGAATGTAATTTAATACTATTGGTGTAAGATTTGAAAAAACGACAAAGACTTGAACAACACAGGAAAACAGCTAGGACTCCTGCCACTTATTTCGATCCCTCTAAATAGTTAAGTGTGAATATCTTACTTAGAAAGCTTCTGTTTTTTTGTCTATTAAAATGGAGCATTTTTAAAAATTTTATAAATTGATACTGGTT
Organism: Euprymna scolopes; assembly: GCF_053919585.1. Lineage (NCBI taxonomy): Eukaryota > Metazoa > Mollusca > Cephalopoda > Sepiida > Sepiolidae > Euprymna > Euprymna scolopes. Next base: position 42,057,893 of record NC_136515.1, on the reverse strand, counting down.
TACTTTCTAAATTGCTTTTTATAGAATCAAACAGTGCTTCCATGTTTTCGCCCAAACCAACACTAATTGTAAACTGAAGCCAGATTATTTAATTTCGGCCACAACCGCAAGTGTACTCAATTGTTTAGGAATGGCAGTGGACACGAACAATAACCGTAGTTTAATTGTTACGAAGTGGGATGTCATGCTTCCACCGAGCAACTCCGATTATAAGGGTCCTGCTAGTAATATATATTGTGATAATACGTAGTTATTAATAGGCATCTCAAAACAAAAGACTTAAGGTTTCTCAAATATACACTATAAATCTCCGATGAAATTCGGTCGTAAGTCTTTTCACGTATTTATGCTCAATCTTCAGTGCAGGTAATACTAAAATACAGGGTGACCCCCCAAAAAAAAGCTGAATGGAGGCCATCTAGCACATAGGCTTTAGAAGGGAGAAAAAAGGCCAAAGACCCTAGTGTTTTATGTGATGTTTTAAATATAATAAACTAGTTATGACCAAAGTTTCATTTCATTCGGACAAAACACTAAGAAATGTGGCCAAATTAGAGTTGGGGCCCGTTATTTTGGGTCACCCTGTATAATTCCGAATTACTTAGAACTTTTACACAGACATTGCTGGCAGCGAGTAAGCATGCTATCCTGTAGATTGAAGCAAAATGCACATAGAGAATTTTAAAGGATACATCATACGAAATGCTGTGAGAATAATACTCATGTGTAGAAAATTATTTAGAAGAATATAAACACGGCCGTGTCGATAATACCAATTCGGAATGCATAAATACAAGGATAACTTTTAAAAATATCGGCGAAAAAAGTGACCCCACCCTGTAGAAAAGTACCTAGTTGAAGGGGAAGATATTAATGTTTTTAGCCAATTTTTCGATATTTGTCAAATGGAAGGTCGAATTTTAAAACGATTCTGATCTTGGTAAAATCCAACGCCTCTATTGAAAGTTTAAGGAAGGCATGCAAACAGATATACATACATACATTTATATATTGGTAACTAAACATTTTCGACCCAAACTGATGAAAATCTTGCCCTATCTCTGAATACCCTTTATGTAAAATTTCAAATATTTAGACCAGAAATTGTCTGAGTAATTTGGAAGAAACAGCAGAGGTCATTTTTTTAAATTTTGACCCCTATTATGACCCCTTAAAATTTATTGCTTTGGGATCAAGTCAAGTTATTAAGTTAGATCCATGTCCAAGGAACCTATATCTAAAATTTCAAGAACGTAGACCCAAAATTGTCGGAGGAGTTTGGTAGAGTTCTCAAAGCTCAAATCGTTGAACTTTTACCAAAGTTCTAGGCAAAAACCGAGCGCATCGATTTTCCCAAATCTCTGTCCCCTGTATATAAAATTTCGAGTCTGTAGAATAACAATTGACAAAGTTATTGCGTAGGGAAATGTACACAGACACACAGATACACAGACATGTTCACTTTTATAGATATATAAATAGATAGAAAGAAAAAACTATATACGTATAGATAAATATATATGGAAACAATTTTGTGTTTACTGCATACCTTTTACGCAAATATTATGCAAGTATAAATCCTGTGGAATATCTGCATGAATATAGTTACACGTAATAGTTTACGAAAAATGATCCTTCCATAAAAACCCGAAAAAAAACTAATAGGGAATTAATTAAAATGAATGTTTAAAAGACTATGCAGATTAACTAGATCTTTTGCTAGAGTATGTAATTCTGCGACCCATATATAAGAATATTGTATTTTCTTTTTAAATAAATAGAAAAGAGGGTTTTTAATATGAATATCAATACACACAAAAGAGAAAGGAATTCATAGATAGATAGATAGATAGACTAATAGATTAAACAAAAAATATATACGCATGTATAAATATATATGGAAACTATTTTTTGTTTATTTTAATGATATATTATGCACGTATACATCATGTAGAATATCTGCATGAATATAATTACACGTAATAGTAAACTAGAGATGGCCATCTCATAAGAAAACCGAAAAAAAAACTAATAGGGAATGAATTAAAATGAATGTTTAAAAGAATATGCAAATTAGCTAGATTTTTAGCTAGTGGATGCATTTCCACAATCAATATATAAGAAAATTGTATTTTCTTTTCAAATAAATAGAAAAGAAGGTGTTTAATATGAATATCAATACACACGAAAGAAAAACGAATTCATAGGAGTATAGATATATAAATAATGCGTGAAATGCTAGTGAAAAGAAGTAACGGCATTTACAGTTTTGATTTTATTTGTATATTTTAAATCTCAACGCCCAAGCAAGATGAAGAAACATATATTTGCTATGATTTAATTGAGAAAAAAATTGCATAAATAATTAGTTTATACTAATAACGCATTTTGAAAAGGATTGGTGCACGTGAAGATAAAGAGGGTCGCAGCTGGCCGACTGCGGTTGATAACGAACATCTGAAAGACTTAATCGAAGCCAATCGTCCCAAAACCACTCGAGAAGTTGCTGCTGAATTCGAGGTCGATCACTCGATAGTCGTTTGTGACTAAAAGCAAATAGGGAAGTCCAAAACGTTGAATAAATATGCGCCGTATAAATTGAACGTTAATAAAACAATGTCATTTTTAAGTGTATTCTTCGCTTCTTCTGTGCAACGAAAACGACCCATTTCTCGAGCAGATTGTGACGTGTTATGAAAGATGAATTCTGTACAACAAGCATCGACGTTCAGCATAGTAGTTCGAGGTCGGAGAAGCTCAACAATGCTTCCCGAAACCGAAATTGCATCAAAAAAGGTTATGAAAGTTTTGTGGGATGCGATCGGTCTAATCACTCACATTTTTTTTTTTTGCATCCGTGCAGAACGATAACGGCGGAGGGGTGTTGACGAAATGCATTCGAAACTCTAACGTATGTGCCTAAGATTTGTTATTATGAAAGAACCAATTTTCCTCCATGAAAACGGTCGCCTGTATGTTGCTCAACTGACCCTGCAGAAGCTGATCGAATTAAGCTACGAGACTCTGCCTCATCCGCTGTATTCACCGGATCTCTCCCCTACCGATTATAAATTTTTCAAGCATCTCGACAACTTCCTCGGCGAACAATGCGTCACAAGCTGAGATTAAGCCAAATCGGCCTTCAATAACTTAATAGATCCCAGAACTTATATTTATGCAAATGGGAAATATTAAATAAACTCTCGTTGCCAAAAATGTTTCGATTCTAGTAGTTGAGATTTTGATTAATAAAGTTTATTATAAAATGAGAAATAATATTTTAAGTTGATTTTTGCACCAACCATTTATATATATATATATATATATATATATATATATATATATGTGTGTGTGTGTGTGTGTGTATATATATATATATATATAGGCGAAAAAAAGAAAGTCCGAACTTGTAATTTTGTCAAAAAACTGCAAATTTAAGCTAAATTTAATATAACTGTCTTAACTAACTATACCTCATTTTATTGGACTTTTATTCTTCTATAATTCTACTTGTTCATATTTGACTTTTAATTTAAATATTATAGTGTTCACGTCAATTAAAAAAATAACTTCAAATTAAGGAGGCGAAAAAAAGGTCTGTAGAATGGAAAATTGTTATTTAAATGTAACTTACGGACATTAAGGCAACTAAAATACAGCAGGAGCATAATGGACTACTGAATATTTAATAGCATAGCCCTTCTGCAATTTGGCAGTCTGCAATCCTTTGGAATTCCTTGAATTAGACTGCAGCAATACCCCGGGGATAGGGCACTCTACTGTTCTTTAATGTTTGTCCAAATTTCTTCCAAATTTGACATTTTATCATTGCGTTGCTGTTGTTTGATATACATGTATATATATATATATATATATATATATATATATATATATATATATATATATATATATATATATATATATATGCATATATATATATATAATGTGCTTGTATATATATATACATTGTGTTTGTATTCATATATATATATATATATATATATATATATATATATATATATATATATATTTAAAGTGATGGTTGTGTAGTTCCAACGAGAGAAAAAATGTATATTTAAAAGAGTGTAGCCATCAACAATTGTGGGGTTTTTTTTAAAGGTTTCCATCATATTTTTATTTTAAAATATTTTTATAACGCGTTTCGAGCTTAGGGTGTGCTCTCTTCAGATATTTTCGTAAAAAGTTTTTTCTTTAAAATGGGAGTTTGTAGATATGCCTCCGCTGATATTAAATATGTTTTTCAGACTGATGCTATGCGTGTGTTCAGTGTTCAGACATTCTGTCTCCGACTGTAAGTGTTCACAGTGTCGGTCAAAGTTAGTTTCAAAGAGTGTTTTTTAGTCCATATGGTGAAGGTTTTTATGGCTTTTTTAGGGTTCCTTTTAAAGACTTTCTTTCCCCATGTATAGCATACACTCACACACAATCACATACGCATACATATACATTCATTTACATGTACATATGCACACGCACACGTACGCAGGCACACATATACACACACGTACATACATAGAAATATATGTAGGAGCATACATATATGCACATATACACATACATGCCCACCTACACACTCACACACGTACTCGCATACATCCACCGCTAACAATTATTTTTATTCTTTTATTTTTTCATTTTATATATATATATATATATATGTATATATACTTTTTTTTTCCAACCAAAACACGCATGTATATATGCGCTTAATCATTCAGACATACGTACACGCACCCACACACACACAAGTAAGATGGAGAATATGTAGAAGATATATATACACACACACACGCACATACACACATATATGTACACACATATATGTATGTGCACATACACTCACAAACATCCACATACTATGTAGGCACACACACATACACACACACATGCACACACACAGACATATGCAGGGGCTCACACATACGCGTATATCCATATCCACACGAACACATTTACCCACTCATACATGTGCATACATATGTATATATATACATACACACACATACATACGGATGTGTATACACTCATCCACCCATATATATATATATATATATATATATATATATATATATATATATATATATATATATATATGGGCACATGCACTCACAATCACACACACACATACATATTCATAAATTCCACCTTATGTATATATTGGTTGAAGTTTCCTTTCCAATCCAAGCACATATGCATACATGGATTCGGTCACCCAAACATAAGTGCACGTATACATACAAACAAGATGTAGCATAGATAACAGATGATATATAATTATACACACACGCATACACAATCATATGTGCACACCCACGCACACACACACAAACACACGCATACACGCGCGCACATACACATACATACGTTTAATTTCTAGTTGTTTGTTTAGTTAAGAGAAATGGTACTGTACTGGGTATGGGCGCGCGCACCCGCGAAAGTGTGTGTGTGCCCTATTGTGCTTTTTTGTTGTTTCGTGTGTGAGGGTGCACACCTACCCAAGCATGCATGCGTGTAAGTGTATTTTGTGTTTTGCCTATTTATGTGTATAATTATGGAGAGATGTTTAAGGCGGGGTTAAACTTTGCTATGAACTTTTTTCTTGTGTTAGCAAGTAGAAGTAGTTGTCAGTTTGGAAGATGGGCATTATCTCGAATCTGCCTCCACTGCATGCGTGTATGTGTTGTGATACATGTAGGTGTCTATTTTCTGCGATTTTGATGTTGGATCGGTGTAGGGCTACTCTATTACTAAGGTTTTTTGTAGCGCCTATGTAGGATTTATCGCATGCTGGACATTTTATTACATAGATCACGTTTATTGAGGTGCAATCTAGGTTTTTTTTTTAATTTGGAATGTTTGTATGGGGTTCGTAAATGTGTATGTGTTTCCCTCTAATATTATGTTGCAGACTCCACATCGTTGTTTGTTGCATTTTGTGACTCCTTTTGTTGCGTCTTGATTGAGTTTGGATGAGGTAAGAATGCGTTTTAGGTTTTTGGGTTGGCGTTTGCTTTTTATTATTTTTGTTGTTTTAAGGAAATTGTTTAGTTTGCTGTTTTGGTTAAGTAGGACGAGGTTTTTCGTTATCTCTGTGAAAAGCTCTGGGTTGTTTGTGTTGTGTGTGGAGACGTATGTTAGGATTTGTTCTTTGTTTCGTTCTTTAGGGGTTCTCAAATCTTCTACTGGTATATTTGTCGCAAGTTGGATCCCTTTGTCTATAAGTTGTGATGGGTATTTTCTTTTTCTTAAATTTATTCGTAGTTCCTTGAGTCGGATTTTTCGAAGGTTATTGTCCGTGATTATGGTGCAGATTCTACGTGCTAGGGTGTAGGGAATTGATTTTATGCAGCTTTTAGGGTGGTGACTTTTAAAGTGTAGGTATTGTTGGGTGTCTGTAGGTTTGCGGTAAATGTCTGTGATAATGTTATTGTCTTTAATCTTTATCAGTATGTCTAGGAAAGGTAATTCTGTAGAGCTTTGTTCTATGGTGAATTTAATTTTTGGGTGTAGGTTCTGGAGTATGGTGTGTAAGTCTGTGATGTCCCCCCATGTGGGTTTCCATAGGATGAAGCAGTCATCTAAGTACCTTTTCCATGATTCTACAAGCAGTATTTTAGTGCTGTGCCCAAATTTTTGTTCTATTTTTTTATATAAGGTTTCTTCTAGGTAGGCTAATGTAAGGGTTGCGTAAGTCGGTGCCATTTTCGTTCCCATTGCTGTACCTAGTGTTTGGATGTAGTTGGTATTGTTGAATTCGAAGGAATTATTATTTAGAATTATGTCTATACTATCGATAATGAATTGCTTTGTGAATCTGGGATGTAGTGTTTGTGCGTGTCTGTTGATCCAAAATAGTATTGCTTCTTTTCCTAATTCATGGGGTATATTACTATATAAACTGCTAACGTCAAATGTAACTAATAGTGTCCCGTTTTCTACTGTATGTGGTAAGGTAGTAAGAAAATGGATGTCGTCCCTTATGTAGCTCTTAACTTGATCTGTGAAAGGTTGTAATAAGATGTCTATTAAGTTGCTAAGTCTGCTTGTCGGACAGGCTGGTCCTGCTACAATGGGTCTAAATGTAAGGTCACTAGGGTTTGGAGCGCTAATATATTCTGAGTTTTGTGTATCGATGGCAAGTTTTATTGTGCCAGATTTGTGTATTTTAGGCAGTCCGTAGAAGTTGTTGGTTTTTGTAATGAAATTTGTGAGGAAGTCCTTTTCTTTCTTTTTTAATATTTTGTTGTGTGTTGTACAAAGTTTTGTGATTTTTGAGATGGTGGTGTTATCTATGTTGGTACTAATGGGTTTATAGTAGTGTTTGTCATCCAGTAATTCTGTAATTTTTGTTTCATAATACGTTCTGTCTATGATTACTACTGCACTGCCTTTGTCTGCTTCTTTTATTATTATGTCATTATTATTACGGATCTTTTCGAGTGCTTGTTTTTGCTTATGTGTGAGGTTGCTTGTGGTTTTGTGTTTTTTTTGGAGGTTAAGGTTCCAAAGATTTTCGAAGTAGCTGTTTAGTTCTTTTGTGTTGTTCTGTTTATTAGGGAAATATGTTGACTTGTTTTTTACTAAAGAATCATCTTTGTCCCCTTTGTTATCTAGTGTTTCTATTAGTCTAAATTTCCGTTCGAATTCTTTAAGGTCCTTTTTTAGTTCTGCTATATTGCTTTTAGGGGTGGGGCAGAATTTGAGGCCCAGCTTCAGTATTTCCATTTCGTTCTTTGATAAGGAGTATGTGGATAAATTGATGATTTTTCTAACCTGGAATTGTTGTTCCCTATATATATATATATATATATATATATATATATATATATATATATATATATATATATATATATATATATATATATATATATATATATATGCACAAATTATTATTCGCTGTCTGGTAACATATACAGATATATTCTGTACAGGAATATTGGTTAACACTTCAAAATGCATAATTTGCTATGCCGGCGAGCTTACGATATGGAAAGGCTATATGTCGGCGCAACTTTTAAATATGTTGTAGTATAAAGCTCAGCATTTCTGCTCGCATCTAGAATGTAACAAAATGTTTTCATGTTATCATCACACAGTAAATTACTGTGTTCGAGAATCAACGTATAATCGATCGAATGCATAAAAATATTCCTCTATTGAATATATGTTGATACATGTTATAAGGTCGAATCGCAAAAGTAGTTCTCATGGGGATATGTTCTTTAGTCGTTGCTGTATGAGATAGCACAAAGTCTATATCGATTACATATAAACTATGTAGAACTAAAGAAGCTTTCGAACTTATTCACCTACGTATATGATTAATAATAATAAAAACAATAATAAGCAGATTTTAAAAAAATATTAAGCAGAAGAAGAGAAAGAAGATGTAAAACGGTGCAGAATAATAATATAGGAAGAAAAAGAAGAAGACGAAAAGAAGAAGAAGAGGCAACAAAATGGCGGTGTTATGTTTTAGCTGTGTCAATAAAATGTTTCTTTTCTTCTCGCTTCAAGTCCAGCGCAGAGAAAGACATTGAAAAAATACAGGATAAAATTTGACGAGGATGGTGCAAGTAAATGTTTGCGCGATAGAAGAATTTACCAAGCAACAATTGCTTTGTGATAAATTGAGTCTTATGTTTTAAGAGTTTTGATATATTTATACAACAAGAAATTTATTTCAACAAGAAATACGTAGAATAAACTTATACAATCAAATAATTTACCTTGTAAAATGCATTCAGACTATTGCTATGAAAGATAGAATGTATTTACCATGGAAACATACACTCCCATATATATATATATATATATATATATATATATATATATATATATATATATATATATATATACATATTGCGGGGCTCAAGTATTGGTGCGAGCGTGTGTTAAAAGCAAACAGATGATTTAGCGTCATAGCTTCTCCCAATCTAATCATGCCCACGTGCAGGTCGTGAGCTCTGCGACGGTAACAGGGCTCTGCTGAATGGCGAGTGTTCAGCGCCAGAAAACTTGATCCCGTCTGCCTTGTGGGATAAGTTTTGTTAGCCAAAGTTTAAGGGCGAGGTAACCCTGACAGAAAACTCCAGAGGAGGCTAGGCTCTGTTGACGGCGTTTTGACTATACTCTGGTGCCCAGCTACCTAAGTCCCAGTCATGGGTAAATGACATTAGCGGGGTAGAAGAAGTTGATGCAAACCATGGTGAAGGCAATCCCTCTAGAGGAGAACAACTCTTGCGAAACTTCTGGTGTCAAAGCAATTACCAGTCATCTAGCAATTGCTTGTCACTTGGTTATTATTGCGGATCTTAGAGAATGGCAATGGTGTCGTACAAGCGCTTGTCACTTTAATACAACGACGTGCATATGTTTATTGAGATCCATCTTTTATCTCTTATCTTTTTGTCTTATCTTAATCTGTCGTTCATTTCTATTGAAAGTCCTATGGCGATGGGGAAGTGGCAAGGTGTATAGACCTGACCAGATTGAGATACCCAGTCACAAATCTGCATAAGGCGACAGAAACCCTATCTTTACATCGTTGTTGTGCTTCACATGATAGAGGCCAACTTCGGTGGTTGTTGCCTATTCAAAGAGAGCACTGCTCACCCAGAGTATTATGCAAGTGCTAGCAAGGATGCAACAAAAAATTGTCTGCCATACTATCACTGGTTAGTTTTTTTGCGGCTTACGGTATTTCATGTAAGCAGGAAGAAAACAAAAATGCACCCCAAAAAAGGAGTAAAATTCGATTCTGCTTGTCACTGGAGAGCTACGGAGACTTGATATAGATAGTGCTGCTCTATCAGAAATCCCTCTCTCGAGAGAATATCTAATGATAGAGGTAACATCAGGCTACACTATCTTCTTAATTGGTAAACCGGAGGCTATCCGTAGAAATGGTGGAGTACGTTTCCTTCCAATATATGTGACCACATACTGAGCTTCAGGTACCTCTCTCACACAACAGATTCATCACTATTCTTTCGTTCTATGCACCAAACCTTCAAGTAAATGAAGATGACAGCTTGTTTTTACGAATCTCTGCGCCCCGGTGTTGCATCTACACTAATTAATTAAAAACTTGCTATTCTTGGTGAATTCAATGCTCGTGTTAGAAAAGGCTATGAGATTTGGAGTTCTCATGACCGCTATGGTATCGGTACCATAAAGGTTAAAATTTAATTCTGAACACAGCTATTCGAGCTGTTCAGAATTTTATCTTGCTATCTGTAACACTCTTCGCTGTAAACTTAAGTGCAAAGCTACTTGGATACATCCACGTTCAACACATGATCACCTAAGTGACTTCATCATAACTCGAAAACGCGACATTCGAGATGCATATACTGTGCTGAATGTGATACTGATAACAAGTTTCTGAGAAAAGAAAATTAATCTCTTTAATTTTTATTACCGTTACTTGCAGCACCGCTAGAAAAATTCTCACTAGCATATGTTACTTTAACCTTATTGCGTTCGTCTTTCTTCCATCCTCATGCCGGGCACAGTCGGCCATTCTCGTATTTGGTTTTACACTTTATTTCCTTTACCGTCCACTTTGCTTTTTGCTATCACGTGGTGAATTCTTCTCCTTTTTTTATTTTTCTTCTGGGGCACACTTTCTAATCCGCACTCTACACAGCTGCTACTATTATTCTAATCGTTCTTATTAACATACACATTCATTTCGAACCCGCTCATGTCAGATCAAAGAACCTACTGTAGATTGTATACCTATTGTGTAGTACAAAATCTTCTCACGTGCATATGGTAAATTTGGTAAGAATTTTCGTTCCCTTCTTGGGCAGATTATTTCGATTATTGATTACCGATATTTATCGAAGACATTCCCACACAAAACCTATTTAGCAGATGATGTAATTTTGTGGAGTATTTCAGTAAAATCGATTCAGCCATATATAAACTTACTACAACGTTATTATTTAACAAATAAAAATTGACAGCTTTTTTTCATTTGTAATTAATCCTGCATCCTGTTTCACTTTTGAACGAGTAGAATATTTAAATATGTTTATAAACTATTTAGTCCTTGTTAGATAACCTTGTTGTTTCCCTTTATTCTATACTTTTGCATAGTGGTCTTTCGGAAAGGGCATATAAAACAGATTTTCTCTAAAAATTTGAATATCCCTCTAATATATTGCTCTTCTATTTATATTGCGAGGACATTTCACGAAAGTCATTTTTATATACAACAATTTGATTAGAAAATAGTATTAAGCTTCCGTTGGTTGTGTTTGATTGTAAATTTAGTTTGCCATATTAGAACGGTTTAATTCATTCGATTTTTTTTTTATGTCGTCAAAGTTGTGTGAAAAACGTTCGAAAAAAATTATGCGGAATAAATTCGAGTAGTTAAGACTTTCTTTTGTTTCATTTGCGAATGTCGCATTTTTTGTGAAATGAGCGAAATTACCATTACACATGTTTATTCCATTTCTTTTTGCTTTTTTTTTTGAGCGGCGATCATAATTCAATTTGAAATCCTTTAAACGATCATTCTTAAAAATGTAATTCAGAAAAAAATCATGTTTTTATAAAATAGCATGCAAAGGAGTTATCTTGCAAGACACTTGACGTTTAACATATTAGAGGTGTTCATTAGAACAGTCTTATAATATGAAATGTTTAAATAAATCATTTTACAAATAATTTTCCGTAAGCATACACTGGGCAGCAAACTAGTTTATACTACTGCATACAATAATACTTCGTTCTACATATTTTTCTGTGGTGTAGGTGTAACTAGCAGTATCTTTTCGTATCTTTATATAAGAAGTGCTTTACCTAGCTTCAATATATCATTCCTTGTAAAACATTCACATCGCACACCTCTCTAACTATAACTAATTGCAATAAATAGTATTCAACTTATACTATCACTATTTTTTCTTTTCTCTTTTCCTTTCTTCATATGTACTTTTCTTTGAACTAAACTAAGCATTACTGAGAAAAGTGTAATGGTTAAAATCGGCCGTTTGAGCAACACAATACAGTAGGACTACTGTCATCTAACTAACACATGATCGTTTAAAAGGGCAATATGAGCTTGTAGCCACCTCCCTAAATAAAATCATGCCAAATAAACAGCATAATTATCAATCATCACGTTCTTTTGTCACCACCCATCTGCCATTCATTTGTGTGAAACAGATTCGCGAAAGTCTTGTATCAGCAGAAGCTCGCACACACAGACGTAATCCTCTAGACACTTTTAGTTTAATAATAACCACATGACGAGTTGTCGCCCTTAGTTATTTGCATAGTTGTTATAAATATTGCTAATACTTATGTGTCGCGACAAACTTCCGTTTGCCCGGAACATTAAAGAAAACGAGAAGCTCGATCTCGATCTCTTTGAAAACATGGGGTTTAGCTCAGGCTATGTTGATTGATGCTTTGAGAATCTCACTACTTTTGGTGTCAAATGCCTTCGTTAAATGAAAAGGTTAGGAATGAAACGAGCGGAGGGAATCAATACTTGAATTAGGTTTGACATTCGAATTTTACAATCTGTACAGTTCATTCATGAATACAATTCATTGTTGTCATATTTGCGCTGTTTTTTATTGTATTCAAAATAAAATAATAATACTGGAAATGAAATTGTTGTTATGGTTATTTCTTAATAGTATTTCCCTCTCCTATTTTTTACTTAACATTAAACCCTTATTCTAAGGTTGTCTACGCCTTAATAAATGGCATTACCTTAGTAAACATATGATCGTTCTCAAGGTATGATTTTTAATGCGTATTATGTTATAAAACAGATACCATAAAATAAACTCCATTATAATAAGATTATAACTTTATTTTATTCCTATTAATTTGTCAACTCCTCGTCACGGCTAAGACAAAATGGCGCTAAGTTTCATCAACCTGACTTACGGTAAAGCGAATCCTTTACAGCCACGCGGATATTTGAAAGCGATTGGAAACTAGTCTTAACGAAGCAGCATCGCTTCTATTTTTTTTATCTTTAATAAGGATCCGTCGTGTGATTGGATTTTGTCGTAGAAGGAAAGAAACAAGAAAAATCAAACGAGATTTAAATTCTTGGTTTTGCTTTCGACTCAAATATGAAGAAGGAAACAAAAAAAAACACATCACGCTTTTCGATCCAATTTGAAACTAATGTGTTTTTAAGCTCCACGCTTTATGAGAATAGCAAACGAATAAACAAAGATTGTCAGATCTTTCCTCAGATTCACCGAAGTTACTAATGGGATTTGAAACAAAAATGAAAACTATTCATAATACAATTCCATCTGTTTTAATCTTAATAAAAACATGAGAAAGATGAAAGACGAAACAGATATTGGTTTGCCAAGGGAAAATACGTAAAGGCACACCCGCATATGCAAGTAACGAACACAAACTTAAATGCAGGCAAATATACATATTTGCATGATTGCCCCCAGGAGACAACGAACAACCTATGTAAGTATGCTTCCTCCTCATCTCTGGCATGAAGCAAGTGTTGCGCAAGAATTAGACGCATATCTTGTGAACATATTAACTAACACGGATCAAGCAACCGACTATAGAACGGACCTACTTGGTCTTGGACAAAAGATGTATGGTCATCCAACCAAGCTATAACGCAAGCTGATGTCTCTCAAGCAGGTCTTTTATACTCGCTAGGAGGATGTCATCCAACAAGCTTACCTAACCAGCAATTAGTGATAAAAATTCGGAACGTGAGGGATTATATAATTTCCACAGCCTAACAACATCATACTATCGAGAATAAAATTCTTATTTGTGAGACATCGGCTTAGGTTCTCGCTTGGTTGGATGACCATCTCCATTGTTTGAGTCGATCTAGGTTATGTCTACAGTTTTATTTCGCCGCAGGTGTGCTTAATGTGTGGTAGTTCATAGACTTTCTTGTGTGTGTAGCGGGTTTCCTCAGGTGGCAGTGCGTTCGCTGTTCATACAAGAGGCTCGGGTTTCGAATCTCAAATTCGAATATGTCTAACTGATGAGCCCAAAATAGGTGCGAAACTCAAGTCTTGAACTTTCGGTTTGTTGGTTGTGGAATAATTCACAAAAATGTACAAGTAAAAGAGGAAAGAAATTCAATAATATTATTAAAAGAAAAATAAGATATGCGTTAAACTCTGCTGCCGAGACAATGTGTAATTAAAAAAATAAGTGAAGAAGAAGAGAGAAAAAATGAGTGAAGAAAAAGAAGAGAAAAAATGAGTGGAGAAGAAGAGAAAAATATTGAATGGTGATTGAATAAAATATAAAATAGAAAAGCAAATGTCAAAATGACAAGAGAAGATGACGTTAAAAGGCACCAAACATATAAGGCAAAAAGAGGTCTACGGAAATATACAGGTTATTACTTAAAAAAGTATCAGCATGAGTTATTAAAATACACAAAAAAATTTAAAGGAAGAGGATGGCTGGTATCTGCAAATTCCGCATAAGGCAAGTAATATGTAAGTAAATGCATATAGTAAAATATAAGTAAATATATATACAGAATTTTAATGTGTAGGAAGATTGATATATTTGATAGATAGAAATATTTAGACACTAAAACGGGAATTGCAGATAAAAACCCGGCCAAACAAAGAAGAAATAAATAATTAAAATAAAGGATTATTAAGATAAAGTATTAAGAAAGTCTGTAGAAAAAACGATAATCTTTAAGAAAAATTATATATATATATATATATATATATATATATATATATATATATATATATATATATATGAAAGTTTAAAGCAATAGCTATGTAATTTCCAAAATTACCACAATTAAATTTGGACTTATGTTTACAGAAAAATATCAGGTCGTTTTTAGAATGTATTATGTTGTTACTTTGAGGGGAAGTAATTATAGTTATAGCATCGGTTGTGCAGAAGCGACATGACTTATAGCCTGGAATATAAAACTTAACTTTTTTGTGATAGTCCATTAGATATAGAAGAGGGTATTATTAGAATTAAGTTGTTTTTTTTTTAATTTAAGTGATTAGAGAAGTTCCTTGGTTATTATTAGAATTATGGTTGTAAAAAGAAGAAATGTGGTTTGATATTCTTTTCTTAATTAATGTTGAAGTAGCGCTGATATATGTATGTACTTTATTAAAAGCTGGAGGTCTGAAATTAATATTAATTTGCTGATTTGTATTAGGGAAATAGGTGGAATTTTGTTCATTATGTTCAACAAAGGGTGGGACTAATTGTACGAGGACTGTTTTGAAGGGGATAATGAGTGTTGTTTGTGTTAAGATGGCTGTTCGGAGAAATATTATTATTATTATTATTATTATTATTATTATTATTATTATTATTATTATTATTATTATTATTATTATTGCTAGTTGTATGATTGTATATGGATGGACTGCTCGAGTGGTATATTGGATTAGTAACTATATCAGATGGAGGATGGGAGGAAAGATAACTTGAAGATAAAATGTATGTGGCTGTTATGGGAGGATTGCGTGGGAGCTCAGTAATTGTGCATGAATATATAACATCTTTTTAGATGCAATCATTATTGAGTGGGCATGATGTTTTCTATTACAATTACAGTTAGTTTTGGGTTTAATCGGGAAAGGGATTTTTTAGGCTGATTTAATTTTTTTTTAATGCTAAGATACTTTGTGCTGAATTAGACTTTGTTGAATAAGGAATACTAATTGAGTTTTTATTGAAAATAGAACTATACCTGAGTGGGTATTCGAAAGAGTTTTTCACAATGTTGAAGACCTCCTTAGGTATATTAGTTTTTACATTTACGCTAAATGCAGGACTAAACCAAATATTTTTCTTTCTCCTGAATCGACTGGGTGGGTTAGAGGTATTACGATTAGTATTTTGGTTTGGATTATATATGTAGACTGGTTCGTGGTTATTGATAGCGGCAGATTTTGTTTATAAAGGTTAGAATGTGTGTATAACGATACTTCTCAACGTATATACTGAACGAATTTTTATCTACAGACTGGAAATTTGGTACAAAATTAATAACCGTTGTCATCCGAATTTATCTGTTTCTAAACTTTTATGAATACGCATGCGTAAATCGTTCACGTTAGAGCTTCCGTATGTTAATAATAAGTAGGTTGTAAAATAATTTAATTAAGATCATGTCAAGCTGGCCTAAAAGTTATAGGACCTGTACTTACTGCCTTTAGGATTTAATTACGTTTCAGCTGGGGTAATTTGTCCATTTACACGAGGTGAACTCATCAGAAAAACATAATACTCCAATGCTCAGTTTCTTTCCGTTTTTTTACTTCAATTATTTAAAAGAAAATTTACGTTACGTTTATAACCAGGCAGCGCCAGGTACATCTGCTTGTATATACACAGACACACATACACACACATATATATAATGGACTCTCCCGTCGTGTTCGACGCATAAGGGCCAAAAATTCGCTCTGTTTCACTTTGCCTTCAATGCTTGTGCCGCATGTGTGACACGAGGCCAGCTCTGCTCCCACAAACCAAGTCGTACGACTCACAGGATACAGGCTGGGAAAGTTTTGTTCAAACTCTTGCTCTACGAAGATTTGTTTGATTCGATAGCCGTGTGTCAATGTATGTGTTAATACCCGCAAAACATATTTCCCTCCACAATATTTTCTATCCGCAGCATCTTCTTCAAGGGTTTTTGGGTTCAGGCCTGCGTCTTTAATATTGTCTTTCAGCTAATCCCTTACATCAGAAATGGAAGACCACATTTCGATTACCCTCTTTCAGTTGACTGTATGCTAGTTGATTAGGAATACGATTTTCATCCATGCCAACAAGGTGACCAACACACCGAAGCTGAGACTTCATCCGGAAGGGGTAAATTACTTAAAATGTCTTGTCTTTCCATGTTAATCCACATATACTGCGAGGGCAACGCTTATAGAATGTATCCAGTTGCTCAATCTGCCTACGGTATGGGGTCCAGGCTTCCGATCCATACAGGAGTATCGAAACAATCACTGCACGATAAACTGAGATGGTGGTCTTTAGAGTCAAACCTCTTTTATTCCATACTCTTGACCGCAGTTTGCCGAAAGCATCAGTCGCCTTTGAAATTCTACTTAATATCTCATAATCAAGTGATGCTGACGAATTCACCTTACTTCCGAGATATTCAAAGGATTTAACATACCTTAGAGGCAGTCTATTCACTAAGATTTTCTGAGGCGGTTCCACATATTCTGGTCTCGGAATATTCACACCACCTTGCTGCAACGGGGTGTGCTTTGATTAATAGATAACTTTTGTCTTTTTAATACTAATCCTCAAACCAAATGCTTTTGCGGTAATGGAAAACTTGTCAATTAATTCTTGTTTCTTCAAATGAAGTGGCCACGAGTGCAGCATCGGCTGCAAAAAGAAAATCACGAACGATTTTGCTTCTTGTTA
Source organism: Euprymna scolopes (assembly GCF_053919585.1). Classification (NCBI taxonomy): domain Eukaryota; kingdom Metazoa; phylum Mollusca; class Cephalopoda; order Sepiida; family Sepiolidae; genus Euprymna; species Euprymna scolopes. Next base: position 42,040,448 of record NC_136515.1, on the reverse strand, counting down.
GTGTTTTAGCTTTGAATCTTTGATGATTAATAAGCCCCCCCGGTAGTTCTAAACTCAAAATGGACACCTTACGAGCATGATTGAAAAGAAGATGAGAAAGAGCAAAGATACCATAACATAACCCTGTTTCGTACCGGTGTTTACCTTGAATGACTTTCTGTCTGCTCTTACACGTGCCTCCATATTCTTCTGAAAGGATATTATTACATTTAACATGTTTCAGGGATTCCAACTTTATTCAAAACCTTCCAAATTGCGACTCTGTTTGGTTAGGTCGATAAAAACAGATCCTGATTTTTCTCACGTGCCTCCTCTGTCACTTGGCGTAAACAGTGGATCATGTCGATTGTTCTCCCTCCAGATCTAAACCACACTGCATCTCAGGATAAATTTTATCTACTAGATGAATGATTATCCTGTTCAAAATGACCCTGGCTAGTACTTTTCCAGCCACAGAAAGCAGTGATATTCCACGGTAGTTATTACAACCAATGCGCTTTCCTTAAAAAGATGGATTATTGACGAGTTCTTGAAATCTGTAGGTACAGAACCGCTTTCCCAGATCCTGATGAATAACTCAAAAAGGTTTGTCAAAAGAGTGTTCCCCCTAAACTTGAATATTTCAGCCGGTATACCATCATCACCTGCACTCTATCTCAGTAGTATTTGTTTTACAGCTGCGAGAACTTCAGAAAAATTAGCAATCACATTTAGTTCTGGTATTTGGATTTTTTGCAGGAAAATAACTCAAAACATCAACAACATCAGAAGAAGAATTCAGAACTCCTTCAAAATGGTCCTTCCAGCGGTTAAGGATGTAATTCTTATCAATCAACAAGGTTGTACCATCTGCCCCCATAACGGGTGGAGTACCACATTGCTGTGCTCCAAAAACTTCTTTCAGGCCTTAATAAAATACCCTCGCATATTTCCTATCAACACCAGCTTGGAGCTCAGAGGCTTTTGTAGACCACCAATCTTCTTTCATTTTCCTCAATCGGCGCCGAACATCCCTCCTGGTACTGAGATAAGCCGACCTCTTCGATGCAGAATTCTTGTCTGATATCCAGACCATGTGCGAAAAGTGCATCCGGTCTAAAATGCCCTGAATTTCAATGTCATTTTCGTCGAACCAATTTTGATGCTTCCTCTTGGAAAGTCCTAGTACCTCGCTTGAACATTCATAGATGGAATCCCGCAATTTCTTCCCCGGGCTCTTCAATATCATTGTTTATCACAATTTTGTTTTACCTTGGCATCTAACTTAGAATATAATTCTTCTTTCTTTTCAGTGTTCAGTTCTTTCATATTTAATGGCTTTGGCATCTTAATTGTATGGCTGCTGTCCTTAGGTCGTAGTTTCAATGATGTATTGCATCGAATCAGGGTGTGATCCGACAGCCAACATGAGTCATGAAATTAACGATTCAAAAGAATTTCTCCCCTGTTTCTTTTCCGGATTATAAAAAAGTCAATAAGATGCCAATGCTTGGACCTTGGGTGCATCCATGTGCTTTTACAACAATCTGTTGAAAAATAGTATTTGTGATGAAGAACCCATGTTCACTACAAAATGACAACAAGCGAATTCCATTGTCATTTATTTTCCCCACATCATGAGCCCCAATCATGTCCCCATGTCCTCCTCTCTGAGCCTACCCGGGCATCGAAAGCTTACGTTTCTTACTATGTCACCACGCTTTTCGTAGAGATTTATGACTTCTACCTCTTCTGCATTTAGAGTTGGTGCATAGCAAATTACCAGTGTCAGTCCCGTTCTAGCTGTGAGTCCCATTCTAAGGGTCATTAAACGATCGTCACCGCTCCGAGGAAGATCCTCCAGAGAGTCAGCAATATTTGATTCTATTGCAAAGCCCTCCCTCTTTCCGACCTGACCAAAAGAACGTGTAACCTTCGCCGATTTCTTTCAATTCACCTGATCCCAAAAGATGTGTCTCAGACAAGGCAGCAATGTCAAGGTCGTATTGTTTCAGTACTTTTGCAACTAGCACCGTCTTCCTCTCGAAAGAATCATCACTATCAACTATGTTCTTACATTCCACGTTCCAAACTTGAACACATGGTTTGTATTTTTAATTGAGTTTCTGTTTCGACTGCACAATTGTATAGCCAGTCAACGGCAGCAAGATGACAAGCTTTTGTGTGAACAAGCTTTCTTTAGGGCTCCTTTTACCTATTATGTCTAGGGAAAGCAGTGATACATCTAGAAAAGATCTGCTTTGCCACATAGTAGCGGAGACGAACTGTAAAATTGTTCACAAATTTTACACAGGAACGGCCATCACCTACTACGCCGCCAACTGTGCAGAGTACCGACTAAAGGCCTCCAGTAGTATCCTCCATCTGCCTCCACCACCAGTACCCCATCGCCAGTGGGCTTTGCCTGATGGAACTTTTTGCTTACCTTTTTGGATGTTGTAAAAAATCAGAGTGAGCAAACTCATGGCTACGAACACAATGATTTGATTTAAGTGGTAATGGCTTGTGTAGAACAATTCACACTTTTTGAAACAGCCGATAATATCAGTTGGTGCAAAATATGCCACGAAACTAATGAACAGCTGCATCTCAGGCTTTCTAATAGAGTTTTCCATCACATAGGTAGACTGTCAACCAGACTTAAGAGCAACTACCTGCCCATGAAGTGAGATATTGCGTGCAAGACACCAACCTGGAATTTCAAACTCCGCGCTATATATATATATATATATATATATATATATATATATATATATGTACATATGCACATATATACACACATACACTTACACACATACACATATATACACATGCATATAAGTGCATGTGGAGCTAGTTGGTCGTTGACCCTAGGAGGGTTTATCCGCCCTTTGTAAGTTCCTGTTTTTGATCCTTGTGGTAGATTAGCCACCCTCCTTACCAGGCAAGCTAGTGGAAGAACCAGTTTACTCGCCGGTTACTCGACCATGCAGAAGGTAGTACTGGGCTACATGGTACCAGTAGCACATTACGTGACCTGACAATATATATATATATACATATATATATATATATATATATATATATATATATATATATATATATATATATATACAGGGTGGCCCAAAAAACGGGGCCAATTCTAATTAGGCCCTGTTTCTTAGTGTTTTGTCCGAATGACATGAAACTTTGGTCATCACATCAAAACACTAGGGTGTTTGGCCTTTTTTTTCCTCCGTTCTACACCATATATTCTAGATGACACCCATTTAGCTTTTGTTTGTTGTTTTTGGTCACCCTGTATATATAAGTGACCGTTTATAAACATGTGAATACTACTCTCCCGGGTATAAGGTTTAATATGTATCGTGAGGTCAGGAGCAACAAATTGTGAAAATTGAGTTACATTATTTTTGAAGTAGTAATTCTCTAAGGGTACATTTATATGAGTAACGGACTATATGTTTCGAAGTGAAAGTAACAAATAATCTATATTATTTAATTTAAACTTGAAATATATTAAATCAGCGTAGCATCTCTTTCCAATTCATATCGCTGATTCTTTTTTTACAAATATATTACTATTTTATAATCAGTGAAACATAAATATTTTTTTAAATAAGAAAATTAGTTTTATTATTTAAAACAGAAGATTAAAAGTACCATGAAGGTAAAGATCAATGAACCTTATTTATATTACATAAAAGGATTTGATTAAAACTTTAGATATCTAGAGGACATTTTACTTATATCGACATTTCTGAAAATTAATGAAAATATTTGTACATTTTTTGTGTTAATTTGGAAAGTTATTATCCAAAAACAATTTAGCATTTTTGTCATATAAAGTTCGCACATATTTCTATATGATTTAATCTAACCAAAAGCAGGATGGATAATATGGTGTGTTGTTTTTTTCTCAAATTCAATAGGATATTTAATATTGCCATTTATAACTAAATAGTACGAATCAAACAAAATAGGAAAACAATATTGAAATGAAAATTAATTCAACAAGTTCCAAATGGCCAATATTGAGAAAATGTAACAAGTATAAATAATAAACAAGAATCAATGTATTGAACATGCGAAGAAATGTTTTTGGTCAAGTTGAATCTGTAATCATATTTTGCCTAAAGCCTGAAAAAAAAAATCCGATAAGTACTTTATAATTGGAAAATGATTTTCAACGGAGTTTTAAAATTAGAAGAATTAAATTGATAACCCACAAAAATCTTCAATATCTATTGCAAGTTATTAACTTATATACAAGTTTGGATGAATTGATCATCTCTATTTATCTAAAATACTTATGTGGTTCAAATATAAATAAATGTGTTACATATTACTTTCTATGATAATCACAACCCACAAATCATTAGTATGCTCAGACTTTCAGAACAGCTATCATGAGTTAATCTTGCTTGACATCAAAAAGCAAAATCCCAACTACGTACTATAGTCATCCTTGGATGACGAAAACCCTTTATTCGTGTAGCTTCTTTCATCGGTCTGCTAAATTTAGGGTGTTCTTTTTTCTGCTTTCCTGGTTGTACTAACATGCTGAATGTTCAAATGTAACGTGAATAAACATCTCGTTTTTTATAACATAGGCTCATGTACACATAACCCCACATGGTGACCTCTCACGCTCAAGTTGGGTGTATGTTTATTAAGGGAACACAAGTAAATAAATGTTTCATTAAAAATATTTGATTAGTCATCAAAAAATTATATAAGTTTATATAATAATACTTTTGTCAAACCTGGTTTCACATGATATTTCATTTTACTCAGACGTGGATATGAGAATTAGAATAATATATTAAATATAGTAGACACTTCTGGTTATAGCGAAAATGAGACTATTTTTACCAGGCATGACACAATATGCAAATATATGACAGTTACTCTCGATTCTTCTACTCGTGATCTTCCACCACATTTGTATGGTGTGGTTGTTTTAGGGCCATGGCAACTATTTTAGATTTAGTCTTGCCTAACCAAATTACGACTAACAATTTATTCCTGCAAAATATAATAATATTAATTAATGGCAATTATAAACACGTTGTTACATTAACTGTAGATAAAAAATGAATGTTTGTAACTTTAATAACCCTATTATGGTGTTGTTTTATAAACCATTTCTTAGTCCAAGTATTATTCCATGACACCAATCTCTTAATTATTACAACAGCACGAGTATCCGCTATTCGTCAATTATTTGTGTTCTAATCTAATTATTTTCTATAACTGACTGTCGTCACTATTTATTCAATATATTATATAGTTTTAAAAAATTGTTCTGAAAGTTAATTCTGTATAACATTACACGATTGTTAAATATTTGGCAATAATAAGTAACCGCTCCGCGCATACTTGATGACGTCTTAGTCTTAAATTAATTATATTCACGACTAAGCCATGCCGTATAAATGTAAATCTGCCCCCTTCTGCCTTTTACAATTTTACACTTTTAGGGGTCACGATATTCGTTATGTTGTTTTATTTCATCTCTTTGTTAAAGTTGTTTTAATATGCGGCTTTTATTCCATATATAATATTTGGATAGCAAAAATTACCCTCTGGGCGAAGGTAATGTAGGTTGTCAACAACAGATGCTACATGGAGATTCTACCTTGACAGCCACTGCCTTATGTAGCTTACGACCACCATATTTCTGCCATATTCACTCCTGAGAAAATGGTACATTATATCTGATGAGCAACGCCATCACAACCACCACATCTACAGAGGTATTAGTTTCTATTTTTTTCTCTGAATATGTAGTGCTCCCAGTTGAGACCGGGTCAAGTTCTATATTTTCCTCCCAAAGTATACTTAGACTACCATTAACTGGTTATTACATACATACACAAATCATGATTCTTCCATTTCCTGATTCCAAAATAATTATTCCCCTCTTCTCGATTTCCGAATATTTTAATTGGCTGGTGCCTGACTATTCGCATATTCCAAAATCAACTGCTACAAAAAAATAAAAATAAATAGGAACGGCTCAGAAATTATGCAATATTGCGTCGCTCAGAAAGAATCGTACTTAAATAACTACAAATTACAATCGTTCTGAAAGAAACAAAATTTAATATATTAACTAATTAGTTTCACTAAAAGATAAAACAAAATTAAACATTTCAACGGATTATTATCACACTTTAGAGATTTCCATGCTACTAAAAGCAAACTAAATTAAGCGTATTACCCAACTGTCTTAACTAAAAAATAACCAACAATATTAAACATATTAATCGATTGTCATCGCACTCTACAAATTACAATCGCGCAGAAAATATTAAACATATTAACAGATTAGCGCCGCTAAAAACAACACTTACACCTATTGTCCGAGTGTTGTTACTCTCTAGAGATTACAATCGTGCTAAAAAACAAAACAAAATTAAGCATATTAACTAATAGCGTCGGTTTATACAGAAGTCAATAAATTTGTTTGCGTTTGAGATTTTTTGTGGTTAAATATATACATGTGTTCAACCTCCACAATTTTATTTACCGTGACAAATTAAATAAGTTTACCACTGCTGGTTACGAAAATCTCATTCAAATTAATTTTTGATGGTTGAGGGTCTCTATCCCGAAAGCCGTTCTTAACATGAGGCGGTTGGGGGTGTCTATTCCAAAAGCCGTTCTTAACATAAGGATGGTTGGGGTGCCTATTACGAAAATCGTTCTTAGCATAAGGAGGCTGGAAATTGGCGACCAATAACAGCTGTATTTAATTTTTTTACGGGGGAGTGCCTTAACCAGGCAACACCGGTTAACGGGTTCTGCTAGTTTTTAATAATTATATTTTACATCGTGTGTATTAGGTAATATTACATATTTACCACGCAGTCCTGCGATGTACGTGAAGGATTTCTAATAAAACTCGATTTTTCCCTCTTCTGCGTAAAAATGAAGGCAATAAACACATTTGTTTAAGTTTGTGTTTGTAACGTCACTTCACAGACATGTTATTTCATCTGTTTTATTTTTAATCACTGAACTTAAACAGATACAATATTATATAAGTTTTAACGATATTAACGGAATTCATGATGTATTACAGAATTTGGGGTGGGGACAATTTACCCCATATATTTTAAGGTAAGTGAATTTACATCACTATGAAAGTCCAAGTTGTTCTAGAGACCAAAGATAATTTAATACAAAAAAGGAGGTCTATTTTTATGTGGAAAGTAACAAAGAATGATATGCCTTAAGATTTTATGAATCGTTTTATCCGAAAAAATGACTTAGTTTGGACTTCTTTACCTTTAATTTGAACTTAATAAAATGAGTGACGTAGACAGACAGACACGAGATTAAGATGTACCTTTGATTACAGTTTTCTATACTATTAGGATTTGTTAGTTTAGACGGATTACACGGGGAGATAAATCTGAAATAAACCCTTTTAACTCATGATAAAATCCTTTATTTTCATCCTGTTTTTTCCAGGAGGTTGGTCCGATACACCCGATTTTACTTTAAGTCCCTGTCTCTCATTCAACACTAGAAAAATTATTTTATAAATCTGGATTATTATGCCATCAGTGTTACCTATTTTCATATTGAACACAAGCAAACTGTATGCCCCAACTTAGATATATTTTTATGATTTTTTTTTATTTTTTACAATAGTGGCATCGTCATGAAAAGCAATGCCAAAGACATGTAGAATAAAACTTCACTATAACAAGATATCTTGACTCAACGGAGGTCTTTTGCCCAACCAGTAACTACTACTAGAGTAATTACGAGTGTTCTACTATATTTATTGTAAGGAACAGAAAGTTTGGGGGTTTTTATGGCGAGAAAAAGTTCTATGTTTATTTAACTGAATTATGTGTAAGTTCCTGTAACTTATTGTATTATTAATCTTAAGAAGCCTAAATACTGAGTGATGTTATGTCATTTAATATTTGATTAGTTTACACTGTAATAGTGTATAACAAAAGATTCCGATCAGCCACACATTACAATAAGTTTAACAAAGAGTTATCTTCGACATAACGGCACAAATAGCTTATTGTTGTGGCATAGAAAGGTCACTAAGAAAGGCACATACAGATATATAGTTTAGAAAAGGCATTTTTATTTCCAACAAGCCAGAATTAATGTGGAACGAGAATTGCATTATTTTGCATCAATATTCATCATCATGTAGTCCGTCAGTCTTGACGATGACTAGTTGGGTCCACAGTGCTCTATCTCTCGGTGTTGGTGCAATCTCATTCTATCGCCACAGGACTTCCCATCTTGGCTCCAAAATTTCTTGCGTATTAGAGGGTTAGACTAGATTCATACTACTCGGTACATTTATAACTTTCGGTAGAGTTCATATATTGTGTATCGTTGACTCCCAACAGCATTTATAGATATTTGTTTCGTCCTTATTACATGCTATTACCTACTTTTATTTAATGGTGCACCTATTTGTACACGTACTTCTAAATCGATTTTTAAAACTTTGAAATAAATATTTTATTTCCCTAATTCATTGTTTACCTCATATCGAGATTTTCTTATGTTGACTTTACTATACATAATCACATCCGTATAATGGCTCTACACCAACCATGGTAATGGAAGGCGATAAATGTGATTTTATTTGATAAAATGTTCTTAGTGATAGATATTAGTCGCAATTATGCATTTATATCAACCATTAAGAAAGGTGCGAAATAAAGCCAGAAATATCCGTGATACTTGCCTATTAGAGACAACTGAAATGCGTACTAGACCCTCATCTGGGGCGACTAAATTATTTCTCTCAATGGATATGTCATTGCAAGGTGTCGTGAGAATATATTTTTTTATACAAGACAACACTGAGAAAATATTTTAAATATCATAGAATTTGAGGCCCAAATCACATCGCCTCTGTATTGTTAACCGATACTAGATGTTTAACTTTTTCAAGCAGGGTTAACTCAAATCAAAGCACGACGTTGGATACTCAATAAGACAAGAAGAAATTCTGTTGTGGAATCCAGTGAGAAAAAGAGCTCACAAGAAGATATTCTAAAAGATAGTTTTATAGTCAACTAAGGAGAGGTAAATTATTATATCAACGCCTTCACTAACTCATTGTTTGAGAGACAAAAGGAAATTTAATGAATATTTGAATATTTATCTCTCTTATACAGAGATAAAACGTTTTCCCACGAAAGATGCATGATTATTTCTTTGAACCTCGACTGAAATGAAATGAAATGAAAATCAGTGTGCCTTTTTGGCGAATATATTACTTATTGACTGCATTTCTACCTGTTATTAGAAAAGTTGTTTGATATTTTAATCACGGGCCTTGCGAAACGGAGTGTCCCCTGTGTCGTTAATCGCTTTGTTGTAAGTGAATAACATTTTAGAATTAATTGGGCTGGTAGTGTATAATCCTACAAAATATACCACTTTTAAAATAACTGTTCTGCTTCTATTTTACATTTAAGATATGTAATAGGTATGAACATTTTTTGATAGTTTAATTCACCTCAAATAGTATACATGGCAAATGAGTTATAAAGCCTGTATTTAATAAAATGGTATACTTATAAAATACATCAAGGCAACATAGTTCTCTACAAAACTATTGTTCTTTTGTTGGGCGGCAACATAGTTCTTTACAAAAAATGTGTACTTTTTACAGTCAGTGACAAGGAAGTATTAAGGATTTGCAAAGTCAAAGGGCCTAATGAAGCATCTCTTAGAGGTTTTTCGACATCTGAGAATATCTACAATGCTGATAATCATTTGGGATATTTTACCAAAAGGTAACAAGTAGAATAAGTTCGTCAAATTATATTCCGTGTAGATATTGTAAAACAAGCAGATAAATAAAAATGGTGCGACAGGATAGGACACAGAATTTGGTACACTGTACATAAGTTGGATACACTTTTATTGCTGGTCGAAATGGAGTAATGCTTCGGGCAACAGTCAAAAATAGATGAAATGATACATGCACGGGTAGATAACTGTTTTATACGAAGATTGGATATTTAAATATTAGCATATATATTTTCTCCAGATTTTAAAATATTTGTTATGTTAATGTTAAAGATTGTATTTACAGCATTGAAAATTAACGATCAACATTGCAAATAACATTTCTTTAAAACGTTATAAAAGCATATTTGGCTTAGTAACATTAAAAAGACCTCATACTAACAGAGGTTAAGATCATACCAACACAGTAAAATAAAATATTTGATTATCATGTGGTAATAATAATTTTTGTATCAACATTTTAACTGACCACATATTTGTTGTGTCAATTTTTATATCGGGATATTCTATTTCATTGACAAATATATTAAATTGTATTTTTTAGCAATGTAAATCTGACGAAACCTTGAGGACGTTATGTATACAGTTTTTTGCAACAAAGATTATTTTATATTTTAAATAGTTTTTTATATAAAGTTTCAGTTCGATAATTGTATACAGCTGGTTATATCACATCGAACAAATATTTTGGTGTAATATTATTGGATTTTAATTAATTATAAGGTGAAACTCCAATGATTCAAGCTCGATAGATAACGACAAACTTCCACCCATTAATTTGGGAGGGGATATTATCATCAAAAGTGTCCTGAATTGAAAACTTAGCATCGGACTTATTACTTAGATATAAATAAGTCACTTGTACCCATCCCCCTGCTCCCGCCTTTTTTTAATGGAGAGTAGATAATACAGTGGATGTGTTATCGGCAGCTGCAGTAACTCCCGCTTCTCATTTTGTCCCTCAGTCCTCATTCAATGAGTGATATTTCTGAAAAAGGGTGAAAAAAGCTGCTTAAAGGTCGGTAGTACTTGGTGAACAGGAATCGGAGATGTCGGAAATTTTTCTGTCTCTGTCTGTCCTCGTGGACTGTCACTAGTAAGGGTGCTGGAGGTAAACGTTTTGTCTGGGCTGACGTTATCCGCCTGATAGTCAGGGACCCGAACCTTGGATTAATCACTAAGGAGGTTGTCCTATCAGCAGACGCAAAGTACTGGAGCAGCTCTATTGCAATTTGGTAAGTGGACCTGCACCATGCAGTAGTCTCTGGTGGGGCCTCTCGATGCCATACCAGTGGGTAATTGTTTCGGCTTTATTTTTTCGTGTGCTACAAAAACAAATATGTTCTTGTCTTTTTCTCTCTTACTTTTCCTCTCTGTACTGCTCTAACGAAGTATGCTGACCTATTCCACAAATCCCAAAACCTCAACATGAAATATCTCCAGAATAAAAACTCGAATAAACCTAGAACCCCATCTTCCAACGTAGACCCCTACTACCAGGTCTCCTTCTCCAACATCAGGAGTATACGTTCCAACCTTCCAGAGGTTGAAACCCAATTACAGGAGACGAAACCGAACATTATTTCTAAGCAAAACTGGAACAGGGCCAACCACTTCCCTAGATGAGTTCATAATTAACGGATACTCTAACTTTACAGCTAAATCTTACACCCAAGATCGCCATGGGCATAGAATATGTGCCTACATTAAGGATGGCTTCCCGTGTGGCAGAGATATCTCAAGCAAAGATCCTAATTTACCCTATATGTGCTCAGGGTTGCACTTGCTTACACCACTGCATTTATATTTGCCCTCTATAGGCCCCACAACAGCGGAGTTACTATCTTAAAGAGCATATCTGAGAAAATAGACCACATACTGTCTTCACATCCCTCGGCTAACATCCACATCTGTGGTGACTTCAACGTCCATAACGTGGAATGGCTGACCCATTCTAATAAGACAGATGAAGAGGGGAGTTTTGTCATGATTTTGCCATTGCTTATGACCTCACTCAGATTGTTCGCGAACCCACCTGTGTGGCCGATACACCCGGTCAATATACAAGCCTCTTAGACCTTTTTCTCTCAACTTCCCCTGAGCTATGTTCATGTTCCGTTCATTCTCCTCTAGGATCCTCCGACCACTCCGTCGTATCATGTTTAAAAAGTAAGTGTCCTCGATAGTATCAGATATGACCGAATGGTTAATTGTAGGCATAGACCAATTCATACGATCTAAAAAATTCCAACAAAAACCTTAAAGCCAGTCATGGTTCTCCCCAGAATGTGCTGCTGCTATCGCGCACAGAAATCACTTCTTCCATAGCTACCAACGTAATAGATGCACTGAGACTAAAGCTGCTTTCAGGACTGCCAGCAACCATTGTAAAAGAGTAATAAAAAATGCAAGAGAGCTATATGCCCAGTCTGTTAAATCCAAGGTAGCTGATCAGCGGCTTGATTCCCACCAGTTTTGGCAAATAACAAATAGGATCCTGAACAGAAGTGTGTGTTCTATCCCAACCATTATCACTGGACCAGAGGTCATCTCGTCAGCATCAGACAAGACCAAACTATTTGCAAAGAACTTTGCAGCTAATTCCTATGTGACGAAGGTCATCAACTCCCCATATTTCCTCCTATAACACAGAACAAGCTAGGTAACATACAAATATCCGTGCATGAGGTCGCCAAGCTAATCAAGATTCTTGATTCCAGTAAAGCAACTGACCCTGATGGCATCCCAATTATAGTGTTAAAAAAGCTTCAACCAGAACTCGCTCCCACACTTACGAAACTATTTAAACGCTGCCTTTATGAGAAGTGCTTTCCGACTCCCTGGAAGACATCATCAGTTTGCCTTGTATTTAAGAATCCAGGTGATAAGTAATCTCCCTCTCAGTACAGACGAATAAGTTTCCTGGGTGCTATGCTGGAATCCATATTAAATAGAGAAATGGTCAACTACCTCAACAGAAACAATCTTCTTAGTGACACACAATATGGGCTCCGCTCTGCAAGATCTAACGCAGATGTTCTGACGGTTATATCTCACAGGATTAGTGGATCTCTTTACAAAGGCTTCCTTTCTAGGGCAATTGCTCTTGACATATCAAAGGCCTTCGACAAGGTATGGCATAAGGGCCTACTTCACAAGATTTCCAGCTACGGTATAACTGGAAATGTTTTCTCAATCATTTCCCTCCGATAGGCTCATAAGACGAATGGTCGATGCACAAAAATCGGAGGCCTGAAATATAAATGCTGGAGTCCCTCAGGAGTCTATCCCGGGCGCAACTCTCTTCCTGATCTACATAAATTACCTCTCTAAACACATACTTAAATCATTCGTTGACATCTATGCTGATGACATGACCATCTACATCAAAGGCTGTAAATGACAAAGTTCTCTCTGATTCTCTCTTCTCTGATCTCAAGCGCGTGGTTCAATGGGGGAAGACGTGGCTGGTTTTCTTTACTCCATCCCAAACCAAACTCCTATCTTTACATCATCAACAGCTTCTGGGTTTGATTTTTACTCCTGATCTGAAATGGAACACGTACATCAAGTATGTTGCCAAGGTCGCTGGAAATATGGTGGGATCCTTCTACCGCTCCAGAAGATATCTCACTACTGATACAATTCTCTATCTATATAAAAGCCTAGTACGTCCAAGGATGGAATACTGTTGCCATATCTGGGCAGGAGCTACTAATAACAGCCTGTCCTGCCTTGACAGAGTACAAAATAGACTTCATGGCTTATTGGCGGATGCCCTTTTCTCTACCCTGCAACCTCTCTCCCACAGAAGAGACGTTGCGAGCCTGTTATTGTTCTATCGTTATTTCTATGACAAGTGCTCGTCTGAACTCCAATCTCTGGTCACCCCTCGCATATCTTTCACAAAAAACACCTGTCTAGCTGAATCCACTGTGAAAAATTTCCCCCACTTTTTATCTGTGCCTAAATCAAAACGTGAAGTCCATGAACAAAGCTTCTTTCTTAGAACAGCACGCCTGTGGAACTCTGTTCCGTCTGCCTGCTTCCCACCGGACTACAACTGGGATGTCTTCAAGTCATACGTTAACAAATTCCTAATGAACCGCCCCCTTAAGTAAACACTTCATCAAATCTCCACACGAACGTAATGTACTTGCAATAACCATAATCCCTGAGTGGCTTTCGGGCCTTGATACGTGGTGATCACTGTGTAAAAAAATAAATATTATCATTATATTTTAAGACGGGGCGTTTGAGCCATTGAGGAAATAAATAGATGCATATATCTTCCTGCATAAACAATGTATTTTAGCGATATTTCAATCGTCAGGCAGTATATGAAAAATAATACTAACGCGGGTGTGTGAACATATAGTTAACATCCGGAAAAGTAATGGATAGACGAAATACACATTACCAGTTAAAAAAATTGACGTTGTTATACGAATATCTGAGCCATGATATTGAATTCGCGAGTAACATGTAGAGAAAGGCCTTTTTCATTATTTGGTGAATATATTAGTTTAGTCTGAAATTAGTTCAGCCAAACGCTACAGTGTAGAAAAAGAAAATTGCATCACATAAACTTACTCTATTGTATGTTACATGTGTACAAGTGGAGAAAAATAAAGGAAACGGGAACTTGCAATACCAGTTCAAATAGATGACTAGTTGCTTTATGTCTACAACACAACACTCTAAAAGATTGAGTTATCCTGGAAATACAAGAGGGAGTTAAAATGTCTCAAAATCTACGTATTCTTCAGATACCGTTGATGATGTTACATTTTTGTCTCTCTCTTATTTATTACTTATTGTACACGGCAACGAGTTGCTGTGACTTAGTTGGTTTAAATAGAACCCTCTAAAAAAGCGAAAAATATTTATATTTTTGTAATAATTAGTGTGGCAAACAGTGGCAATAAGTGAGAATGTTTACATCCTGCTTCTTCGTGAGTCTAGTTTGGCGCTCGGCACTCGGCACTCAGCGAGGCCTGACAAACAACGAAAGCGGTCGGATTATACAGAGCGTATGGAAGTCATTAATCAAAAGGACCAGGAAACCAATCTCTAATGTTTACTATCGTTTTTCGACGAAAATCGTTAACCTATTCCGAGCAAATTGACCTCATTACAAAAATGATTAAATCAAAACAATCTACTATAATAAATTCATAATTTTTATTATTTCGGATTATTTACTTTGCTTTTCTTAATGTCATTTATGTTTTACGGTGCATTTTCAAACAAGTCCCTCCCTTCAAGTTTTATGTAGTTTTCGGAGTACGCTGATTACAAAAATCTCGATAAGATTTGACAGAGACAAGTATTTTTTACATGTGAAGACGCATGCGCGATAAAGAAATCAACTTCTCTGCGGCCGACGTGTTTCTGTGTTCGTGTGTTCCCGTGTCCATCAACCACCGAAATTTTACGGTGAAGCAGTATTTGTAAATAGGGAAAATTCACGTAAAAACGTATCTTATTTCGTGTGTTAACAGTTCCAAATTGTTTTGTCGGCATAATCTAAGAAAAAGAGCGCATAAACTGGTACAACTGCGACGCCATATTTTAATGGTAGATTAGTGTTCGTTTATGATGTGTATACAGTTAATCCCGAATACAGGATGGTTAAACCTTAGCCAATCCCAATGGACAGAATAAGGCAGTGAATATTTATTTTGTTCTTGTTTGGAAAATGGAAAGAGTACGTTATGTCTATATATGTTAAGACCAGATAATAGCAGTTCAAGCACAATATCGTAGAAAATATTGATTTTGACCTGGTCTAAACTGGTAACGGCGGAAGCACTAAATAATAAGAGATAAAAGAGGAAATTCTTTCTCTGTAGATATTATGGGTGTTATGATGGTGTTGCTGATCGGAGTTAATATAGCATTTTATCATCACGAGTGAATGTGGCAAAAATAGTAGTCGTAAGCTACATAAGACAGTGGCTATTAAAGTAGATGTACTGAATTTGTATCTGGAATCTTTTGTTGCAAACCTACGGTACTTTGGTCCATACGTGGATTTCTGCAATCAAAATATTATATATAAAGAACATTTCCTTTGTCACAGATCTCTTAGTTTAATGCGGTCAAGATATATATTAGAAATTATACGTTTACACTGCAAATTAATTTCATTTTTATCATTAATGAGTAGTTTTAAGTATACCCTACTTACCGTTATACGTGATGTTATGATCTGGTTTAAGAAGGTGTAATGACACTGTGAAACGATAAATTTGTCGCCCTAAACAAAATAGAATTTTAAACTTTTATTGAAGAAATTAATTCCGGTAACTGGATCATGTAGTCAGCGGAAAGCGGAGATCAGGATGGCTTTCGTATTGTTGGATGTCATGTTGTTAATATTCTCGACATATGACCAAACGAAGTAGTTTAGCTTTCGGTGAGGATGGAGACAGTGAGAGAAAGGCATAAAGTAGTAGAACTCCTCCTGAAGCCTAGTGGGGCAGTGCCAAGTTCTCCTGCCACAGCAAGAGTCTTCCACGAGCTACCTATTTAAACCACATCCATCAGCGCATCTAGGTACACATTGGTATTAACTGTCAAGTCTACTTTGAAGATGAAAGAGATCATGATGTGGTCCTTAATTAAAACAACACCGAGGGCAATAACCGCGGCCGAATACTTTGTTTTTATCTTCCTCGAGACATTCCTCTTAATCGTAGAAATCCTTCGATGCATTTTGAGAGTGCTGTCAATAGTCATGTTTTCATAACTTGGATCGGTAGTGAGTATCAGTTTTACAGCGGTGCATCTCCGAAACCGTTTGTTTACCATTGTGCCAGTTTTAGACATGTTCGAAGGTTCCTATCGTTTTGGGGATTTGTACAGAACTGGCTAACAAGTAGATGGCCGTCGCTTAAAAATAATGATTTTAATCACTAAGAAATTGAATAATATAGTGTATTCTATAGTTATAAGTTTATCGTTGCCCTATATTTATTGCGAAAAAGATGTTTCGAAACATTATTTTCTATAAGAAATTACGTAAAAAAGTACACATCAAAATGTCAATAAAAAATACTTCTTGTTAGCTGGTTGTTTGATATGTAGTTCCGCTATGCTTAGTATGTGTCACATGTCAAGCACTTAAGATGAGGAGAGAAGAACAATATGGAAATAACAAGTGCCTTAACACGTTTAAACCGGATAGAATTGCGACAATGTGTGCTGTTAGTTAAATGATCAGTTGGTTCGCCCTGGAAGCGGAGAATGGCTCTGATATTTTCGGTTTATATGGCGTGGGAAGGTTGGTCGATGGTTCTACTGATTTCTTGGTCGAATGGACAGAATGATTAACAATGGTTACGCCGGATTCGGAAGATGTGATGAAATGTAAACACCTTAGCACACGAAAAACTCAATTTTAGCGTTTCATGCCTGGGAAGTGAACATATGTAGTTCCGGTTAGTGACAGAATAAATCTGTAGATTATGTTTTGAGACAGCGATGACTGACAAACGCGATAAACCAATAATAAAAATAACAAGTAAAATGAGGGGGTAACTAGGGGGGGAGCGACGATGTTATACTATTATCTTTCTGTACGTATATATATATATATATATATATAGAGAGAGAGAGATAGAGAGAGAGAGAGAGAAATAAATGAGCATATATATATATACACATAGATATGTAAATATTCATATATATATAAATATATATATAATATATATAATATATATATATATATATATATATATATATATATATATATATATATATATATATATATACTAGTTGGACGCCCGGCGTTGCTCGTACAATACGCTTAAACATGATATCTTATTTATGCACATGTATTATTATTTTGAATTTTATATATTATGAGGAATAATTTCCTTTTGGACTAATCGGCAGAAAAATAAATATATATTCCTGATGTTTACAATATTACGTCAGCTGATCTTTGGGCTTGACGATTTACAACAAAAAGTCTTTCTTCCCTCATATTTTCCAGGAGAATATTTACGTTACACCGAACAAATGTACACCGCTATAACGTAAAATTATCCCCCGTATATATTTTTCTTTATCAATAAAGAGAATAAAGACAGTTTCTTTGAATATAAAATATTTACAATTTCTGATACTTATCAGAAGAATTTCCGTAGAAAAGGTATTTAAGAACACTGCAAAAATTTACCTCTGTGGAAAATTTTCAAAAGATAACATCAATCTTTTCTAAACTATAAGGAGTAACTGACTTACAAACAGACACGTGTATACCATTTAAAACAGGGGAGATTAGAGCAGTAGCCCTTGATATATCTAAGACTTTTGACAGGGTATGGCACGATGGTTTTCTAAGGAAATGAGATCATATGGTATCACTGGAAAAATACATAATGCAATAAAATCCTTCTTTAGTAAGAAAAAATTCAAGTTTTCCTCGACGGTAGTACAGCCAAAGAATATGATATAAATTCAGGAGTACCCCAGGGGTCTATCCTTGGACCTTTATTATTCCTGATATTCATAAATGACCTCCCTGATAAAATTGTTTCGGAAATGGGTATATTTGCCGATGACACCACCCTCTATAACAGGCATGAGAGGAAAACAAATGAACACATATCTAAGGAAATGGAGGAAACACTAGAGGATGACCTCACATCTATAGTGGCATGGGAACAAAAATGAATGGTCACATTCAATGCTGCCAAGATAAAGAGTGTTTCCTTCAATAACTACAAGAAACTTTTTCTACCACCAATAGCAATGGCCAAGAACACCCTGCCTGAACGTACTTCCTTTAAACTCCTCGGCCTACCGTTTACAGAGAACATGGACTGGAATATATAGATTGAGAGAATTCCCAAGGCTGCTGGAAATAAGGTGGAATCCCTCTACCGTGCTAGAAAACTACTTACGCCTGAAAGTATTCTGTACCTCTATAAAGCCACTATTCCCCCATGTATAGAGTGCTGCTGTCACATTTGGGCTGGTGCATCTGCTGCTTGTTTCTCACCCGTCGACAGTGTTCAAAAGAGATTCGCCAACCTGATAGGTCCTGAACTATCATCTAGGCTTCATCCTCTGTCTCATCGACGATATATTGCATCCCTCTGCCTGTTCTACAAATACTTTAATGAGGAATTTTCTGACAAACTGCGAGCACGTGTACCTCCTCGACGTGACTACCGCCGAGAAACCAAAGAAGCAACTAAATCCCACATCTCTAGAGTAGATATCCCTGGTTGTAAGAAAGCCTTTTACTCCAATAGTTTCTTCCCCAGAAAGGCAAGGCTCTGGAACTCCCTTCAGAGATACTGCTTTCCCAACTGTACTGATATCCAGAAGTTCAAGTGTAATGTTAACAAACATTTTTCTACTCATCTACCTTCATAATTCCCCCGCAAATTATGTCCCCGATAGTAGCTCCCTACTTCAAATTGGTACTTCCCTTGTTTGGGGTAAAAATTGAATTAAAAAAACACACACACAGTCATTTTATATACTAGTAGATATATATTCATATACGCATGCAATCAAGTACGCGTGCAACATATATAGCGACTTTTATATACTAGTAAATATATAATCATCGGTAATCACTCGTGAGGAGTATGATTATTCTCCTGTTGGTGGGATTTGGCGTGGTCATTTGTGGGTCCTCAGAGGGCTCTGGAGGTCGATCCTTTTGCCCACAGACTTTATTGCAGTGGGGCATGTGTGGGTAGCAGACTGGGTAGTAGAAGGAGATGTCTTGGTAGTAGACTACTTTTTTCTCTGCTTCTCCTGTTTTCTGGGGCTCTGTGGAGGTTCTTTTCTGCGTGAGCTGTCCCATCATGCACCATCTTGCCCCACATGCTTCTCTGAAGATCAGCATCCTCCCATTTGAGTTGCTGAGGTTGAAGTGACACTATTTCAGGTGGGTCTTTATGTTGTCCATATATCTCTTTTGCTGTCCTCCATGGGACCGCTTTCTCTCTCTTAGCTGACCATAGAACATTTGCTGTGGAAGGAGGTTCTAAGGCATGCGCATAACATGTCTCGTCTAAACGCAGCTTGTGTCGGATGATGGTTGTGATGATGGTATGTATGTTTGCCTCCTTTTGTTCGTCGATTCTCTCATCCAATTTTGAGAATCTTGTGGGGGCAACGTTGGTGATACTAATCCAGGGCCTTCAGATGCCTTCTGTATCTAGTCCAACTGCCGACCACGTAGAGAAGAGTTGGCAGGGCAACTGCTTTATAGACATGATGCTTGGTCCTGCTCTAATTTGGTGATTACGGGGTAAAAGTTCAATGATTTGACCTTTTAGAACTCTACCAAACTCCTCCTACATTTTCGGGTCTAAACATTTAAAATTTTAGATATAGGTTCCTTTGCCATGGATCTAACTTAATAACTTGATTTGAGCCCAAAACAAAAAAAAAATTCAGGGGGCATAATAGGGGTCAAATTTAAAAAAATTAACCGCCTTTTTTTCTTTTTTCTCTTTGCTCAACATACACCTATAATTCCCTGGGTAACGGCAGGCACGTAATCTAGTTATCGATAATTGTGAATAAAATGTTTAATTTTACAAATATCTGTTATTGCTTATAACTTTAAAGCTTAGTTCCTCGGTAAATTACATGTATAAAATCTCAAAGTGTTAAATACCAAAAAATCTCAAATCCCCCAAAACATCATAAATAGAAAATCCATGACCTGCATAATGTCTAAAACAATGTTTTGATACTCCAATATCGACTGACTGCAAATCTAACGAAAATTTGTATCTTGTCGGGCAAGCAACATGTAGCGGAACCTCAACAAAATTACTAACAATTGTTTTCAGATTATATATCGGGCATGGATAGCATCTTTTTTCTAATAATAAAAGTTTTTCTTACAAAAAAAAAACTATGAAAATAAGAAATAAAAATATTTTTTGCATGAAAATCACACAGGGTTCCATCAAAGCAAGCTGGACATTTTCTTGAGGTTTTAATGTTTATGATAGGTAGTTATTAGCTTAATAATTAACTAACACAAGAAAAGGGCTAGTCTCTTTAATTGCTTTTATGGAGTTTTTTATTTCTCTTACAAATTTGCATATAAGGTACAAAACAGATTATGTAACTTTTTTCAAATCAACAATGCTAACATTACCTCCTGACATTTTACAAATATAGGTGCAAAATAAATACACTTTACAATAAAAAAAATGGCTAATTAATCGAATGATGGGGTAAGGCTCTTGCATAACCCCTAAAAAACAAGCTCCTGAACGGACCAAAGACTAATTCTTTCAATAAGTCGTAAAATGGGTCTAATAAAGATATGGCTTGTGTGTGTTGGTGAAGTAGAGGACTTTGCAATTGCTACATAAGTGTAATCAGTGAATGCCATGTTTCTTGTAACTGCATCTAGCTGTAGTACATCCTGATGTACAGTTGCACCTAATTATAGCAAGAAATTTACAGGGTCAAGTGGTCAGTCTTGATTTACTATCTGAAAGTTCCCATCACAACACGTCAGGTTTTGGCTGATTCTACCTTTCGATTCTTTAATTTGGAAGTAATCTAGAAGGCTGTGTAATTCTGTTAACAACCTGGGAATCCATCTGGCAGACATCTAAAGCATATTAAAATGGTTATAAATGATAGTTTCCACAGACCCTTGACATCTTGGGCAAGTTGGCGAATAGTAATGCGCCGATCTTCCAAAATGGCAGCCTCAACTTGACTGACAGATGCCTCATCAAAGGCAGAAGGGGATGATCAGGTCTTGGAGCTGTTTCCACAGACTTCCGGCCATGTTTGAATTCACGATGCCAGCGTTTTACAAGGTCATATGATGGGGCATTATTTTCATGAGTTTGTTTCGTTTCATCAAAAGTCTTCTGTGGTGTGCGTCCTTTCAAATACAAAAACCGGATCACTGCTCGACATTCAACAGACACGTGACCCAGTTCAAACACCTGTAAAACAGAAACCACAATTGGTTCATAGCTGTAATTTGCCACATAACCCGTAGAGATATAAAACATTGCACATGCAACATTTCAGCCAGATCAGACAACTGGAAGTGGGTCAGGAGCATTACTTTTTGCACGACCTTGTATCTATCTATCTATATATATATATATATATATATATATATATATATATATATATATATATATATGTTTGTGATTATACGTATAATAAAATCTTTGTTAAACATAGGGCAGTTGATTAACATAAACATTTGTATGTATTTCAAATCTGACTAGTAAAGACAACTACGAGAACGTACATTGAGAAATTTATTTTATTGCTTATACTTATTACTTTAATATTTATTTATTTATTTTTCTACATATTTTATAAATTACCTGGTTATATATTTGCATTAAAAATGAAGTAGTATCTTTTATTACGTTCATATTTTCTTGTTGCACGTCAAGGTAGTGAAGCGACTTACATTCTTTATTTTATTATTTATTAATAATAATCCCGCCGTATATTAACATGCACGTAATCACCTGTTTAATGCATTAAATAGTGTCCCGGTCCCCATATCTTAAAATACACTTACATACGCTATTTAAAATATACATCATCATTATATATATATATATATATATATATATGTATATATATATATATATATATATATATATATATATATATATATATATACTTGTTTATTGTTATATAAACATGCTCACATCCCGCTGCTACAAATAGCCACTTGTTTCAATCAAACAACAGATATCATCAGGCAGCGACTTGACTATTCAAAAGTTCAATGAATAATTCATTGATCTTTTGAATAGTCAAGTCGCTGCCTGATGATATCTGTTGTTTGATTGAAACAAGTGGCTATTTGTAGCAGCGGGATGTGAGCATGTTTATATAACAATAAACAAGTATTATCAGCTCTTTTTATTGAGCACTATCTAACAACCTCGTTGAATTCATTAGTCAATTATTTTGAATATAAAAAAACCCGTGTATATATATATATATATATATATATATATATATATATATATATATATATATATATATATATGTGGGGGGGTGCGCGCGCTTAGATATTTCTTGTCATAGATTTCCTGATTTCACTTTGTAATTGTAACAATTATTTTTTCATTATATATATTTCAGTGTTTGTTAATTTTTGTGGATATAATGGAGTAAATTCTAATGATAAACTACGTATTGTTGCGCTATCAAAAAGTTAGTAAATTTCTTCATCATGCCACTTTTAGATGTTCAGTTTCTCTCACACATATTCGATACCGGTGATTATTTTTCTATTACATCATAAGAGAAAATCTGCCAGCATTTATTTCATTGTATATTGTATCATAAGATAAATAATATAGAAGAATCAGATTTTAACATAAAACCAGCAGTGAATGCTTACTATTATTTATAAATTACATACCACTAAATAAAGATAGAGCAAATAAATTACATTATAGTGATTCAATTAAATTAAAAAACATTTTGTGAAGTGAAATATTTGAGTTAAAGTATCCGTTCTCTTGCTTGCAATAATAATAATAATATTGGATATGAAACTTAAACATTTCACTTCAAAAAGGTGTTGTTTTTTTAAATTATTGAATTACGTTAATTTAATATATATATATATATATATATATACACACATATATATATATATATATATATATTCTGGAAGAAACTCCATTTTATGTCCTATTTTGATATAAATATCAACATTTATATTAGCTAAAATTTACAGAATATATTGGCTTCTTAACTTATGTTTACTGACTGCTTTATATATATATATATATATATATATATAAACAAATTCTCTTGTAAAATAGGTTAATGACTACTACTGTATATAAACTCACAGCCCTCTTAACTATATGTATATATATATATATATATATATATATATATACATATAGATGTATATATATATATATATATAGATGTGTATATATATTTATAGTTTATAGTATAGTTTATATACAATAGTAATTATTAACCTATTTTACAAGACAATTTTATATTTTATTGGAAAATTATACAACGTTTCACTTTTAATGATTAGAGAGTACGAAATATATAAAAGAAAAAAAAAACAAACTAAGAAACCATAAAATAAAATTTTGCAGAATGTCTTTAAAATAAATCCAGATAATCAAAGAAAAGATAAATGAATCTTTTTTTACCGCTGCAAAGAATAAAATAAACGAATGTGTGACGTGGGTGAAAGTCATTAAAAACTAAAAAGGACACATGATGAAAGCGACGCTATTTTCTGAACCAATCACCAAATTGCTAATTAGCTTTCTTGTCTCAATGACATAACGCGTGCAAAATAGATACCATTAAACACAAACAAACAACAACAGCAGCAGCAGTAATAATAATAATAATAATAATAATAATAATAATAATAATAATAATAATAATAATAATAATAATACGAAAAAAAAGATTCCTGTTTACATCAACATTGCTTGAAAATACTGAAAAAAACTTGTATTATTTAAACACTAGTAATATTAGTAGATGTCTTATTAATAGTAATGAAAACATTACATTTATCACATTAGGCTTTATAGTTTGTTGTCATTATTATTATAATTATTTCATTATCATTATTTTTTTTTATTTCATTTTATTCGGTAGTAGTTTTTATACAATTAGATGTTATGACTTCATTTATCATATTAAATTTTTCTCTATTTTTGCTATCCAAAAATACGCTTCCTTTTTCTGGATCTTGTTAAAGGTTAACACTTCTTACCGTCTGTTTCCAAACTTCTTTTCGTCTTTATAACATGCTTGTGTGATTACAAAATAGAAATCCCAGCAGTTTGGTTAGTATTTTCATACAAGATGTCTATTTAGATTCCTTGTAGTATTGTTCACACTTTGATTGTAATTTTGGCACCGCTTCGGTTTATGTAACTTTCGACCTACTTCACGTGTATCTTGTGAAATTGGATTTTTCCTGTCGGAATCTCCGGAATCTGCAAGGAAAAATCAAAATAATGCAAATAATTTATCCTCATCACAAGAATTCAGAAATATTTTGCGTCGGAAGTAAGTCTTGATTTTATTATAGATTTATGAAGTTTCAAGGAAAACTATATTTTCATTTTCACTTTATTATTATTTAGGTTTAGATTGTCTA
The DNA here is from genome assembly GCF_053919585.1 of Euprymna scolopes. Taxonomy (NCBI): domain Eukaryota; kingdom Metazoa; phylum Mollusca; class Cephalopoda; order Sepiida; family Sepiolidae; genus Euprymna; species Euprymna scolopes. Next base: position 42,015,508 of record NC_136515.1, on the reverse strand, counting down.
AATATGCTGTAAATGATCTCATCGCGATTAAATGCATTGCCTCATACATGCAAAGGTTAGATTCTTGCATGTTCTGAAACTATACCTGTCTTAAATGTAAACTCATATACAATTTCAGCGGGGTGCGTCTAAATTTACAATTAAGTAAACAATGTTTTAAATATTGGAAATAAATGATTGCACTTCATACTTATGTACTTGGACCTTATAAATGTGTCAGGTTTAACATTTTTACAATCATTACTATTCGAAATATCAACAAAATATGTATGTGCTATTTAGAATTGATATCATTTCCTGGAGTTATTTTCGAATAAATACCCCTAATTCAGGGCGCTGTAATCTCCAACTGTTTTAATTTACTGCTACTGCTTGAAATGTTCGCAACAACACCTCGCTTACTACAAAAACTATACTTCTTTCTTCCTAAATGTGACTACTCCCAGTACACATGAATAATAGTCATATTAAAAGGTTCCTTAAGAGAAGAAAATACTACAATGAGACTGCTAATTTGCATGATTAACTTAAAAATTAATAGCAATAGAGAGTTTTCATAAAATGTATTCACAAAGCTTGCAGGCCAGTACGCAAATCTCTCTCGACATTTAACTGACATAACTATCATCTAACAGAAAAGCAAATCCAACAAACAAAAACACTTATACGTCAGACAGACTGCTAAGTGTACTCGACGTATACATAATACCAAAAGGCATATTCTATCGGTCCTGGTAGAAATCGGTGGGTTAATTCTCATATGTAAAGTGGAAAACACAACAATAAGAAATAAAACACGTTAACTCCATCGTTCTCAATCCTTTAATAATATTATTCTCGTTCAATTAACAGTTGATTCTTATACTATGAGAAAATGTTTATTGGTTTTTGTAGCTCGCACGTTTATTAGCAGCTTTTTCGAATTTGAAACCCTCTACATAAACTGGGGCATAGGACTTTTATTTCCCTGCAAATGACTTACCGCTTACCAGCGACGACTATAATACTTTAATAGAGCCTCAGTCGTACGATGAAATCGTCATAATAAGATATTAAACCTTTTGAGTAATAGTCAAAAATAGATAAAGATGACGTTTCAACAAACACTTGTAAAGATAAAACTGCAAAGTGAGGATGTTGTACATTATTAAAAAAAAAAACTGTATATCGTTTTTATCGATTTATAAGAAAAAACCGTTGTCTTAGATCCATGAAGAGAAAAAGGAAATTATTTATTGTATTTTTATGAGTTAATAACACTGTATAGGAAAAGTCGAGTAACTATCCTTGACATAAAGATAGATAAGAGAAGGTAAAGGCGCGAGAAACAGGGAAATAGACGGTGACGGAAAGAAAGTGGCAACAGCTTTTCCGTGATAAGGTGTCTATATATAAGATAATCTCCCACTCTAATACTAATTTTTTTGTTTATTGTATCATGCAAATGAACTGTCACCCGACCATCAACTAACGGGATATTGTCCCATTGTTCCATCATATTTGCAGATTGCTACAGGTATAAGACATTTAATAAGTTAACAATTCAACCCGACTGTGGCCCACTTGCCTTGCAACACATGGTTTATAGCTAACTATTGCAGTTGTCCTTGCGAGGGGATTGCAACAGGATTATAAAGTAATGTTATATTCAACCGATTTCCGGACTTCTTGGAAATCTTCTTAAATATTTATAGCTTACTGACGACCTGCTACAAATTAGCAAATGCCATATATAATCCCCCCTCTTTTTACACAGTGATCACCACTTATCAAGGCCCGGAAGCCATAGAGGGATAAGGGGTATTGCAAGTACATTACGTTAGTGTGGAGATTTGATGAAGTGTTTACTTAAGGGGGCGGTTCATTAGGAATTTGTTAACGTTGGACTTGAAGACATCCAAGTTGTAGTCCGTTGGGAAGCAGGCAGACGGAACAGAGTTCCACAGGCGTGCAGTTCTAAGTATGAAGCTTTGTTCATGGAATCCACGTTTTGATTTTGGCACAGATATAGAGTGGGGGAAATTTTTCACAGTGGATTCAGCAAAACGGGTGTTTTTCGTGAAAGATTGGCGAGGGGCGACCAGAGATTGGAGTTCAGACGAGCACCTGCCATGGAAATTACGATAGAACAATGACAGGCTCGCAACGTCTCCTCTGTGGGAGAAAGGTTGCAGGGTAGAGAAAAGGGTATCCCCCACTAAGCCACGAATTCTACTTTGTACTTCGTCAAGGCCGGATACGCTGTTATTAGCAGCTCCTGCTAAGATATGGCAGCAGTATTCCATCTTTGGACGTAGTTGGCTTTTATATAGATAGAGAATTGAATCAGTAGTGAGATATCCTCTGGAGCGGTAGAAGGATCCCACCATCTTTCAAGCGACCTTGGCAACAGACTTGATGTATGTGTTCCATTTCAGATCAGGAGTAAAGGTCAAACCCAGAACCTTGTCAAAACACGGGGCCTCACCCAGACGAGAGCAATCCATCACATTTTATGCCAGATGGGGATCAGAGCGTTGATGATGTAAGGATAGGAGTTTTGTTTTGGATGCATTATAGGTAACCAGCCACGTCTTCCCCTACTGAACCACGCGCTCAAGATCAGAGGAGAGAGAATCAGAGAGAACTTTTTCATTTACAGCCTTTGATGTGTAGCCGTAGATGGTCGTGTCATCAGCATAGATGTCAACGAATGATTTAAGTATGTATTTAGGGAGGTCATTAATGTAGATCACGAAGAGAGTTGGGCCCAGGATTAACCCCTGAGAGACTGCAGCATTTATGTTGCAGACCTCCGATTTTTGTCCATCTACCACTACTCTTATGAGCCTATCGGAGAGAAAAGATTTAATGATTGAGAAAACATTTCCAGTTATACCGTAGCTGGAAATCTTGTGAAGTAGGCCCTTATGCCATACCTTGTCGAAGGCCTTTGATATGTCAAGAGCAATTGCCCTAGAAAGGAAGCCTTTGTCAAGAGATTCACTAATCCTGTGAGATATAACCGTCAGCACATCTGCGGTAGATCTTGCAGAACGGAAACCATATTGTGTGTCACTAAGAAGATTGTTTCTGATGAAATGGTTGATTATTTCTCTATTTAATATGGATTCCAGCAACTTACTCATGACACACAGGAAACTTATTGGCCTGTACAGAGAGGGAGATGACTTATCACCTGAATTCTTAAATGCAGGGCATACTTCTCCTTAATGCAGCGCTTAAATAGTTTCGTAAATATGGGAGCAAGTTCTGGTTGAAGCTTTTTTAACACTATAGTTAGAATGCCCTCAGCACCAGTTACTTTACTGGAATCTAGGTTATTGATTAGCTTGGCGACCTCATGCACGGATATTTGTATGTTATCTAGCTTGTTCTGTGTTATAGGAGGAAATATGGGTAGTTGATGGCCTTCGTCGCATGGGGTAGAATTTGCTGCAAAGTTCTTTGCAAATATTTTGGCCTTGTCTGACGCTGAGGAGATGACCTCTGGTCCAGTGATACTGGTTGGGATAGAACGCACACTTCTGTTCAGGATCCTATTTATTATTTGCCAAAACTGGTGGGAACCAAGCCGCTGATCAGCTACCTTGGATTAAACAGAGTGGGAATATAGCTCTCTAGCATTTTATTACTCTTTTATAGTGGTTGCTGGCAGTCCTGAAAGCAGCTTTAGTCTCAGTGCATCTATTACGTTGGTAGCTATGGAAAAAGTGATTTCTGTGTGCTATAGCAGCAGCACATTCTGGGGAGAACTATGGCTGGCTGTTAGGTTTTTGTTGGAATATTTTAGATGGTAGGAATTGGCTTATGCCTACAATTAACCATTCGGTCGAATCTGATACTATAGAGGGCACTTCCCTTTTAAACATAGAGTGCAGAGGTAAATCAAATATGAATGTACGGAAGCTATCCCAGTCAGCCATAGAGTATCGTTATACAGTACGGTGGAGGGGTACGTCTGGGAACTTATTACATTTCGTTTTTATCTTAACTGATACGACGGAGTGGTCGGAGGATCCTAGAGGAGAATGAACGGAACATGAACATAGCTCAGGGGAAGTTGAGAGAAAAAGGTCTAGGAGGCTTGCATATTGACCGGGTGTATCGGGTACACGGGTGGGTTTGCGAATCTGAGTGAGGTCATAAGCAATGGCAAAATCATGACAAAACCTCCCCTCATCGTCTGTCTTCTTTGAATGGGTCAACCATTTCACGTTATGGGCGTTGAATTCACCACAGGGGTGGATGTTAGCCGAGGGATGTGCAGACAGTATATGGTCTATTTTCTCAGATATGCTCTTAAAGATAGTAACTCCGCTGTTGTGGGGCCGATAAAGTGCAACCCTGAAGCACATATGGGGTAAATTAGGATCTTCTCTAGAGGTATCTCTGCCACACAGGAAGCCATCTTTAATGTATGCACATATTCCATGCCCATAGCGATCTTGGGGTCAGATTAAGCTGTTAAGTTAGAGTATCCGTTAATTATGAACTCATCTAGGGAAGTGGTCGGCCCTATTCCAGTTTCATTTAGAAATAATATGTTCGGTTTCCTCTCCTGTAATTGGGTTTCAACCTCTGGAAGGTTGGAACGTAGACCCCTGATGTTGGAGAAGGAGACCTGGTAGTGGGGGTCTACGTTGGAAGATGGGGTTCTAGGTTTAATCGGCATATTTGGTTAGAGCAGTACAGAGAGGGAAAGTAAGAGAGAAAAAGACAAGATTTTTTTTGCAGCACACGAAAATGTAAAGCCGTGACAATTACCCACTACTATGGCATCGAGAGGCCCCACCAGAGACTACTGCATGGTCCAGATCAACTCACCAAATGGCAATACAGCAGTCCCACTACTTTGCGCCTGCTGATAGGACAGCCTCCTTAGTGGTTAATCCAAGGTTCGGGTCCCTGACTATCAGGCGGATAACGTCAGCCCAGACAAAACGTTTACCTCCAGCACCCTTGCTAGTGACATGTCCACAAGGGCAGACAGAGACAGAAAAATTTCCGACATCTCAGGCTACTAGTCACCAAGTACTACCGACCTTTTAGCAGCGTTTTCTTCCCCCTTTGTACGAAAAATCACTCATTGAATGAGGACTGAGGGACAAAAAAGGAGAAGCGAGAGTTACTGGAGCTGCCGATAACACATCCACTGTATTATCTACTCTCCATTAAAAAAAGGGGGAGGAGGGGAATGGGTACAAGTGACTTATCTATATCTAAGTAGTAAGTCCGGTGCTATGTTAACAATTTAGAACACTTTTGATGATAATCTCCCCTACCATATTAATGGGTGGAAGTTTGTCATTATCTATCGAGTTTGAATCATTGGAGTTTCACCTTATAATTAATTAAAATCACATAATTTACTTTTATCTATTTGTAAAGTCGGCTAATATTAACTTACATTCGAGTTTAGATAATTATTCAAGGTTTTACTTTAGGAGATTCGTTTTCATAGGTAACTTTTTCATTGCTAATGGCACTGTACTATATTTCGAATGTAATTGAAAAATTAGGCTAACTATATTAGATGGTTTATTTGCTAGCCAGGAAGCAAGCATTTTTAATGTAGGCAAGCGTGCAGTAATAGTATATATAAATATACTACTTAAATAAAGTCCTCAGTTTATCAACTCTAATAGAGAATAATTGCGGCATTTTTTCGTTAGTTTCCGGCATTTTGTTTGTTTTAATCGTTTACTTTGTAGCATGGGGGTGACGAATAAGACAGGAAAATAGACAAATACATAAATAAAACAAGAAAAACAAGTTTAAAAACAAGGTAACATATAAAACATTTAAGATTAGTTTTAAAAATATACTTAACGTGTTTGCCATAATGTTCCGTCCGCCGTCTTCATGCCAACTGTTAGCTGGCATGTCGTCGTGTCTTACAATTAATTGTGATCTGCGATGATTACATACAAACCAGTGACCACAGATTGATAGTGTAACATCGTTTATTATTTAATAAATTGATACATTGTAAAATATTATTCATAATATGCTTGGTCTTGTATTAAGCGTTGTAAAACTGAGTAACAGAACATGAGTGATATGTTGTAAAACAGATTCAAATGATTTACTCTTCATGATAAATTTCTTGTTGTTTTTTCTTACTTGCTTTCGTAGAATTCGTCTTTATTTTCTTTTTCTATATTTTTTTCATACTTTTGTTTGCTTTTTTATAATTCGTGTGACACGTGCTTAATTTGTGTGAGTCCAAACTGAAACCCTAACCTAATCTTGTGACCTTTTCCTTTCCGTTCTGGGAATTACTAATTTGGAAATTAAAATAAAAATAGTATAGCGAACGCCAGCTTATTTGGCTAAATGAGTTAAATGAAATCAAGATGTGGAGATTACTTATTTCGTCTTCGAATGAAGGAAAAGGTCTTAATCAGTCACTTAAGTAATTAATGGTCTCGCTTGTTTGCTTATTTTTTGTTAAAACTATCGGGTCTATTCGCGTGTCTTTCGTGCCCTCGACTAGTACACAAGTATGCATTAAAAAAAATCTATTATTCATACAACACGATACCTATACGTCCAGGACCATGCTCGTGTATATATATATATATATATATATATATATATAATGTCAAATAATACATTATATATATAAATGTGCATTAAAAATGCATAAATATATTTTTACTTACAGACGAATAGAAAACAAGACGAAATGTATGTCTATAAATCTAAACACAATATACACTTTTAAACATTTTGATTATTTCATGAAATCTAAGTACAATACTATTCTTTTAAATCTAGTTTAAATGACTAGGAATATTAAGTAAATTTAGTACATATCGAAGATTTATTACTTACATAATATATGCACGACGTTTTAGAAGATGTGTTTTTGAACCAGTGAGTAAGTAACATGTTTTTGTTTGTTTGTTTTGTTTAGAACCGTTCATTTTGTGCATGTTTTAATCTAATAAATAACCTCATCAGGGTAGAAAGTCCGATCCGTAAGTTTTATATTCATTTGTATATTTTGGTGTCTTTGGGGAGGCAATGCTTCAGAGTAGAAACGAATTTAAATATGTGTCTTGTTTCGATAGATCCACGTATGTTATGTTATGCACCGGTTATCGAGCGGAAATATAAAGTAGAAAATGGCCACCCACTTTAGTAGCGAAATATCGGCCCCAAAAAATAATTAAATGATTTCATCATTATATTCGAAACTTCCACGTTTTTCAAATCTTCTCATTTAAACTTTAATTAAAAACAAGTGTCTTCAAAAAATGTGTGACCATCTTCTTGTATAAATTCCCGCACGATAACCGAGGCATAACATATGTGAATATATTGAAAGAAGATGCACATTCTTATTCTCTTCTACTCCAAGGCATTGTCGTCACCATGACACCAAAACGAAGAAAAGAAAAAAAATTACGGACCAAAATTCCTACACTGATGAGGCTTTTTATTAGCGAAATATAAGTCCAACAAATGAATAAATAATTTTATTATTACATTAAACACTAAAATGTTTTTAAATTTTTTTCATTTAAATCATATATATATATATATATATATATATATATATATATATATATATATATATATATATATATATATATATGCAGGGTGTCTATAAAGTTATTATACAGTCTTATTGTTTTATTGTATTATATTTGTATTAATAGTTAATATTAATAATAAAATGTTAATATTAATAGTGTATATATATATATAAACATATATATATATACAGTGGGTTTACAGAACACACATTATGTATGCATATATGTTTCAATGGAGTCCTTACACATCAGACCAAAAGAAAAAGGAGCGATATTGAAAAGAGCGTCAAGATTACATTCGTTTTTCATAGGATATCCGAGTGTGGTTTCCGCTTTGGAAGAAAGTCGACCGTATAATTTGTCAATGTGAGCAGGATGGGGTTGGGAAGGTGGTGTGGTGAAGGAAGAGAGTAAGGGTAGATGTTGAGGGTGAATGGGAAGTGTGATCTCATGAGGTCAAACTGTAGCAACGAGAGGTTATTTGTATTACTTTAACTTGGCGATTGTTTATTGGCCAAAGTTGTGGCTTTGATCTGAAGTAATACTTTGCTGTCATAGCTGTTAACTTCCATATTATTGGAATTTATAGTAGATATTTTTTTCTTTTTTTGCTTTGACTTCATCATCCATCTACTTCATTGTTATGTCAATTTATTATGTATTCCTTCCCTTTTTTTGGTTCATGTACTTTTCGTTTTCAAATTATTTGTGTATTTATTTATGTGTGTTTATTCATGAGATATATGTCTACATTGTTAAATTCCAGCCAATGAATAGACATACAAGCCTATTTATATAATTTAAATAAAGGTGGTATATTGGGTGTTATGTTTTCCACCCTACTTTAGTGCCTAGCGTAGTTACAGTGGCAAAAAATTTTCAAATCCATATATAAAACTTATTCCAATGGTTATCACTCTTTAATTTGGGTTGTTTATTTTTTTACTTGATACCAGAGTATACATACATTTTATAAATTTTCAAGCTTTGTTATAGTCATATGAAATTCTAGGCCATATAGATGAAAATGGGTACATTATAGCATATACTTATCTATATAAGTGGAGTATTCCGTTCTTAAATCACTCTAGTTAAAATACTCTTTATCTGCACCTAAATCAAAACGTAGATTACATGATCAAAGCATTTTGCTTAGAAGTGCACGCATGTGGAACGCTCTTCCGTTTGTCTGTTTCCCACCTAACTACAACTTGGATGTCTTCAAGTCAAATATAAACAAGTTCTGTTGAATCGCCCACTTAAGTAAGACAGTTTATCAGATCTCCATTACTAGCGATTACTACGATATTATATCATTGATTGCTGTACACGCTATAACCTTTATCCACAGTGGCCTCCGAGCCTTTATAAGTTGTGGATTCCTTGTAAAAAATACTTAGTTAAGGTTTGGGAGAAATTAGGTGGTTCGTTTTCTTCATGCTACGTTGTTTTATGAAAAACTTTGCATAGGTATTATCGACATTCCAATTACACGAATGCATTTACATTACATTATTTTAGTTAATCGTTTTCCTGTGAATAATTATTAAGTATGCAAAGTGCGCTCACCTTTATCCATTTCTGTTTCTGCTTGTTTAACTTAGTACTAATCGATATCGATTGAGATGGTGGTAACGAAAGGATGGCCCCCTTTTTTTTCTTAGATATTTATGCTAGCCTATTCTTCCAAGCTTTTCGGTAGGTGTAACAATCAATTACGTAGTGATGTCTGTATTTTTAATAAGGATAGTTATTAATTTGCGGTGTATTGGGAATACTTTTTGTCTCTGCGTCTCTTCGTTTAGTTCATTAATTCATTAATTAATTAAATTATTGGGTAATGTTTGTAGTATCATTTGTATTAGGGGATCGCTATTCGTTTTTATACACCTTATTTAAAGTGGGGTCTCCAGCTTATAACCGATAATATTTTACGTGTAATAATTTTTCACGGTCCTTAAAACTAATAATCTCATGGTTCTCCGTTAAACTTAGATAACACGGTGAAGTTTATGAGCTACATGTTTTTCCATTCGACTAAAGGAGTTTTGCTCGCCCTGATTATCTTCCATAATTGTGCCGAAAGTGAGGTGTCCGTGGCATATGCATTGTTATTCATTGATAGTGTGTACCCGCAGAACCTGTTTTTTAAATATCATTGAAGTGCTGCCAATTTTTTCTATTTCTGGGGTTTCTACGGTAATTATTTTCGCCTGGAATACCTGTGAGGCAATTATTGTTTGGTCGGCATATGGTCGGCCTTTTGCAATTGCATGTTGTTTAGTTATGCAACTATATACCAGCTCTGTCCTATATTGAGCTCCCTTTAATGCTGTAGATTTACATCTAGGAAACCAGTCTATACAACTATTATATATATATATATATATATATATATATATATATATATATATATATATATATATTGCTTTGAAAAGTATGAATGGAGTCATTATGGGTGAAAAAAAAAAGAAACGGGAAATTGTATAGAGACAGATCAACTAAAAAGAATTATAGGTAAAAAAAACATCGAATAAAAAAGGATCAATACGAAATTTCGTGTAAAAAAAATTAAGGGATCTAGAGGTTAACCTTTCGACCGATCCTTTTCAATAGATCTCGTCGGTAAGTTGCATTAAATTAACGAATGAGAATGGAAAAAGGGGAGGAGATGAAGTCGAGAAAATATATATATATAATTAAGAAAAGCCGTTGTCTACAAGTAAGTATAGACAAAACAGAAAAACCAGCGTGCATGTAGACTTTTTTTTTTTAGAGTTCTTTAAATAACTCTAATTTATGTGAAACTTGGAAACTAAATATTTAAAAACACAACTAATTTCAAATTTACGGAATGTTATAATCGATATCTGATGTTGGCATGAATTTTTCAAATCGATCCAAAAATAGAGATCGGATGTTTCAGATATGTGTTGATCGAAAACAAAGAATTATGGTTAAACGATATTAATGTTTAAGTACATACTCATATTTAACTAAAATAAAACAAACAACCATAATTGAAACTTGGTATATAAGGAGGTTAGTAATGCATAATTGAGAGAAAAAAGGGGGAGAGAGTATTCTGTCTAGTGAGCGAAGTGAAAAAGTGCCAAAAACGTGATTTTTGACAAATTTTCTCAAAGTAAACTACGCACATACGTACACATAGCGGATCATATTTTTGTTGATTGAATCGTAATTACAACAAAAATAAGCATATATAAGTGTTAAATTACGATAATATGTAAATTAAAACTGTTTCTTATTCTACGAAATCTGCGGGAACGAGAACGGGATCAGCAACGTAATAATACCCTCAGCAGAATTAATGAACAAATAAAATTTCATGAATATGAATTTTAATATTTGTCGCGTTAATCCTTCATCCATTTTCTACGATGCATTTACTTTTATTAATAGTAGAGCTTGTTTACTTTATTACCAATTTGCTGTCACGCTAATATTTTGATAAAACTGCGTGTCTGTCTCGCCAACATTTCTTATAATATTATTATACACATCGACGCCTCGATATGATATGTTCTTTATCGCAGTTACTTGTTTTGTATGTCAGTTATTTGGTTTGTAACAGATCTGCAAAATATTCAAATCTAATGACTCATTATATTTCAATACATATACGTAAATATTATTAATAGATGTTTTGCGTTTACTAATTGTATTATTTTACTATCCTTTAATGCTATATTGAGATTACTTCAAGTTTTCAAATTTATGTACAATCTTTTAAAGCCTAATCAATTAGTATATTTATTTATTCTGTTGCCATGTTACCATTCTCTCACCCTATGCCTACCATTTTGAAAATGTAGGTGGTAGGTAGTGTTCTGTACTTGTTATACAACATTAACAGTTGGTATATATACCCCTTAGGAGTATTGTCCTATATGTTATTTTTTAATTTATTATTATATAGTTCCAAGTATTCGTTCATGCGTTGAGGCACAGTTTATTATATTATAGCTTCTCATGCAAGGTTAAAAGTATTCCAGCTAGGAACGCATATAACTTCTAACGATATGTTAGCCTTGTGTTAACTTATCTTTACAATTTCTAAAATTAGTAAAAGATCTATCATCTCTGGATTACTGACATCGATTCAACTAGCATGCTTTCAGAGCTAGAAAATGAATAAGGTCTAGTTTTCCCTCTTATAAAAAGGCGCCTGACTAATAAATCTGCGTGTAAATGTGTTGATAGGCACGACCAAACCCCAGCTGGCTATTTTTCTACTTTCTTGAAGAAATAAATTTTCTTGTTATGCCGCTAAGCCTATGCCAGTGGCCTGTCACCATGTCTCAGATACATAAAGACACGGATTGTCTGCTGAGATGGATCGTGAGTTGCGGATTTCAAACTGACAGGATTAATATCTCCTGGATTACTGCCACCTGTCAGTAAGACTTAAAACTAAGTGATATATAGAAGCGTAATGAAAAGACAGCAACTTGTTCGGAATGCTTTGAAACCACATGCAACAAAGAACTGCAAATATATTTGTCTACGTGGGTAATTCGTGTGTGTGTGTGTGTGTGTGTGTGTGTGTGTGTGTGCTATTATCCTTACGTATGCGAAGACATATCCCTGGTCTTGAAATAATGCATATTTTTACTATAGGGACAAACACATATACATAGACACACACCCACACACACCCACAAACACACACACACATATATATATATATATATATATATATATGTAAATCTATCTATCTATCGATCTCTTTCTCTCTCTCTTTCTATATATATATATATATATATATATATATATATATATATATATATGCGGCATAATCGCGTTGACACACCGGTTCTCGTCAGACCACCGAAGTTAAGCAACGTTGGGGCTGGTTAGATGAGTGGCTGGGAATTCTAGGCTATGTATGTTCTCTCTGCTTATCGGGCATTTGTTTTCAGTCGTCCATTTCTTTACTTACCACTGGTATTTAACAATGTCGTCTAAGGAGAGGTGTGGTTGGAGATTGCGCACCTCCTGCCACAAAAATATCACGCGCAAGCAACCTTTCGTAGGTATCCATAGTCTGTCCAAGACTGAAGGAGACTGCTGATATATATATATATATATATATATATATATATATATATATATATATATATAAGATACAAAAACATACTGTTTAAATTACCTATATTCTCGAATCCTTACTGCCATCCTTGAATGGTTTTGGTCTTCGGGTAAAATGTGTCAGGACAACATAATATAAAATGATATGAGGGTACTCACACTACAAGTAAACGCTGAGAAATTATTCAAGTTATCTTTGCAGAAAACGGACTACCCTATATATGCAATATTCATGATAGTTTACGTAAAATTACGAGTAATGCAATGTCGAACCAATGAAATGACAGCAATCAACGCCATTTAAGAAAACATATATTTGCAATCACTTGTATATTATCGGAAAAATAAATATGCATCCTGATTTGAACTTCTCTCTAGAGCAATCGCTCTTGACATATCAAACGTCTTTGAAAAGGTATGGCATAAAAGTCTACTTCACAATATCTCCAGCTATGGTATAGCTGGAAATGTCTTCTCAATAAGTAAATCATTTCTCTCCGATAGGTTCATAAGAGTAGTGGTTGATGGACAGAAATCAGAAGCTCTCAGTATTAATACTGGAGTCCAATCTCTTCCTGATCTACATTGATGATCTTCCAAATAACATCCTTACATCATTCGTAAATTTATGCTGACGACACTACAATCTATGGTAGCACAATAAAGACAGAAAACGACACAGTTCTCTCTGATTTACTCTCCTCTGATCTTGAGCATGTGGCACAATGGGGAAAGGTGCCTGGGCGCTTTTAATGCATCTAAAACAAAGCTTCTATCTCTACACCATCTCCGGTCTTGTGCCAATCTGGCATCGGTTGAAACGAACGGATCTTGTCTTGAAGAGACTTCAGGTTTTGACAAGCATCTGGGCTTGATCTTTACTCCTGACCTGAAATGGAACAAGTATATCACATCCATTGCCAAGGTCGCTGGAAAAAATGTAGGATCTCTCTACCGCTCCAGTCGATATCTCATTCCTGATGTAATTCTCTTTTACAGTCAGGTACAGCCAACGATGGAGTACTGTTGCCACATCTGGGCAGGAACTGTTAGAACAAGTTATCCTGCTCTGACAGTGTTTACATAGACTTCGTAGATGAGTAGGGAAGGTCATTTTCTCTTCCCTGCAACCTCTTACACACAGAAGAAACTTTGCATGTCTGTCTCTGCTTTATCGTTATTTTCATGGTAAGTGCACAGTCTTCATATGTGCCTAAACCTAAATGTAGATTCCATGAACAAATCTTCTTTCTTAGAACTGCATACCTGTGAAACTCTCTTCGGATTACTTGCTTTCTACTTGACTACAGTCTGATTGTATTCAAGTCCAACGTAAATAAGTTCTTGATGAACCGTCTCCCTAAGTAATCCAATTTACAAAATTCCCACTACTTATGTTTACTACGCTATAATCACATTGACTTATGTATACCTATAAACCTTATCTTTAAGTGACGCCCCGGCTTCGATAAGTGTTGATCCCTGTGTAAAAAACGTCTTTTAAAAGTAAATTTTTACTTTAATATTTTTGTCGATCGAAAATTAAATATTTATTCAGAAAATATATATTAGAATGAGAATTATTTCCATTATTTAGATTTAATTTAGTAAAGTTTCGTAAAAAGCTTATTAATTATTATTTATATTTACTTCGTAACACTAAAAAATGAATATCTGGTGAGCAAATGTTATGACGTTTTGACCCATTCGGCTGAGACCAAAGCGTATTATCTGTGTTAACCATGGCAAGCCAGGCCAAAGGGTCAAAACATTATTATTATTATTATTATTATTATTATTATTATTATTATTATTATTATTATTATTATTAATAATAATAATAATAATAATAATAATAATAATAATAATTGATTCGATCGTTGGCGGATCGCTGGTTCAATAAATATGATTAGAAAAAACAATTAAATTGAGAAAAAAATGATAGACATAATAAATCGCAAAAGGAATGTGAAAATAGAAAAAAAAGATGTAAACATTACTTTTGGGTTTATATAAAAAATAACTAGATTGGGGTTGCATCAGGTCGTTCTGAGACAGGTAATAATGATACGAAATGAAACACGTGATGTATGTAGATTTGAGGAGTTTTCTAGGCAGTAGTCTACGAAGTCTATGTAAACACTGTCAGAGCAAGATAACTTGTTTCTAGCAGCTCCTGCCCAGATGTGGCAACAGTACTCCATCAGAGGGGAACGGACGACTCAACTCAAGAGTCGGTCCCCATTATGCGGGAATCGGCGTCATTTCGGGCAGCCAAGATATAAGAATTTATAATGACTGAAAATGCCGGCCGGATCGTGAAAATAAATGTTAGTAAATAATTCAGGTATCTTTTGTGCTATTAACATCTGTAAACAGAACTGTTTGTCTACGACTGTTTAGAACTGTTGCATAAATGTTTAAATATACACATTAGACGATCCACTAAATGATACTACGAATATGCATACACGCATTTACACGTACCCGAATATGCAGTAAAAGATAACCCCAACTATTCAATGTGTACGTCGTTATAGTCATACACCTGATATAACAATGTATCATATAATTAGCATGTGGACACGAGATTGCTTGGAATTGAATGAGGATACAAACATATTTTACTATCGCGTATTTTCTTATCAATTAAGAAATCGTCCCTTTTGTAATCAAATCGATTGGTAGCCTGCTCTAATTAGGGATTCCGCAGGGTACTGAAAAAAAAATTCGCATGCCAGGCTTTAGTCTACATTTTAGAGTAGAGAATATACTGTTGATAATAAGATTATCTGAAAGGATTGTTCAACTTCAAGTTTAAATGCAAAAGTAAATGGTTCAGTTGATCTCTAACCAGAATCTTTTTTCGTTCGCGCCACTGCCTTTGCAAATAATAACTTAAAGTAAAGCTGAAGTTAAAAAATATGGTCCAATTGTACCTTAAAGCATTCATTTAGAACGCGTTCCTGGCTTATAAAGAATCCACAGTTAATTTTATAGACAAGGACTTCTTGCTTGTGCGGTGATAAAACTTCTCACACACACTTATGGTCTAAGGAAAGGTTCTAACATTGCTCAAAATCGTACGTCTATCTTTAATCAATGTTTTTTTTTTATTTTCGATAATTATCGAACTCTTTTTTATAGAAAATTAACGCAAGAAGACACCCCGACACATTAAGTACCTAAGTTTTATATTTCTTCGAGTCTATTCTAAACCAATTCACATACACTGACAAGGTTTCTTTTATGAAATAGATTATCTCCGCACTGATGAAAATAATACATTCGTGATGTTAAAAAAATTATCAGCGCTTGCGCGAAAATGTATGAAAAGTAATTGAAAAATAATTGTTCCGACATCTTCCGATGTTTTACGTAAACTGCCCAGAAATCCCGACGAGAACCAGGTCTTTTTACTGCATAAGTATTTACATTCATATTCAAAACAACAGTATTCCAAGGTAAATTTAATCAGATCGATGCACTGATGAACTAGATTATTCGATGAATTTTGCATATTCTCCTTGTGATGTGACTTTAACTTTGCTGTATAATTCAACGAAAGCAGAGAAATTGCAAAATTTTTAAATTTTCAAAACATAAATATATTATCTGAACCATGGAGGAAAATAGCGTTTTTCATTGTATTATTAACATAACGTTTGAGAGGTAGATGAAAATATTAATTGAATACTCCGATATATACTTATCTTTCATGGAAAGCAGGCGATATATATATATATATATATATATATATATATATATATATATTAATTTATACAACACAAAAACATGTATTTAGTAAATAAATAAACACATACACACGAATATTTATATAAACATACACACATATATATACACATTTATAAACTAATATGGATATATGTACGTATACACACATACACACACAGATATATATATATATATATATGTATATATATATACACACATATTATATTTATGTATATACACAGACGTAAGGGAAAGAAATAGGCACAGCGATAAACATTTTTCTATGATAAATATATGCTTCTTTTTATTTATAAATAAGAATAGTGCTAAAATAACTAAAGGTATCTCATTAAAGTTGCATCCAAAAACATTGAAGCATGCCACGAACCAAAGAGGTATAAAACCTATCAGAATTTCTCCGAAGACCAATCGGGCATTAACATTAAGGCGGTGTTAGTCTACGCAAAATAGCAGGGAATCTTTCAATACCTCTTTCTACTAATACAACTAATCTGTTAATAGAGTATCGTACAATTTAAAAGAGAGATCAAGGAATACCCAAAAGTTCATCCATGTCTCCCCTAGTCTTTTAAAAGAACTTTGCGTATTGTGAAACAAAATGTTGAAGGGGATCCTCGATGAACAGCCTCTGCCATTGCAACACATGCTGGTATCAATCTCAGGACACCTTTCAGGTATCTTTAAAGGCGAGCTACAATGGTTGAGCTGCGACAAGAGAACTACTCCGTTATGCAAATATTAAGCGCTGAAAAGATCGGATCGTGAGATGATGGAGAGATCTATCACCCTTTGGACGAATGCCATTTTCTCTTATAAGTAACGATGTGTTAATTTCTCGAGAGTGAACAAGTATGGATCTCTCAATAAGAGTTTTACTTAAAAAGACTGCAGGTAAGGCTGAGTCATGAGGGTTTCTCGTTTATGGTACGGGGTGCAATTTAGAGTGATGGTCGCTATGACCTGGTTGAATGCAAAGAATACATCAATTTTGCTAAATATGTTTCAATGAAGGACATGTTCAAGTGGTAAAATGGACAAATTTAATTCCCTATTTATTGAACATAGGATTCGTTGTCATTCTGTTAGGGTGGCACGACTTTGAGCCAAATAGGGTAAATAAATTTCTGTGGCCAAGTCAGTCCCTGCATATGTACTCAATTTAAACATTTGGGTCATATTAGAGAGGAACCTTCACTTTTTTTTATTTATTTTACTTCAGTAAGTATTGAGAGATCAAGGGGGTCCCTCCTGGAGCTAACACTTGATTCTGTTATGATTTAAATTTATATCCGAGGGCTCTTTTAAGAATAGATGCTGTTCCCTTTTATGGCTGCTATTTGTATCTCGTTACAGCTTGGTCTTCCAGGGATTGCTTCTAAGTATTTATGAAGATTCTTTTTTATTATGTGCGTGCATGTCTATTTAATTTTATGTACAAAATTCATTTAATTTATATAAATAATTCACGGCTCATGTGATTTTTTTTATTATCATCAAGCAGAGTCATCTGACGTTTGTTTGGAACTTGTCTAGGTAAAGGCAAACATAATACACAACGTAAGTAATACAGAATATAACACAAAAAAATGGTATGTATATACTATTAAGTATGGTTTTAAAATAAAATAATACTATTATTGGGTATGTTCCTTTTTTATATTTGATGATCGTCAAAGTAAGCGTTATGGGATTTTTCTTGATGGCACTCGAATTTTTTAATACAGTTCTTAGACGAACTGGATTTCATAGAACCTCTATTTTATTTAATACGAATTGAATTGTAAGCGGTTTAAAGTTTTCGGAAAAAAATTATTTCCGATGTTGGTAATATTTTGATACAGTTATTATATTTCTATTCATCTATATATATAAAACAGAAAATGTGTGTGTATGTATGTATGTGTGTTCGTATTTTCTGTATGTCTGTAAAAAAGCTTTTTCCATTGGACATTTTGCTCGGCTCATTCATTCTTAAAACTTTTTTTTTTATAACCCGTATAAATGATAATATCTATGAGTTACGAACGGGGGTCGCCTGTCTATTTTATTTGCCCGATTTTTAAGCGCTATTTTATTTCCAGATTTTTAGTGCGTTCTATGTATCTTTCGCTTTTCATTATAAAACAAGCGAAAACTGGCTTGCAGCCGCGTCATGTTTCAAGGTCTAAAATAACGGGACTTAAGGTTCTCGCATCTGTTAATTTCATTTCATAAACGTTTAATTAAGAGCGTTTTCATTCCTCGTCTCTTGTGGCAGAGATGGCTAGGTCCCAGAGTTTTTTTTTTTATTTCGTTTCCATCTCCACGTAAAAGGTGCGGGGTTCAAACATACTTTCCTACTAAACATTTTTTCTTTTACACCTCCAAACACTGTTTTTTTTAACAGGGTTGTTTTGATCACCCTCCCACAACACACACCTACAAACACCTGGGCCACGCCGGGTCCCGCCCGCTAGTCTATATGTATAAAAGCGAAAATGCCTGTGTATGTATGTGTGTGTGTTTTTATGTCTCGCAAAAACTTTCGACAAAGGGCACAGATTTTACCATATCGGAATTATATTAAAGCTCGAACCTTCCGAGGACAAATATCGAAGAATTGGCCAAAAACCTTTATTCCTTTACCCTCAACCAGACCATTTTCTACGCGGACAATTTTTTACATGACAAGATGGTGTGTACGCGTGCGTCAACATGGGCAGAAGACGTTATACCTTGAATTTGTTTACATATAAAAACCGACTTACATTCGTCCACGCGTCCATAGAACAATAAATTAAGTAACAGCTTCGTTATCTTAAGATTGCAGCTTCAATCAGAATTATCAGATATTTTTTTTCGATTTTTAAACTTTTAATATTGAGACAAGGTTATTTATACCATTTTCCGCTTTTCGCTGTTTTTTTTGTTTTTGTTTTTCATAACACGTTCATTTGTTTTTCATTTATTTAAAGAAGTTTTCCGTCCGTTTGCTGTTATTTTTTGTTTTGTTTCCACCGATTTTTTAAACAAATGTTTAAAAAGGGTTATTACGTCGCTTATTTTTTATCGCCCCCTACACACACACCTCCATACGCCCGGGCAATGCCGGGTACTCCCATTAGTTATATTATAAAAACAAATCCTTATACGTGGGTGTTGTAAGCGTGTTTCCGGTCTACGGCTTCCGATTTGAAAATTGTAACTACATAAAAACAAAACCATATTTTTTTTTAATCGTCAATTTTTTCGCGTTTAAAATATGCAAATAAAAACAAGAATAACACATTTTTGCTTCTTTTTCATCGACATTTAACGAATTATATTTGTATTTTTCAATGTAGGTTGGAATTGTTTCGAAACAAAAATAAACAAAAATATTTATAATTCAATATATTTCATATATTCTGTGACTGGCATTAACAAGACTGAAATGAGCTTGCCCTGTCGTGTAATTGATATACATAGAATTTTTTTTTTTTAATTTCATACTATATACATTTTTTCGATGTTTTATTTTATAATTTAAAACATTATAAATAGAATATTTTTAGCCAATATTGTGCACTGATACTATTAATTATACCTGGTGGCATTGCGGTTTAAGCGTCATAATATTTTAAAATTGTTTCGTTATTTCGGTTGTATTTTCTATGGCCAAGATATAGTCGTTTTACAACAAAAAAGAACAAAACTTCTAATGAAAAAAAACAACTAAAGTATTAATTATTTTTCACCGCGTAACCACAACCTTGATTACCTCCTAAAAAGAAATCAAAATCCACTTTTTCAGCTAATACGTTATAACGGTTATCAAATAAATAATATAAAGCTGAACGCATGTGTATACGTGTGTGTGTATGTGTGTGTATTTGTGTGTGTGTGTGCTCACGAATAGACTCCTATACGGTTGACTATTATTAAAATCTAATCTAATGATAGAAAATGTATCGAGACTAAGGAATGGGTATGTTTGATCTGGCAGAACGGTGGTTCATTAAAATTGTGGGGTCTGCCTTCGGGCCTGGTCTACAAAGTATGGAATTAAAAATTTAAAGATGAAAAAAAACAAACAAAGTTTACAAGTGTTTTTCATATAGATGTACATAATAAATCTTTGATAAGTATGTTTTACTTAAAAAGGAATGGTATAATAAAATTGTGGGGTCTGCATTCGCGCTTGGCTTTCATAGAATGAAAATAGGCACAAACTTTAATAAAGACTTTTCATATCGATCTGCGTAAGTATACTTTGATAATTATGTTTCAGTTTGAAGAAATATGGTATAATAAAATTATGGGGTGTTCATTCGCGCCTGACCTCCATAGAATTGAAATATGTCACAAAGTTTAACAAGTTTCTTTTAATATAGATCCACAGAATATTGTTATAAGTTTCAGTGTGAACAGGTATGGTATATAAATGATAGAGTGTATCTATTTTATTTTTACTTTTATCATAGTTTGCTTTGGCTTTGAAACCCCCAAATTCGAAGCTATCTCTTTACAACCCTTCCTTTTCATAACCTATAATACTTTCATAAATCAGAGTTCATTTTCTGTAGGCTGTTTTTGAACCAAGTCAACGACGGGTACTTTTACTAGTATGATATATATTTTTTAAAAATAATAAAGCGTTTATATTTTTAGACAGAGAAATACTTACCTATATGAATTTTACGTAAAATCAGCACAAAGTTTTTGACCACGTGTCGGTAAACGATACATGAAATTCTTATGGGGTTTTAACGGGCATATATCAATGAACAATGTTGATTCGTCTGGTTTGTATAATCCCAGACATGTTCACCTTAAAGTAGAGAGGACACTTTTATCATTTCCTGGTTAACGACAGGATACTAAAAACGATATGATTTGGGAATCTAAAGTAGGACGATTCCTGGTGTGCTTGAGGTATTATGAGACATTAGCTAGAATGAGAAGAGTCAAGCTAATCTAAAGTGAGGAGGATGTTTACAGAACCCCAATTTTTGAGTTGCCTTGTACTATTGTTTCCGTTTTTTGTCTTGATTTTGTAACTTAGGAAAACAAAAACATGTATCTCTCTCTCTCTCTCTCTCTCTCTCTCTCTCTCTCTCTCTCTCTCTCTCTCTCTCTCTCTCTCTCTGTCTATGTGTGTATATATATATAGAGAGAGAAAAAAACAAAAACATGTATCTCTCTCTATCTCTCTCTCTGTATATATATATATATATATATATATATATATATATACACACACAGCGATATGTTTTTTCTTCTAAGTTACAAATTAAACTGTAGAAGAGAAATAGCAAATAACTGTGTTCACAAAATAAAATGTACTCTAGGATAGCGATACAAAATAGTTGTAAAGCTAACAAAAACAATAGAAAATAAACAAATAAATAAATTAAATAAACATGAATATACATAAACGATCACACATATATGTATATATATATATATGTGTGTATATATATGTATATATATGCGCATATATGTATGCACACATATGTATATTTATATATATATAAAAGAAAGAAAGAAATGTCTGCCTTAAACCACTAAACTAGTTTTAAAACATATCCTTTGTTCGATAAAATGCATGCCCATTGGCTGATAGGAAGGGGCGCGGTGGATACTAGAAAGCTGATTGGCTCACTAAACCCCTCAACAGAAGAGGACCATATAAAAACAATAAACAACCACAGAATTCGCGCATAAGCCTGACGAATCCTAGGGTGGATGAAACGCCGAATATTCAGTGTAGCTTAATCGCCATATATATTTTATAAATTACTATATATATATATATATGTGTGTGTGTGTGTGTGTGTGTGTGCGTGCGTGTGTGTGTGGTAAAACTGGAAAATAGTAAAAACCTTAAGAGAATGTTCAATACTATTGCAGAGCAAGTATGTGTTTTATTTTTTTATTACTGTTATGTTTCAGATGTTGGACCATGTTTACCATCCATCAGACTCGTAAAACCTAACAGAAGTATAGGTTTGTATTATGAAGGAGGGTTTTAGAAAAAATATGAATATATATATATACATATATATATCTTCTAAAACATTTCTTGCTAATACTATCAACCACTTCTTTAAGGTCTGACGAGGCTGTTGGATCGTAAACATGGTCCAACATCTGAAACATATGTAACCTAACAGATAAAACGGTAATAAAAAAACACACACACAGATATATATATATATATATATATATATATATATATATATATATATATATGTATATATATATATAGGCCGCAAAAAATCTGCACTTGTAATTTTTTTCAAAAACTGCAAATTTGAGATGCATTTAATATAACTGTTAAAACAAACTGTACCTCATTTGCTTGGTCTTTCATTCTTCTATAATTTTTCTAGTTAATATTTGACTTTTAATTGAAACATTCTAGTGTGTACGTCAATTAAAAAAATAACTTCTAATTGAGGAGGCAAAAAGATAGTCTTCACAATAGAACATTGTTATTTAAATGAACAAGGACATTAATTCAACATAAATACAACAGAAGAACAATGAACTAGTAAATATTTATTGGCATAGCCCTTCTGCAATTTGGCAGACTGCAATCTGTTTGGAATTCCTTAAATAAGACTCCGGGGAAAGGGTATCTCACTTTAAAAATTTTTTTTTGCAAATTTCTTCCAAATTTGACATTTTATTAATATGTAGCTGTTGTTTGATGTAATGTCATACGTTTTTGATAGAATTGAGGCCTGGAGATGGTTTAAGCTAATCCAAACACAAAATATCATGTTGTTCCAGGAACCTCTTGAAATTTCCAGCTGTGTTAATATGACTATTATCATCATGATGTTGAGATTATCATCCAAATTCCGATTAAATTGCGGAAGAAAATGATCAGTCAACATATTAATCTACTTGGTCGAATTAATTCGACCTTGCAAGCGAATTGTAGGCCCTGGACTATTGGTACTAATAATGCCCAACACCAAAACTGAACCTCCACCACCTTGATGCGTTGAAATTGAGCACTTAGGATTACATTCTTCGTTTTTTCTTCGAAAGACGTACTGCCCACCATCACTGCCTAGTCCATTTTTACCAATATGAAAAGTCGTTATCTTCATTGCATCTAACGAAGTCCAGACGTAAATTTCTGTTCTTTACAGAAATCATTGGATTGCGTCTTGCAACATATCCTCGCAAATGTAATTCCTTTAATCATTCTCGGCAGTGGAAAGCGAGGACTTTTTAACAGGATTGCACCGTTGTTGTATTTGGGGAGCCGTTTCAAATCTGTTTCTTAGGCTGCAGATCTTGATAGCATTGTCTTTCCTGTTAGAAGTAAATATAGTTCGAGTAGATTAAGTGGCATCACGAACACTGCCGGTGTTTGTGTGCTTTTGTGCAGTTTTCGGTGCCGTTTTCTCATCACATTTCAATCTGCGGCCGATTTACTGATTGGATAAACCAGAAAAAGCGAGGTTAATGAGCCCCTGACGATTACTAAGAGAAAGTCGTGGCATAGGGACTAAATGTTACGTTGTATAACCTGGAACAACAACAATTACAATTAAAGATGATTGTAGCCTGTTGCTGGATATTTTAAACTGATTTAGGGTCGATAATTTAAGCTGGTTTTAAGCGAATTTGTTGCTGCGGCATTTCTTTATGCCTCCTCAATTTGACGGTATTTTTAAAATTGACGTGAACACTAGAATATTTAAATTACATGTCAAATATGAACATGTAAAATTATAAAGGTATAAAAGACGAATCAAATTAGGTAAAGGGTGTTTAAACAGTTACATTAAATTTAGCATCCATTTTCAGTTTTGGAAAAAATTACAAGTGCGGACTTTCCTTTTTACGGGCACTATATATATATATATATATATATATATATATATAAAATGTAGTACCTGTTCTGCGGAGACTGCTATTACATCCTTACATTGGCCTGGTTATCATCTTTTGCTGAAGGGAAGTATTTGTGTTGTCATATTGATTGGCACTATCCATTGGGAGTTGAGTCAAATCAAGATGTTTCCTATTATTCTAGCAGGCCACTCCTACCTCGGAAAAAGTTAAACAGCTGGCAGTTTCGAGAAGGTCCAAGTAGTAGTAATTCATTGATGGTCTATTCGATCTAATTCGGCGGGGTTTTAACTACAAGTGATAGAAAGAGCTTTTCTTTTGTTGGAGTGGGTGAGTGCCACACAGGGTGGAACCCCAATTCCTAGGTTCCCTGTCTTGTTAACACCGTCCGTTGCGAAGGTTTCCAGATCGAGTGGCGCCTCGAGACCGTGTCCGGCGTCGTTGGGGCGCTTACCACACCTAGTGGCGGTCCGAGTTCGTCAGCATCCCGGGGAGAGGAGATTGGTTTGAGCTACAGAATCCTGCCTGGCACGGGCTCGGATATCTATATTGTAGGGCTAGACATCTGGCCAGGCCAAGACGAAAGACAAGTGCTGACTGTTGGAACTGTTCCCGAGTCTTCAGCACTGGCGTTCCTGGCCTTAAGCGGACACTCCGTTACCCTGGGCACTACTGGGGATAGTAGTGTTTAAAGTAGTACGCTATATGGTGGAGGTCATCGGGTCGGTAGGACAGACTATGTACTTGTCGAATGGCTTCAACCGTCAACCCACCTACTCGCTTGAAAGCTAGCATATTACTTGCAGGATTAAGACCAGCCAGGTCGATGGAGATCTTCACCGATCTGAATAAGACACCCCGCGATTCGGAACCTGCTAAAGTGCAAAGAAAACTTCTGGATTGTTAAGTAACGCCGCGCCAAGAAAGGGCAACTGTGGCGATAGCGACGGTGCCTCGAAACCAATAGTTACAGTCCAGGCAATCGCTAAAACGTCTCGGTGTAGAAAGATGTGAGTTGCTACAAAACCAGGCGGTGCAACATCATATTAAACACTTGTAACCCCGACGGTACCACCTGCCCTGTTGAGAACACCTGTCCAACTCGCCAAGAAGACACATGAAAGGACAAGTGATAAGAGCAGCAAGATAGAGGAGAAAAACTGGGGACCACGATCAACCCTGGCATCCAAAGTTCTCCGTCGGCTATTGGATTTTATTAACAAAGAACTGACTGACAGTAATATAATCAAAGCTGCTCCAAGTGCAGGACTATAAAAGAAGAATAGTATCGCTTATCACTAGTGACACCAAGGATAAAGCATTGATAGGAGTTTAAAAGGAAAGAATGGCACAGTTTCTTGGCGAGTTGAGGATACCCGCCCTCCCTACATCTGCCGGAGAAGCTACGCCATGTGGAACCTCCTGCTGCCCACTTACAATGACTTGGAGTTATTTGCTGGATTCGTCTTAAAATAAAAAGCACTTGCGCCTCATACCGGAGTACCTAAGCCAAGGGAAGACTAACATCTCAGTCTTAAGTGGCCTCTGCTATGTCAATCTAAATAGGCCGGTACCATTTTGAGTCAGTATGGAGCTGTCGAAGTTGTAATTCTGATCTGTGGACCCCGTAACCTATTGGTACGGAACTACAATATTAAAATGAGATTGGACCAGGATGGCATCCAAAAATACCGGCGCTACTTAGGTTCGAACTCTGGACGATGAGAGTCATCGTCGAAGGAAGAAAGCCGCATAATTGATACTGTCAACACCAGGGATATAGTGCCGAAGAGTTGCCTATGAAGAACCCATCAAAGGCCCCTGCTTTTCTGAATGGGAAAACTGTTTAATCATGCGAACATGAAAAGAAGATGACAACACCACCAACACCAACATCAATACCACCTTCACCTATGTGTGAAAATATAGTTTTTTTTTTCACTTGTATTTCACTGGTGATTTATACCAATCCTATTTATATGTAATGCCTGATGTATGATAAATCTAAACAAGAGAACATATGCAAATGAATACCAAATATGTATATATAAAATTCTAGGATTTAAAAAATCTAACCATTCATTACTTTCAGCATGTACAAATTTTGGAACTTATACGATACCTGATCAGCGAAGCAGAAACGATCGTTTTACATGTGCCAATACTGGATTTTTTTCACGTGTAAGAAAAAAATATAATTTTTTAAACTAAAATTCTAATATGAGTCAAGATGGAAAAAATCCGCATTGATATAATAATAACTGATCGTTTCTAATCATACCGTATGCGCCCCTTAATTCCATTGCTAACATTAGTTTCTGCGATATTTATCTACTCATATTTATTTTTAGAAAGGCATAAAGTATTAACAGAAATGAACAGGAGAAAGTTGACAAAATCAAAAGCGAATCTGACTTTGTTGAAGGAATTGTATGTGAATTGGAAACACTCAGGTAAAACACCTGTGTCATTAACGACTTAAATAAGATCACTTCCTTATATATATATATATATATATATATATATATATATATATATATATATATATATATATATATATATGGGGGGTATGTATATATATATATATATATATATATATATATATATATGTGTGGTGTATGTGGTTCCGCACGCGCACATCTATATCTGCACATTACATTCAAACATATACACACACGTATATATGTTTCTTAGTGAACATTTCTGTGGTGAATGGAAGGCGGTTTCTTTTAATCCCGCGTCCTTGTCACATTTGCACTAAAGGTGGAAAACTAACACGGTCTGTGCTGAAGGCTAGCAAATGCACGGTTTTAATCGCAAACTGACACCATCTGCTGCAAATGCACTAACTTTAACATCTTGTCATTTACGAACCGGATAACATTTCTAAAATGCGTCGCTGAGAGCATTTAGGTGTCAACTCATGTGACCCCTACGAACGCTTGAAATGTATATCGACTCTGGATATAAAGTCGGCCGCAAGGAAATGGATCAGATTGCAGTTGAGTGAACTGCGATAGTCGATCAATTAAACGAAAGCGCTATTGATTAATAGTGGCTAGGAGGACCTGTGCAATAAATGACGTCAGCTTCTATGCGTCTGGTTGAATGATAAACTAACAAAGTTTAAGGGGAGAATTGAATTAACAGGTGCGTGATTTAGCGAATAGCATTCATTCGAATACGTTATGTTTGCCAAATGTTTGGTTAAATCTTATTTATTTCACTAAGAGATCCAATGTTTAGATATGATTGGTCGATAATATGCGAGACACATAATTATATACTAGTTGTAAAAGGTTAGTATAATTGTGATGAATATGATAATTAGGCATATTTTACATATTTCCATAGACGTTCTGAACGTAAACTTCCTACTTTTTTTAATGCAAAAGTTTTAGTGCTAACAGAACACAGACACAAAACTGTACTCCTAAGCTAAACTCGATTATCGCCCTCTAACTTTGGTGACACATACCTGGCCACCAGAGGGCAAGTCAAACGTCACTTCCTATTCTTTATATTTCTATCTCTTTTCGCTGAACTCTCGAGGAGTAAAGATATGGCGAAAGCGCGTTCTAGTTGTCATGGCCAGTCAACCAGCCTCTTGACCTATCGTAAACTTCTCACCAAATACTAACCGCAGGAACCGTTACATAATTCCTTCTTCCTCCCAAAGAACTATATTCTTACGATCACTATATTTATTTCCTATCTCATGTATTTTTATCTAAATAAATCTACATCCATTCATTATCAGATATCGGTATGTTTAGTCTCTTCCTTTGACGACACTGCTTTTCAATCAGGTACCATTCATTAACAACATGGAGGAGGGGATCGTCAATTGTATAAGTGGACCATTCTGTCCTCCAAACACCCTGTTCTACTCAAGAATTTGTATATTCACGAATTTACAGTTATTGTTGAGAAACTTTTTGCCAACAATTCTTATTAAACATCTCTGCTTCTGTCGCACGCTAATGACAGGAGTTACTTTATGAGAATCTCTACCAGCAATATCTAAAACAGAGGCATTTATGCATTTTGTTTAGGCATCATAACACGTATTTAGAATTCTCTTTCATTCACTCATGAGGAATAAAAAAAAATAGGAAATATAAACGCCTCTCGTATAATGATGAGAATTGAGATTGGAAATATATGTTAAAACTATGACTCCGCACAATCATCCACGGTGTTAAATACGTTGCTTGAAAACAGAGTTTGCAAACGAACAATCAATAAAATTAAGGCGATGTTTGACTTATCATGTGAAGATTTGTATCCTACAGCAGAGTGCCATCACCAGAAACGTAAACCTACAGCGTCGGACAAAACCGTGGCTCGACGAGAACCATTAAAATATTTACAATGGATATGTTCCAAAAATTGATAATAATTATTATTTTTTCGGTGATTTTGCTTATCAGTCAACCTATGCGAGACGACGCCTGCAATATCCTTGTTTAAATAGGATTAAAGTAACATTCGGATAATAATAGTTTCTAATACATTTAATCAGATATAATTTAAATTTCTACATCTACAAATATGTCTATTAACTACATGACCAAAGCACAGTTACATTTTTCGAAATATTATAATAATAATAATAATAATAATAATAATAATAATAATAATAATAATAATAATAATACATATAATATTCGTATAATGGTTACAAAAACGTTTGCCTGCACTCCGATTTAATTACGATGTTGATAAATTATAATTTTGTATTGGAGTATCACTCTCTATCTCTATTTCTCTATCTCTCTCCACATATATATATACATATATATATATACATATATATATATATATATATATATATTAGCAAAAGTACCCGTCGTTGACTGGGTTCAGAAACAGCATACAGAAAATGAAATCTGATTTATGAAAGTATGATAAGTTATGAAAAAGAAGGGTTGTAAATTTGGGTTGAATTTGGGGGTATCCAAACCAAAGCAAAATATGATGTAAGTAAAAATCTAAATAGATAAACCCCATAATTTATTAGACCATACCTGTTCACACTGAAACACATGTCACAATATTCTGTGGATCTATATTAAAAAACCTTGTTAAACTTCGTGATATATTTCCATTCAATGGAGGTCAGGTGCGAACAAACACCCCATAATTATATTATACCGTATTTATTCACACTGAAACATAATTATAAAATTATAATTACGCAGATAGATATGAAAAGTCTTTATTAAAGTTTGTGCTTATTTCCATTCTATGAAGGCCAGGCGCGAATGCAGACCCCACAAATTTATTATAACATCCCTATTTAAGTTACATACTTATCAAAGTATTCTTATGTACATCTATATCGAAAACACTTGTAAACGTATTTTTTTAATTTAATTTTGTTATTTCCACCTTTATGAACCAGGTGCGAAAGCAGACCCCACAATTTTAATGAACCACCGTTCTGCCAGATCACACATACCCTTTTCTGTGTCTCGATACATCTTCTATCATTATATGTGATCAGTTTTCTATAATAGTCAACCATATAGGAGCCTATTCGTGACCAGACACACACACACACATACATTCAGCTTTATATATATATATATATATATATATATATATATATATATATATATATATATATATATGTATATATATATATATATATATATATATCTGTTTCAGTCGATGAGACTTCGGTAGGTGACCCTGGACCATACTGTATATTTGTGTGTAATTTAAAGAAAATCTTCTTTACCGTTTTAAGGTGTATAGGGAATCAACGCACACACACTGACACACAAATATCGACAAACAAATATAGACACACAAACATAGATACAGAAACAAACACAGTAACACGCGGAGGCATATTGCCTTTCACGTATACACAGTAGACCCCCTGGATACCTTATTAAAGAATCGTAACAAAATACGGTACAGTATGCGTATAATCAAATGACATCTTAAATAACACTGTAAGGCGGGGGCAAATATAACCAGGCACTGGAAGAATATCGTTACCTGAACAAAACTGTATCGTAGGACCACCGTATCTTAGGGGTCTACTGCATACACACACACACACACACACACACACACACACACACACACACACACATATATATATATATATATATATATATATATATATATATATATATATTCTGATCGTTAGTATGTTTCGATTGTACTTTTCATAAAGCTGAAAACGTCATTTACCATTTTAAGCCTTAACGAATCATTGCGTCGAATTCATCTTTCTTGACAAAATAAGGTCACATTTTTTTTTGTTTTAACATTGCATAAAATTGTACACTATTAGTTAATAAGTCTTTATCGTTAACTCAAAAGGTTATCATGACATTTATGTCTATATTTGGTCATCTATCAGACACTGAGTTTCGAAACCAATGACTCAGTAAACAGTTACAATTTACATATTAATTAGTGTATACGCAACGTAATATATCCCATATCGTCAAACAATGTATTTTTAATTCATGGGTATTCTGTGTAATTTAATGATGCTAATTGCGCATGCGAGAATACGACATGGAGCATCAAGTTATTTCATAATTTATAATAATAGAAAATCTATATTTGAACAACGACAGAAACCCGCGGTTAGATTTCGCAATCAGCGAAGTAGAATTGAAAAGAACCGAAGATAATTTATTTCTAATTTCTATGTTTGATTTGTATTGGTTTTCTTTGGAATGATTTACATTTAATTTAAAAGACGATATGTACCCATAACTAGCAAAAGCAAAATGGCTTATACATTTGTGGCTGCAAAAGGTTATATCTGGCAAATATCAGTCATTATAAAGTACAACTGTGCACCCATCTTTAATATACATTCATAAACGTTTTGGTCGGTGTAACCTCTGACCTTCTTCTAGTGTTGCTTTTCAAAGTTGTCAAGAAGGACAGTTGCAAAGTGGGCAGAGTTGTAAGTCAACTTCACAACTATATATAAATGTTCAACCTTTTCTAAAGGTTTAACCTTTATATCTTAATAAAGATAATGCGCGAAATGTACTTGCAACTTAGTACTTCTATCCAGTCAGGTCAGGGAGAACGAGAACATGAGAAACTTGTAGATTAAATAAACAGTTTTCGTTCGAAATCCCGTAAGGGTTTTACAGAACGATTCCTGAATTCGATACAATAATCCTGAAAAAGGTCAGCATTTACATCGTCGGAAACGTGAAAATAACACTCAATGTGAAAACAGTAGATCGAATAACTTAAATAATACAATTAATGTTTCATCTCAAAACTCATACAAAATATATGAGAAGTGTTATCCCTTAAGATATTATGATGTCATATGTGTAATTTTTCAGTCCGTTGTTCAGACAATGAAGTGTCAAACGCGGAGATAAACATCATATTAAATCATTTAATCGAATTTTATAGGGAATGGTATTACAATTTGAGAACTAATCCTGAATCTACTCAAGTAAGTTTAAAATTTAGAAATTGTCTTTTTTAAATATGCATGCAAATTAACCAGACGGTATTACTGATGTAACTGCGAATCCATAAAGATATTAATCTGTAATGTGTAAAGAAATGAGAATGTAGGCTAGAAATGTGACTAAGTGTAGTCTTTCTTATATTTTAACCGAGGAAAGAAATCTAAGAGGGCAACTTCAAAAGAACAAACTGACGCGAAAACCGCTATTAAAGCAAAACGTTTTCTGGCATCTGATGATCCCTATAGAAAAAAGCGCGATGTTCAATTCATAAAACGTTGTGATTGAACACTTTACATAAATAGTATGTACATGTATCTTCAATGTTTAAAGCGTAAATATGATTGGCTAGGAAGGACGTGTTAGAGGGCATTATTGAGGAAATATGACGTAAAGTTGCAGGTAGGGCTAGAATTATTAAAATATTTAGATTGTTTTCCTTGGCTACTTTGTTTATTTCACATAGTAAGCAATACATGTTGTTATTACTTATTTTTCGTCCCCCGACAAAAGGGAGATGGACTTGTAAATTCACACTTGTCCGTTCGTCTGTCCGCAGTTTTCTCAATAACTACACCTTGGAATTTAAAAAAAAAATGCACAAATATTAAAAATAATATGAGTACAAATGTAACAGAAAGAATTTTCTGTGAAAACATTGGTTCCCCACCCCTAGGTGTGCCTTTCAAAATCAAATGTCTAAAATTGACACTTAAAAAAAATAGATGCCTTGGATTTTTTAAAAAAAATTCTGAAAAGTCGTAACTAACTAATCTCTATATAACATTACTAGCAAGGCCACCCGACGTTGCTCGGGGCCGTATAAGACAATGAGAAAATTTTTGAACATACCTTAGAATAGAGGAAGTTTTTATATCTATGTATCACTTGGCAGCTATAACAAAACCTTATTTTACCTACACTAGGACGGGTATTGCACAACAAATGTATGCAATAATTGTACCTTCCCTAGAACAGGCCATTTACAGTAGGGAAGTGGAAAAAATGTCATTGACTAGGGCGGGTAATGTGCAAACATATTTATATTGTTTACATACTTTTCTGTTGTGCAAAATTTTCGGTATGTCACAGGTAAGCGTTTGTTTGTTTATTACATCAGAGTTCTATATTGAAGAAGCACCGGATTTTATATAACGGTTATACTACTGGAATAGATTGCATAATTTTCGATTTGGATAACTTATGTACGTCACAGATAAGAATGTCTTTGTTTTTCATATGGGTACTTCAATGTACAAGTATCTTATTTCTTGGGTAGGATACTGCAAAGTACATTTCTTTTTCTAATTTAAAAATGAAAGAACTCAATACTTTTAAGTAATTTTCTGTTGAACCAAATTGTCTGTGCGTCTAGAGTGAGAATGTTTTTTTTAATCTGAGTGCTACAGTGAAGAAGCACCTTATTTCTCATTTAAAAGCTATACTACTCGATTATATAACGTGATTTTCGGCTTTAATAACTTTTATGCACGCCCTAGGTAGGATTTTCATTTATTTTTCATATGAGTATTATACTGCACAAGTACATCATTTCTTGAGTAGGATAATGTGCAAGTACCTTATATCTAAGTTATAAATGAAACTACTCGATGATTTTACATATGTCTCTGTTGTGCGAACTTTTCCATATGTAACAAGTGACAGTTTTTTTTATTATCGAGTGATATATTAAAGAAACACCTATTTCTTATATAAATGTTATACTACTCGATATATTAAATAATTTTCGGTTTGGATTACTTTTAATACGTAACAGCTAAGATTTCCTTTGTTTGTCATATGCGTACTATATTGTAAAAGTACCTTATTACTCGGGTAATATACTGTACAAGTACCTTTTATCTAATTTAAAAATGAAAGAACACGATACGTTTATTAATTTTCTGTTTTTCTAAATTTTCTGAACGCCAGTACAATTTTTTTTACCAAGGTGCTATGGCGAAAAAGCACCTTATTTTTCATATGTAAGTCATTCTACTCGAATATAAAACTTGATTTTCGATCTTAATGACTTTTATGTATGTCACAGGTAATATTTTTTTTGTTTTTCAAATGGGTATTACACTACATAAGTAGCTTATTA
This sequence comes from Euprymna scolopes, assembly GCF_053919585.1. Lineage (NCBI taxonomy): Eukaryota > Metazoa > Mollusca > Cephalopoda > Sepiida > Sepiolidae > Euprymna > Euprymna scolopes. The sequence continues at coordinate 41,981,684 of NC_136515.1, read as the reverse complement.
TCTGCTAGAATTTCTTGTAGACATAAATACATAAAAATTAAGTGATCATTGTATGTGATTTTTGGAATATGACATCTATACAAATATACAAACATATTATCCATTAAATTTATAATGATCAGTTAATTAGTATAAGAATAGAATCCAATGCATACAGATATATAAACGTACACTAATACTAATCATCCATAATGATCGGTTAATTCGTTTAGGAGTGAATCCAATACATAAAAATATATAAATATATGCACATAATTAACATTCATGATGATCGGTAAATTAATTTAGGAGGGAATCCAATACGTAGAAATATATAAACATATACACATAATAAAAATTCAAAATGATCGGTTAATTAGTTTAGGACTGGATCCAATACACACAAATATATAATCATATAAACATGTTTAAAATTCATAATGATCCTTCAATTAGTTAAGGAGTGAATCCAAAACATAAAAAAATATATAAACACATACACATAATTAATATTCATAATGGTCGATTAATTAGTTTAAGAGTAAGTCAAATACAAATGTCATTACTTGCTCTATTTACGTGATTTTTGGAATGTAACAAATAACCGCGATATCATATATTTTTGAATATGACATTTTCGTTACGTAAATCACAAACATTTTTTCTGTATTTTTTTAATAAAAGTGTTCTTGCGCATTTGTTACATAACATTTAAAAATCAAGAATGTGGGAATGTGTAAAAAAAGAAGTTATTATGGAGATCGAAACTGAACAACTTGTGCTAGTTACCGGTCAGGATATCCATTGCACCAAAGGAAACCCCGCGTTAAAAACGTTGTGGAATATTTAAATGAATAGATTTCTCTTTTACTCAATGTACGCCTGCCCAGAATGACGCCATTTTGCTACGCGCGTCAGGGTGTTATTACTTTAAATGTTGAACACTTTTTTGAAGTACTTAGCAATTATTTTAATCAATTAAATTCGTCTAATAAAATTCTGCATAAAAAATACAAACTTTTGAGCTATTGTATGCCTTCCAACGATCATCCGTCTAGGAGGAGATATAATTTTAAAAAGGGAGACAGACACATGTTCACATTTTTAGATTTATGTAGTAAATTTCGGGATGAATCTTGGGTCTTTTATGACTAATAAAACACTCTATTCTTGGGACTATTTTACCATATTTGTCCAAAAAGTTTCTGTGTATGTATGGTTAGGAGTTTTGCATGGTGCTGAACTCGAACTTAAATATGCTAAGCCATGGGGACTTTTGTGGCAAAATGGAGGGGGGAATGATGAACTCATTCATTCATTGTGCTGAACTCAAATTTACATACATCGTTCAACACAATGAGAAAAACTCTGGCCTCGTTGACGAAAAGAACATTTTCAAAGCTGGGTTTAATGTATTTCTGAATTCAAGCCAGATGGTTTTCTTTATGAGTTTTGTTTTAAACAGTTCTTGCTATGGGCTTAATGTTTCTTTACATTTCGTTAAAGACATTGCAGTGTGTCATTCTAAACAAGAAGGTATATTTGACAAATATAGAAGCAGTGTTCCTGCCCGGGGTGGGGGGCTTCATAAGTTGGCGGTGAATTTTTCTAACATCACGAGCAGAAACTGACTTTCTTGTGTTTTTGTCTATCCTTGTTTTAATGTTTGGATTTGCAAGCAACGCAGAAAATGTTCTCCGATATCATCCAAGATCCTTGGCTTGATCTCTGAGAGATACACCTTCTACAAGGCCTGCAGCAATACCTTCCTTTTCACTAGCTGTAAAGTGACCCTTTCGTAAGCATTCTGGGAGACATACAATAAAGTGATACACACTTAAAATTATCAGAAAATAGAAAAATTGCATAATTTTCACTATATGTGTTCTAATACCACAAAATCAGAGTAGTGAGGGACGTGTTCTGTTTTTCAAGTGTGCAACATTTCATTTCTTTAAATCTCATAGTAATTTCTAAATTAAAAAAAATATTGATATGCAATGAATCGATATAAAGGGTTTATATATATACATATATATATATATATATGCATATATATGCGAGATAAGACACTCATAGAATTCAGATGGAAAATCTTGATAGATATTTCTTGAAGTAATACTTTCATGGTGATCCTAGTCATAAAGGAAAAGCTCAATATTTAAGAATAGACCAATATATAAGTTTCCTAATTAAATTTTAAATTCTGAAAAAACAATATACAGAGACATATATTCGGTTTAAGAATTTATTATTTGACAAAATGGATATAATTACCCAGGTTATATCAACTTCTTTTTCGTATAATTTTTCCATATAATTATCCACAACCACACAAAAAACATTGTCAATAATTGTGCTGAAACAAAAGTAGCGTCCATTATCAGCTGAACATTTTGCTAACCGCATTTCATTTCCTCCAATGATATGAGTCATTGTTGAAAACCCATCGATTAAGGAAATTAAAATAACCCCTTTTATATATTCCTTTTGTCAAACAATAAATTCTTAAATCAAATATATGTCTCTATATATTGTTTTTTTAGAATTTAAAATTTAACCAGGAAAATATGTAATATGTAATGCTTTTTTTTAAAGATCAGGTGATGATAAAGCTCTGCGTAGTGCTTAAATATATTTTCTTAGAAGTTAAAAATATTTGGTTTATTAGACGTACATTACAAATTAGAGCCTTCTAGATATGTTTCTTAAATTTTTTCTATTGTAATTGAAGGACATGTGTGAGACAATATTTGAAGTAAAACTCTGTACTATAATTATAAAAATAAGTAAAAAAATATATAGCAGGATATCTTTCTTTATCTTTGTTTACAAATATTTGTTGCATATTTGTTTTCTCTCATTTTTGTTAATCGAACTAAGAAATGTGTTTATTTTGAAGAGTAAGCGTACGTTTAATTTTCATTATAATGTTCTATTTTTAATAAGAAAACTTAGAAATAATTTCTCCTTTATAGATAATATGCATGGTTTTGATGCATTCAGCGTAAGATTGTAATCTATATATTTCACCTGTGTTCAAAGGGGAAATATGTAATTAACCTTTTTTCTGTTTATTAATAATTATTAAAGAAGAATCCGATAACCGGACAATTACAGTTTTTAGGCAGTGTTGGCTAAAAATTGGTAATACCATGTTAAAGATGTAATAATACATTAAGATATTTAGCAAATAGGCGCGAGAAAGTTTTTTAAGAGAATATCTAAATGAACTTAAAATATTTACTTAGTTAATTACTAGTTAATTACTAACAACCCAAACTCAATTAGAATCGGAGAGTCGATGATAATCTAAGAAAGTGATTTTTAACCTTCGGTTCGTTGGCATTTAATCGTATGTTGTAAATGAATAGGTTCTTAATCTTTTCTTCTCTATATGAATAAATCAGTAGACGTATGTGTGTGTAAATATCTAACAGGTAAACTCTTAAACTACTGGTCACATAGAACTGATATTCTCAGGAAATTATATTCATGCACCAAGAGTTGTTTATAGCTAATAATATATTTGCTTAGATGCATGTATATCGCATACAGGCATCGGCAAATTTACATGTAAAATGTTTATTAAAAATTAGCTGACATTTTGTTTTTTTTTTTGCGCATGCGCGTACATTTATTTATTTTTTCCTCAGACTGGAAAGCTCGTTTTTTTTTAATTATCTCTTTCAATTCTAACTGATGACACCAACCCATTTTTGTATCTTTTTATATTAAAAAAAAACGAAATCATACGTAAATTTAACTCGCGGTTTGAAATTCGTAAATATGAAAAACCTATATATCTTTTTTACGGTCTCATATTTACTTTATTTCATACGTATGTCTAGGATGGGGAGGCGGCATGACACACGGATTAGCTACCGTGCTGAAATAATAACGTTATTATTGATAAAGTCATTCTAAATATGGAGAGGGGAAAGTATTATTTAAACCATTCTGTACTTTTACCTAACAATTTATTAAATAAGAAATTGGCATGTATTATCTCTATTTTTGTTTAGTATTAGTTAACATTAAGTATGTGTTTCTCAATGCAATTTCTTTATTAGTTTATTGTAAAGCTAATCACTAGCTCTAAATTGAAATATGTATTTTTGAGTAGCATGGATTTTAAATAAGATGCTTCTAGAGTGCAGTACCTATATTAAAATTACGTAAAATTTATAATGAAATCATGTATTTCGAAAAACTGCTGAGTCATGTTCTGGAAGTGATGTCATGTGTTGATGGTAGTGGGTGGCAAGCACGATTATGTTGCTTAAAAAAGTATTCTGGAGTCTGTCACGGATTACCAAACTTTCTTTTTTTAGGTGAGGTTGGTGTGTGGGGAATTAATTCATGTTCATTCTCATAAGCATAACCACCACTTTTACTGTTTATGGAGAGGGGTCCAGTTTACATTTTAAAGATTACTTTGTTTCATGTATATTTTAAGGATTTTATTACATAGTTATTATTTTCATAAGTAGGAGGAGATAATGTAAGTGGGAATTATAAAAAAATGATTGTCTAAAATAGTAACATATCCAAGCATAATGAAAAATGATGAAATGTGAGATAATTGATTGGTGTGTTGTTTAATGAAATAATCGGCCTCGACAATATATCAAAGTTATTATTTTCGTAAGGAAGGGGGGTAATAAGATTTTTAATTATGTGTGTGTGTAATGAAATAATCGGCCTCGGCAATATATCAAAGTTATTATGTCTGTAAATATGATTGTCGAAATTAGTAATTTATCCAAGAATTATGAAAAATTATTAAATGTGAATAAATCGATTGCTGCCTTTGTACTGAAATAAAGAACCCAGATAATATATTGTTGTGGGGGAATCACCCTCCATTATATAATCCATATACCTTTGGATCCCAGGTGTGGATTAAACACCAGGTCGACCTTCGCCTGCACGGTGACGTTTACTACTATTTCCAGCTGTAACCTTTTTACGTTGTTTTTCCAGTAATATATTGTTTAAACTCTATTCCGTTGTTCTGTTTTCTTTGTGGCCTTTTGCAAGCCATAACACTGGCGACATTAGATTCGCAGAACGTTCTCATGTTTAAAAACAGTGTTCTAAACAACTAAACACTGGCGAGTTTGGATTCAAGGAGTATACTAAAATCGAAACAAGTTACGACATTGAAAAAAATACTCGCGTGTAAATAGTATTCTAAAAATACTTACGATGTCGGACGCAAATGTTATCAAGCCTTAGTATGTCTTACTACTTGCAACTGAAAGGTTCAGGGTAACTAAAAAAACGCAGCTCATTACGGGAAAAATAGAGTTGAAAAGAAAAAAGTTCGTCACGATTTTCAAAGATAGAGCTGTACTTTTGCAAAGAAAAAGGTTCGCCGCGACTAAGAAAGATAAATTTTTATACTTTTGGAAAAAGAATTCGTCACTTGTGGTTTTCGCTGCTAAAATCGGGCGTTATTTTTTTGTCTCTGGAGAAAAACATACACTTGATTTTTTTCTTTATGCAATGAACTTTTTATACCTTTATGTTTTTTTTCTATTCGTTTCATTGTCTGGAGGAAGAAATAAGAAAGAATAAAACGGTTTTGTAAAATTAAGCGAACGTTGGGAAATTGCTAATGCTGACAAAGCAAAATGCACAAATTGAAAGTAGCGTTGGAACATTTGACCAAGTTGCGTATCGATGCCGCAAAGCGTCAGTCACGATTCGAGAAACGGCAAAAGGAATTGCAAAAACAGTTAGCAGAATACAAAATACGAACCGAGGAACAGTAAAAGGAAGTTCAAAAACAGTTAGCCGAACCTCAATTACGAAAAGAGGAGTTACTTACAGAAATTGTTAAAAATAATGCGAACGCGGAAAGCAATTCATCATTTTCTCAGAATACAATATGGACCTCGATGGATAATTTTAAATATGAGGAAGAGAAAAAATCATTCGCGGCGTATTTTCAGCGTTATGAAGATTTTTTTTAAATATTGACTGCAGCAACTGGTCTGATCAAAAGAAAACCTGACTTCTACTACGAAAATTGGAAACGGCTGAGCATGATATATTCGTGGATTACATCTTGCCTCGGAAAACAACAAATGTATCATTCAATGAGACGGTAAATTTGTTAACAGAACTTTTCTGGTCGAAAACGTCTCTTTTTCATATGCGTTGGAGATGTTTGAATGTGGTAAAACACGATAATTGTGATTTCGCCACTACGCAGCTGTAGTGAACAAACACTGTGATGACTTTAATTTGTCTGACCTAACAGCATACATTTTAAATGTCTTATGTTTGTGCAAGAATTGCCCTCGGGAAAAGATGCGGAAATCAGGCGCAGAGTCCTTACAAAAAAAGAAAATGAACCGAACTTAACACTTCAAACATTGACTGAGGATTGTCAAAAAGTAGAAATTATAAAAAAAGATGCGAGAAATATCGATGCAGGCAACGCGAATATAAAAACAAGTAACTAAGAAAACCCGTCGAAATGACACACAGACACCAACCACTGAAACTCAGAAAACTAAAAGCACCGAGCGCTTATTTCAGATGTGGTGGAATAGAGTGGGTAAGGGATTGCCCATTTTTAACAAAAAGATGCCATTTATGCAATAATATCGGTCATAACAGTTCGTCCAGTAGGAAAACTCAGAATAGAAGCCGTGTACGTCAAACCAGAACTAAGGACGTCGTAGATGAAAATCTACGTAAATATGTAACGGTTAACATTTTCGGCAAGGCTATTAAATTCCAATTAGACAGTGGATCGGATCTTTCAATAATAAATCTCAAAATGTGGAAAATATTACGAAAGCCGACTATGTTAAAAACTAACAGAACGGTGACGACCGTTAATGGTACAAAATTCATTTTGAAGGTGAAGTAATTACAAACGTCACTTTACGGGGGAAAACCAAAAAAAAAACTAAGATTGTATGTGTTAAAATGTAGTGAGAACCGTTTCGGTTCTGACACCATGGAGGAGTCTCGTCTCTAGGATCTTCCTGTATCCACATTCTGCAAAAAAATAGATACCCGCCCAGCAGAAACGGAGAAACTTATAACTTGTTTTAAAAAAGAACTCACAAACGTATTTACTCCTGGCCTGGGAAGATGTACAAAAATAGCCGCAGATTTTAAGTTGAAACATAGCACACAACCGGTGTTTGAAAAGAAACGTAATGTCTCGTTCGCTTTCCTGAACAAAATAAATCAGGAACTAGACAGATTAGAATACATCAGTATACTGACTAGAATTGAATATACTGAGTGGGCTGTTCCGGCAGATTACGTAAAGAAAAAGTCCGGGGAAATTCGCCTTTGCGCCGACCTCGCGACCGGACTTAGAAGATTTTCACTATCCATTACCTAGTTCAGAAAAAGTGTTCACGAAATTAAATGGCGGCAAGTTTTTTTTCTAATATCGACCTAAGCGACGTTTACCAACAGATTCCGGTAAACGACAAAAGCGCTAACCTCCTCTGTATTAACACTCATCGGGGTTTGTACGGATACGAAAGACTCGCGTTTAGTATAAAGGTGACACTCGCAATATTCCAGCAAGTAATTGATACTATGCTGTCTGGCGTGGACCCCGCAATCGCATATCTTGATGATATAATCATATCGAGCAAAAGCAGGGAGGAACATGAAACCCATATTAGGCAAGTATTCAGTCGAATAAAAGATCAAAGCAGATAAATGCGAGTTCTTTTTACAAACAATTAAATATCTGGGTCAAATAATCGATAAAGATGGCAGACACCCAGACCCAGATAGGGCAACCGCTATTAAAGAAATGCCGGCACTAGTAAACATAACTCAATTGTAGTATTTTTTTTTTAAGTTTGGCAAATTATTATCAGGGGTTCATCCCAAATATGCACAAATTGCGCGCACCACTTAATGAATTCCTGAAAAAGGAAAGGCTTGGGAGTGGACAGAAGATTGCCAGACATCATTCCAAGAAATAAAAAGAATGCTGACTTCAAAACTATTCCTAGCCAACTCCAAACCGCAGTTAAAAATAATAGTAGCTAGCGACGCTAGTCAATATGGCGTCGGGGCGTGCATGCTACATCGAATGAATCCGCCTATTGCTTTCGCATCACGAAATCTCTTGCCAGCGGAAAAAATATTCTCAGATCGAGAAAGAGGCACAAAGAATTATATTTGCAGTTTCAAAATTCCACCGGTTCTTTTACGGAAGACATTTTTTTCTAAAAACCGACCATAAGCCCTTGATATCCATTTTTGGATCAAGACAAGGACTTCCAACATGCACTGCGAACCGACTATTAAAATGGGGAACTATTCTGCTGAACTATAATTTTACAATTCAATTTCTCCTCTCAAAACAACTAGCCCATGCAGACGGTCTATCGAGACTGAATCCTGCAAAAATGGAACCTCTTGAAGATTCAGCAATCGTGGTACTATGTATTAATAGTGATGAAAACCCCTGATAAACAATATTATCCGCGAACTGCCGGTCACACTTCAGGAAATTAAGTCAGAATCCCTAAATGACAATTTTATTCAAACTACGAAGCAGAATTTTCACTGAGTGACACCAGTTCAGACATTTTTTTTTTCTGGTTGCGACGAAATACTGTTATACGGTGAAAGGGTTGCCATCTCCCAAACCCTTCAAAAAATAATTATCATGGATTTTCACACGGGGCATCCAGGAATAAACAGAATTAAAAGCCCAATAAAAAGTTTTGTTTATAGGCCAGCTATGGACCAAAATATCACCGACATGGTGAACAGATGCAAAGGCTGTTGTTTGGCTGCAAAAGCACCATCGATAAACAATAAACCTTGACATAACGCTGAACAACCATGGTCGAGGATCCACATCGATTATGCGGGACCTGTTGAGGGTGTTTACTACCGGATAGTAGTTGACTCTTACTCTAAATGGCCAGAGGTACTAAGATGCAAAACCCGACCACGGCAACAACAACAATTCTTTTATTGGAATTGTTTGCTCGGTTTGGGGTTGTGGACTGTTTGGTTAGCGACAACGCTACACAGTTCACCTCGACAGAGTTCAAAGAATTCTGCGGGACGTATCAAGTCAAGCATATTAGGACATCCCAGTACCACGCAAGAAGCAACGGCCAGGCTGAACGCTTCGTCTATACGCTTAAGAGGGTATTAAAAAAGTCGTCCGGTGCACTGACAGAGAAGGCCCTTCAGCAATTTCTGCAGATTTACAGAATCACGAGAAATCCGAACAAACCAGATGCGGAATCTCCAGCAGAAATCATGTTTGGACAGAAAATAATATATATAAACTGCTACCCAAACACATAGTGCACAGCAAAACCTCTACACTGTCAACGAAACGATTTCACAGCGGAGATAACGTGTATTTTAGATATTTTAGAAATAACGTTTCTTTTTAGGATCAGAGCACGATCTTACGAAGAATCGGACATGTTACATACATCATTCAAGGCCCAAAGTTCCAACATAAGAGGCACCTGAACCAAATTAGGGAACGCTTCTACGATGATCAAGAAGAACCACTGCAGGACGGCAGTGAGGCGATTGAAACTGTGTATGACTGTTTTGACATAGACCCTCCAAAAGGGATGTCAGAACCGAAACGCTCTGGCAGAAAGAGGAAGCGCACAGACCCCCAGGTGGTCTGCCCCAAAAGGAAGGAATATTGATTTTCACAACCGCGGAAATCAGCTTGGGAGGGGGTGTTGTGGGGGAATCGCCCTCCAAATGGACTGTTCTATCCATTATATAAACCATAGACCTTTTGATCCCAGGTGTGGATTAAACAGAACGACCTTCACCTGCTCGGTGACGTTTACTACTCTTTTCAGTTGTAACCTTTTTACGTTGTTGTTCCTGTAATACATTGTTTAAACTCTATTGCGTTGTTCTGTTTTCTTTGTGGCTTATTGCAACCCATAACATATATCAAAGTTATTATTTTCGTAAGGATGGGAGGGCGATAATGTGAGTTAAAATTATGAAAAATGATTGTCGAAACATATCCAGGAATTATGCAAAACAATGAAACGTGAGTTAATTTATTGATGTTTTTAAATTAAATAATCGGCCCAGACAATATATGAAAATTATGACTTTCGTAAAAGGAGAGGTTATAATGTGAGTTAAAATCATGGAAAATGATTGTCGAAATAAGTAATATATCCAAGAATTATGAAAAATTATGAAATGGCAATTAATCGATTGGTGTGTTTGTAACGAACCAAGACAATATATTCGAGTTATTATTTACGCAGGGAGGGGCTATGATGTAGGCTACAATTATAAAAAAAGATAGTCGAAATTAGTAACATATCTAAGAATTATGAAAAATGATGAAATGTGAGTTAATATATGTGTGTGTGTAATGAAATAATAAAGCCAGAACATATATCAAAAGTGTTATTTTCGTAAGAGGGGGGGTGATAATTTTTGTTAAAATTATAAAAAAATGATTGTCGAAATTAATAACATATCCAAGAATTCTGAAAAATGATGAAATGTGAATTGATTGATTAGTGCGTTTGTAATATATAATCGGTTAAGACAATATACCAAGTTATTATTTTCGTAAGGAATGGCCATAATGTGGGTTAACAATATGAAATGCGATTGTCAAAATTAGTAATATATCCAAGAATTATGAAATATGATGAAATGTAAGTTAATTGGTCGGTGTATTTGTAATGAAATAATCAACCCAGACAGTGTATCGAAGTTATTATTTTCGTAACGTGGGAGGGGCATAATGTGGGTTACAATAATAGTGCCGATAATGAATGAGGAAAAAAACGCAGGAGGTAAAATATTTTTTGCTCGAAATAGCAAATGATACATCCACATTAAAAATTCCATTCTTCTAAGAATAACAGTTATATACAAAATAAACTTCAATTTTCTCATTTTTTATATGGTCCCGAGCATTGCCGGGTAGCCGCGCTAGTAAATAGATAAATCCATGTTTGTTTCATTTTTTACGAACAAAGAACCTTTTAATAAGTCATGTACTAAATCGGAAATATGCTTTTTTTTCAGATTCCGATTACAATTGTGTCACCACCAAATGCTCTGATTTGTCAAGTACCAAATAAGGATTGTTAATAGTATAAACGCTAATAATAATAATAATAATAATAATAATAATAATAATAATAATAATAATAATAATAATAATCATAATAATCATAATCATAATCATAATAATAATAATATATATATATACATATACATATATATATATATATATATATATATATATATATATATATATATATATATATATATATATACTAGCAGGCCGCGCAACATTGACCTGTCGTAAAATGCGCTTAAATATGATATGTTGATTAATGCACATTTCGTATTTATTATTATACTACCAGGACCCGTTAACCGACGTTGCTCGGTGAGAGCATCTGCCTCCTCGTAAAAAATTAAAATGCAGTTGTTCATGGTGGCCAATTCCCAATGTCATAATGGTAAGAACAGCTTTTGGAATACCCTCCTTTTCCTCATGTTAAAAATATCGTATGGAATAGACACACCCAACATCGCCATGGCAAGAACGGCGTTCGGAATAGACACCCAATTTTATGAGAGGTTAAAGTATTTGCCCAAAATTTAAACTTCATATACATTGTCTGCATGCCACCCCCAAAATGCACAAAATTGAGAGGTTGCAGCGTCGTACTAATAGGAGTATACTTGTTTCTCGAACGAGTTGAGAACAGTAAATGACAGTGTATAACGCATGTCATTATATCTCGAAAACTACTTGACTATCCCAACGTTAAAGAGAGTGTCTTATTCAGCATAATCTTAAATTTATGAGCGTCGTCTGTTTAAAGGAAATTATATAGATGGAATTAAGGTAAAAAGATTATCTTAAAAAGTTAATGTCGAGCAGTGCCGAAAATAAGTCGTTAAAAGAGAAATAAAAAACAAATATACAAAACAAAAAATATATCAAAAATAAATGTATTTAATAAATATAATAAAAGCTAAATGTATACTTTAGCAACGTCAAAAATTGACAGGCAAAAAATGTAAGAAACTGGCGTAAATGTAGTAAAATAAAAACTGAATCAAAATTAATGAATAGCATGGATTCTTGTTGATGTACTTCAGGATATCTGTGTAAAAATGAAATAGTTTTCATATGTTTGTCAACAAAGCAGCATTCACACTAGTAAAAATAATAGAAAAGGCAAAAAATAGATGTTATCATAACATGTACTGTTTAAAAAAAGAAATAAGTAGTTGTCTTAGCTTATTTTTTTAAGTCTTTAAATCTAATTAAAATATTGTTGGTGCGTTAATGTTTTTTTAACCGTCCCATATCACTAACATATAAACAAAAAGAAAAGGTGTTTCTTTTGTAAATGTTTTTATACGATAAAAATATAGTTGGTTCGTTGGTATTTGTAAATAGTCGGGTACAGACAACAGATTGTATTCGATAACGACGGTATTAGTTAATTCGTGTAACCGTATAATTTAGGGCGCTAAAACCGAAAACTATAAAATGAAAGCTGCGGCGAAATTTCTTATTGTTACAATAGGTAGATAATGTTTATGTAAATATTGTAAAATGGTAAAATTTACGACGCTGAAACAAAAGAAGCAACGGTATCTGCAATAGATGTAAATATTACCGGCAACATAATAATGTTATGGTAAATTTTGTTAATATTAGTCTGCGACATCACGAAAAGCGACGAGAGGAAATTATAATTGAATAAAACAATGCTTGCCAAAATGTTTGTGTAGTAAAAGATGAGGTATAACTACGTAAATGTATGAATGTGAGCGAATAAGTTTTTTGTTTTGGTTTAATATGCAAAAAATGAGAGATTACTGTAAATTAAGCGGCCATATTGCTTAAGGTTTTCCTGTTCGTTTTGTTTTCCGAAAAATAGAATTTGATGTTATTAGCCAATGAGAATAACCGGCGTGTTAGTTCGGAGATATCATTATTGTCGTATAGCGAAGTGCACAATTTGTTGTATGGTTATGAGTGATCTATCCGGTTTATGAGAGTGTCAGGGAAATAGATTTATTATGTTTATATATGTACCGGGTGTTAACTAGGAACGGTGGGAGGACTTTTGATTTAGAGGTGAACATACGTGATAATGTAGCTCGTAGAAATTAAGGTAGGATTTTAATTATAATAAATAAATATGTCTGTAACGGCGTTCACAAATTAAAGAAGACGGTGGGTAATAGTTTAGACATATACAATTTGTATGTGACATCAGTTATTCAAAACCTATTGTAATTTGTGCAAGGGGAGATTTCTGCAATAATTTTATTATAGAGCAGACAGATTATATTAGACCCAATATTTTGTAATCCAAATCTCTATAAATTTGTCTGTTTTTTCATGTATTAGTGTTCATATTAAAAACCCTTTGTCTATTTGTTAAAAAAGAAAATATAACTGTGTTATCTATCGGTCGTTGAGTTGCATTTGCACATTCAAGTTTATTAATTAATTCCATATTATTTTTTTTACGGTTTTCTTATGAGATATTCATCTTAAGTTAACTATTGCGTATAAAGACGAAATGATTTGCTAACATTATATTATCTCCCTTGGCCGGTTAAACGAAAAACGTTTTCCGGATAAATTCTACATATAAAAGCTAGTTTCAAATTCTCATTGGTTTTGATTTTCGATAAATATCGGATAAATTTGTGCATAAAACATATGTAAGAACACTGCTAAGCATATAACTTTGCATTGTGTGAAATTTGCAAAAAATAGGCTCAGCCTTTTCGGAACCTCTGAGGAAGGAACTTCACACGGACAAAAAGTGATTTTTATATGATAGTAAAATAAATTTAGGCTAAGCTACAAACGAATCAAAATGAGAAGTAATGAGAAAAATGGACTTTGAATGGCTATAGAAATTAAAGCACTTGAAAGTCAGAAGATTAGTATATACAATTTGTTTCAAATTGTTTTGATAAGGATTTATATTTACTTTTGTTTCGATTATTAATACTACTGCTCTCAGAGTAAATCTTATCTAAATAACGTTTCGCTCGATTTAAACCTCCACGTAATAAAGTTTGGTCAGTTACAGAGGCTCCATGGGCGAAAGTATAGCCTTTTTAATGTTTGCCTAGGTTGAAAGCAAATTCATAACGCGAGAAATACTAATAATTACTAAGGCTATGACAACAGCATATTTTTATCATTGCTTTGACTGTCGAGTATATATCCGACACAGTAAGACACAGTTAATCAATCGAGAACAACACCACTCCATATAAAAGTATATAAGATATCAAAGAATACACACTCGAGAGTCAAAACAATGAAAATAATATGCTGTTCTCCTATTACTAATAATAACATTAGGGATTGTTAGAACCTTACTTACGATCATGGTTTACGAGACGCAGGCATGTGGATCACGTTTAAAAAAAGTAAAATACTTTCCTTCGAAAGTTTATGCATATTGCCGAATACCACATAGTTTTTCAAGTTAAAGAAGACGAATATGACCGTAATTTTGTTAGAATTACATGCAGAGTAAGAACATAAGTTTATATAATCGAAATCTATATATCTATAAAAGTGGAAGTGTCTGCCTGTCTGTGTACATTTCCCTACACAATAACTCTGCCAATTTCCAGTCTACAGACTCAAAATTTGATATACAGGGTATTGAGATTTGGAAAAATCTTTGTAATCGGTTTTCAGCCAGAAATGTTGCTGTTAAGGGGCTAAATGTCCACGATTTGACCTTTGAGAACTCAACAACACTCCTCCGCCAATTTTGTGTCTCACACTTGAAATTTTAAATATAGGTTCCTTGGACATGCATCTAACTTAATAACTTGATTTGAACCCCAAAACAACAACTGTACAGGGGTTTTATAAGGAGTCAAAGTGTTAAAACATTGAGCGCTTCGGTCTCTACCCAATTATTCAGACAATTTTTGGTCTAAACATTTGAAATTTTACATAAAGGGTACTCAGAGATAGGAAAATCGTTTTACTCGGTTTGGGTCGAAAATTTGAGCTACCAATATATAAATGTATGTATGTACGTTTGCATGGCAGCCTTAAACTTTGGACAGAGGCGATGGATTTTCACAAGATCAGTACCGTTTTGAAGCTCAACCCTTCAGGCGACAAATACCGAAAAATTGGCTAAAACAATAATTCCTTCACTTTCAACTGGGCACTTTTCTACAGGGAGAAGTCGCTTTTTTCGCCGATATTTTCGATTGTCTAGCCCTTATTTAAACCTACATCACTTCCGGTTATCAATCCTCGTAACAGCAAAGACGTGTCGTTTTTCCCTCGATATTTTCCTCCTTCGCGGTACGGGTTCGAGCCTGTTTCCTGCTACCACTTCTTTTTGCTCAACACACACTTCCAAACACCCGGGCAACGCCGGGCAACGCCGGGCACACATGTTAGCATTACATAAAAAATATTCGTATAAGAACTCCACGAAAAAGATACTAAATGTAAGATGTAAAAGATATAAGATAGATATAAGATATGAAATAATACGGAGGGCAAAAGCTAGCATTATGATGATATGTTTCGACACTGAAAATAATTAAAACGTAGAAGTATATAGAGAAGTAGAATACTTTTTATTGGACTTTATATGCTATCATGGCGAAGGCAAAGCTGCAGGTTTTCATTATGAAATAAATCTAAGTAAATGAGAAAAAAAAAGTTACGACAGGTTACTTTATTCTTCTACGAATTGTATATTCTCTTCACACTTATTAATTCCATGAATATTCTCTCCGGAAAATGGTTCCATTTATTCTAATTCGGTTGAAACTATGCGACATCATCCTGGATATGGACGGCTTTCTACCCAACTCCTTTGAAATATAAGCCATTCTGTCAATACTTAGACTAACTAACTAGATCAGAAAACCCCCAGATATGTCAGGCAAAGATTAAACTAGCAAGGAGGCGATTTTGAGACCCTTCATCCTGGTCAGTCGCATAGGATAAGAATTTAGTCAGGGAAGATGGGTAAGGGTGCAAAGCCCTGTCAAATCTCTGAACCGACTTAAGGGGGGATTGAGACATGATTGCACTTGATTCGACCAAATGGAAACACAGATTTGATAAATGAGTCGAACGAGGATAGACAGAAGTATGTCAGACCACTTGATGGCTTTCAATATCTATTCCGCGGCAAACTCAGGGTAAAGCAGATTTTCATTTAAAATATTAGAACAACGCATTGATAAAACGGTTGACTACTAACATTATAATTTATAGAAATCAATGAATCTTATATGCGCAGAAACACACACACACACATATATATACATACACACACACACACACATATATATATATATATATATATATATATATATATATATATATATATATATATATATATATATGCGAGCAGGCCGCCCGGACTGGCGCTCAGTCGTATAATACGTATACATATCTATAGTAAAACATGGCCACACACTTTTAGAAGATACTTGTTTGGAATAACATTTAAATGAGAAATTTGAAAACTTTGAAGTATCGGAAATAATAATAAAATTATTTATATTTACTTCTGTTTGTTGTTGTAAGACCTATATTTCGCTAAAATTAGCATCATCAGTGTAAGAAGTCCGGTCCTTTTTTTTTTCAAATTTCTCAATTAAATTTTATTCAAAATAAGTGTCTTGTAAAGGTGTGACACCATATTTTACTTAAAATTTGCGCTTGAAGCAAACGCAAAATACACGTGAAACCACCGTAACCGTACGTATATTTTTCTTCTTTCTACTACATTACACCAAAAAGAAGAACAGAAAAAACTAAGTATCGTACTTCTTAGCCTGATGATTCTATGTATAGCGAAATATTGGACTTACAAAAACAAAAAAGTAAATAAAAATGATTTTTTCATTATTTCGACGATTCAAATTTTTCAAATTTATAATTTATATTTTATAAGTATTTACGTTCATGCAGATTTATTTATTAGAATAGAGCCAATCTCCTATTAATTGTTATCCAATATAGAGTAATAGTTTCATTTGATTTGTTTTTATATTACTTAAGTATCATTCCCTTGAATCGAAATAAAATCGTTCAACGCTTAAGCCTAAGTGTTTTTTGTTCGTTTCTTTTTTGGGGTTTTTTTGTGTGTTTTTATCTCACCAACGTTTTTACAGTTCGGGCTATCAACAGATGTATACAAAGTAAGCGAGTTTTACCTATGGATATTTATTTTTCCATGCGCTCACCTCTTATATATATATATATATATATATATATATATATATATATATATATATATATATATATTTTGTTTAAATTTTAATGTTTTTTTTCATTAAATATATAAAAATTGTTTTAAAATAATTCTTTAAAAAATTAATACACAAATGTTAAGCCTTGAAAATCATGATAACATAAGATATTTTTACTTTAACACAGAGACAACGTATAATTTATTTTTTTGGAATAAACTCTCTTTTTCGCTTTTCTCTTTTATAATCAATATTGAATAAAATTAAATTTAAGAATACATCGTGTTCGTTATTTCTTTTTTTATTCAATGTATTTTTTAAATTTGTTCATCTTTTTTTTAAGCTGCCATTCTTTATTGACAACTACTCAACATATCTTGCTAGCTTTACTTACTATACCTGACGTATTTTTTCCAGGCCTTGTCTCTCGGTGTTGGTTGTTATGTACACGGTGGAGGAAAGAAATATCTCATTATTCGAGGTAGAATAAATTTTGCGATACAACTTTACTGCATGAAATTAGACAGCAGGGTTTTTTTCCGTTAATCTAATAAGTGTTCTATTACGAATAACTGAAGAATTATACCCAGAAATTGCTGCCGGAATTAGAGAACCCCACAGCTATCGATTAATTTAAAATAAGTCTCCCTCAGATATTCTGTGCTGAATCTTGAGACTAACATTAAGAGTTTAATAACACACAATCGATGAAAGTTGAAGATTACATCCGCGAAACAATGTGGAAATATACTCCAAGATTAAAACACTAGACACAAAAATGCAAACTTTTCTTCCTCATCTAAAATATTCAGAATAATTAAAAACCTCATTTATAGAATAATAAGCTTTTTATATTCGACACCTATCAATCTTAACATCTTCTTGAATGAACATAGGATATTGCAAATATCCCTGATTATAATGCTGCAGTCCATTAGAATGAAAAGGGAATACTCCAAAAATTAAAAACACAATTTGTTTAAAGGGATATGTAATATATCGCCAGACACTATTTGGTCGTTGCAGGCCACAACAGTTACTACCACAAGCATTATTTATTTATATTTAAAATACATTGCTTAGGTAGAAATGTGAATGAACTTACATTTTCTGTTTGTTATTGTTTTTTTTTCTGGCGAAATACATTTGTGGTGTTATATAAAAAACTATGAGCTTTATCAAAATATAATTGTTGATTAAATATATTCTTGATCCTGTTGCAAGGCCACATGTCTTCTAGTAGTTTATTATTACTTAAAGGTAAACATTATAAAACTAATAATAATAATAATAATAATAATAATAATAATAATAATAAAAATAATAATAATAATAATACAAAGAAATATATAACGTTTTAAGATTTGAGAAAAGGATTACACCAGTTTACTCGTCGGTTTTCAATCGGTGATTCCTGTTAATAACCTAGATTTTCTCAAAGCTATATATGAAAAGAGTACAGGCTAAATACCCGAAAAAACAAACGTTGTTTTTTAGGTTATATCTTAAAATATCAAGTAGTTTTTGGATTCTTGCATGAGAAATACGTCTTAAATAATGAAATTACATCAAAAAGCATCGAAGAGAATAAAGCTTTTCTTTATTGTGATATATATATATATGTATATATATATATATATATATATATATATATATATATATATAATATTTTTTGTCACTAAAGTCGAATGCAGTAAATATAAAACGGCATTTTTATCAGTATTAGAGATGGATAAAATACGAACAGTAATCATTTTTTTTTCCGAGGAATATCCTTTAAAAAAATACATCCGTTGTTTAAATCAATAAAACATCTACTTTTATTAGAGATGGAAATCAAGCACACACCTACACATATACACACACATATATATCTATAATATAAAGCTGTGTGTGTGTATGTGTGTGTGTGTGTCTGTGTGTGGTCACGAATAGGCTCCTATATGGTTGACTCTTGAAAAAAACTGATTTCATATAATGATAGAAGATATATCGAGGATCAGGAATGGGTATGTTTCATCTGGCAGAACGGTGGTTCATTAAAATTGTGGGGTCTGCGTCCGCGCCTGGCCTCCATAGAATGGATATAGGCACAAACTTTAATAAAGACTTTTCATATCTATCTGCGTAAGTATACTTTGATAATTATGTTTCAGTTTGAAGAAATATGGTATAATAAAATTATGGGGTGTTCGTTCGCGCCTGTCCTCCATAGGAATGAATATATGTCACAAAGTTTAACAAGGGTTTTTTTATATAGATCTACAGATTATTGTGGTAAGTGTTTCAGTGTGAACAGGTATGGTATAATAAATTATGGGGTTTATCTATTTGATTTTTACTTTCATCATATTTTGCTTTGGTTTTGATACCCCCAAATTCGAAGATTTACAACCCTTACTTTTCATAACCTATCATACTTTCATGAATCCGAGTCCATTTTCTGTAGGCTGTTTTTGAACCCAGTACAACGACGGGTACTTTTGTTAGTACATATATAAATATATATAAATGTATCTATATATGAATATATTTGTGTACATATATATATGTATGTATATACATACACATATCTATATATGTGTGTCTGTGTTTATTTATGGAAATAAAGATTTTAAATAATATTTCATCCTTTATTTATGGGATTTAAATTTAACAATCGCGCCTTCACATGCCAAAACACTAGATTCCAAATATCAAGATGTTATTCATGAAAATATGTGATATGTGTATATGTGTGTGAGTGCACGTGTGTGCATATATATATATATATATATATATATATATATATATATATAAATTCCCGTTCACATACACCTTTCAGGATAAAGCTAGAACCCAGAACTAGATAGAATCGAGCAATTGCATCGACAACGGACAACGCCATACCCAAAGTGGGTTTCGATGTACTGCATCTCATCAGTGACGTGCTCCGACATAGGCGCGAACCCAGGTCGTCGCACTCATGAAGTGTGCAATACTGACGACATTACGATATGGGCCAAGGCGCAATCTATTGACTATGCCTCGATTTTTTTTAAATTCTTATATTTTCATCCAGTTCTACATTCTACGATGTGACGAACAACGCGTCATATACAACTAAGATAGTTACTGCTGGTATGCAGGCGGTAGATATCACATCTTACAAACTTAACTGAAATTAGCCGACTCCCCAGACACGATTACGGAACAACCTTATTTGTTGAGGGACATCACGTCCCTACGAAGGATGACCCGCTTTTTTCTACATGTATAAGCCATTAAGAGGAGATTATAGATATATATATAAATTCCCGTTCACATACACCTTTCAGGATAAAGCTAGAACCCAGTTGTCATCTATAATCTCCTCTTCTTATAAGAATTTTAAAAAATCGAGGCATAGTCAATAGATTGCGCCTTGGCCCATATCGTAAGGTCGTCAGTATTGCACACTTCATGAGTGCGACGACCTGGGTTCGCGCCTATGTCGGAGCACGTCACTGATGAGATGCAGTATTTCGAAACCCACTTTGGGTCGGGCGTTGTCCGTTGTCGATGCAATTGCTCGATTCTATCTAGTTCTGGGTTCTAGCTTTAACTCTAAATTATGTTGTTGCATTTTTGACATACCTTATTTTCATGCGTTGTTTATCTTGTCCATCTGGAATTCATTATTTTCTTGGAGGGGAGGCTGGAACCTGTTTGGACGAATATTCATTCACTTATAAGAAAGTTTTTATTCACTTTCCTATGCCGATCGCAGAAGAGCGGAAAGTGAATATCTTTGTTTGCCTGGTTAATTCTTGGTCTCCATTCTGAGACACTTAAGCCCTCTCCCCGCTGAAGATGGGGGACAACCTGTCAAATCTTCCGCTCTGTTCAACGTCCAAATTCTAACTCTATGTTCAGCTAACTTGGTATACTTAACTCAGACTTAGATTCTGTCAGCTGAGCAGATGCTTTCGCTAAACTTGTCTATGATCTAGCTTTGATATATTTTTTAAAGTTTTTTTTATTAATATTCTTTATATTCATCTGTTGTTTATCTCTCCAGTTTGATAGATAGATAGATAGATCGAGATGGATATATACAGAAAGAGATAGATAACTAGATCGAAAGGTATATCGATAATGCATATATAGATAAATAGATCAATAACTAACAAATACTTAAATAATTCACTAATACTTTCTATACATAACAGAGAGATGCATACTAGCATACAAATCAAGTCAAGTGTTCCATATTCATATTGACGAAAAAAGTAGTCCGAATAATCTTTTAACTACTACTTCATCAGTAGAATGGATGTACCGCTGGCTTCAGCTTAGACCGTATAGTATACTCTTGTTAAACGTATTACTCTTACATATACTGCCTCTAGTTATGCATTGTGTTTTAAGATTGAATATAACTTTAAATGCTCCTTATAAAACGCCTATGTGAATAAACAATCTTCAAGACAATGCCATTCATTCTTTAGTTATAGTGACATTATTTACAGTTGCCACGTATTTCGTTTTACAACCAAATTCACGTTATATTGGTGTTGAACAACTTTTTTGTCACTATAGACTAATTAACCGGGCACATTAAAATAGAAGCTTATCATGAATAAACATTTCAAGAGGTCATTAACTTATACTTTGGACAATGATCAAAATGTAATACCTATTTAAAGTTATTGACAAGAAAAGGGAAATAGGTTCATACTATAACTATTGCTGACATTGATTTATTCTTCGTATAAAAACTGACCTTTTGTGGCTTTGGTACCTAATAAAAAACGCGTTCGAATTTAAAAATATATTCTATTGCGGTACCCTCCTAGGAGTAACTGTAAACTTTTCATATCAATAGATAAGTGAAGAATATGTCTTTCTTCCTGATACACTGGTCATTTACACTTGGGTGTCGAAATAACGTATAATCATTATTTTTTATACAAAAAGCAATATAAAAAGAAGGAAATACAAATTATATCTATACAGAAGCAATTAAAATGTTAGACCGTTAAAGACAATTAAAATTAAAGATTAAAATTATTGTGTGCAAAGCAAATTTCTAAAATTACTCACTGTGTAAAGTAAGGGGTACCTTTAATACATATAGTTCAGTACTTCTAAAATATATTACCTTATTTCCGTCAACTCCGCGCTCGCAATGTCGTATAGATTATATAAGCCGTCGAGAGATGCGGTAACGACTATTGCCAAACGATTAATTACAAAACCGGGATATTCTCCCCTAATTGCTAAAATGATCAGCGGAAAACAAACACTGATCAGCGGAAAAAAAGACGGTTCGACTCATGGAATAACACATTTTTAACTTGGAGAAAGGATCAGTATCACATGGAAATCGTTTGTTGAATGTTATTTTCAGTTTAACGTTGTAGCTTCCTTGATTTAATCAATTTCACGCTATATTGAAGCCTATCCTTTAACAGCTGATAGATTAAGCATTTACGCAACCTACCGGAAAATCGCAAAGCGATGTTAGTGGAGAGTTGGAACCTAGGTAAATACAGATTTTCTTTCGGATAGCAACATGTACGTGGAAGTATGTGGTCATGCATATACGCAAGTTTATTGTTGTGTATATACATACATTTATGGTTGTGTATGAAATGCCTATATTTTGTAAAAAGATGTTATTACTTACTTATGCATATGCAGTTCTTAGCAGGGTGCACTATCGGATTTATGAATTGTATAACTATGGGCTTGTTAAGCTGCAAGTGTTGATTGGTTGTTTTATTTTACGGCATATCAACCCTTATTTAATGCCGAATCCAAAGATTCGGAAGAATCTTTTTTTTTTAAATAGAATATATTTGTTGTTTTCAAGTCGGATTCTATTTAACCCATAGTTGGGACCCTAACAGGTACTACCACTCCGGGTCAGAATGGACCTGGGAGCAATGGCAATTAAAGGGTGGCTCCACACTCCCCAAAGCCCGCAAGCTGGGGCCTCACCACCGGATATAGTTTAAGGTCATATCCAGAACCTGCAAGTGTAACACCGTAAGGATCCTATGCCAGTAAGTAGCAATCAAGTTAGCTAGTACACATGATCATATGAGTCACATTTAGCGCATATCAGGATCATCTGATCTACAAACAGATTTGTGCCGATAAAGTTGAAACAGAGATCAGAGATAAACGCGATAAAATAACACGACTGAAAGTGCTAAACATATAACAATGTCACGTGTTCCTGCTAGAGAAAATCAAGTTTTCAAATAAATTATCCCTGTGAAAGCATGCTAATGATGCACATCTAAATTTTGTTAGAAAACTGCTAATCGCATGGAATGTTGCCGATGCCACTGTTGTTTCTTTTATTTCTTCCGTTAGTATATTAGTAAGTTAAGACGGAGCAGGCTGGTTAGACGTTAGTTTGAAGTTTTTGAAAGAGAAAGAGTCGGCCATACTGACCGCAAGGAACATCTTAGGAAAGGCACTGTATCAGTTTTATCTAATACGCTGAAATCTTGGAAATGTGAGGTTTTTGATCGGATAGTGTTCTATGAGCATAGGAGGCAAAAAAAGTAAAGTTAGAACCTAAATAAATTTAAGCACTCAGATTTGCCTGCCATATACATGGCAAACTGTGCAAGTCAACTGCTTGCCTGAAAGTCACCTTCGCGCCAACGGACGTGGTTTTGCCGTAACTGATGATTCGCTAATCAACTACAGTTAGGGTAGTGATGTACATTAAATGGCTAGCGGCTGAAAAAAATGATGCAATTCCAATTTAATACAAACATAATTTATTTTAATGCCTAGACTTCGAGTGCATTCGTTTTAATAACTCGAAAAAAACACTCAGCAATATAATCTTTGTGTCTTTCCTGCCTGAGTAGTTTTCTTCGTATTTGTTAAACAGATGAGACCATCGACGAATACTAGAAAATGAAGCCACAAAGGAAATAACGACGACAACAAAAAATAGCGACGATTGAAAAATATAGAAATGCAATACGTAGCACGTGTATGTATATATAAATATGTTTTTACTGTACATGATTTATTGATCGTTCGTTTGTGAATACTGATCAGCGCAAAAAAGACGGTTCCACTAAGTGTAAATATATAGCTGAGAACCCTTCAGAGACTTAAGTCACCCCGCCATGATTGTAACGTGTAAAATTAAGAAACAGAATAAGAATTAGAATAAAGTTTTTTTTTCGATTTTTACATTACGCATTAGAATCTGCAGATTAATTAAAAAAACAGCTACACTGAAATTTCATTGAATCAAGAGATGATACGTAAGTACAACTTGGATTTATTTTATGACACCGCTATTCTATGAGTAGTATGTGTATTAATTCGCAATCAAATACGAGTCTACGCATAAAAACGAAGACGAATATCTCGTGTATTTCATGTCGGAAACGATTTCAAAAGTCAAGAAAGAATTTTGCTTCTAGCCTTGTCCGTGATGAAAGTGTGTCTACTTATCATGTTACCTTTGTTCCTGATCGTCTACCGCGTGACTTAACGAAACAATGAGCAGGTTTGAAACGGATTTATTCTCGTGACTTGGAATTTAATTTAGTAATTGTTGTCTTTTATTGAAAAATTAAGAAAAAATAAGAATACATAGACTTACAAATCGTAAATCCTTTGTTCGTTATCGCGTTGTATCATTGTTGTATCAATGCACAGCTACAATGCATATATACATGTGATAATAAAATACATGCATAGAAAAACTCTCAAAATTGAAATATGTAATACAAATTTTTTTTATCGTTTCTCTCTTACTCTCTTTCTCGTTTTCTTTCTCTTTCTGTCTGTCTCTCTCTCTCTATATATATATATATATGTATATGTATATGTATATATATATATATATATATATATATATATATATATATATATATATGTATATATATACATTCATGTTGATGACTGCTATCTATGGGAGCCCCTCTAAACGATCAAGTTCTCTGATTCTCACTCCTCTGAGCTTGAGCAAGTGGCGGGGGCTTTTTACTTCTAAAAGCAAGCTTGTATCTTTACATCATCAACGCTCTAATCTCCATTTGGCATGAATTGAAATGAATGTCTCTCATCTTGGGGAGGCCTCATGTTTTAATAAACTTCTGGGCTTGACCTTTACTCCTGATCTTTAATGGAATACATACATTAAATCCGTTGCCAAGCCGCTGGAAACATGATGGGATCCTTCTATTGATCCTGTAAATACCTCACTTCTGGTGCAATTCTCTATCTATATAAGAGCCAGATACGTCCAAGGATGGAGTACTGTTGCCACATCTGGGCAGGAGCTGCTAGAAAGGGCTGATCCTGCCTTGATAGAGTTTAAAATAGACTTCTTAACCTTGTAGGGGATGTCCTTTTCTCTTCCTTTCAACCACGTTCTCATAAAAGAGATGTTGCGAATTTGTCTCTGCCTTATAGTTCTTTTCATAGCAAGTGCTCGGCTGATCTCCAATCTATAGTTCCACCACGCAAAACTTTCACAAGAAACACCCGTCCAGCAAAAAACATTATCCCTAATTTCCCTACTGTTTATCTGTGGCTTAAGCTAAACGTAGATTCCATGAACAAAGCTTCTTTCTTAGAACTGCATGCCTGTGGAATTATCTTTCGTTTTCCTGCTTTCCAGCTGACTACAATATGGTTGTCTTAAAGACTAACGTAAACAAGTATTTGATGAGCCGTTCCATATATGTTAACAAATTTACCGAATTTCGATTATCAACGATTACTATATGGCCCAATTTCTACTGTACACTCTTTAACGCTTATCCTCGCGTGATATCTGACCTTGATAAGTGGTGATGCCTATATATATATATATATGTATATATATATATATACATATATATATATATATATATAATATTTTTTGAAATGTTCATAATGTTTTACTTTTTTCCTCCGATTATATGCAGGATTAACACATAGACTATTTTTTTATTGTTTCTGTAAAATACATTTTGTATTCTTAAACGTCATCTAAAAGAAAACGAATGATGTCTTAGAATTACTGTAAATGCATTCGTCCTGCAAAACGCATATCACTTTTGGTTGTTCGACGTATATACTTCCGACTAATCCAGCAATTAGAAAAAAACTTACTCTTCACTGATGAGATTCCTTCCCTCGGATTGCTAGATGTTTGAATTTTCTTCTTGCATATTACTTATTTATACTGTATTAACCTGCAGTAGATTTGATGTAATGTAAACGGATATTTCGGTGTTTACCAGTTAAACACGATTTCAAATAGCAATCCTGTACGTCAATCGGGCACTATGCATTATTTGGGTTTAAAAGAGTTAAAAAAACACACATTTTCTTTTTATAATGATTACTATATTTATCTATTTATGCTTGATTTTGTATTTTTTTACTTTTCTGTATTTATCTATATTTTCCTGTTCCAAGATATACCTTCACCACATTAGCAAAGTATGTTTTTATTTTGTCACATATGATTGTTTTTCCTCCATTGTTTAATCGAAATTGCTTCATAACCTCATCCTAAGACATGACCCACGGTCGATGGTTCCATATCAGGGTGTCGTCCTTTCTGTAATCAAACGCACAATCATTCCACTCACCCTCGGTCAATGAACACAATCGAAGAATTTGTAAGAATTCACTTGATTAAATTCCTCAAACCAGATGTCGTTGCCTCCAAAATATCTTATTCCCGAAAGAATGTATAACAATACAAGGATATACAGTTTCAATCTGAAACACTCATTATAAACAATGACATGCTGTATATATATATATATATATATATATATAACACACATATATATATATATAAGTGTGTGTGTGCATGTGTGTGTGGGTACGTGTGTATATGTGTCGTTTCTGTGTGCGTATATGTATTTTGTTTATTAATAATTTACTAGTAATAAATTTATTTAATATTTCTCAACACAGAAACTACTTAATAGCTAGTTCTTTAAATTAATAATAGGCACTATAATAGTTAGAATTCAGGAATAATAGTACATATCTTTACTTGCAAAGCGTTAAAATTACTTCAAAATCTTTAAGTGGTATCGAATCAAATGGTAGAATAACAGAAGAATATCTCAGAAAATATACAGATGCTCAATGGTGTAACACATAATATATAAATAATTATATATACTGCACTAATTCAATAAGCTCCCCGAGTATAAATAAGAAATATTACATTAGATAAACACTTTTATGTATTTTTCGTCTCTTAGGGAATTTATACTTTCAATAGCACCTTCTAAATTGTAAAAAACAAAATCTAAGAAATATAGTACTCATGGCACATTCTTTCTTCCCTAGGTTCCATATATCATACATTATGAAAATAAATTAGATTGTTTAGGATGTTTCCTAGCAAATAGATATTAATGGCGCCCATTTGTGTGCGGGGACAATTAAAAATATATTGCTTAAATAACAATAACTTATCATTCGTTTTCTCCATTTTAAATGTCCGAGCCAACATATTTTAAATCCTATTGTAATTCTTATGTCATTTAGTCCGTAGCTACCTCTTAAATTGTAAAGTTTACAAAATGGATTATATGCAACTAATACTTATCTAGTTGCCATATATATATATATATATATATATATATATATATGTATATATACATATATATGTATATATATACATATATATGTATATATACATATATATATGTATATATATACATATATATGTATATATACATATATATATGTATATATATACATATATATATGTATATATATACATATATATATGCATATATATATACATATATATATATTCCTTTACTAAATAATGAGTCGTTCATAGAAAAAAGAAAAAAAATCTCTGATAAGAAATAAGATAAAGCATGTAAAATATAAAAATCTGATATATATATATATATATATATATATATATAGAGAGAGAGAGAGAGACAGACAGACAGACAGAGAAAGAGAGAGAGAGAGAGAGAGAAATGTACAAGATCATAACATCTACTAAAATTGCCTCAGGTTTCGTATTGCATTTTTAGAATGTCTATTAACGGTTAATGATCTGGTTATTACTTAGAAGAATTAATCACTCGGGAACGCACACATACACATTATGTGTTTTTTATCTACTTGGTATACTGGAATATGCACACTATTTGTAATTATGGTAGGTTGTTTATAAATATAGATCAAATGTATATCTGTGGTTTTAATTATTCCCACTTCTTTTGTGAATTGTTTAGAAAATTGTTAAAAATGAACGGAAATGAATTGTACACTCATTGTGGTGGGATAGTTTGTCGGCTATTATTTCTTTTTACTCTATTTTTTGTAATTTTATACTGATATGCACTATTGATTTGCATTTTAATACAACGTTAGAAATATCAACCACGGATTACGTCTTTTATTATGATAGCTACTGGTACTTCTGTTGCGTTGTTTTATTTTTGTTCCCCATTATTTGTTAATTCCTTTTGAATTATTATAAATCGACCCGTTGACTGAACCCATTACTGTTACAGGGACCAATAGAACTTTTAATTAGTTTTCTTTTTTTTTTACATGTTACGTTGCCCGACCGGCTTTCCGGTAAGAATTACAGTCCTGGCACTCGATATAGAACAATACACTCTTAGACTTATAATTAAATCAAATCTAATTCTCGATATAAAAGCTATAGGAGTAAAAAATATCATCTAGTAATTATGTTATATAGACCTATAAAAAATATCCTAAAATCCTGAAAACTACCGCTATAACTTTGAAGTTAAAACGCTCGAACACACATACACCCAGACAAAATGTATTTTATATACGTATTGATATATATATATATATATATATATATATATATATATATATATATATATATAAGTAAACTGTATTTCAGATTGTAACAGATTAAAAAATGATAAATAAATATAAAGATAATGTTTTCTTTAAATAATGCAAAATTCTTATTTATTTCAAACAATATATACATAATTTTGTTTATATTATAAACAATATAAATATAACACTTTGTATTTTTCAACAATGAAAACTATTTTAAATTTTAATGTTAGAAAACAGTAATAGATTTTTAATCATTTTAAATGAAATGTTGTTCGCAGACATTTTTCAATATATACACATAATAGAAAAACAAATATGAAGAAAATAGGTAAAACCAATTTATTTTGTTTTGTTACCTGTTTTCGCTTAAAATAAAACAAAATAATCAATATTAGTTAGCGGCACAATCATTTTTCAATATATATATATATATATATATATATATATATATATATATATATATATATATATATATATATATATATACCTAAAAGAAACTATAGTAAGAAAAATTAGGAAAAATATTTTTTTTTCGCTTGGTGACTTATTAACTGTTTGAAAAAAAAGCAAAATATGTAATAATAGTTACTATCAGTTCGAGTCATGAGAAGAATATCGAGCAACCCCCTAAAGAAATGTAAATAGTAGCGAGTACCCGTGCGAGCGAAAAAAAAGCAAATTTACAACAATAGGCAGGCTCAAACGTGTAACGCTAAGAGGAAAAGGATGTGTAAAACAAGGACAAATCTTTAGCATGTGGCGAACTTACTAAGTAACGGTCTTTCGAACTAATCATTTTACCTATCGCGAGGCGTAAATAATTGTTGAAAATATGTGAATGCATAAGCTGACCCCTCCTTGCAAAGAACGGCCCTGTTGACGGTGGAACAAAATAATACCAGTTGTGTGTGTCGAATGCTGATATAAGTATATAAGAAAAAAGGTTTTAAAAATCAAACATTTCAGAAAGTTTAAAGGCTTCCCAATCTGTAATTTTTGGGTAATCGGTTTTTTATTTATTTCTTTTGTGTATAAAAAAATTAGTCAATCGTACTAAAAAAAGAAAAGTGCATCTAGCTTTTAGAACAGGAAGAATAATTAACGGCAATCAGCATGAGACAATGTGTCGGAAAACAGTATGTACATTGTATGTAAGCACAGAATATCTAGCATTATAGCCTAGTTTTATAAGAAAAGATAACATGTACCGTATATTTAATGTAAAAATAAAATCAATATTGACTTATGAACATGTTTCGATACATTAATATGTTTGCATTTGGTGTATTTTTTTAAAATTGTATAGAGGGAAACCATGTTTATAAATCTCTGGAGCTTTCGTTTTTCTAGGAAGATTTACATTCTGGAAGGAAGAATAATCAGTTCTCGGCCAATGAGATTTGGCGGGATGTGAGCCATATAATAAGGTTGTAACCCCATATCTATTCAAAAAGGATAATACATCACGGTGGTTTTTAGGGAAAATAGCAACTACTTCAATTATAGATGGTTGCGACTGTGAGTGTGTGGCTCTTATGATGTAACGTAAGATGTTACTATAACGAATAAATCTGTGTAAAATAGCGTTCAAAAGTTACATACTATAGTTCCTAATTATCTAGACAAAATAAATATGTATGTGGCATCTGTTGGAGCAAACCTAGTGTACTTCGGTTCAGAGGGGAATTTCTAATATAAAAATATTATATATTAATATGAAGGGGAATCCTTAGCCTATAATCGTTCAAATGAAAATAATTTGTCGCTTTAACCTGCTTGAATCTGGTGTAGGAATGTTACATGAATATGTTTTTATACTATTTGTCACATAGCTGAAATAATTTGATATATTATAATAAATTTCAAAAGATAATTAGATACTGTTGATATTGCTTGCTTTATTCTGAGTTCCCAGGGAGATGTCATCATTTTATGACGTCATAAAACAATACCTGATATATATATAGGATAATTTAAAATAAATGCAAAAACGAGTATTATGATATGTAGTGTATGCTAATAATAGAGACTTATAAATGGGCGTAGGAAACGCTATGATTATTTGATCAATTGTTTCCAATGTAATTTTATGTACTTTATCTATTGATTATAAAGCTGCCACAAAAGGTTCAAATACTGCATCAAGGAAGTTATGGTATTAAATATGCTCAGTACAAATTCACGGCCCTATCTGATTATAGAGAAGCTGTCTTATTGCGGTGCCCCTGCAGTACTTTAAGTGAATGTTCGTTGACGAACATGTGGCAATTTATCACACTACATGCAAATACCTCAGACTAACTCGACAGTGAGAACAATTTTACACCTTTCATCTAGAGCTCCCTATATGCCGCATATTCTCAGCTGTCTGGGTTTTTTTTCAGTAAAATTAGTAGACTTTGACATTTCATCCTTGTGTAATGCTACCTGACTTAATAGCTTGAAAATTAAACTTAATACGAACAGCTATCTCGTTTCCCAACTCCTTATAAAATGCCCATGTAGACATAATAGATCCTTATGTCCAAGTATATTTTCTTTTGTAGGGAGGGGGTTTTATATGGAGCATAAAAACATACATAATGCACACATACATATAACTTTGTATATAGTTGTGAATTTGTGTAATCTTTTTATTTGTTTCATGGTATTTCATTCTTTGTGGTATGTAGATTTAATTCTGTTTTGAATGTCTTCTAAATTTCTTCCTTTATTTTCATTTTTATTTATCTTTTTATCTTCTTTATTTGCCGTCATTTTCGTTCATTTTATTTTCGCTAATTCAAATTGCCTATTTTAACCTGAGAATTCTAGCATTTCCACCAAGCATTTTCCTTTTCGTTTACTATTTTATATTAAGACTTTCCTGGAAAATGTTATTTGCAACCCAGCAACACATTTACAGATTCCACGTATTACATATCCCTTCATTCGACCTATTCGTTTATTTTTCTTCTCATAGATGTTTTCTAATTCACGTCAAAATCTCATTTCTTTTAATTCTACTTGTCTTTAAATACAACAAAACCCCTCATGTTTCTCTCCTTTTCACTTGTATTCTCCAAATGCGCGCCTTTTTTATTTCATTCACTCAAATTCAGTTACAATTACTTTTCTTTTTTAAATGCGACCCTGACAGATCTGAGAGTTTACGGTTGTCGGCCCGTCTCTTTGTCACAGGTTCAGTATAAAGTAGATATGTGTAACACTAAATTCACAGATTTAATTGGCACATTTCATTATCGGTATATGAAAGTAATTATACAAAATCCTATGCACTTCTGTTGTTATATCATGTTTAAGTTTAAATTATTACCAAACTATACATGATTCATCGGGTCAGTATTTTTGCATATCTATTTTCCTACTACTAACACAATATGTTGCTTAATCAGATTATCACGCAGATTCTTATTAGATCACCGAAGTTAAGCAAAGTTGAGCCTGAACAGTATTAAATATGTGACTAAAATGATAAGCGGTGTACGTAGGAAGCTGTGTACATTCCGGCACATCCAGCATCTAATCTGGTTGCCTGCTCCCTTCATCCTATCCTTCCGTATGATTAGTCTAGTCCGGAAGAGAAAATGAGGCTGGTACTGTGCAAAAAGCATAACTTTACACATGTTGTCAGCGCGCGTTTAACTTATTGGGTTAATATTTAGCAATACTGGAAATTATTACGTCAAACTACTGAACATGCATGAAAATTTAACAAAACCCCATTTGCTAATCTCTAATATATAAACAACGTTGTTTAAAATAAATGTAAATAACATAATTCAGCATACAGATGCCTGAGTCTGACATAAAAGGAGCTCAGACGTTAAATCCGTAGAATGATTAGGAAAATAGCAATCAGAATTCTAATAGTGGACTAATTACGAATTAATATACAATATCTTAAATTCCAAAAGACTCAGATATAATTAGTTTTTGTTATTTTAATTTCAATTTTGAAACATCATGTGTTGTGTCTGCATTGCATTTTTTCTTACATCTTTTGACACAAATAAAACATATTGCAAATTTTAATGCTATGAGTTACTATTTAGGCACATATTAAAAAAAAGACTGTGAGGTATAATGCGGCAAAATTTTCATTCAGATCACATTCAAATTTCTGCAGGTTCTGCAGCGGAACAAATTAACAATTTCGAAGAGGGAAGGAATTAGTCAGATAATTTGTTTGCGATATTAGAAATGTTAATGTTAAACTAATGAACCTATTAAA
This sequence comes from Euprymna scolopes, assembly GCF_053919585.1. Lineage (NCBI taxonomy): Eukaryota > Metazoa > Mollusca > Cephalopoda > Sepiida > Sepiolidae > Euprymna > Euprymna scolopes. The sequence goes on along the minus strand of NC_136515.1, from coordinate 41,948,386 downwards.
ATTTTGAAATGAACTGTCTCCTGATCCTTAATTGATAAACAGAGTTCTAACACAATGCACATACATTTTGAAATTACGAATGACATTAGTAGAAGGCTTTTAGACAGCTTGGATCCTCAACAGTTGAAAGGTTTGGATTTTACTGTTGTAGGGTTAGTCGGAAGTAAATATGCCGAGGGTACATAAGTTGAATGAGTTTATTAAAACATAACCCAGCAAATTGCGTGTAAAACAGGTATAGATATGCACGATTCCGCCGATGGAGAAGACGGTTGAGTGAAACCGACAGTGTGGATTGCTTATATTTGATACAACATATATATTCATTATTGTACGTCGCATGTATGAAAGACAGTTTCAAAATGTTCCTGCACCTCGAAAAGATGCCTTGTTCATTATTAGCAAGGTCATTAGATCCGTTGCCCTCTCATTCCAAATGAATTTTAATCCCTAAACGCGCAGATTAAATAAAGGCATTTTATTGTTTCTTAGGGATCTTTTTGGACTTATTTTTTTGTCTATTTTCTCAGACTCTATTCCCCAGCTTTCTCTTGTGAATCGATTTTATCGAATTAGAAACAACTTTTTATTAATTGGGTACGTTTTGTCCGATTAGAGTTGAAATGAAGCAGATCCGTCCTGCTTGGCTAATGTGTCCGTACATTGTGTGTAAAATATACGAATAATAACTTGAAATGCTTGGATTAGAAGAAAATAGGTTTTGACTGGATATTGTTAAGAAAAATCCTAATCTAGATATAATATGTAGCTAGAAAACATCGCTGCGTTGCCTCGTAATAAAATATACTTAACAACGTTTATCATACTGAACTTAATATATGGTAGTGAAATAAAATATATAAGATTGGAGGCAATCAGAATCAAAACCAAAACATACAGCCCTTTACCCTAATTCGTTAGCATCTGAACCACGCCCATACGCGTGAGAATATATATATATATATATATATATATATATATATATATATATATATATATATATATATATATATCAGAATAAAATTTTTTACCAATCAACTGGTATGGAAACCTGTGCTTATAAGATGTACAAAATATTACTAGCAGCAATATTCTATAAGAATTATCCAATCTATATAAGAATTGCTCAATATACGCGATAGAGTAAATAAATTAAATTATATTGCTTCAATGAATTTCAAAAAACATTTTTTGAAATGAAATGTTTGAGTTGCATATCAAAGATTTATTATAATTCTAAGCAAGGCAAAGGAAACTTTAGAAATTTTATCTCCTTAACCTATAGGGTTTCCATGTCAATATATATATATATATATATATATATATATATATATATATATATATATATATATATACACTCCACACACACGCACACACATATATATATGTATATATATATATATATATATATATATATATATATATATATATATATATATATATATATATCAGCTAGATGTCCGGCGTGTCACAGCTGTACAAAACTTTTACACATTATATTTTAATTTATGCAGATTTCGTATATACTATTATAGAATCAAGTTTCTATTGAATATTATATATTACGAGGAATCATTTGCCCGATTGACTGCACCCCCCCCAAATAATAATGAAATTGTCTTTTATCAAATTCCGTCTGTGTATATTACAATATTACGTTAGCTGACATTTAAACTTGACGATGAATGCCCTGGAAAGTCAATTTTGTTTAATGTATAAGTTTTATATATGCAAACGAAAAATAATTTCCGGCGATTTAAAATGGTGCTTGAAAGCAATACCACCTTGATGAGCGTAACACAATGGCGTCATTCTGCGGAAAAAATGTATTTATTAAGATATTTCACAAAATTCATAACGCAGTTGTTGCTATGGTATAACGGATAGACTGACAGACTACTACAAAAAAGTTCTGCAGTTTTGATTTCCATCATTTCCTTTTTTTACATTCCGATATTCTTGATTTTTAAATGTTATGTAATAAATACACAAGAACACTTTTATTAAGAAAAAATAAATTAGAATGCTATTTATTTACGTAATGAAAATGTCATATTCAAAATATATATATATATATGATATATCGGCTATTTTTACATTCCAAAAATTACGTAAATAGATATATGCATTTGTATTGGATTTACTTCCTAAACTAATTAACCCATCATTATGAATATTAATTATGTGTATATATTTATAGTTTTATGTCTTGGATTTACTGCTAAATTAATTGACGGATCATTATGAATGTTAAATATGTTTATATGAGTATATATTTGTATTTGTTGGATCCACTCTTAAACTAGTAACCGATGATTATGAATTTTTATTATGTGTATATGTTGAAATATTTCCATGTATTGGATTCACTCCTCAACTAAGTAACCGATTATTATGAATTTTAATTATATGTATATGCTTATATATTTCTATGTATTGGAGTCACTCCTCAACTAATTAACCGATCATTATGAAGTTTAACTATGTGTATCAGATTATATATTTGTATGTCTGGGATGGACTCCTAAACTAAGTAACTAATCATTATGAATTTTAATGATGTGTATATGCTTATATATTACTGTGTATTGGATCCCCTCCTAAACCAATTGACCGATCATTATGAATTTTAATCATGCGTATATATTTATATATTTAGATGTGTTGGATTCACTCTTAAACTAATTAACCGATCATTATGAATGAATAGCATGCGTATATGTTTATATATTTATATGCATTGGATTCACCACTATACAAATTAACTGATATAAATTTAATGCATTATATATTTGTATATTTGTATAGATGTCATATTCCAAAAAATCACATACAATGATCACTTATTTTTAGTAGGTTTATGTGTGCGAGAAATTCTATGAAACTAATAAGGTTTTTATATAAAGGCATCACCACTTATCGAGATCATGAGGCTACTCAAGGATATGGGTCAAAGAGTTTACAGAAGACAATTTGATAATAAAGTAATCGTTAGTAATGGAAATTCGGTAAATTTGTTAACTTATGTGAAACGGCTCATCAATAAATTGTTAACGTTATACTTGAAGACAACCATATTGTAGTCAGCTGGAAAGCCGGAAAACGGAGACAATTCCATAGAAAGAAGCTTTGTTCATGGAATCTACGTTTAGGTTTAGGCACAGATAAAGAGTGGGGGAAATTATTGATAGTGTTTTCTGCTAGACTGCTGTTTCTTGTGAAAGTTTGGTGAGGGAGGAACTGAGTCGGGCAATTGCCACGAAAATAACTATAAAGCAGAGACAAACTCGCAACATCTCTTCTGTGAACTTGAGGTTGCAGGGAAGAGAAAGGAACATTCTCTACGAGGCTACAAAGTCGATTTGGAACTCCATCAACGCTGGATAATTCTTTTCTGCAGATCCTGCCCAGATGTGGCAACACTACTCCATCCTTGGCCGTACCTGGCTTTTATATAGATAGAGAATTGCACCAACACTGAGATATCTACTGGATCGATAGAAGGATCCCACAATTTTTCCAGCGGTCTGGCAACGGATTTAATGCATGTGTTCCATTTAAGATCAGGCGTAAAGGTCAATCCCAGAAGCTTGTCAAAACAAGAGGCTTCCCCAAGACGAGAGCAATTCATTTCAATTGATGCCAGATGGGGATCCGAGTGTGGATGATGTAAAGATAAAAGTTTGGTTTTAGATGCATTAAACGTAACCAGCCACCTCTTTCCCCATTGTACCACTTGCTCAAGATCAGAGGAGAGAGAATATGAGAGGACCTGTGTCGTTTACGGTCTTAGATGTGATACCATAGATAGTAGTGTCATCAGCATAAATGTCTACGACTGATGATAAGATGTGTTTTGGAAGAGCGCTGGGCCCATGATGGACCCATGAGGGACTCCAGCATAAATACTGTGAACTTCTGATTTCTGCCCATCAACCACTATTCTAATCTAACAGAGAGAAATGGTTTAATAATTGAGAAGACATTTCCAGCTATACCGTAGTTGGAGATTTTGTGGAGTAAACATTTACGGCATACTTTATCAAAGGACTTTGATAAGTTAAGACCAATTGCCCTAGAAACGTAGCCGCCCTCAAGCGATTCGCTAATCCAATGAGATATAAGTGTAAGCATAGCTGCTGTAGATCTAGCAGAACGGAAACCATATTGCGTGCCACTAAGAAGGTTATTTTTGCTGAGTTGTTTTATTAGTTCTCTATTTAACACAGATTACAGCAACGTACTCATGACACACAGGAGACTTATTGGCGTGTACTGAGAGGGAGATGAGCGATAATCTGAAATCTTTAATAGAGGGCATACTGATGAGATTTTCCCGGGTGATGGGAAACAAATACTTTTCTACAGAAGTTTCTGGCAGTCCTTAAAGCGGCTTTAGTCTCAGTACATATATTATGTTGGAAGCAATGAAAAGGTGATTTCTGTGCGCAATGGCAGGAGCACATTCTGGAGAGAACCATGGCTGACTGTAAGGTTTTTGTTGGAACTTTTTCGAGGGAACTTTTTTTTAAACGATCTATACCTACAATAAACCATTCCGTCAGGTCTGATACTACAGAGGACACACCATTTTTAAACATAGAACGCAGATGTAGATCTAATATAAATGTACGGAAGCTATCCCGGCCAGCCACAGTGAATCGATATACAGTAGGATGGAGAGGTACATCTAAGGACTTATTACACTTCATTTTTATCTTAACTGATACAACAGAGTGGTCAGAAGATCCATGTGGAGACAGAACGGAAGTTGAACACAGTTCGGAGCAAGTTGTGAGAACTTGCATACTGCCCGTCAGTATTGGGCACACGGGTGGGTTCAGGAACAATCTTTGTCAGCTCATAAGCAATGGAGAAATCATGACAGAACCTCCCCTCATCATCGGTCTTGTTTCAGTGATTTAACCATTCCATATTGTTGACATTAAAGTCACCACTGACATGAATATTAGCTGAAGGATATACAGATAGGGCGTGGTCAATTTTTTCAGATATGGTTTTAAAGATAGTAAACCCCGCTGTTGTGGGGGCGATAGAGAGCGACTATAAACGCAGTAGTTTGAGCAAGTGCAACCCGGAAGCACATTTAGAGTAAGTTAAGATTTTTTTTGGAGTTGTCCCTACACCATGGAAAGCCATCTTTAACATAGGCACATATTCCATGCCCATGGCGATCCTGGGGTCAGATTTGGAAGTTAAATTAGAGTATCCTTTAATTACGAAATCATCTAGGGAAATAGTATGTCCAATGCCAGTTTTGGTTAGAAATAATATGTCTGGTTTAGTCTCCTGTAATTTGCTTTCAACTTCTGGAATGTTAGAAAATAGACACCGGATGTTCGAGAAGGAGACATGTTAGTAGGGGTATTCGTTAGAAGTTAGAGATCCGGGTTTAATCTTGTCTTTTTTCTTGAAACTTTTAATGATATCATTTTGTTGTTTGTCGACTAGGTCGACAGACTTGCTTGGAGCAGGGCAGAGAGGAAAAGTAAGAGAGAAAAAGAAATGAAGAAATATATATATATATATATATATATATATATATATATATATTTGTAGCACATGAAAAGATAAAGCCGAAACAATTATTCACTAATATGACATCGAGAGGCCCCATCAGAAGCTACTGTATGGTCCAGAATCAATTCAACAAATGGTAATACAGCAGCCCCAGTATTTGCACTTGATGATAGGACAGCCTCCTTAGTGGTTACTCCAAGGTTCGGGTCCATGGCTATCAGGCGGATAACGTCAATCCAGATAAACGTTTACCTCCAGCACCCTTACTAGTCACATGGCTACAAGGATAGACATAGAAACAGAAAATGTTCGACGTCGCTGGCGGCTGTTCACGCACAATACTGCCAACCTCGAATACAGCTTTTTCTTCCCCCTTTGTCAGAAACACCACTCATTTAAAAATGAGGACTAAGGGAAAAATAAAGAGAAGCGAGAGTAACGGGAGTTTCTCATAACGCATCCACAATGCATTATCTACTCTCCATAAAAAATAAAAAATTAAAAAAATAAAATAATAAGTAATGTACTTAATAAAATTCCATGCGGCGTGTTTAAGTGAAGGTCTTGTAAAAGCTTTCCCTCTCACAAACTGAAAATGAATACAATTGCCTAATCTATTAATGCTATCAACTTGGAAAATATAATAAACCTTTATAGACTTATAATAAGACTTATAGACATTTATATAATAGACTTATAAGACATTTGTAGGTACTTATGAAGTATAGTACTCATAGGAAAAAACAAAGAAAATATTCCCTGGGAGATACATAAACTTTATTAAAACCGAAAACCACGTGTAATATTAGAGTAGTATGACTTACATATGAGAATAAGGTGTTTTTTTTTTTACTATAGCACCGAGATAATAAACAAACAAATTCATACTCCTGGCGTACAGAAAATTTCAAACAACAGAAAATTACATAAACATATAGAGTTCTTTCATTTTAAATTAAAAAGGTGCTTGTACAGTATCCTACCCGAGAAATAAGATACTTGTACAGTATTGTATCCACATGAAAAACAAATGGAGTCTTACCTGTGACGTATTAAAAGTAATCCAAACGGAAAAGTATGTACTATATTCGAGTAATATGACATTTATATGAGAAAGAAGGTGCTTCTTTAATACAGCACACTAATACATTAACAAACTCTCGCCTATGACACCCTAAAAGTTCGCACAACAGAAAAATATGTAAAAATAATCGAGTAGATCCATCTATATATTCGACATAGGGTACTTGTGCAGTATAGTATTCACATAAAAAACAAAGAAAATCCTACCTATCACGTTCATAAAAGTTATTAAAACAGAAAATTACGTAATATATTTGAATAAGGTGACTTTTAAATTGGAAAAAAAGTGCTTCTTCACTATAGCACCCAGATGAAAAACGCACAGAAAATTTAGCACAACAGAAAATTACTTATCGAGATTTTTTTTTCATTTTTACATTAGAAAAAAGGTACTTCTAAAGTATCTTACCCAGGAAATAAGGTACTTGAATATATGAAAAACAAAGACATTCTTATGCGTGACGTACATAAGTTATCAAAATCGAAAATCATGTTATATATTCGAGATGTATAAAATTTATATAAAAAATCCGGTGCTTCTTTATTATAGCACTCTGATGTAAAAACAAACTCTTAATTGTGACATACCGAAAATTTAGCACAACAGAAAATTATGTAAATAATTTTAAATATGCGTTGTACATTACTCGCCCAAGATAAGGAATTTTTCCACGTGCGTGCTGTAAATTTCCTTTCTCAGGAAGGATACAATTTTTCCATACATATATTGTGTAATACCTGTCCTAAGGTAGGTAAAATATTATTTTGCTCAAGATGCCAAATGATACATAGATATAAAACTTCCTATATGCTAAGATTAATAGTGTTGTTTATTTTTTTCTCATTGTCTTATACGGTCCCTAGAAACGGCGTGTGACCATGCTCGTTATCTATAAAAAAGAGAGACTATATTAGAATCGCTTTGTTTTCGATTTTCGATACTTATTGAATAAATGCATGTACAAAATATATCTAAAAACACTGTCAGACATATAAATTAACTTTTGTTTGAAAATTTTAATACATAGATTTACCGATAAGAAACCTACGAGCAAAATAAACTCACACACACAGTTTAAGTGATTTTATATAGAACTAGAGATTACAAAAATCTGTGGGTCTTGCTTGCTTGCACGCTTGCATGAATATTGTCTTCGGTTATTGGGCATTTCTTTCTTTTAAAAAGGGTGACAAGTCAATATGCATATACATATATATATATATATATATATATATATATATATATATATATATATATATATATATATATATATATATATATATATTACATATATTATGCCTGCTTGATTGCTTGGATATTTCTTCGAGAATTAAGCTATTCAGTCTTTTAAATAAGACTAGATGAATATATATCTACACGTTTAAATACGTATACATATATACATACATATATATATATATATATATATATATATATATATATATATATAGACATGGTTCAGAGACTAAGAAATAGGGGTGAAGAGTTGAATGTTTGTTTTCGATATGTGTTAATAGCACATAAAACATATTATTTTGTAGTTTTGATCTCACTACTATATACTAGGTTCAATATAATAATCGATAGAGAATTGCCTCTATAGTAATAAATAAGTTATCTGCCATAATAATTATAGAACGTAGTGAACCTTGCTTGCTTGCATCTTGTCTTTGGCGATCGGAAGATTCGATCACATAAAATCGTTTCAAAACTGGAATGTAAAGAAATATATATATATATATATATATATATATATATATGTATATATATATATCATTATATATATATGTATATATGTATATATATATATATATATATATATATATTTGTTTCATAATATGTATTTTGTTAAATATAATAGAAAAGTGGTCTCTGTGCGCAATGACAGCAGTAAATTTTAGACTGAAATTCGACTGGATATTTTGCTTTCGCTGTAATTACTTGGAAGAGATGAATTCACAATCAACTCTGCTCCCAGATCAGATACTTTGGAGGACACTATCTTTTTTAACATTGACTGCAGTTATATATTTGATATATACGTTCTAGATTTATCCCAATTACTCATTCAGTATCGAGATACAGTATATCTGAGAACTATGTGATCAGAATATTCCCCTGGAGACAACTGTGGATAAGCACATTTTTCAGCGATACACTCAACAGTAATAACTTCGCTGCAATATAGGACAGCAGATGGTAAATATAAACCCGATGCTATTTACATTGTCAAATGCTAAATAGTATATTAGAATGCAATATATTTCTTTAGCTACATATCACATCTTTTTTTATAATTAAATATCTACCTCCTATATTTTCTCAATATGTATGGAACATATATGCACCTTACATAGATCATTTGTATAATGCATATAACGTATAAGTTTATAGTTGATAAAACTGCTATCGGTTCTGTTGGAAAACTTGTTGTGTATCTTCATAGGGCAAAAATAATTAGATTTACGGGCGAAAATGTGATCACATTTAAAATTCTAATCTGACAAACTAACAATATTTTCCGACGTCAAGCATAAAAGCCAATATACACTTTCATTATCAAATCGAACATCTACTCAGTAGTTTCTACAAGAATGATCAAATAACAATTAGAACGTATCGTTTTACTAGGATTTTTTTTTGTTAAGAACAAAAAATCATTTCAGCTAAAAGAACAAAACTGCGATTTGAAGACATTTTTATATATTATTGGATATCTAATTTTCATTTATTTGTATGGTGTTCTGACAAATATTATTTTCTACTTTGTAGCCACAATAAACTTAGCAGCATGAAGTATGATGAAAGTCCTCTATACGACATAAGTTTTATGGGCCCATTTATTACTTCCTCAAACTGTGGCCTGAGTGATGGAAAAAAATATAAATTCATATGTAAGTGTGGCGAAACAGAGAAACTGTAATACAACGTCTAAGCGTGATACAAAACACGAGTAAAAACCGCGAGGAGAAAATGGGAAAAAGTATATTTCGGAAAACAATGTAGAAAGGCTAATCGTAATATGCGATAATTAAATCCACGTCTTTCTCAATGAAAACGTACTCTTGTACTATTAGCAATACCAATAATCAAATCAAGGATAAACAGACAGACAAGGGTTAGCCGAAAAATAGGTGCAAAAACAGAGACTATAAAGTGTATCATGGGTAAACCTTCGGCAATGTTTAAAATCTGGTTTGTTGATTGTTATCGTTATCATCACATTTCATTAGTGATGTTTCTTAAAAAAGATGACAAATTGCTGAGTTCTCTGTTATAACCTGTCTATATAACGGGATCGACTTGTTTTTGAACAAAAACCGTATTTTAGCCCCTTATATGTAACAGTCTCATGTCTTGTCCGATGCGCTTTCCATTAAAATAAAATCTAACACTAATCGTACTGAAGTGATGCTATAAGGTTTAATATAAATGCACGGACGTTGATAAATATGTCCAAACAAATGGAGTAAATAAGAACTTGCGTTAAAATAAAGCAAAATCCAAACAATACTCAGCGTTTTTTTCTCAGAACAAACGTCTGTCGTTTGAATCAACGGCGGAGGCCAGGCACTCTAATTCCTATTGATGTGTTGTCGTCGCACCTACCCCCTCGGCGACGTGAGTCTCGTAAAATCTCGTCACTTCACAACTAAGCGCATCAGCTTTGTGTCAGTTGCTTGAATCGAACGACGTCTCACGAAAGCACTCGTCTGTAGGTATCCTGATTTCAGCAGCTTGTGTGGAAACCAATTTTTTCGTGCGGAAGATTCCAGATGATGGCAACAATTCGGAACGACAGGACAATTTAATATTCAACATTTTATGTTTGTAAAATGTGTCGGGCGTTTAAACAGTGTACTGCTGGAAGATGTTTCAAAATTTAAAAACAATTTAAATAAAGTCTTAACGGATAGGCAGACGAGGAAATATTCGTAATCTTTGAATTTATCGGGCTACTGATCTGACTTTCTGGCATTATCATAATGCATTAGTCAATGTAACCTCCGACCTTTTTAGGTGTATTTCTGAGAACTCGGGAATCCTCCTGTCGCACTCAGAAATTTAGAAGGAATTTTAAACGGGGTCTTTAATTTACTTCAAGTAAGATGCTCTCGTTATGTAATTTGCCATTGTATTTTTCGGTCACCTACACTCAGAATTAAATCTTCATATAATAGGAGCATATCACTTTTACAATTGATTTCGTAAGTAATATAACCACTGTGGCACTAGCATTTTCAATATCAACGTCTCTAAAAACCTGTCATACACACTTTTTAGATAGAAATTTCTATGAAACTTTTAGATATTCTCAATCCTATCTAAAACCGAAAATTTATCTACCGCATTTAAACATATTTTTGATTACTTTTCAGACATAATACATGCTTATTGTTATGTAACTAACCGAATTTAGTCAAAATGTGTGTATAATAATAAAACATTTGAAGGTGGCAATAAATATCATTTTTATTAGGATTTCAGATACAGGGTGCAATTCACATACAGACGGGACACATCTTCAGTTAGTATAATGCGTAAGGTAAAAGTAATAGTTAATGTGTATTAAGTTAAAAATACAGCAATGTACTCCCTAGACGAGAATTTAATAAATATGTTGTAGAAAACTCAGAAGATACAGTAAGGTTCGTAATTAAAAAAAATAAACAATTTATTCGAGCATACTTGAAGATGGAATCGCATATATGCCCCCGATAATGTGATCGATTTCGACACACTGCTGCAAATAATTGCTAATCAACTTCCAAAATTACTATTTAAACATCCAATTCCAAATCCAATACTTGCTACTCCTACATCCCATTCCAAATTCAATATATGCTACTTCAACGTCCAATTTCAAATCCAATACTTGCTACTCCGAGGCACAATAACAAATCCAATATTTTCTATTCCAACATCCAACTCCAAATATAATACTTGCTACTTCAACGTCCAATTCCAAATCCAATACTTGCTAATCCAATGCCCAAATTCAGTGCTTGCTATTACAACATCCGTATCAAATACTTTCTTCTGGAAGGTCAACATGCCGTACTTGCTTCCCCAATCGTTAACTCAGAACTGAACGTCGTTGAATATCTGATGTGTTTATTTACTCCAGAAACATCTATATTGTATATCAGATAACAAGGTCATGAACATATAAAAGAATCGGCAGCCATTTTTCTGTCATTCGTTTTCTCTTCGCAAGACACTTCCAGTTGTACAAAACAGATGAGTACCAATTTGTAATCAAAATAAGCACTAACACTTTGTCATAGTTGTGTTTGTGGAATCCCTATCTTTTCTGATATATAAACTAAGAATTTTGTTCATGAATACAAATTCAAGAAGGCAAGTAGTGGGAATTCGGCATTGGTTTTAAGTTAATAACTACGAACAAATCGTGTGTTATATTTTGAACTGCTCGCTTAAAATAAAACAATTATTTACAGAAAGAAACAAATGAAATTTAAATTCTGTTATTGCTCTGTCATGTTTCAAGATTGGTGCATCGGGGCAGTATTTTACTTCACCTCTACAACTTAACACGATATTTTTAATTAAAATTAACAGTTAATAACGATTACAACATTACAAATTCTGACAGAGATCATAAAACTATAATGGAAGAATATCTACCTGTTATTTCCTTGGTTTTCATGTTGAATACTCGATTGTCATAATCGTTGTTTTAAGTTTGCTTACACGGTTCGAATCTTGGTCTATACTAATCTTATTTTCAACTTATCTAATGGTTTTCTTATTTACAAGAAAAGGGGACACTTTTCTTGTAACATCCAGGCTGCTGATACTTTTTAGCTATGCAGTGTCTTTCATGCAGTTTTTTTAGAATTTTTCCTGTCCAATAGCGATAATTCTGTTGATTAACTGTTCCATAAAGAAAAATAGTATCATCACTTATTAAAATCATGAGGTTGTCGCATGTTTCGAAAATTTCTTCTCGCTTATATGTGAAGTAAAACAGCTTCTCATAGTCAGCTTGCTGAATAGATTCTCAGTGGAATGTTTGAATTTAGCTATTGTTAAAGTTCATATAAAATAGTTTATATGTTGTTTATTTGTAAAAAAGAATTAATTGTTCATTCAATTATGGAAATTGAATTATCTAATTATCTTTTATAGAACTTCCGTTTCATACCATTTTATAAACCATATAAATACTATTTCTCTTACAGATTTGGATTTCTCATCAGCAACACTAAAGTTGGCTAGTGAGACTTTTGACAGAGATCATATTAGTACATGTCAGGATAAACTTATTCTGGAAACACAAATGTGGCTAATAACAAACGACCTAAGGTATAATCCTCTATACAAAAGAAAGTCGAACAAGTGTGAATGGACAATAACGTAACGTTTACTGAACGAGACAAAACCAAAGTTTTCAGAATAGTCAGTAACTATGTGTACGGGAAATGCTAATCACGTATTATACTGAACATCTAAGAAAATTCTGTCAATGTCTGTACATTTGCATCACTCATTTTCGAAGAACGAAAAAAATAACAATAGAAGAAAATAATTAAATTATTTAGTCTCGTTCTCTATAAGAACATTTTCTCCAAATAGAATTCTTTAAAAAAAAAAACGAATGTGCCCAGTGTCTGTAATGCATGGGAATGTTTATTCGTTTAAATTAAACAGATGTGTCGATCAACAATTACTATAAAAAGCAGCCGCTAATGAAGCGGCAACACGACAAACATTGATGGTGAAATTAATATAAGTCGAAAGTAGGATTTTTTTTCGACATGTAAAGACTTTAGTAATTTTATAGATTAATTACTAGAACTAAGGCAACATAATATTCTTTTCATTGTTTTTACTGTTGCGTATATATCCGACACAGTTGGACAAAATTAATTAACCGAGAACTGCATTATTGTACATAAAAATATGTAAGATATCAATGGATATATATCTGAGAGTCAAAACAAGGAAAAAATATTATGTTGTCTTAGCCCTATTAATCAATAATAAAACGTTATCTTAATTTCCTTTTATTATTTTTCATTTTTACTTCACTTTCATTTCTTTTTTGTTTATTTCATTATTTCCTTTCGTTATAATCTTTTTCCGGATTTAGATTTCTTCATTATTTTCTTTCGTATAAATATTTAATTTTTCTTTCACTATTTGCTTACTATCTTCATTCTGTTTGGCCTTTATTCTTATATATTTTCAATATACGTGCTTTTCTTAATTCAATATATTTTTTTCGAATAAGTATTTCCGTCTTACTTCTCTTTAATATTTTCTACTTTCATCCTTACACTTTCATCTTTATTCTTTGCTCTTTTCTGATCTGTTTTGTTAGTAATGCTTCTTATCTTTAATATTTTACCCAGATCATAACATGTCCCATCCAGTTACAACTCTTCCCCTTCCTTTGGTAGCAGCTTTTGTTGAACGCATCTTTCCTTCATCTCAATTTTATCCATGCTTCCGCCAAACAGTTCCTTCAGGTCCCCCGTCGATTTAAGACAGCAACAAATGTCTGAATTCCTACTACCAATTACGAAGGGAGATGAGTCACCAATCGCCGAGAAGAAATGACAAGGTTCCGATAAAAGCAGACAATTTTGTGACAGGCCGCAAGGGACAACAACTGCTTATACGGTGAGAGTGTTCCTTTTTCTCTTTTTTTATCTAATATCTAAAAAAAAATGGAATTGGCCCTTTAGAAACAAAATCGGAACGAAAACATCAAGGATTGGATTCCGCAGCCAGATAGAAGCTTGCTGAGAGCAAGAACGATAGCAGAATTTCGAGAAAGGAGATAATGGTGGGCGGGGCTCGAAGGAGAATTAGCAAAGAGGATGTAACATTAGTAAAAACTGTATGATCTCAATTGAAGTAAAGGAATAAAAGGATTACTTTCTACAAGAATTTGAATACAATAAAAAAACAGAAATAAATAAAATAAATTTGGAATAAAAAAGAAAGACTTGTAAGATACGTGCATTAAATCTGCGCGTTTAGCAAAAGAAAATAAATCTGAGCAAAGAAAACATCGTGTTTTTAACCTTAAAAGATGGCAATTAGTTATTACAGCGTTTTGAAATTTGTTTTTGACTACGGTTTTCCTCTCCAGCCTAATATTTCCTACATTCTCATATATGACAACTCTAACTTTAGTTGTGGAAAATTTCTAGAAGGAGCGCTTGCAAGGACGCCTGACGAAATAAATTAAGTAAATTTAGTTGTAAGTTACACTGTTCGAAACGTTGCAAGTTAAATATCCATTGTGGATTTCAGTCAAAAGACAATTTAGAAAGAATTTTCCTCCAAATTAGAATAAGGATCACCTACATTGTACCTTCAATTAATTCAGGGAAAGATTATCAGTTCTAATATTCGTATTGTTTTAGTATATATATATATATATATATATATATATATATATATATATATATATATATATAAGAGATTTACAACACCATTGAATACAACAGAAAAAAAAATTACTGTTGTTTAGAGTTAAAATTTGTGTGAAAAAGAAAAAACAAACAACAAAAAAAAAGAAATTTATTTCTTTTGTTTGCATTTAATTTTACTCTATATAAAAAAAAATCTCGCATTGTTCTTGGCTTTTAATTTTATCTTATATATATATATATGTGTGTGTGTTATGTGTGTGTTTTTGTATATATATATATATATATATATATATATATGCGCGTGTGTGTATAGCTATGAACACACAGAAACACACAGGTGCACACACACACACACATATATATATATATATATATATATATATATATATATATATACATATGTGTGTATGTAATCTTCTACAAATATATTTATGTCCCACGCTCGCTTAGTTGAGACGATTATATGGTTCTTCATATATCACATGGACAAGCGCATGCTTACAAACGCGCACACACACATAAACACCCCCTCACACACACATATATATATATTTATATAGGTATTTGTATGTATCGATATAAACACACATAGACATACATTTTCTATAAATGTCTGTTAGTTCAACTCATGTTTGATGCGATATTATTCTTCTTCGTATACACGCCAACATCCCCATCCCCGTACACACACCAACGCATGCGCATATTTACATAATAAGAGAAATAAAGTGAATGAGACATATTAATGCGCGATTTCAGTTAGTCACAGCTCTTCAATGTTAATTACAGAATTAAGTTGTACATGGTGATTTCTTAATGATTGTAAAAATATGCCACCTTATTCGGCTGGCATTATAGAGAAAGGTGTTTCTAATGGGACGTGAGACACAGGCTGGACCTTGGATAGTTATAACAAAAACTGAAAAATCAGTACCCATTCAAAAAACATTCCTCAGCATAATACGATTGTTAAGCATTTGTGTATGATTTCATATACGTCGTTGTAGAAAAGTGTGAACCGACATAATTTTTATCAATAGGATAGACGACATGATTCTTTTCCATTTCCGAAAACTGGTTTCTTGTTTGTTTTTACCGAGCATCTCTTAGTTGGCTCGTTGTGGACAAATCCAAACAGCGATATGAGTTTTCGATCATGTTTGAAAGTGACAATTTTTAACGAACTAGATCTGAGATGTGCCATTTTACAACTCATGCTCTCTAACGATTCAAGTTGTGCCGACAGAACCATTTCCAGCACCCTTAAACTGCATCGTTGGATTGCTAAGAATAGCCAGCTCCTCCCAATGTTTCCAACCTACATCAGGGCTACATCTTGCTACCTCATAATTTTAATGCCCGCTTGAAAGTCAACACCAAATGTACCTCAATGTGTTGAAGAAAGTCGTAGTTGCTTGGCGCAATCAAATTGCCGCTTGTAGACCCTAAGTATGGCAGCAGGACTCACTACCGGTCCAAAATTCCAACGAGACCAAGGATTGGCTTCAGAAAGAGGGCTACGATGTTGTACCCTTCTCTTACTCGCTCCCTCCTCCCCCGACCTGAACCCGCTGGACTACTTTGTTTTGTGATACATAGGGAACATAACAACATGCCCTTTCACAACACCAAAGCCAGCTAAATCGCCGCCATCTGCCAAGTATTATCCAGCTCCCGGTTCATGTAGAAAAGACATCCTCTCTGTTCCGACCTCCTATCGAGGTAGTGGTTGAGACTGAAGGCTACATTAAATATATATCATCGCTACGACATAATCAAGTTTCTTGCATTGATGTTTATAATAAAAGTTTTACAATAAACTATAGCGTTGTTTTCTTTACGGCGACAAATTTATTACCTTATCCTCTGGATTAAGTCTTCGAGTTGTTCGTCTATCCCTTTATTTTGCCTTATATAGAAATGCACATGATTCTAAATCAATTGTAAATCACATGATAAAAGTTCGAAAAAGTATATATTAATACGTATCATTATATATTGAATGTTTTACATTATATAAAATATATAATATAAAATAATATCATGAGCTGATATAATATATTAGTTATAGATTTTCAGTAAACACGCAAATATGTATAGAATAAATACACTATTATGCTTAATGATAAATTCAATATATAAGCATTGTATCTTGTTTACACCATGGTCTCTTATAAAATGTATAAACTGTGATATAATATGAGTATTTTCTTCGTGTTTTCTTTCTAATTAATTTAGATTGATTTTTATGTGAGAAGTGTCTCGATGAATTTACTAAACATTTAAAAAAACACAAAAATCTCATATACACATCATATCATCAAATTGCTTTTTCTTTAGTTTATGAGGTTATCCTATCAAACAGTATGCATTACTGTAATTTATATGTGCACATTTCAATGTTTACATTTAATTTTAAAAATGTGTCAATGTAGATTATATATACCATGCCCCGTAGATTATATATGTCATTTACATATTAATACGATAACGTTTGTGTTACTTTGTGTGTCACGCTTACATCATTTCTTTTCTGAGTTACTCCTCTGTAATAATAATGTGCCTACATTTCTGGTAATAAATAATTTAACAACAAATCTTCATAAGTTTTGGTTTCGTTTTCGATTATAGCTGATTGCACGCAGGTTATCTATTTTTTAATAAGTAATCTTCCCAAGAATTTTTCATAAGATTTTGGTGTCGATTTCTATTATCGCTGAATAAGCTCAAGTTATATATATATATATATATATATATACTTTTATTTCCTTATAATATATATCAACCACATTTTAAGAAGCTCAATATAATTGCAGAGTAATATAATGAATGAATGACAAAAGTCTATATTCTAAAGTTCAAGATGTTGACAATCTTACAATTTATTCCCTTTATTTCACTTGACATTTTAAATTCTTGACAGTGTCTGTAATGTAGAACATAATTATTATATCAGTCAATTAATCTATTTTGCCCTTACCTCATCAGAGGAAATAGCAACAATCAATCCATTAAAAGGAAAATGGTGCATTTTTACATGATTAAAAATCTGAAAATTGGAGATTGGCTGTAAATACCTTATAATATGCTTACATTAAATCATTTTAAATTAAGATATAAAATCACTAGGACCCATCTATTCGTAATAACAAATTTTATTAATTTAGGTATATTCTGCCAGAAATGTTCTATTTTTCAATTTAATACATTTATTATGTATAAATAATATATCCATATTCACCCAAACAACAGCATGCTAATGTTAATGCCGTATACGGTGTTCGACTGTATTTTTTGTTCATTTCAGTTTAGATTCAAGCTGACGCACCAAAGTCATAAGGATATCTTTTTTTTCAATTTTTGGAATCATGCCTTATAATTACCGATGAAAATTAATAGAAAACTGCCTCTATAATAACGTATACGAAATCTTTATGAATGCAAGCTTGGATAAATATTTTGCAGCTTTTAACAAAAATGCTTAAATAATATCAAGGCGTCTCCAGTTACGTTGAATATCCATAGAATGCCAACATAAATATATCACATATGAACGAGCCTGCTATTGATTTTCAACAGTTCGCACTAGCTATCCATCCATTGTTCGTCCATTTGTTTCAAGACTGATCCTGAACCCACATACACACACAGATATATATATATATATATATATATATATATATATATATATATATATATATATATAAATTCTTCAAAACCACTGGCTTTGATGAAAAAGAGACTAAAACTTGCGGCTATGTTTCAAATGATCTGAAAAAACAGCGAGGGAAGACTTGATTCCAAATATTATTCATGTTACATATCCCCTATTTTGGAAAAGGGTACGATTATAAATATCTCCAATACTAAATAATCCTCATGCACTGTGAAATTTTCTTTATAGTATGAAAACCAAAGAAGGGAAAATAGGACGTATGAAACATATTTGAAGTAAGTCACCACTTGTTGTTATTTTAGATAATTTCAAGACATAGCAGCAAGTTTTAGTCTTACCCCTATCAAGGCGAAATGTTTTGGGATTTATCTGATATTTTGTAATTCATATGCAAAACTAGAAAAAATGACTATGATTGAAGCATTTTTGGCTGTAAGAAAGTGTTAAAAATATGTTCTGAATTATGTGCGACATTAAAGGAATATCTTACATAACCCACTACACAATTCAGGTCATTACTTTTCCAGCGAGCTTACATTTGTTTAATTCTGATCAATAGTTCTTCAGATTTGGAACTTATTAAATTTCTAAAAAAGGCGGTATATCCATCTATCTATCTATCTAGCTAGCTAGCTAGCTATATATATATAAAATAAAAAAATACAATTAAATTTAACAAAATGATCCAAGAAGCTAAAACTAAAGTATAGAATAAATATTAACAAAATATAATAAGAGGAAATAGTTAATAAAACATGTTGAACACACCTTGAAAAAGAGTTAAAAACATATTTAATTTGAAAAGGAAACACTAAATAAGTGGATTGTCTATAATCCGCGGAGTTTTGAAGAAATACTTTCCTTCTCTTCAGAGGGTAGGAACTAGCAAAATGCGGCATCGCAATTTTTATGCAAAAGTATTTAATGAAAGTGCAAGTAAGTCAAAGATCTTACTTGATAACAAAAAGTGAAGCATAGGGAATACGGTGAAGAAAGAGTGATTTCAAGTAAATGGATAGTCTGGTGAAAAGTAAAGTATCCAATGACGGTAAAATCCGAAAATATAAATCCAAGAAAGTTAGTTAAATTTCCATTCGCACAAGTAAAATCGAAGGAAATCGCGTAATTGGAAGATGGTCCAAAATAATTCAAAAGGCCATAATCCGTGGAATATTTCACAAATAGGCACAAGGAAAAGGGAACAGAAATCAAATATTATTTAAAGAAAAGTAAAACATGCGTTATCTCGGCTGCCGAGACAAGGTGTAAGTAAGAAAATGGATGAAAAAGAAGAAAGAAAAAATGAGTGAAGAAGAAGAGAAAAAAGACTGAATGGTGATAGAAGTAAATATAAAATAGAAAAGCAAATGTCAAAATGACCACACAAGACTACGTTAAAAGGCACCAAAATATAGTGCAAATAAAAAGGCAACTGCAAGATACAGGTTATTACTTTAGAATATATCAGCAGAAGTTATTAAGAGACATTAAAAAATTAAGAGGAGAGGATGGCCGGTATCTGAAAATTCCGGATAAAGCAAGTAAGTATGTAAGTAAATGCATATAGTAAAATATAAATAAAGGTAACTAAATATATACAGGATATGAAAGTGTAGGTTAATTAATATATTTGATAGATAGAAATATTTAAACATCAAAACGGAAATTGAAGATAAAAAACGGCCAAACAAAGAAGAAATAAAGAATTAAAATAAAGGATTATAAAGTTAAATTATAAGGAAAGTATGTAGAAAAAACGATAATGTTAAAGAAAAATTATGTATCTGAACGGTTAAAGTAATAGCTATGCAATTTCCAAATTACCATAATTAAACTTGGACTTATGTCCGCCGAAAGAGATCCGTTCGTTTTTAGAATGTATTATATTGTTTCTTTGAGGGGAAGTAATTATAGTTACAGCTTCGGTTGTGCAGAGGCGACATCACTTAGAGCCTGGAGTATAAGACTAAACTGTTTTACGATAGTCCATTTCATTGAGAAGGGGATATTATTAGAATTAAGTTTTTTTTAATTAAAGTGGTTAGAAAAGTTCCTTAGTTATTAAAGAATCATGGTTGTTAAAAGGAGAAACGTGGTTTGATATTCTTTTCTTAATTAATGTTGAAGTAGCGCCGATATATGCATACAATTTATTAAAAGCTTGAGGTCTGAAATTAATATTAATCTGCTGTATTGTGTTCAACACAAGGTGGGACAATGATTGTACGACTACTGTTTTGGATTGGATAATAAGTGTTGTTAGTTTTAAGATGGCTGTTAGGAGAAATATATTTTTTCTCATTATTATTATTATTATTATTATTATTATTATTATTATTATTGCTAGTTTTATGATTGCAAATGGAGGGGATCCTCGAATGGTATATTGGATTAGTAAATATATCAAATGGGGGATGGAAAGGATAACTTAAAGCCAAAATATTAGTGTATGTTATGGGAGGATTGCGTAGGAGCTCAGTAATTGTGTATGAATATATAACACCTTTTTGAATGCAATCATTATTGAGTGGGCATGATGTTTGCTATTTCAATTACAGTTAGTTTTGGGTTTTTTTGGGAAAAGGGATTTTTTGGGGCTGATTTAATATTTTGTTATTTGATGTTAAGATTCTCCCTGCTAAATTAGGCATTGTTGAATAAGACATCCTTATTGAGTTTTTATTGGAAACTGCGTGGGTATTTGAAAGAGTTTTGTACAATGTGGAAGACCTCCTTAGGTATATTAGTTTTGAAATTTACGCTAAATGGATGATTAAAACAAATATATGTGCTTCTCCTGATTCGACTGGGTGGGTTAGAGGTATTACGATTAGTATTTTGGTTTTGATTATATATGTAGACTGGTTCATTGTTATTGATAGCGGCAGATCTTGTAATTTGACCTGGTTTCCTGCGAGTCATATTGTGTGTTATTACAGATTTAGGGCGGCCAGCAGGAGGAGCATAATGATTGTATTTAATCTTTTCATTGTGTCCTGATTTCCTTAAGTCCTTATTGAAGAGTGTTTTTTATCAGCTGAAAGAGCAGAAATTCTTCTAGAGACTGATGGTACTATAGATTTTATAATTGAGTTGGGGTGGTTAGAAGATTTATGGACGTATAAAAGCGTAAGGTTGGGGTTATGAGAGGGGATATGAGTTTCGGTGTTAAGATTAAGTGTAACGTCTAGAAAATTTGAAGTTTTTTGTTTGGTTCGATAATTATAGAAAGACCAAAGTTATTAAAGAAGTTATGCAATTTTTTAATTGTTTTGTTGTACTCTCTTGGCCTGGCTGATATAGTAAAAAGGGCATCTTCTCTATAGAGGCGCCCCTGGATATGTTTAAAGTGGTATTTAAGTTCTTCCAGTAAAACAGTCCTACTCAGTCGGGAACCACCAGAGTGAAAAGAACCAATCAAGATGTCAAAATTATTAGGGGTGTCATTTCTAGTCCAAAACTAATTGTTAAATTGTATAAGGGACTTTCTCGCTGGGAGAATTAATTTTATTTCTAAATTAGTTGAGTCAGAATTTCTTTTAGCAAAGATTAGAGCCTTATTTCAAAGGATCGGAGTAATTGATTGATAATAATTTTGGATGTGAATTTTGCATGAAAAATCCGATCCCGTATTTTGCTAATTCCTACCCTCTGATCAGAAGGAAAGCATTTCTTCGAAACTTCTGGGATATAAAAATTTCCACTTATTTAGTGTTTCCTTTTCAAATTAAATATGTTTTAACTCTTATTCAAATTGTTTTTAACATGTTTTATTAACTATTAGCTCTTATATATATATATATATATATATATATATATATATACTTGTTGCCAAATTGAATATTAAAATTCTCATATATTTGGTTCTATGGGACGGAAGTACGTAACAATTTACAGACCTTTTGAAGATCATAATACCATTCGATGGATCTTAGAATAATAGTCCGTTACACACAAACACAAGATATATACATATGGACCGTTTATGAAAGAACACAATGGACATTTATTATGCCACGTACACATTCAGCAAGCAAAGATTTAAGAATATACACGCGAACGGTTTTTGATACCGTATATACACGTTTGTATAGAAACTTTTCTGCTTTACAACAATTGTATTCTATGTTTAAAATTTTATGAAAATTGGTAAAAACAGCTTATACCCTAAAACGAATAAAATATGCGTTAATTTAACTACACTTTTATATAGATTGCCCTATAAGCCGACATCAGTTTTGCTGCTTCAGTTGTCTTTCTTGTGACCTCGCTAGGGTCTGAATATATATATATATATGTATATATATATACACATATATATATATATATATATATATATATATATATATATATATATATATATATAAGAGATGGGACGATTCCAGTATGTGTACCGATTCCAATAGAGTTACTGTTTCCCTGTTAAATTTCCGATTCCGATTCTTTCTAAATCTCTACACATTAAACAATAAAGTTGTTATTTTTCAAGATTACCGTAAAAACACATGTTACACACACACCCACACGCCCCCCATATATATATATATATATATATATATATATATATATATATATATATATATATATATATATATATATATACTAGCAGGCCACCCGGCTTTGCACGATCGTGAAATACGCTTAAATATCGTATTTTGATTAATGCGAATTTCGTATTTATTATGATATCATATTGAATCTATTGAATTGTTTTTTACCTGTACGCCCTGAGCGATGAAGATATGTTTATTGCAACTCTTAAATACACATTATAATTTTTAAACCCATAGCCATGGGCTGTTTTGGGTGTCAAAGAAGCAAATGCGAACAGTAAGCAGCAATCATCTTTTTTTCTCTCATCGAAATCTTTTGAGATGAATAATTTGTATATTTGTTTATTTATTTGCGGACTATTTATAGTTAGTATTTCATGACTTTTTCACCAATTGTTCCTCTGTCCCTCGGCATGTGGTTTATCGCGACGTTATGGGAATACTGAATCTCTTTAACTGTATCCTCAGGAAAGCAGTAATAGCTGTGGATACAATTACAGAGACTAACCTTCCTGTTCCTCTGAGGTTAACCACCTGACCAGGGCCTGAGGAATAATTGGCCTCAATGTCGCAAAACAAAAACTATGAAGATGAGGATGACAGTCGGCAAATAAATAAACAGCAGTTATCTGGTCTAATAACCTTCTCTAATTATGATTTCTGTCTAAGTATCATGCATAACGTGCAATATGCATAGGTAGGAGACTGGTCAATATTTATTATATATGTAAATCGTATTTGGACGAGATTTTCTGTTTATCCATTCTCTGATTTGTAAAATACAAATCTTGTTACTAAAGGAAAGGTAACTTTCTTTTCTTCTTTATCTAGTTTAAATTTGTTTACCAATAAAAGTAAATAAATCCTCACTATTAGTGTTTACAATAGTTATAATAAATCTTATGCTGAGAAACACGATTACTAATTAAATTAATTGTTGGAATAATTACTATAATGTCTTCGAAATGGATAAGGTCCACTAATGACAAGAGAAGTATGTAACGTGATATACTTATCGCTATAAAGATATTTTTCATACGCTTTTGCTCGAAAAAGAATATATACTATAAATATGTATATTCAACCGGTTCGTTCAATCATGAATATACTTTGGCGAGCTGAAACGTGACAGATAACTCGGTTGACTGAGGAAGCCGCTCGTTTAAATGCGAGGACGTATACAACAAAAACGAAGTGAAAATAGATTATCAGAAAAGAAAGATTCTGCGAAAGAACAAAAGAGGCACAAAGACAGTTTCGAAGGAAATAATTCGAGTCCGCACATCAAAGAAATGCGAGTGAGAAAAGAACGACAACGGAAAAGTAGATACTAAAGACGGTTACATCGGTTCAAAAGAATGATCGCTGTATATTTGACATCTGAAGATCACATGACTTCGTTTCCTTCGATTTCTCTGAAGAGGAACCCGGAAGGTCACAGTGGGTTCGCATTCTTCCAGACTTTATACTTTGTATTCGTGTATAGTTATGTAATTCCAAGAGTTATCACAACATGTTATTGATTTCATTCTGTAAGACAACATTCTTCAATGTGCTTTTACTTGTATTTTTTATTTACTTTGTAAAATGTTTATCTGTGTTTAATTTGTAAATTTAATGTCTATATGGAGTGTAAACCGTAGTTTATATATTTATGAATCGATATATTTTCACAAGCAGGGAAGACATACATTTTTCATGATTTCATTGTTTTTCTAAGGTGTTTGTTTCTGTGCAATCTTTATTCCATACAAACCAATCTGCGTAGAATACTGAAACTGAAAATCGTTTATAAAAGTGTGATTTTCAATCAATTTGATCGATTTTAAAAGAATCTATGCTTTTTACAAAAATCTATGCTTCTTGCGTTTTTATTTTGGACACGTATCTTAGATTGACAGAAAATACACAAATCAGCCTAATAGGTTCTGCTACATATGTGGTAATGTGATTCTCTTCCTCGTCAACTAGCAA
This sequence comes from Euprymna scolopes, assembly GCF_053919585.1. Classification (NCBI taxonomy): domain Eukaryota; kingdom Metazoa; phylum Mollusca; class Cephalopoda; order Sepiida; family Sepiolidae; genus Euprymna; species Euprymna scolopes. The sequence continues at coordinate 41,923,147 of NC_136515.1, read as the reverse complement.
ATATTGCTGAGTTTGTGAAGAAGGTATATAATGTTTACGTTCGAGTTAAGCTTGGGTAGCAGGACAAGTTATTTGCTAGCTGCAAAACATGTGCTGAAGACTTCCGTGATTGGAAGAGTATGGTATTATCTGTTCCAATAGTTAGAAAAGAGGGTAAAGCTCATACGTCAGACTGCTATTTCTGCATGATTAATTTTAAAGGAGTCAAGCCAATAACAAGCATTGTATTCAGTACCCTTATGTTTCGTCTGCCATCTGACCAGACTCTCATGGTCTAGACTAGTCCGTTCCGGAGCCAGATATTATGACGTCTAGCTCTGAATTCAGATCTGATAACGTGCAAGACAGTGCAGAGGAGGGAGAATATATGGCATGAGAAAATAAGGGGGTAGCGCTTCTAACACAAGCAGAACTCAATGGCATGGCAGGGGATCTATACCTATCAAAGGAATCAGCACAGCTTCTGGGTTCTCGTCTATTTGAGAAAAAATTACTCGCTCGCAAAACAATATTCTTTAGGTAAACAACATTCTTTAGGTTTTGTGAAAAAGAATTTAGACAGTTTTCACAACCCAGAAGGACTCGTCATTAGTTTTCTGCAACAACATTACATGTTTGATTTAATCAATGGGGATGCACTATGTTGCTAATGAACGGAGAATGTTCATCGACTTTTTCAGCATACGTGTCAAGGAATTACTCCTTCATAACGGAAACAAATACTCTTCAATTCCAATCGGTCATTCCGTGCAAATGAAAGAAACTCATGACAATATGTATCAGTTACTGTCTGCTCCAAACCACAATAACGATTGTTGGTTAATCTGTGGAGATCTACAAGTAGGTTGAGTGGTTTTGGGAGTACAAGGTTGGTACACAAAGTATCCATGCTATTTGTGTTTGCTGGATAGTCGGGCAGATGCTCAACATTTTCTCAGACAATTATGGCCACCACATTAAGGTTCACACAATGTTCAAGTTCGTTCTTTTCCCAACTTCAAATATCAAAATGGTACTTATTAAGAACTTTGTGAAGGCAATGGACGAAGACGGCATGGGGTTTACTTTTCTCCAGCAGAAGTTTCGTCGGAGAAGTCTGGAAAAGCTTAAGGCTGCATCTTTGATGGGCCTCAGATAAGGGAAATTATGAAAGCCTAGATGTTTTACGATGCACTGAATGAAGTTGAGCTGTCAGTGTGATGTTCGCTTAAGTCAGTGATAAGAAATCTTCAAGGAAATAACTGAAGTTCAGAATACGAGGAAGAAGTCGATAAGCTCTTGAATAGCTGTAAAAAATTAAGGGCTCGCATGTTAATCAATATGTACTTTCTACGATCCTACTTAGACTATTTCCCTCAGAAATGTGATGACTTCAGTGAGGGACAAGGAGAAGTGTTTCACCAGGATATTCGTGTCATGGAAGAACGCTACGAAGTCCGCTGGGATGTGAAATTTCTTATTGACTACTGTTGGTGTTTGAAATGAGACGTTATGGCTGAACAACAAAGGAGAAAGTCACTGAAAGGCCCTTCATTCATGATTAGATTTTCTGTAATATATCCTCTTTATCTCCGGAATGATGCAAGAAAAACTAATTTCTTTTGTCAAGAATTATTTTTCAAAATTATAGAGAATAAATAGCTCTATATGGCGGTTTTAATTATTTTGTCGCTTCGTATCTCAAAAACGTGATTTGATTGAACAAAATGTGTTTGAATCGTGATTCTGCATAGCAAATTACCATAGAATCACTTATCAGATACTTTATATTTGAAACTTCGCAGACTAGTGTAATATTTCTCGAATAGAAAGATTGGTAATAAACTTCCAATTATAGTAATGAATAAAAGGGAAAGTGACGGGTTCAATAATACTCTTTTAAATTCAGTTACCCGTTTATTATTATAAAAGACAAATGGTTTCTGAGTAATATGTTAAGTTTCCTTACTCGGTTAAAAATTGTTTTCAACAGAAACGAGGCGGAGTTTGGTTTGGAAAACACTTAATCGCGCGTTGACAAATATGACTGAAAGGGTGCTTCGAATAACATTTTATATAGTTAATCTAGTTTTCTTTTTCTTTCATTTTTTTTTGCTATTTTAATTTCATTCATATTTGCAACTTTGCCCTTAATATTCCGTTTATAGGGCATGTGCTTGTCAGGTTTTATCCATTTGTGATTTGATTTTTCCTATGTATAGATCGTTCACAATTTAAGATAGAACTTAGCTTGTGTCATTCTCGACTTCATCTAGAAGCACACGTTTTTAATATAATTAATCAGTAAATATTTACACACGCACGTGTATCTTCAACATATACATGATACACAAATATTTTTCCATCATTCCATTTGCCATCATGCACACACACACACACACATACACGCATATATATATATATATATATATATATATATATATATATATATATATATATATATAAAAGTGAACGTGTCTGTGTGTCTGTGTACATTTCCCTACGCAATAACATTTTTAGTCTACAGACTCGAAATTTGATTTGTAGGATACTGAGATGAGGAAAAATCTATGTGATCGGTTAATGGCCAGAAATTTTGCCATAAAGGGGTCAAAGTTCAACGGTTTGACCTTTGAGAACTCTACAAACTACTCCTACACTTTTGGGTCTTCGCACTTGAAATTTTTGGTATAGGTTTCTTGGACATGGATTTAACTTAATAACTTGAGCCCAAAACAATAAATTTTAAGGGGTCATAAAAGGGGTCAAAGTTTATAAAAATTGACCTCTGCGGTCTCTTCCAAATTACTGAGACAATTTCTGGTCTAAATATTTGAAATTTTACATAAATGGTATTCAGAGATATGGCAAGCTTTTCATCAGTTTTGGTCGAAAATTTTTAGTTACCAATATATAAATGTATGTATGTATGTCTATTTGCATGTCTGCCTAAAACTTTCAATAGAGGCGACGGATTTTTCCAAGATCAGTATCGTTTAAAATTTGGACCTTTCATACGAAAAAACATCGAAAAATTCGCGAAAAACATTAATATCTTCCCCTTCAACAAGGTACTTTTCTACAGAGGGGGGTCACTTATTTCGCCGATATTTTTTAAAGTTAACCTCTCCTTTAGATTGTTTAGCCTTAATTTAAAAAAATGTCGCTTCAGGTTTGGCGGTGTTCGTAACAGCAGAAACATTAGGTTTACCCCGTTATTTTCTTCCTTTGCGATACGGGTTCGAGCCTGCCTTCCTACTACCACTTTTTTTTGCTCAACATACACATCAAAACACCCGGGCAACGCTGGGCTGAAATGCTAGTATATATATATATATATATATATATATATATATATATATATATATATCATCTATCTCTTTTTTATATCTATAAAAGTTAAAGTGTCTGTCTCTGTGTGTATCTGTGTATCTGTGTGTCTGTGGGTCTGTGTGTGTACATTTCCCTACGCAATAACACTGTATTTTTTTCGTCTACAGACTCGAAATTTGAAATACAGGGTACTAAGATGTGGGAAAAATCTATGTGATCGGATTTCGGCCAGAAAATTGACTGTTAAGTGGTCAAAGTTAAACGATTTTGCCTTGGAGACTCTACAAAACTTCTCTGACAATTATGGGTCTAGACAATTGAAATTTTAGATATAGGTTCCTTCGACATGGATATAACTCAATAACTTGATTTGAGCTCCAAGCAATAAATGTTAAGGGGTCATAATAGGGGTCAATTTAAAAAAAAAATGGCCGCTTCTTTTTGCTCAACATACACCTCCAAAAACCCGGGCAACGCAGGGCTGAAATGCTAGTATATATATATATATATATATATATATATATATATATATATATATATATATATATATATATATAAAAGTGAACGTGTCTGTGTGTGTGTCTGTCTGTCTGTGTACCATTTCCTACGCAATGATTCTGTCAAGTTTTAGTCTACAACTCGACATTTGATATACAGGGTACTGAGGGGTCAAAGTACAAAAAAAAATTCAACTCTGCGGTCTCTTCAAAATTATTCAGACAATTTCTGTTCTAAACATTTGAAATTTAACATAAAGCGTATTCAGAGATAGTGCAAACTTTTTCATTGTTTGGAGTCGAAAATGTTTATTTACCAATACATAAATGTATTTATGTATGTATGTATGTATGTACAATTTGGGTCTAAACGCTTGAAATTTTAGATATAGGTTCTTGGACATGGATCTAACTAAATAACTTGATTTCATCCCTAAATAATAAATGTTAAGGGGTCATGATAGGGGTCAAGTTTTTTTTTAAAATGACCGCTTTTTTGTTTTGTTTTTTTGCTCAGCATACACATCAAAACACCCGGGCAACGGCGAGCTGAAATGCTTGTATATATATATATATATATATATATATATATATATATATATATATATATATATATATATATATATATATATTGTCACAATTTTCTGCGAAGTAAATACTAGATTTAGCTCAATTACAGATATAACATTGAGATGACGTTTATAATTCGAACTGAACAGATGAAATCAGGTTGTAAATTTTTACTCAGAAAGATCCAGTTATCAAGGCCCGGAGGTCAATCGAGGATAAGAGTAAATGTAGTTATAGCCTAGTGAGCATAAGTAGTGAGCCTTCTGTAAATTGGATTACTTAAGGGGCGGTTCATCAAGAACTTGTTTACGTTGGACTTGAAGACAATGAGATTCTAGTCAGCTAGAAAGTAAGACATCGGAAAAGATTTCCACAGGCTTACAGTTCTAAGAAGAAGCTTTGTTTATGGAATCTACACTTACGTTTAGGCATAGATAAAGAGTGTTGAAAATTATTGATAATGATTTCGGCTAGATGAGTGCTTTTTGGGAAAGTTTGTCGAGGGGGGACCATAGATTGAAACTCATCTGAGCACTTTCCATACTAATTACAATAAAGCAGAGACAGGTTCGCAGCATCTATTCTGTGGGAAAGAGGTTGCAGGGAAGAGAAAAAGCCATCCTCCACTAAGCTACGAAGTCGATTTTAAACTCTGTCAAGGTAGGATACGCTGTTTCTAGCAGGCCCTGCCCAGATGTGGCAACAGTACTCCATTTTTGGCCGTAGCTGACTTTTCTATAGATAGGGAATTGCATCAGGAGTGAGATATCTACTAGAGCGGTAGAAGGACCCCCCATCCGGGGTTACACTCTCTTATAAGAATTATCTTGTAATAAGCGTACTACTATCAATGGCACATATAAAAGTAACTGTCGATCACAAAGATGTCAAAAAATGCAGCGTTATTAATGGAGACGAAAGGATATTATTTATATTTCACCTTTGAACGTGTTATCACATATGACTGAATCGATTAGAGGTGACCTGGTCAATCACAGTTTACTTGCTAGTATATCCCCGTTTCACTCACTACATATGACGTAAGGTCGGATAATATGGCCATATTAACCTCAAAGTAGTTTTATGAAGACTACCAACAAGGTAAAAGAATATTTATTATTCTATAGTATCTTTATATTTTGGTAGAGAACAAGCGGTAATTATTACACATATAATTTTGAATATGCCCAATATTTCATTTTTCTTATGTAGTTTAAAGGCATAGGGTAAATACGTTATTTTGAATAAATATTTTAAGAGCGTGATACTGAATAAATATAGTATTAGAAAACTGGATTATTTTTGTTGTATATCAATTAATCTATAATCAATTAAAAAAGTATCCAATAACTACGGTATGAACCTTTTTTTTTTTACATATCTTAGAATCAAAATAATTTACAAGATTGGAGTATCATATGCATATCAATTTTTGTTTTAATTCACTGGAGAGCTTGAATGCCTGTAGACATTATCCTCGGGTGTCGCAGGTCTATATATGTACAGAAGTTTATCAAGACAACCTGACATGAGACTAATAATCCCTACAAATGAACTCTTACTAAATATTCCAAAGTACATAATAGTCAAGATCCCCAAAAACCTAGGTATAACAAACTAACACTGGCTACTACAAGGAATCGTAGCATTTTTCCAAGTAATGTTTTCTCAATAAAAGCACGAAGCTTTATATTCCAAAATACTAAATTAATTCTACTCCTGAATTCTGGGAAGGATAAGATACAACATTAAATGTATAATATAGTATGGTGAGAGACAATATGTTCTCAACTCCTTTACTAAATCAGAGTTTGAGAGAACTTTAATGAAATATTCGAATATCTATATAATATCTCGGTTAACAGTAGTCCAGGAAGGTGAGTCCTTATTTCAGAGAATGAAACTGAAGTAGAAACAGAAATAAAGAAGCAGGTCTTAATTCAAATGCGTTAAAACTGATTCATTGCGTAAATTATTATTATCATTTGTAGCCAATGAAACACCTGGATTTTTTCTTATTTGATAGCAATACCTAAATAGCATATAATAATAAGAGGTATAACATATTATGACTCCTATTAGATTTTGTTTGGCATCATCAGTAATTTGGCGACGTTACAAATAAAAATGTCAAAATAAGACAGAGTTTTCTCTCTTGACAAAATAACACTTGGAATCGTCCGGAATTTAAAAATATGTAGTGGTCTTAAAGGCCTAAAAATGTAGTATAGCACGAGTTTAAAAATCATGTATTACAGAACGTACATTTACCATGCGTGACCAACTTAATTCTAATTGGTTCGTCATAACACGTCACTCTGTAAAACTATTATGTTATGTCGAAAAACCTTATGAATCGAGTAGGTACATTACTATAACATAGAGAAAAATGTGCATAATATAAGAACCCTAGCATAAATCAGAAATCAGTCTAAATATCAAGTTATTTCATAGGTTCCCGCCTTTAAAAAAATGTTTTTTCTAAAATATGTTTTTTTATCTGTGTCAAAGTGTCATATATCATTAGAAAGTATTGATCTTTTTTTTTTTTTGCTCATATAATGTTTCTTGTTTTTCAGAAGTGGCAAACGGATTGTCAAGTAGATAAACAATCACATTTTCGACATCTCTCTTTTTTCACCATTAATCCAGGTCAAGAAGCGAGTGAAGTGACCAAGGAAATTTGTGCCATATATAGAGAAAACGCTATTGCTGAGACAAGAGTTCGAGATTTATTTACCAATTTCAAACACGGTAATTTTAAGCATAATGGCGCTGCTCGTTCCTGAAAACAATCAAGATAGACGAAAGTTAACTAAGGGTTCTGTTGAAGCAAAATGGCCATCAGACATGTAAAGAATTGGGTGAAAAGATGAAGTGTGATTTTGCAACAATTAAACGCCATCTTCAGTCTATGGCTTCACACAAAAAAAACTTGGAGCTGTTAATTTTTTTGTTTTCTTAAAAATAAAAACGGCGGGAACTTACGCAATAACCTAATAGTATAAGAAATAAATGCTTATCGCATATTACTTTTAGAATATTACAAAGGAAAAATATAATTTGCATCATCTGTCGCTCTCTTTCTCTCTCTCTCTTTCTCTCACTCTCTATGTGTGTGTTTATATATATATATATATATATATATATATATATATATATATATATATATATACATATATATATATATATTGTGCACTACATATTTTTACCCAAGTTATTAGCATCCGTCAGCTTAAAGGACTATGGAGGATGCAGAACAGTGTCTTCTTTGGCTGAATAAGCTTATTTTCAGTATGTAGTGTCGGTTGCAAACATCGCAGGCAAAGTTCGGTGCATCGAATTGCTGGTCTCCTGATTTTTGTTGATTGGCCTTCCTGAACAGCGTATGGGTCTCCGCTCGTTTTGCGATGGACCTTCCTTTAGTGGTCAGGCAAAAGTTACTGTTTTTCTCCAGATATTGTGGGCTTAGCTTTGCGATTCCATCGTGTAAGGTCAATATCACATGCTTTGATGTCGTGTTTGCAGACGTCGACATAGCGGAGGTAAGTACGACCAATTTACCTTTTGCCAGTGGTGATTTCACTGTACATTGTCAATGCGGTGAACTCGGCATATCAAGCATAAGCATCTTTGGTTGAGGAGAATCAACATGAAGAGGTTCAAGCCCTTACGAGCAAATCATTGTTTGTAACTTTTGCTTTCCAAAAAATTCGCAGAATTCTCCGCAGACTAAACATGTGCAACGTGTTTAGTTTCCGTTCTTGGTGGCTGTATGTTGTCTATGCTTTGCTTCCATAGAGAAAGGTGTGATGACATAGGTCATGTAAACGTTCACATTTGTAAAAATGGTGAGATTTTATTTTCCCACGCCCAATTTTTTAATGTTGCAAAGGTGGTGGATGCCTTTCCATTAGGCGTGTTAAGTTCTACATCTAATGCTGTGAAAGCTGTAGACCCAAGATATTGAGATTCATAAACTGCGTCTATTCACTTCCTATTCATAGTGATGATTGGAAATGATGAGGCTCCTTGGCTTGGTTCCTTGGGTTTTCCTCGGGATGATGATCGCTGAATTATTTGTAAGCGTATGAAGACCTTTCTATGAGTTCAGCAAACAGTAGGTTCCTGACGGAAACTTATTTGACTTTAGTTCTGGATCGAAGGCGTTTTACGTTGAAGAGGCGGCCATCCGATCTGGAGCGAAGGTAAACCCCGTCCTCTGAAGAAGTGAAAGCATGTCTCAGAAGAAGGGCAAATAAAATACCAAATAGCGTGGAGGCAAGCACACATCCCTGTTTGAAACCATTTTTTACCTCAAACTCAGAAGAGGTGTTTCCATCGAATTGCATGGTGTACATTATACCGTCTTTAAATGACTATAAGGTTCAGGAGTTTGGGAGGGAGCCAATGAGAGAGAGCATCTTGAATAGCCAATCTATACTGACTGGATCGAATACTTTTGTAAGGTCAACGAAGACAAGGTACAATGGCATTTTTTTGTTTTCTGAAGTTGGCGTTGTGAGAAAATCATGTCAATGGTGTAACGTTAGAAGTGAAAGCCACACAGTGATTCAGGGTATATTCTACTAGTAAATACTTGCAGTCTCGGCAGAATGATGCAGGCAAACAGTTTGCTGACGTTGATCAGTAATGAGATACCCATATAATTATTGAGGTCACTGCGATCCCTTTTTAGACTGCTATAGAATGACTAGGTTTGCGTTTCGAATGTCCTAGGGAACAGCGCTTTGTTCCCTAACAACGTCGTAAGAGTTAGAATAAAGGCTTGAGGAAGGGTGACTTGCCACGTTTTATCACTTCGCATGGAATGAAATAAAGACCCGGAGCCTTTCCGGTGTCAGTTTGTCAATCGCCTTGGATACATCATCGATGGTGGTGGTATGTCCAGGTAAGATAACTGTGCATAGTTGGGGATGTAATCGAGGGCGCCGCGGCGTATTTTGTTTTCTGTTTAATAGAGTTTAGAGTATTGTTCGACGCACATGTAAAGTTGTTTTGATTTGTCTGTAAGAATTTCTTCTGTTTTATACTTCAGAGGAGCAGTTTTTACAGCGATTGAACCAATTGCTTTCTTAATGCTGTCATACATTGCCTTGGTGTTTCCAGTATGTGCAGCTTGTTGGATAGAGCTGCATAGTCTATTTTAGTACTCTTTTACACGGTTGAGTTCTGTTGACTTTACCTTGTTGCAAGCTGATTGAGAGTCTTACTTGGGCTTTACTTGGATTACTGAAGAGCCCATGTCTTGGACACCATGAGAGAATCTAATTTATCAGAATTTGCATCGTATCAGTCAATGCGTTGTGCATCAGTTTCCCTCCCATAAACTGAGATTGCAGCAGAGTATTCAGCCTTCTTCAGATTTTCCCACATTTCTGTTGCCAAGCCGCTTGAGTGGATATACACTAGCGTCCAAAACCTAATGGACACAATTTTAAAACCTAATATTTGTAAGAAATAACAATCAGCTTTTCACACTTGTTATTTCTAAGAAATATTAGGTTTTAAAATTGTGTCCCTTAGTTTTAAACGCTATTGTAATTAGCTGCGAAATTGGCCTTAAACTGTGAGACATTGTTTTGGTGTTTGGTCTTGGGTACAACTATCCTTGATTGCCCGCATTGTTATGTGTGGAAGAATTGTTTTTGTCTGTAGTGTGACTCTGCTACGTACGAGTGAGTGATCGGTGATCATCTTTGATAAGTTCTGCTGACTGAAGTAAGGTGAGATCTTACTCCCTGTGTGAATCAGATCGATTTGATGCAAATGTTTTGATCGTTGGTGAATGAACTTCTATGATGGGGTTTCGTAGAGAAGAAAGGTTTAGTTACACAGAGATCGTAGATTGGGCTGAGTTCTAGTTATTTTGCCTATTTTTATTGCACGTTGATACGCCAAAGTGTCCTAGGCAGCTGGGCGAAGCTTCGTTGCCATTCCCAACTCGGGCATTCAAATAACCCATAACTATCAGGATTACATGATTCTCAAAATTTTGAATGGCAGTGTCAAATTCGCTATTGCATGCATCCTTTGGGTCATCCGTGGCTCGACACATATGAGAGTGACTAGTCGATATGTGGTGTTGACACATAGTAACATCATGCGGACAGTTGCAGTTTGACTTAACGGGGCATTGTCGAGGAGAGAGTTTTTGAGGCCGAAGAAAAAACCGGGTTCCTTTGTTTCATCTTCTTTCTATTATTTTCAATATGAAGGTGTAGTCTGGTTCTCTGAGGACCCTGAATCTCCGAAACGGGTTTCCTTTTCTATTTCTAGGCGTATTTGTTCTATATGGATGACAGCAATTTTTCGCATGTCAGAGATGGAGTGGATATGTTTTTTTTTAAGCCGATCCGAATGGTGCGGACGTCGGAACACTGAAGCTTGAGTGCTGCTTTATTTTTGGGTTTTGTTTAATTGTTTGGTGCATCGGTATCTGTCCACTTTTCGGAATAAACCCTATGCCCCATGTATCCAACTAGGAAAGTGGCCAGTGGCGAAGTAGCATCTTTATTGCTGATAGCTGCCCAATTTAAACAGGGCAGTCGCTGTCAATGAGGTTGAATTACCCCTCCCACCACCAGGAATGACACCTGGTGACTAGCTGTACACAGATTTAGCTTTGGGCTTATAACTGGTAACTGACATTCCTCGGACTAGTTCTAAGTTATCTTTCCAGCGCGCAAGCCGGTGTATTGATATAGAAAAGTTGAGTTTATCAGGCATACATATAACTCTCTCTGATCTCGCTGGTGTACTTCACATTAATGGTGAGTCCAGTACGTGTGGAACTAGCTCGACCGCAGTAACTGCCAGAGGAAGTAGGACGTACTATACTAACGTGCCTTTAGGGCTACACTCCAAAATTTCTATAGGGGTTGTTTCCCCTGGACTTTGCTGGGCCAACACATGGTTTAACTAGCCTTCTGAAGCAAAGAGCCGGATTATTGTAAAGTGGAGGCAAATGTGAGAAATTAAGAGAGGGTTAAGAACCAGTGACACTCATACACCCCCTGTTTATGCAGCAGCCGAGTTACAAGGGTGCTGCATCTTCCAGAGTCCTTTATACTCCAAAGTAATTCAGGCAAAACGTATAGTTGTCGAATGATAATTAGTTAATTATGTCAATTGGATTGATTATTCTGGTGTCGTCTTCCCCCCCTTTTTGGTCTAAATACTTGCCGTATTAATTCGTAAAAATATCAAACTCTTAATTAAAACGATAGTTTCATACTTAGTTCGCTGTGCTTTATTATAACATGGGTCCATACAAAAATATCAGTCAGATCGTCCCAGCATTTTCCGAGAAAAAGTGTGACAAGAAGACAAACAGACAGTTTACATATATATATATATATATATATATATATATATATATATATATATATATAAATGCTAACTTTTCTCTGTGTTTGTGAGTTCGTTCCTGAAGACTCAAAAGCAGCTGGACAGTTTTGTTTTAAAATTTACAGAAATTTAGTATATAAAACGTCAGTTAAAAAATCATATTTAAATTTTAACTCATAATACCCACGATAATAACCGAAAACCGATAATTGAACCATTTTTTTCCATCATCGGTAAAGCCATTTTTCCATGTCGTCGTTTAGCAACAAACATAGAACAACGGGTCGTGAAAATTCTACTGCAGGTAAGTAGATAGCGTGCTTTTTTTGTTTGTTTGTTTGTTTGTTTGTTTGTTTTTTTTGTTTTTTTGCATGACGATATCTGCAGGGTCAAACTCCGCACGTAAATTTCTTTTATTGTCATTTACTGCAAAGAATTTATAAAATTGAAAATTGACGTATTTTGTTTGTATTTTGTTTTTGTTTGCATGGCATTGTCCGTAGTTTCATACATACGCAAACAAACTGCATTTATATATAAATATATGTTAATGATACTATATCGGATTTAAATATGAGTTCTGCCGCTTGAGCGAGCGGTTTCAGAATTTAGAAAGAAGAATAACTTACTTAAGTGACAGAAACTCGTATTTAAGTCTGATGCAGTATACTTAAGATATATTTACATATTTGTCTTAATTATAACTAATATCCATCGCATATGAATAAAGCCAATTTTCTAAAGCGTAATTCAGTTTCTAATTTATAGTAATCTTTGGCATATATATTGTTTAAGTAAATGTATGAGAAATAAAGCTGTGAATAATACACCAAATGAAGAAACTATTAGAAAATACCTTTTTATTATCTTATTTAAGTTTTCAGACTTTTACGTTTCTGATTTTTTAGATAGGGATTTACTGTTTGTATTATTTAGATTATGTTGAATAGTATTCTCATTGTGAGTGATTTTTACAGAGTTTCGTCCGCCTTCACCTTCGAACTTCTTAAGATCTATTGTCTAAACTCGGGAATCTTATAGCTAATGAATAAAAATAGATAATAATAAATGGGTAGTAATCAATAGTTTATAAATATGACACACACACAAATATATATATATATATATATATATATATATATATATATATATATATATATATTTATGTGTGTGTGTGTTTGTATGTATGCACAAGCAGAAAGATTCGATGATGTTCTGGAATCTATGATGCTAAACAAATGCTCCACAATCAAACCCATAAATTGGACTCATATTAGTGAAATCGCCATTTTTTAAAAGCAAATCGACTGAGTGCCTTCCCTAGTGTGGGACCCCGTGAAATTGACATCCCACTTTGAAGTGAATTAGTCCACACGTATTTGTTAGTGTGTATTGCACCGTAGATAACCTATTTTGATTTTATAAAATTATCTGTATATTATGGCTTAATATGGGTTAAAATTGCAATAGCCAAGTATCATGCTTTATGGTGACTCTTAACAGAAACATTTATTTCGAACGCACTCTTGTCCCATGAAAGAACTAACTCTTGAATATATCAAATTATTTTTACATAATCACTTTAATTAATATTAACATACAAAAGTGATTATAATATTTGTCGATTACTTTCTAATCATATTTGCATATAAAAAGCGGGTCGATTTATTCATCTGAAAACAATTACTTAACCAATATTAATAACATTCTGATAGGTAATCCATAGTCTTCTGGTTTTTGAAGTCTTTGATAATACGTTTTTTTCTCTCAGATGAGTTGTAAATAGTGTCTATGCAATTAAAATTTTGTTTAAACTGAAGCATATAAAGGCATCAACATTTAAAATGAAATAGTAATCAAAAACTGCCTGAAGACGACTGAAGAAAATCAGTTGAAATTACTTGCAAACAAAGAAATTAAGAAAAACGATTACGGAACTTTATTACACAACTTTGACTGAGACATAAAGATGACCATCGGAAAAAATTGAAAAAATTGAAAAAGATCATTAAGCAGAAAACACTCTGTACTATATAAAAAATAGCTGCCCGAATTAAAACATGTTTCCTAAGTACACAATCTATGTATATATATATATATATATATATATATATATATATATATGTATATGTATATATATACATATATATATATGCATGTGTATATATATACACATACATGTATATGCATAAGTGTTTGTATATACTGTTATATATATGTATATATGTGTGTATATATACATATATATATATATATGTGTGTGTGTGTGTGCGTGTGTGTATGTTGGCGGGATTAAATGAATGTATGCTATCCAACGATTGGTAAAAATGCTTAGAATAATGAACATTAAGTAATCAAGGCGCGTAAATATAAAATATAATGTAAGTACAACTACATAGTTTAATAAACTAACTGTACTATATTCGTCCATTAATATCATTAAATATGTAAGGGTGTCTACTAGTTTTATTTAAAGCTCGCAATATTTACTATGTGATTGGCTGTTTATTAATATGCGTGAAAAATACATATCTATAGATAATTCTCTGGTACAAAGCCTATGAGTTGTTTTATATAGTCTCTGCCCAGCATTTTCGATGCCTTGCCAGACCCATTGGCGTCGAGTTGCTGCCAGTGGATACCAAAAAGGAAAACAAACGAAACACAATTTCTTCATTTTGCTACCTTTCAAAGGCCAAATATTTTGTTTGCTTTGGTTATGTTCTGTTGATAAATATATCACATGTTGCATATCTACATATTGCATTCGCTGCATCTAGCTTCTTATTTTCTACCCTTGCAGCCATTATTTGTTATACTATTTTCTTTTAAATTTTGATAAATTTTTCTGTACGCGTTCCATCTTAATTTTACATATTATAGATTCAATTTCACCGCTAATGTTATAAATTTCTCAGTTTCGCTTTTTAAGATGCATAATGCACTTTCGTTATGTGTTTTAGCTTACTGATTCAGTGTATAAGATAATGATGATTTAAAGGTAAGAAATAGCTTGCTCTCCAGTAATAGTAGTAAGATTGACACACAAAAGTGTTTGATGCTAGACATATGTTTTTCAGATAAACTGATTTAAATGTGAAAAGAAAAAAATATTACAAAGAACGAACACTGCTCTTCCAACTTTAATGTTTTCTCATTGCTTTAGTTAGTCACACTTTAGAAAAGAAACGTTTTTTATATTATTTAATTAATTGGAATATTTATTGAGATGAGTAATATTTATTCATTTATTTAGTGTGGATTATTACCCTCATTTTTTAGTTGTTGTTTCAAGACGTTTGGCCAACTATTCCTCTGGACTTCCAGTTCATTAAATAATATATACAATTCGGTACGGACGTGACAACGGAAATCAAATAAAAACGTCTATTGCAATCGCCATTTTTTTTTACATTGAAAAATCTGCTTTAAGATGTAAATTCTTTGCTTCTGAGACGATAAATGGGGAAGAATTTCATCTAATACTTCAGAAAAGATATTGCTTTCTTTCCGCGTAGCAAGTCAAATACTCTTAGGAATTGCAAGAAATAGATAATACTGACTACATTAATTAACTCGTGTGTAAGTACTCCTATATAAGTCCTGTTCCAGGGCAATTTAACATAATTAAGATTGATTAGTAATAGTATGCATTGCTGGATTAAATGATATTTTTACAAAGTGTTTTTTATATAATATATTTTTATTGGGTTTAGTAATTAATAATTATTTTCATTATATTTCTATGTTATTATTATATGTGTATCACATCGGAATATCTTTTTTATGTTACTTTTAGTTATACTTAGCGTTTTACTAATTGCTGTGTGAACTGGGTCACATGATTGTTTTTTCTTCATGAAAGTATTCTTCATGGTAGAAGTTGTTCTTTGCATCTACATATTTTAGCAAACGTAGCAACTCTCAGCGACTACATAAGGAGGGAGGGAAATTTTGATCTTGAACACAAAAAGTAATAGCTGTATGGCATGCCAAAAAGCGATAAATGTGGCACGGTACCTGATAATTTATAAATCCACCACGTATAGACAAGCTTGACAAGAAAACATCGGACCATGATGCTGACTCCTAGTATACTTCTATGAGAGAAATGTAAATGGAATTTCGGCACTTAAATCGCAGCATATCAGACATGTCCGCCATGGCTTACCCTATGATTATTTGGAGTTTGTGCCGGCATAATTTTGGAATTACTAAGACATCACATGTGCGAAACGGCCGGATATAAAAGAAACAGGGCCTCACATGAGATCTATTCTTAATTTTTACCCAATATGTATATATATATATATATATATATATATGTATGTATGTATATATATATATATATATATATATACATATATATATATATATGAGCAAACAGTTAATAAAATATGTTAAAAACACTTTGAAATGAGTTAAAAACATATTTAATCTGAAAAGGAAACACTATGTATGTATATATATATATATATATATATATAACAAAATTACATATATATATAATTTTGTTATATATATACATATATATATATGTATATATATATATATATATAACTTTGATATATATATATATATATATATATAATTTTAGAATATATATATATATAGATATAATTTTGTTGTATATATATATAATATATATATATATAAATATATATATATATATACATATATATATATATATATATTTACTTTCCATTTGTACTTAATCCCCTGCGTGTTCTTCTAATCAGTCTTTCTCTTGTGTTTTTCTTTCTTTCTTTTCCATGTCTAATGTTCTCTGGGTATTCTGTTTTCAGAATTCTTTTATACTCTTTCTCTTTTTTCATTTCTTAATACTATATTGTGCTCACTATTTAAGGCATTTCAACATCTCGCCGAAAATATAACCAACCTATTCCCTTTATTATATTCACACGCTTCCTTAAAAAACGACTCATAACAGGTTCTTTCAAGAGAATTCGATTAATTCCACCCACTCGTTCATATATATTTTCATAACCAATATTCCGCTTATCTCATTTAAGTCCATCCTTCTTCGGACATTTTCATTTCTTTTCACTGTTTTCCCCCATTCTTTCGTAATTTTATTAATTCAGTTTTCATTATTGTATTCAATCACTTATCTCGTCTTTCTTTTCAATCTTCCCTGTTTACTGCCATAATTCAGAGCAAAATAAAACACCTTCAATCATACCGCTACTCTTTCCAGAAGAATAATCCAAAGCATTCATATTTTCATAATAAGTGAACGATGTTTGGCTACGGCGGCATTTTATTATTTGTATATTTCTATCACTACGATCAAGAGTTATTAATTTAACTAACACACTATATCATTAAATAATATAAACACACACATACACACACATATATATATGCATTTGAAATTGATATAATGTTTGCTTGAATGCAAAAATTCTGCCTTAATAAGCAGAATTTTTTCATTCAAGCAAACGTTATAAAATACAGCGAAGATACTTTTTTTTTCGATTTCCTATAAAATTTTCCACCAATTTATACAATTTATTGAATATTTTACTTTTCACAGTTTTTAATTTTATCATTTACTCCGAGTAACTTCCACCGCATCAACCTCTGAAGATGATCTGCAGTTAGACCGAAATCGCTCGTGATCAATATGAAACTTTTATCAACATTTCAATTTTTGATATTAAACTATATTATACTGAAAATCGAAAAAATAAAAAAAAACTCATGATGCAAAGTATCTTCTTTGTATTTAATAATGCATTCTTATATATATATATATATATATATATATATATATATATATATATATATAAATAAACGTTTGAGTGATGTCCAGGTAAGCTACATCTAAAATTTTAAGTCTTTAGACCCAAAATTGGCGAAGGAGTTTGGTGGAGTATGCAAAGGTCAACTCTTTTAACTTTATCCTTTTGGCAGTCAAAATTTAGCCCGAAACCTGACCAAAAAGCTAGCTGCATGTCTGAATACACTTAATTTCAAATTTTTAAACCCCAAATTAGCTTAATAGTTTCCTAGTGACCCGTTTGCAGCCAAATATGCAGCCAAAACCGATTGAAAAACTTTTCCCCATGTCTGAATACACTTTATGTAAAATTTCAAATATTTAGACTAGAAATTGGCTGAGTAATTTGGTAGAGACCGCAGAGGTCACTTCTAATTTGACCTCAATTTTTACCCCTTTAACATTGATTGTTTTGACTCTAATTGAATTAAAATGTTTGATCCAGGTTTACCAAACGCACATTTAAAATTTCAAGCGTTTGAAACTAAAATTGGCAGAACAGTTTGGTAGAGTTTTC
The DNA here is from genome assembly GCF_053919585.1 of Euprymna scolopes. NCBI lineage: Eukaryota > Metazoa > Mollusca > Cephalopoda > Sepiida > Sepiolidae > Euprymna > Euprymna scolopes. The sequence goes on along the minus strand of NC_136515.1, from coordinate 41,905,077 downwards.
AAATGTCAAATCGTTAAACTTTGACCCCATGATAGCAAAATTTCTGGCCAAAAACCGATTTACAAGATTCTCCCAAACCGCCCTACGCTTTGTGTCACACCTGGAATCTGTAGACCGAATATTGACAAAGTTATTTGTTAAGGAAAAGTACACACAGATACACACACACAGACGTTTTCATTTTTATAGATATATAGCTTATTTTTTCAATAGACAGCATTACATTATTTTGTTTATCTTTTTTAGATTTTTCGCATCGGGAGTTACGAGAAACTTAATTTATAGTGGTAGAGATACTTATGTTTACTCGTTCATAACGTTATAAATGTGACAATTTCATCGACTAATTGACCGGTCCCATTGATGTATTTAACCCAATTGTATTGCGGTTCTTGATATTTTCCATGCATCCGAAATAAGCAATTAATGAAGAAAAACATGTATAGTTTACATTGAATATACTTCTTACATGAGTATGTTAACGCTCTATTATTTCTGCTATAACATAATTACAATATATGAGTATATGATGATCGATGGAATTTTATAAATACAAGAATCAGATACATCCTAAAATGGAGTATTGCTGAAACATCTATTAGTGTTGTTCGAATGTTAATTTTCTAGACCGGGTACAGAATGACATTTGCAATTTCATCGACTCTGCAGGTTCTTTAATATTCTAGATATACTGCTTGCTTCTCTTTAATGTGTCGTTTTTTGTACTGCGTGCTCGACCCCTCTGAATCCAATGCATAGCAAAACTTATGAGTCTCATCTCTCGCTTCGTTAAAATCAAGCGAAAATTTCACGAATATAGTTTATCTCCTATGCCATCCTTAATGTCAATTCTCATAATAAATTCTCATACATAATGCAGTTATGCATACGTCTAAGTCTGTTATAAGTAGAAGTGATTAATGTAAAGAGACACGGCTCTGATGCAACTCAAATCCCTTCTTTGAGGTTAACATATAAAATATAAAGTTATATTGGGTGATTTTCAAATTAGATGTAATCCCAAACGTACTACAATACGATAATTTAATCGGCATTTTTAGGTGTATTAGTAAATGATATTACAAAACACATTGCAGCTGTAAATGTGTTTTTAACAATTAATAAAATTGCAAATAAATGCAAGCAACCGTTTATATTATTCCTGTTGAAACACATTTCCTTTCAAATAATATGCGTGTAAACCTCCTAAAACCTTTTTTCTGTCTGTGTGATTATTATTATTATTATTATTATTATTATTATTATTATTATTATTGGCTCACATGGAGCTTTCACATAAGTCAACAAACGATCTGATTGGAAACCTGTGGTGTTCTCTGGAAGCTGTCTGACAACAAGTCTCCCCAGACGTCCACCTCTCTCTATCTCCTTCGATAGCATTTGCAAATGAATTTGCACCATCGCAACAGCCTCTTACCTTTGATTTCTCGCTGGCAGTGATCTTGGTTTATACTGGAATTTGAGTGGCACTCAGCGTCTCCATTGCCCCAGTTCTCTTTACGCTTGTCCAGCCGAGGTCTTGCTAACGCTCTCTCCTCGGTCTTTCAGTCCTTCTTGACCCTTCTCGGCTCTTTGATATTACTTTTTTATTGGGGGGAGCGGTGATGAAAAAATGGGGGGATGCATGATGGGGGTGTAGAACTTGTAGATATGCAGCTTCGGTGTTCTTTATTCCCTGTAACGTTTATTCGCTATATTGTCTTCTTGTATTATTCTCCGCATTCAAGGGTTTTCCTTAATATTTCAGTCGTTTTCATTATCGTTAGTCGTTGTACTTTTGCAGTTATTCCTCTGATTCCAATTTCTGACATTCGAAGTTTTTCGGAATTGTTCCTAGTGTCCCTAATATTATCGGTACTACTTTCTTCATCATCCAAATCCCTTTTAACTTTCTGGCTAGTTCTGTGTATTTACTTCGTTTCTCATTTTCTTTTATACTCACCCTGTGCTCAGCTGGGACAGCAAAGTCTGCGATTTGACAGGATTTTTCTTTCTTGTTAATTATTACAACATTTGGTCTTCTTGCTTGGATGAGGTTATCCGTCTGTATGTCTCTGCCCCATAGGAGTTTGTGGTTCTCGTTTTCGAGGGCTGTTGCGGGTTTCTGCTTGTACCATTTGTTTGTACGCTCAAATGATGCCGTTTGAACAATTCCCAGTGTACCGCCCTCCCCACTTGGTCATGCCTGTTTTTGTATTCCTTTTCCGCCAGTTTGCTGCATTCACTTACTATATGGTTAATCGTTTCGTCTCTTTGTCCACATAGTCTGCATTTACTGTTTGCTTGTGCTTTATCAATCCTTGCTTTGATATGGTTGGTTCTTATCAAGTAATCTTGTACTGCAGTTATTAGAGATTCAGTTTCTCGGTTTATATGTCCTTTTCGCATCCATGTCCAGGTGTTTTCGTTATTCTCATCTTTTGTCATTCTTATGAAACTTCCGTGGAGTTGCTTCTGTTCCCATGTCTCTTTTTTCGTTTTGTTGTTTGTCTCTGTTTTCTGGGTGTTTTTCAGTGCCTCTTACTGCTATAATTATCCTTTCAGTGTGTTGCATTATGTATGTTTCTAGTTCTTTTTTGTGTTCTTCACACAGTCTTCTATACAGATCAGTCCTGTCCCGCCGTCTTCCTTATCACGTAGAGTCTTTCAATATCGTTCTTTGGATGTAGTGTATTATGCATAGTCATGAGTTCCCTGGTTTTCTGGTTGAGTTTTCTCAGTTCTTCTTTTGTCTATCCTATAAACGATCCAGGGGATCTTACTAGTGATACTGCCCATGTATTTATGCTTTTTATTAGATTTATGTTATATAATTTCTGTTTCCAGGTATCCTTTCCAGTTTTGTCTTTCATTTCTGTTGCTCTGTTGTGTCCGCTTCCAGAATTCCCAAGTATTTATAGTTGTATTGTTTCCCTAGTGCCATCATTTCTGTTTGGTTGGGTAGTTCCATGTCGTTTCCAGTTTTCCCTTTCTTATAACTAGTTGAGCGCAATTTTCCATTCTACATTCCAGTTGGATATATTAGCTGAAGATCCCGGTAGTGTTAATTAGTGTCTCTAGCTCCTTTTTGGTCCTTGCAAAAAGTTTCAGATCGTCCATGTACATCAGGTAGTTCATTTTTTGCTCTGTATTGCAGAACGTGTATCCGGCTTGGCCCTTTCTCAGAATACTGTTAAAGGGCATCATGGCTATGATGAACAGTAGTTGTGATAGTGAGTCTCCTTGGAAGATGTATCTTTATATGTTAATTTCGATGATGTGTTGTCCATTAGCTGTCAATTCTAGTCTCCATGTTTTCATTGCATTTCATATTACGTTGGTGATCCCGCTCGGTAATTTATACATTTTTAAACATTCTATTATCCATGCTGTGGGGATCCTGTGGTACGCTTTTTTGTAGTCGATCCATTCCATGGTTAAATTCTTCTCCTCCTTTTTACCTCCTTTAGGATCTTTTTATCTATATATAACAGGCCATGTTTCCTCTTTTTCCTTTTTGGCATCCTTTCTTTTCCATGGGATGAGTTCATGGTTATTCAGGGAGTGGTAGAGTTGTTCCCGTAGTTGTGTTTTCAGTATCTACCACATAGTTGGTAAGCACGTGATTAACCTATAGTTGCCAGGGACGGTTCCTTTCTCCGTGTCCTTCTGTAGCAGTGTGGTTCTACCTTTTGTCATCCAGTCTGGTACGCTTGCTTCCTGTATACATCTTCTCAGGTTTTGGGCTAGCCTTTCGTGTAAGGTTGTGAATTTTTTGAACCAGTATGCATGTATACCGTCATGCCCTGGTGCTCCCCAGTTTGCCATTTTTCCTACGGTTTTCTTTAGGGTTTCCTTGTTGATTTCATTCACTGTTGCTTCTTCTATTTGTTGTAATTCTTCTTTCATGTCTTTCAGCCATTCGGCATTTCTATTGTGATCTCATCGCTCTTCCCATATATTACTTCAGTAGAGTTGTGTTTCTGTCGGACTTGGTTGTTTTGTTTTCGTGTTTCTTCCGTTCACATTTTGGTAGAATTGGCTTTCATTAGTTTCGAATGTTCTGTTTTGTTTGCATTGTTTAGATTTATATCTATATCGCCTCAATCTCACTTTTTTGCATTTATTTTTGGTCTAGTTCTTCATTTTTCTTGTTAAGCCTCTCCCTGTCAGTTACATTTTCAATATTCCGTTTTCTCCACATTGCTTTCATCCTGTTGGCCATTTTGGTTTCATGTTTATCTTTGTGCATTTAGGTTTCTAGTCTTTATTCCAATCGTGGTTTTGTCGCTCCGCTTGTCCCCGGTTGTTTTTTTTCTGATTTGAGATTCATACTTACCATTTTGGCGCCTGCGTAAATGAGGTTGTTAAAGTCCGTGATTCTATTTGTTTATATATGTGAGAGGCGCTTGTTAACCTCGGTTTCTGTTTTTAATTTCTACCTCTCTTTGTTTTTCTCGTTCATCAGCTGTATTATTTATTTAATTCATTTGCTTCATTCTCTGTTAGTTTTGTTTCATTGTTCTCGGTTTCCACGTTTTTAGACTTTGTTCTTTGTTGGTCCTCGGCCTTTGATGTTTTTACGTGTAGGGTTTCAACTAATGGGGTTACTGTACGTGCGGTTCCCTTGGGGGATGCTTCTTGTTCAGTTTCATAATTTATTTTTCATTGAATTTCTGTTAGTTCTAGTTTAGAGAGCCAACCTTTCTTGAGTGTCAGTCTTGCTTGGTCCGTAATTCTTTGTTCTGTCATATGGTAGTCACTGGATAGGTATCATAGTTCTTCCATTCGTCTCCAATAACCTCCATATCTATATATAGGATGATTTGTATAATAGCATTCCATAACAAGTCTATTTTCTTTTGTTTTCCATTTCTTTCTTCGTTTTTTTTTTTCATTTTAATGGCTATACTGTGTTTATTCAGTATCATTTTATTCCCTGACATTAGAGGTTATACTTATCTTTTAGCGTCCATATTATTTGAGTTTCTGCAACTAGAATGTTGGCCAACATTCGCACGATGACGACCGGGTCCCTCATGCCGGCTACAGAAGGAGCGCCTGCCGACCATGACACCCAGATCTTTCTTCTGGGTTCCATGGTTTGGATTATTTGTAATTGACATTTTTCATATTTTGGTGTTTGTGGCAACACCGAGCCCAGAATTGTTTTACCTGTGGTTTCTAGTCTTTATTCCAGGGATAGTGTAATGCTCCCATGTATACAAAAGGTATCCTGCACTATCACACATACATATGGGACATGAAAAAAATCTTTTTAATAAACAAATAAATAAATAAATAAGTATTCTACTTAGTAAAAGTCGAAAGTCATGCTCTGAAAGAGCGCGTTTGAAGATATTATTATTATTATTATTATTATTCTACTACTACTACTGTTATTATTATTATTAATATTATTAATAATAATAATAATAATAATAATAATAATAATAATAATAATAATAATAATACTTTCCTCTGAAAAAATCCTTTTCATGTTTTACGTAGTATAGAATATACGCCATAATCACGTTGATACATGCTGGTTCGCCGCAGTTGAGCAACCTTGAATATGGTCAGTACTAAATGGCTGACTGTTTGGGCCTTCCAGCTGCAGCATGTGATCTCTGTTTGTCTCGCTATTTCCCCCCAGTCGTCCTGGACTTCACCTTCCCACAGAACTCAAACAGCGCCGATTTAGGAAAGGGTGTAGTTCGGGATTGCGCAACCCCTGCTTCACAATTACACGTCAATCTTCCCTTATAGGGGGTATCTTTCGAGACTGAAAAGATGCATCGATTATAGAACAGGAACCAATCGCATCATATTCTAATCTTTTTTAGAAATCATCAACAGGATTGATGATGTTTTCCATTGACTTTGCAATTCCTGTAGTCTTTAAAAACATTCGAATAGCAAATCAGCAGGATCCATTCGTTGTGGCGTGTTGGGACTTTATTCTCCAAGCATGAATGGTAAAAACGGTGAATCGCCATGACTTGCAATCCTAATGGTTTCTCATATTAATTTTACTGAAAAAAATACATGCAAACTTCAACGTACATCTGTGCATTTAGAATATGATTATTTAAAACATGTTTTGTTTTAATTTACTTTGAGTCGTAATAAACTTTCTTATGAATCCTCACGTTAACAAAAATACTGCCATTATATCGAACGCGGAAACAGGAGACTAATTTCCATCATAGGTGGAGTTGGGTTTTTTCCGTCTTTTCCGAGAAATAGAAAACATTTACAATTGTGAAAATCAGACTTCGAATTTCTAAAGAAAATGCATCTGAAGAAGATCGGATGTTACCTCGACGAAAAAAATCATAATATAATATGAAAACAGTACTCCAATGTTCCAAAAAAAACATCGCTATGTTTCTTTTATTCACCTATCTAAAAACTCTGTTTTCTGTTTATGTATGTACTTGTCGGTTTAAGTTCTTTTAATATTAAATGAGCCATTTAATCAATTCATACATACACAGATAATTTCAAGCGTTGAACAACAAAATTGCATTCTGAATAGTGTACGACGCGGTATTTGCTAAACACAATGTTTAGTTAGCAAAGAAAATTAGTCTTCTCTTAACCCGGTGCACGTTTCATGGATATGACCTTTGCGTTAATGTTAAGCATATGTGTTTCCTTTATTGAATACGCAAATATGTTGATCCCGAGTTTGTGGAGCATGTATGTGTTGATTAGAGTCACGGCTGGAAATTGAAACCGTGCCAATAAAATGCGGACATCGTTTGTGCCGCTGCATTGATGCTAATAATTGAACTAATTAACGGATACATATACGTATAGGTATTAATCTATTTCTATATACTAAAAAAGGCCGCATGGTCGTCTCAGTGGATAGTATGACGACATTTGTTGTTCAAATCATGTCCAGCATTGTAGATGATGGAGAAAATATACAACTACAACTTTCCCATCTATATCATATATTTAGAATTTTGTGTTCACATTTATTTTTTGATTTGCACGTTATTTGCTGTTACAACGAATATCACAACTGATTATATTTTGATGGCATTCAAAGTATTAGAATCTGTATGATTATTATTCAAGTATTATTCTTGCATGAGTAAATTATAGTAAATACATTTATTTCAGTTGTTTGGTCTTCTTTTATAGCTTAATAGATCATTTTTGACTTATTTTATGCTAAACCCAATAGTTTGGGGAAAATGTATAGTTTGGTTGCTATGTAGAGATAAAATAGTTGTTTTAAGCTTTGACTTTGCAGAACATGATTGAGTTATTCGAAAAATAACATGAAACAGAAAAAGAAAAATATTTGATAAATTTTAAGTCAGGAAGCTATTATCTTCAGACGGATTGATGATGGAATATGTACACTTTCTTATTCTTCATCTTATTATTTTTCTTCTTCTTTTCCTTCTTCCTCTTCTTCTTCTTATTATTATTATCATTATGATATATATTAATACCATAACGTGTGTGTATTTTTGTGGCACGCTTACATTCGGCCGTTTTATTGTTATGTACTTTCATTTATTGTCATAAATAATTTTCCTAATAATTCTTTACAGTTTTGTTTTCAATTGTAGCTGATGGCACTTAAGTCATCTATTTTTTTAATAATTTATCAAGAATACTTTATAATCTTTGTTTTCGGTGTCAATTATAACTGATGTCACTCCAGTCACCTTTATTTTTATAAATAACTTTACCAATAATTCTTCATAAATATTGATTTCGATTTTGATTATGGCTGAAGGAGATCAAGTTATATATATATATATATATATATATATATATATATATATATATATATATATATATATATATAGTGTTTTTTTCCGTTTCGATTCAAGCTAATGCACCCAAGCCATATAGATATATTTTTATTTTTGAATTCGCAATTTTATAATATATAAAAATCGATAGAACATTAACTCTATAATAATATATACGAAATCTGCAAAAATTAAAAGGTCATATTTAAGCGTACTTTACGAGAGGGCTTTGCCGGGTATTCCTGTAGCTTAGATAAATACTTTTGCAGTTTTAACAAAATAAAAAAAAAACTACAATAATATCAGAGCATCTCCATTCACACTGTATATCTCCAGACTGCCAACATCAATATATTAAATATGAATGAGCCCCCTGTGGAATTTCCACAGGTCCCACTAGTCATTCTTCTTCTTCTTCTTCTTCTTCTTCTTCTTATTATTATTATTATTATTATTATTATTATTATTATTATTATTATTATTATTGACAGTGGTTAATAGACATATTTTTATCCTACATTATTGCATAGAAATAATGAGTATACTTCTATTATCATCTAATGGATACATGGGGTTATGTTGTGTACAGAGACCTGTGGGTAAATTAAATCGTGACCCTTACACAAAATACTCACCCTTTCTTCAAATACCTAGAAATATTTTTAAACGGAAGAATCAACATAGAATGATAAACGGTGAATGAATTACACACATAAATAAGTGGCAGGTGTGAAACGTGTTCGACCAATTATAAATGATATTTATTAAAGTCAATTTATAGAAAACTCGCTCAAGCGTAAATTAATCCCAGAATTACAGTGTAGTTTTATGTGTATTATAAATGCTTATAGTATATTGCAAGAAAGACTTCCAGGAACAAACTCTACTTAATTCAATTTTAGTACAATGATTTATTAAATGAAGATAATATGCATAAGTGTGTCAATAACAGGAAGTCACAATTATATTTATACTCCCTAAAATGGCCATTCTCATTTCATACAGTTTTATGTTTCATTTTTTAATCATCAGATACTTCTATCGTATATGTTTTACATTGTTCAGTGTATTACCTATATTAAATAGTTTATATAAAAACTAGCAGCGATACCTGACGTTGTGGGATTGAATGACGTCAAACTTCCTATATTTATCTGTAATCGAAATCAATGAAATAGGCCGAGATAAAGCTGCACATGCCTCTATGCAGTAACTTAGTCACAAAATTCTACTTTAGAGAACCTACTGTTTCATTTTTTAAATTATTTTTTATAAACTTCTTTCCAAGTATCGAAAAAAAGAAAACAATAAGAAATGTACATGTGGGATTTAAACCTACACACCACCTCATGCAAAAAAAAAAAGACACGTAAATTGTCAGGTTCAAGTTTCGTAATTTTTTTTGCAGTCAATGAAATAACTTACAGACGCTGTCAGGCAAAAAATAAAACAAACAAAAGATACTATCAACTTACCCTCTGTAGAATTTTCACGGCCCGTTGTTCTACCATTGTTGCTAAGTTATGATATGGGTAAAATGGCCTTTCCGATGATAGCGGAATTAAAATGACGATTTCGATTATCGATTACCGGTAGTTTATGGAGGTATTCGGAGACCAAACTTAACTAAGATTACTCCCAATAAAGTTCTGTAAATTTTAAAGAATATCTCTTTAGCCGTTTCGGCGTCTATAAGGAATGCACTCAAACATAGACAAAGTTGCATTTATATAATTCCAGGCATATAATTTAAATTCTCTGCTCTCTCTCTCCCTCTCTCTCTCTCTCTCTTGGAGTATATTTCGGAACGCACCACTTAGTTTAGCTTCAGCATTTCTTCAGTGACATCTTGTCCAAACTTCGTATATTTTCCTGACTAACTTGGAAACTTTTCTGTTAATTCAGGAATTTGCACAAATTTCGAGCAGAACCTTTTATATAATCCATATGGGGTATCATGCTCTGCTTTAATCATGATGCGTATAAAACCTAACTAAATCTCGCTCGCACTAACATTTTAACCTTCAACCTCCAGATGTATATAACTTACACGTGAATGTTACCAGGAAATTTATCTACTACGTAGAATAATCAATTTTTTTAAAACTGATTTTATTATTAATTCCCAAGTTATATAAGTTTATATATCCTATATTGTATGTACAGTAGAGTAAGTATATCTATCTCAGTGGGACATAATAAGAAGTCGAAAATCAGTTTCTATTATTTTTACTATGATGTCGTATTTAGGGTATACTTGCATTATGTTCTTGTCTATGTGATTTATGAATAGTTATGACTTTCTCGCATGGTTGTGTAGAAGTCGAGAGACTATAAGTAATTTAAAAATGAGCTATGCATTTAATCCACAGAAACTTTTTTCTCACTGCTTCGTATATGACTGGGAATACGTATAAATTGTTTCTGAAATGTAAAATTGCTGTAATTTTATAATTTAACTGGCAAATTGTAACTTCTAAAATTGGTTAAATATTCCCCGCATTGAACATATTTTAAACAGATTTGTGTTTTTTTTTGCATAGATAACATTATACTAAACTAATTTCTAGAATCTGTATACAAATGTGAATAAATATCAATTTTACGATTTTGAGTCCTGAAGATGTCTTAATTTCACGAGGAAACATTTAAGATGCTTAAAAACATTCAAACAGTAATAAAATCAATAATTTAATTTGGTTTATGCTAGCTACAGATCTTATTCAATGAAAATCTGAAATATTTTAATTATCAAATCTTAGGATGTTCCTACATTAATATAAACCGTATAAAATACTTAAAATAAGCATTATTTTTTAAATATTTATTAGTTAAGGTAAATCAACATCAAACAAATCGAAATTATTAGGTTTTCTTTCTTAACAATTTCGAGAAATCTAGTGAAATTATCTCAACTAAATTATTTTGGACATTTTCTCATGTGTAAAACGTAATGATTTTGACGTCTCTAAATATTCGTCAACTTTAGAACCAGATTAAGTAAAACACTAAAGGGGATTAATAAACTGTATAATTTTATTGTCAAAAGACAATGAATAACGTTTTTATTGTTTTGTTGCAAGTAGTTGTGTGAAAACAACAATACAGTAAAACACTATTTATCCTCGTTTCATCTATCAAATGGGGTTATAAAAACAAAGGGCGATAACTCAAGGTCTTAACTTAGTAATTAGAAGAGAATATATCATGGTATATACGTTTTATCTAGAAATAACGAGTTGATATAAAACTAAATGAAAAAAAAACAACAATTTATATTACTGCCTTGCACTTTTAATAAAGTGCATAAGACATTAAAGCGATAGAGTCAATTCATAATTTTCTAATTAGAAATCCATAGAATATGTAATATTTATTTTTGTCATAAATTATTATTTCTAGAAAGCATATAAAATATTGTATAACGATGTTGTATCTATTATAGAAGTTGGCATTTCATACATTAATACGAGATTTACTTTTAAAACATTAGCGTAATGAAATACCGGAGACAATGGGCCTCCTGCTAGGCAGTAGTACAGTCTCTTACTTATGTTAGTTGATTCTAGAAGATGTATGTAGGATTTCAATCATATAATCTATTATTTCATTTCAACGAAGGAGAATCGACAGAGAACATCGGTATTTCATTACGTTACTGCTTTAAAAACCCAGCACGTGAAAACCTCAGGAAATTCAATCATTAGGCCTAACGATAATGGTTTTGTATTAACCTCATTATTTGTAACTCGTATATAAACATAGGTATATTGGCGTTTAAACATAAGGAATTGAAAGGAAATCGCAATGACCTCCTGGGGAGGCCGGAAACCATTGAGCGGTCAGTTTCGAAAATTATCCGACCGGAATTTGCCGAGGTCAAATCCCCGGAAACCTTCGGGAAATAAGCGAACGAAGTCCGCTAGCATATTCCAAAATTATAAAGGAAACTCACGGGACAGAAGTTCGATCGATAAATGCGACGCGGGGCGTCACCATGGACATATTTTAGTGACATTCTTTGCACAGGTATAGGGACATGCTTACGAAAACGTAATAAAAGTTTAGTGATCTAATTTTTTTCAAATAATTAACTTATGTTTATCCATTTTTAAGCTAAATTTAGTACACACTTTATATATATAGTTACATACTCACATATGTAAAATAACACTGTAAATTATAAATTACAACGTATTATTGTTCGAAAAGATATTTTATAAAAAATATTCCGATTTTCGTAATCCGTGCAATTACAAAGACTGTGTTCTTTTAATCAGAGAGAAAGTATTAGCAAAGGAGTTTTATAGCAAAGCTATTAATTTGCTGTACTGACATATATTGAAACTACATTATATAATAACTAGTCATATATGCAAATATATTAGTACAAAGAGTTTCTTAAATAGAGAAAACAAATGAACAATGAAATTAAATAAAAATTGCAATGAAAGAATGCGTAGTTGCTATGATGTTCCAAAAGGCGAAATGGTCATAAGATTAAATATTCTCAAAGAACGCAGTCGCATTTGTGATTTTGAAAAAGAAGTACAAATTAAAAATCCCAGATGAATGTAATATGATTAAATCCAGAAAAATCTAGGCTTTAAGCGACCGAGTGAAAAAAGTATCTCTTAGAGGTAAAGCTTTTTTTTTTACATAGAGATTAAACATATGGTGGAAACTGCTTCCAGGAACAGTGAAAAATGGCAAACAAATACTTTTTCTACTGAAGTAATTCATTTATTCGGCATATAGAGTAAAACTATTAAGAAGTGGACTGTATTTACTATAAAAGACGATTATGTTGGCAACTTTACTCTCGAAAGATATATTTCAATAAAAACTTGATTTAGGGGAAAATAAGGTAAATATCACAGAAGTTTCAAACATGGTAAAAATACCGAAACAGATTGAAAATGCAGACATATCTGATGCGGTTAAATAAAATATATCTTATTCGGATTATAAATCAAGAGGTCACGGTTAAGAGAATTAAGTAGTGCAATTGCTTTAAAATATAAATATTTTACTTTCGCGTGTTCATCATTATTTTCTTATGAAAAAATTCCGGGTACACTTGAAGAATTTGACCAGGATTCTCGAGTTTTCAGTCAATTATTGTTCGATAATCACCGGATTAAGCCGAGCAAAGTAACAGTCGCATTTAAATGTTAAGACAACAACTGAAAATAATAGACATAAAATAAATAAAAAATGACAAAATACCTTCTGTTACTTTACGGAATATATATTTTTACAGACAAAATTGAATTCTGTATTGTTTACTTACTGTTATTATTTTTTGCACTTATTTAATCTACGAATTTATTTTTTCAAGACAAGATTAATGTGTTTAATCGTAAAAGGTTAGATGAAAGTACAGTTTTTTAAGAAAATATAATTTTTTTTTATAGAAAATTTGCAGTGAACATAATTTTAGTTACCATAAATTGTTCTTTATAAGAAAGGATGAATGACGTTTATGTAAAAAGTAAATAGCCATGTTAAAGAGCAGAACGTTTTTTACTAGAAAAGTTATAAATAATTTTTTTGTCAACAATGTTAAAAAATTAAAGAGAACAAAACTCCTCTATCACCCTGCAAAAAATGTTTAAGTTTAAATTTCATGCAAAAACAAAAACATGTCGATTGTATGTTTCTCAATTTGAACACCGCTCTGTTTAATCTGATGATTGTGGGTGGAAACGAGCAATAATTGACGGAACATCCCGAGGATCCAGGTAAATTCTGCAAGAGTTACAAATTCTCTTCAAAAAACGATTGTCTTATTACTATTGAATATTTACATACTTTAAAACAACGACACATTTAGATAAAATCAAGAAATGACATTGATTCCAGTCGTGTGTTGCGTCTTTCCAGAAACATAAAATTCGATTGACTGAAACACATTTGAATCAGCTCATAATCCTGAAATAGATGTTAATGGATGAAATTAAACTTTGACTTACAGTTGTTGTTTTATTCGCAAAGCGTTAAATTATCTCGTTACTTTTTAGTTTTACTTATTTATATATTGTGAATGTGGTATTTTATGTATTTATAAAAATAAATGCATATAAGGTTTTCTTAATTCAAGTTTCATTTGAGTCTGTGTGTTTACTTTTGCAATGGAAGTAAAAGTGATACTGAGAAATAATATTAAAGAGAATCTCGTAGACTAATTCAACTCTAACAATAAGTTGCCTGCGTATCGCATTCTCAAATATAGTAGTGCTAATTTGTATATATATATATATATATATATATATATATATATATATAATTTATATTATGAAATATCTGTCCTGCGCACACATTATATATATATATATATATATATATATATATATATATATATATATAATTAATACTTTTGTATGCTAAATCCGATCCTGCATTTTGCTAATTCCTACCCTCTGATGAGAAGGAAAGTATTTCTTCGAAACTCCGGGGATTAAAGACTATCCACTCATCAAGTGTTTCCTTTTCAGATTAAATATGTTTTTAACTCTTTTTCAAAGTGTTTTAATATGATTTATTAACTGTTTCTTTATATATATATATATATATATATATATATATATATATATATATATATATATACACGAACAAAATCACGCTGGATCAGCGATCTTAAGCAACTTTGAACCTGATCAATACTAAATGAGTGGCCATTTGGGACTTCCAGGTTATGTATATGCCCTCAATTTATCTCGGATTTGTTTACAGTCGTTATGGACTTCTCCTTGCCACTGGACTCAAACAGTGCCGATTAGTGAGAAATGTGGTTGACGATTATGCAACTCTTGCTTCACAATTACGTACGAAGCTGCCCCTATTTGGGGTATCCTTTATCTTTCGAGATTGAACGGAGGCTTCAAATAATTATACGGGTCAGTCACGTTGACACACTTGTTCTCGCCAGATCACCGAATTAAGCAACGTTGAGCCTAGCCAGTACCAGATCGGTGACTATTTGGGAAGGCTAGGTGCTGTATGTACCGCGCCGAGTCGTATAAATATCCAAGTTGGTATCTGGAAGCGACTTACCCCCAATCTTCGTAAAGACATGAACATAGAAGAAAGTAAACTCTGATGTAAAAACCTACGGTCTACTGCATACTCTGTTCTGTTGCAGCCGACTTCATCGACAAAGATTAGCAGTAATACCAAAACATGTCATTACTATACACAAACAACTTGTGTGGATTTCCGAACAATTTAGTTGCTGTGGCGGAAGCTGATACGTCGAAATCCACAGGAGAGTCAACTATATATATATATATATATATATATATATATATATTTATATGTGTGTGTATGTGTGTGTGCATATATATATATATATTTAATATATATACTCATACGTGCATATATATATATATATATATATAGAGAGAGAGAGAGAGTGAGAGAGAGAGAGAGAACTAAATAGATGATTCCAAATAATTATTCTAGTTACTATAGGAAATAAACCGCAATTTATTAAGGCTGTAACATTAATAAACTACAACAAAACGAAAAGGAAAATTACTATTTTATAAAAAAATATAAAAGATATTAAGTTATACACAGTTTTTTACCCTATTTATCTGCTAATGATTACTAGTAAATTCTGAATATTTCTCCGTTTACGGTTTTAAGATTCAAATATTATAATTTAGTTAATAAGTAGGCAAGTCGTTTAAAGTCAGATTATTCATTAGTTTTGAAAGTCAACTTGCTCAAAATAAATACACCTCACAATATAACAAAGGCAGATTTTATGATCCAGATTAGAATTCTTTCGTTCAGGAAACTTCCTATATAATAGTTTCGTGTAAAAATTTTCCGGGTCTTCTTTGTTAAAATGCATTTGAAAGCATCTTAATATAAATTTTTAAGGCCATACTTCTATGCTTTACTTACTTTATTCGTTCAATAAGGAAAATAATACGCCCGACAGTTGTTTTTGTAAATCTTTCAGGGTATGCTTTTGTTAAAGGCAATATGGTCATTTTAAACAAATAACTAACTATATATCGTATCAGTAAAGATGAAATAATTCTGATGGCCATTTGCCGGCTCTTACAGATTGTTGTGTTTTGGTTTTACACAGTCTAGTCAGAAAACAAATTCAAGCTTTCTGATCATCCAAAATCGAAGAGCCACTGGACATGGCAAAATGACCAATTAATGATATGACGACAATGCAAAAATAAAATTTTTAAAATAATAAAAAGTGTATGTATGAAATACAGTCAAATTCTTCTTCAGGTTCACATATGTGAGTTAACAGCCACTCTTGACAGCGCTTCACTTGTGCTGACAGTAGCTATTAGGAGTTTGACCTCGTGATAATACGCAGCGGACATTTGCGGTGAAAATTGTTATTGTGGAAAACTGTCAAAGATTTTATTAATTCTTGAAACAAAATGTCAAACGGAAATGCTGGTTTTGTTCTTCCATCTTATATTTACATTCGGTTTAATTTTCTCGTGTATTTTACCGTCACTAAATTTCTAATGTACGAATTGATTGACAGACGTTTGTATATTTCTGTTTCTTTAAAGTAAAGTATGTGTATATTTTTACTTAATTATCTGTAAATATTTTAAACCAAAACTAATTAAGCGTGTATAATGAAGTTTGTTATATAACTGCTGTATGTATCGGGGAGTTATATCTTTTTATATTTTATTTCATTTAGCTTCAGACGAATAGAAACGAGACAGTGAAGATCTTCCTGAATATTTATATAACTCATGAATTAAGACAATATTTGACGGACATTCATGAAAAATATCCGTAACCGTAAGTTTCGTTCATTTAAATCAATTTAAATTGGGATTTAATTTTATTCATAATGTCTAAATTTAAAACTCGCCTTAAGACACCTTACGGTTAAGGGTGAAATGTTAACCAAAAAGTAAAACGAAAATTAAACGAATATTGTGTATTCGAGTGTAATAACTACGAGTAAATTTCACTAAAATTTTCAATAACCTAAAGAGAGTGTGTATGGTAAAATCTCTATTTAATAAAATGGAAACGAGTCTCCTTTCCGGAAAAAATACAACATATTCTTAATAGATAAAGTCGATATGATCACATAACTTTGCAATGCATGCTGTAATTTTTGCGTATATTATCAGTCGACTTCACGCTAGTGTTATTAAACTGCGGGCAGACCTTATATGGATTGCCGAATTTTATCTTTCAAACACTTTCGACAACAACCAAAATCGTGACACGCAATGTTTGATATCATAAACATTTGACTTCTTTCTTTCAATATGCATATGTATTTATGTACTAAACATACAAGAAAGTATAAATAGTCATCCTAATTTTACAAATTCACATATACATAAAATAATATTAGAGAATGCACTAATTTGAAAACGATTACTTCGGACGCTAAACCATATACTGCCAAATAGGTAAAAAGTTGAGCACGGAAGATGCTGCATTAAAATTACAATAATTTACCTTATTTGATGTACATTATCGTTACTAACAAAACAGGTTTTATTATTGTTGAAAGTTATGTTTGCAGAATACGAACCAGTGTTTTGAAAATACATTTCGTAACTAGCTAAAGTACTCGGCGTTGTCTGGTTATATATTATATGTATTTGAACATTCCTCCATTATACAGAATTATATCATTGATAAAACGAAACATTACTAATAAGGGCTTCTTTTTCCACATCCTGTATACGATAGGAGGAGTAGGTGTGTCCTATTTCGTAGATTTCTCAGCAGTAGCCCTAATCCTTAGTCCTAGTTTAATATTGTACCTTTGAGTCTTTCTTCTTTAAAACATGATGTAAGAATTGCAATTATTATTTTATATCATCATATCATTGGACGTATTAATGCACAATATATATATATATATATATATGTGTGTGTGTGTGTGTTTGTGTGTGTGTGTGTGTTTGTGTGAGTAAAAAAAATAATTGTAAATTATGAATCTATCTCAAAAGGAAAGACAAACTCAACTTGAGTGTGCGATTGTTTCGAAAATAATTATTATAACCATTCGGAGATAAGATACCGCAGCATGACCAAAGATATAGTGGCTTTTATAATCAAAATCAATTAGGAATGTTCGCCTTACTTACTATAAAAATGCTAGTTTTTTTTTTTTTTTTTTTTTTTTGGTGGGTTGGGTCTTAACCCCCCACCTATTTTGCTGATATATGCGGTTATATCCAAAGATAAAACCTTTGTCAATTATTATCAATAATTATTGTAATTTTAATAAAATGAATATCGTTTCCGAAACGATCGTACACTCAAGTTGATTTTGGCCCAACACCTGATTAAAAAGCTCGTTTTATGTTTGAATACCCTCTATGTAAAATTTCAAATGTTTAGATAAAAATTGGCTGAATAGTTTGCTAGACACTGCAAAAGTAACAAATTTTAACTGTGACATATTGCCAGTTAAATCTTCGGATAAAAACCAATTATGAAGCTTGTCCTATGTCTGAATACACTTTATGTTCAGAGTCAAATGTTAAGACCAAACATTTGGAGTAATTTGGTAGAGACCGCAGAGGTCATTTTTTAAATCTTTGACCCCAATTTTAGCCGCTTAACATTTTTTATGTTGGGCTAAAATAAATGTAAAAAGAAAAAAGTATATGTCCAAGTAACCTACATAAACAATTTAAAGTGTTTAGACCAAAAAATGGCGGAGGTGTTTGGTAGTGTTTTCAAAGGTAAAATCGTTTAACTTTGACCCGTTGACAGACAAATATCTTGCCGAAAACTGATTAAAAAGAGTTTTCCAAATCCCAATACCCCTAATGTAAAATCTCGATTCTGTAGACTGACAATTGACAGTAGTTAGGTAGGGTGATGTACACACACAGACCCACAAGCAGACAATTTCACGTTTATAGATATATAGATAACTAGACTGACATCGTAAAACCTTAGCGACAGTATTCTAACATTCATCAAGACAGATATGCTTGCTTATAATTTAATCAGATAATACAAATATATTACCTCATCTTATAATAATAGTTAACTATCGGATATTTTCTTGTGTTTCTGGACTTTATTATTAAATAAATTTACAGAAAATTAGAAAGAAGTTTAGTCTTCGATACATTTGAATTCATAAAGTATACATGTCTTCTTTGTTTGTTTTTTTTCGCTTTGAAAGTAGACCAGGTGAAAACAGATACAGTGTATATTTTTTTCTGAAAGAAAAAGTCCATATAAATAAAACAATGCATGTATGTGTTTGTAAATATCTAACAGGAAAACTCTTAAACTACTGGTCATATAACACTGAAATCTTCGGGAAATAATATTCATTAACCAAGGACGGTTTATAGCAAATAATATTTTTGTTTACATGCATGAATAACGCGTATAGACATCGGTAAATTTACATGTAAAATGTACATTGACACCGAGCTGACATTTTTTGCTGACATGCGCATGCCCACACTTAACAGAGAACACAACACTATGCTGCAACAGAAGATGTTTTGATTAAAATTCTAGCTGATAACTCTAACTCTTTTTTTTATTCATAAAAACTAATGAAATTATACGTAAATTTTACTCGCAGTTTTGAATTTGTAAGCATATATATCTTATATTCTACGATCACATATTTCTTTCATATATATTTTTAAGATGGTGGGGGTAGAAAATAATATACAGAATACGAAACATGCAGAAATTATAACATTTAAAAAGTCATTTTTAATATGGGGAGAGAAGCATATTTTTAAAACTATTCTCTACTTTCACCTAACAATTTATTAAATAAGAAACTGAATTACTGACCGTGCTGGAATAATAGCGTTATTAATTAAAAAGTCGTTCTCAATATGGGTAGGGTAGGGTATGTTGGTTACTATTCTTTACTTTCTCCTAAGTATTTAAAATAATTGTCTCAGTCATGAAGACCAAGCAACCAAGCATGCTGAGTAATGTTCCGAAAATGACGTTTTTGTTTTTTCAAAAAAATTTGTTGTCGTTAATGCTGAAAAAATGAAAACGGGTAAAGTGGAATTTGATAATGAAGCAAATGTTGTCTAATCACCTAACTGTGCCAAGGTATTTGTACATTAATTTAAAAAACCTGCTGAGACGCCTTCCAAAAATGACATAATTTTTCTTAAAATAATAGTGCCGATAGTGAGGAAGGAAAAAAACGCGGTAATATTGACATTCATTGTGAAGCAAGGGTTGTGAACTCATTAACGACACAATATATTTATGTATTAATTTGTAAATCCTAATGATCAATCTTCTAAAAATGATTTCAATTTTCTTCAAATTATCGTAGCCTTGGTAGGAAGGGAGATTATTTCATATTTGTTGTACAATATCTGTGGAGAGTATGTTAAACTGTTTCATATATATATATGTATATAAATTACCTCTCCGAAGGTAGGTAAACATATTTTAATTGTGTGTTATAAATTACCCGTCCCAAAAATGGAAAAAAAATCATATACATTCTCTAAATTACCTGTCCAAGGAACGGTACAATTATTTTATACATTTGTAATAGCCATTCTAGGGAATTGAAAAAATTATTTTGTTCGAAATAGTAAATGATGCATAGACATTAAAAATTCCCCTCCCCAAAGAAGAACAATAACAATTCTATTCAAAATCAACTTAAATTTCCTCATTGTCCCGAGCTATTAATAGTTAATATAAAGTGCTACCCATATTTATTACTTTATTGTCTTAATCTTATACAATAGAGTTTTTCTGTTTACAATGAAAAATATAGTCATTGGAAATATCCCAATTAATACATGCGTCATGCAAATGCGAAAATCAAGAAAGACTTACAAGAAGATTTCACAGACTATAATAATCGTTATATATATATATATATATATATATACATATATATACATATATATATATATATATATATATATATATATACATACTGTGTGTGCAAAATCAAGACTTCAAGACTAGGTGTTGATGGGGAAAAGGTGTGTTTCATTTTATGCTACAATTGTTTCAATGTCTAGTTTGTAGCTAAATCCTTAAGTCAACCATTCTTGGCTTAAAACCTATTGGTATATGAAAATTTATTTAATTACACGAACTCAGTATATTACATATAAGTCTCTCTCTCTCTCTCTCTATATATATATATATATATATATATATATATATGTATATATATATGTTTAAAAACATTCAGTAAAATCTTATAATTGTTATGACATAAATAGACATTTCATAGTTGACAAATTAAATTGTTGATTTTTTTTATAACACACATAATGTTTTCATTCGAATGCGGTTATTATAAAATCTACACATGACAAAGTTACACATAAACAGGTTGCTGTGAAAACAGTTTGACCACTCTACTGCTCTTGAAACCCTTCAACTCGGGATACTTATAGAAGAGTATGATATATTTAAAGATAGAGAATTGCACTGATCTTTCTATCGACGCGAAAACTCTGATGAGTAATCTAATATAGCGTTGATAGAAGGAAAAGTTATGACGCGTAGCTATCGGTAAATAACTTTGTTTAAATATGTGCTCTATACATACCACTGGCAAATTTACTTGAGAGTATTAGGGTTCAAATTTAGATAAATAGTAGATTCCCTGAGACAGAAAGAAGTGAGAACTTCCAGGAGAAAAAAGGAATGTTTAAAGGTGAATACGGGCTATATTGTTTCTGGGGAAGCTATGATTTCTCCATTCTTTGAATAAAGTAAATTATTTCTCTGGTGGCATTTAAAAAAATAGTGGCATCTCCCCGTGTTAACAGATTATGGGGAGTGGTTTAACAAGTTAAACTTTAAAGGAATTAATTTGAACAGAATTTCACATGTTATTTTACCGATATTAATATAATAATTGCAACGTAGTTTCGGATGATGTTAAATAGACATGCATAAAGAATGTATCTCGCGTCAGGATAAAGTATTAAAACGTGTGTCTGTGTGTGTGTGTTTTTTTAGCTAGGACTCATTGAAATACATGAGATAACAAAACTACGACTGATGTGTTTTTGGAGGGATTTTTAGTGAGAAATACATTTACATGGCATGAAAAATACCTCGGTGTTTATTTTTTAAAAATATGTTCATAAAACAAGTGTATAGACATAATCAAGAAATTGAAAAAGGAAAAAGAGAAAAAAATGATGCATAAACAGGTACTTAATTCCATCGAACGCAGACAGTGCGATTTTGTATAATATTGTTGACCTCTAGAATGTATTATGTTGTTTTTAATGTTAATTGTATCATTTTTATTACGTTTTCATCGTATTAATATTTGATTTGTCGCAGAGAAGAATATTTAATGATAAAAATATGTGTACTATTTTTTTTAAATAAGAGGTAATATTGTTGAATATTAGGTTGGAGCGACACCGATAAATTGGGAAATGTGGAGACATGTACCTTTTAGATGGGCTTTGGTCTACATTATTATATTCTATAAAAACGACATGGATAGTAACTGTAGCCGAAAGCAGAGACAAGCTTACATTTAAAAGCAGGAAGTTAGACTTGCGTAATTAAAATAAGGAAATCATATTACATATTTATAATATCCCTGTAAATGGCTCAAAAGAGGTACAGAACGCCAAAATAAAGTAACAACATGTATTGCCGATGACGACCAAGATTGGTTCATCAGATATCGACTGACACTTGGATCAGTATATTAGTAAATATATATATTTTTGTTCTCCCACGACACCCCCTTCCAAAACTCCAGACGGAGTATCAGGTTTTTCTATTTCGTGAGACCATGAACGGCTCGGTGATTTTCATTTTTCTATCTGAACATTTTGGTTTTGGTTGGAGTAGTGGAGGTTTAATATCAAATGTGTCATAGACGGTTTCAATCGCATCTATGCTTGAGGGATTCCTTGTTTAGGGCGAATGTTTTTTTTCTTTTGACTTGCAAGAAAAACGTTTTCTTGCCATTTCCCCATGTATTAATCGCGAAGATTTAATGAAACAATTGATTAATTGCGCCACAATTAATTAAAATCAATAAACTCCCCTTAGATCTTGCTTGTAATAATAAATCAGAAAAGGGGCTGGGGTTTCCACAAGTGTTGTTCATCTGATGAACTGTCTATTTTGAAATCATGCTGTGTAAAACGGCCTGATAGTTCTTCCATATTGTGAAAAAATAGTCTGAGTGCTATTATTTTCAGTGACGTTGACTTTTGTCAAATAATACTTGGAAAAATAGAGTTGGACTGGTACCTGTTGCGATGCACTGAAGTTTTCGTATTCAGTGAAAAATTGCCTGCAATCGAATAGACATCTATCACTAGGTCGGTTGGTGAGCGTGTACTTACTTTCGGACTATCAAGAGAGTACACTGCCTGATTTTAAATCATTGGTTCGTGCTCAGTCGTTGTACTTGTTAGGGGAGTTCTACTTTTGTTCAGTCTACAACCGTATTCGATTACTTGCGCCTTCTATTTTGCTTTTTATAGCATAGAACAAGAAAATATATTTTTTAAAATTATTTTTCAAGGCATGGGCGTCTGTTATACTTTTTATTTTTATTTTGCAAAGATTACTGATTGGAAAATCTTATAATTTAAATTTATGAATACAGTCCGGCCCAAGTAGTTAGTGGTATTCCTTAATAAATAAGCTTTGGATTTTTGTCTATCCCAATAAGGAGACATTCGCTAATAATTAACCTTCGGGGTTTATTTGCGCAACGTTAACGGATTTTGCTGTTTTCGTATTCTCAGCATTCTGGATTAAATCAGTTTTCTTTCCGTTATGTACTTTTACAATCGTGAGGTCTTGAACAGAATCGAGTTGCATTTTTCTTTCTGATTATTTATGGGCACATATTTTCCCATTCTTTCTTCGTTATTGTCAGTCTCCGCCAAACATATTCGGGTTTTGTATTTTATTTCCGCAATAGGTACCATTATGTCATATTTGTTTACATATAAAACATTTCTTCATAAATATAAGCAGTCCTTAACCATATGCAAATTTTCCCATCGATTACACGGAGATTGAATTTTAATTCTTTTGTTTCTTTCTTAGCTATGTGTCGATGTGTGTGTCGTTTTTGCCCTACTTGTGTTTCATATTTACGTGTTTTTTTATCTGTCTGCATTTTAAACTTCGCCGCCCCAGCTTCAATATCCATTGAAATGTTTTAATCATTTTTATTTTCTAGTAGTCTTCTGTAAACTATTGTAAGGTTAGGTCTGATTTCTTTTCTAATTTTCTTAGAACACGCCTCCTAATTTCCGGATCCCGACCAGAGGTTTTTCCCTGCGCAAAGTCTAACCACTTTAAGTTGTCTGCACTAAGGTCTGCAAGTTTGAATTCCTCCCAATATTTATTTACCATGGCTGCGTATATTGCGAACTCGCTTTTTACCATTCTTCCGCAAAATCACACATAACAAAATTAATTTCATTCAATATTTGTGGGAAAAAAACTTTGAACATGAAGTTTTAAAGTCCTTGTAACATATCTTTATCGCAAAATAAATAATTATATATATATATATTAAATAAATAATTATATATATATATATATATATATATATATATATGCGTCGACAGAAATATTCAATCTATTTTCAATGCAAATACTTTTTTCACAGAACAGAATATCAAATGTTGAAATGAAGAAAAAAGCTGAAAACCGTTTTTTTTTCTTTTAGTAAGACAAAAATATTCGCTGACACAATTATTTAATGATCCGAGAAAAAATAATTCGTTTTTTGCTTGTTTTGTATTTATTGGTGCCGCCAGATGGCATGACAAGTCCGAGCAAATGAAAAGAAAACAAATATTAAAAAATTAATACTTTCCACCAATTAGCATTTAAAACTGTATGTCCATGCACTTGTTTAGTTTTTTCGAGGTCCTTTTCCTCCTTTCATCAGTGTTTCTTAACACTTGCTTTGTTTGATTCTGCTTTCCGTCGACACTGTTATTGCCCTCTTAAGTTTTATAAAAAAAAAAACAGATCGCTAAAATGAAGAACAAC
This sequence comes from Euprymna scolopes, assembly GCF_053919585.1. Taxonomy (NCBI): domain Eukaryota; kingdom Metazoa; phylum Mollusca; class Cephalopoda; order Sepiida; family Sepiolidae; genus Euprymna; species Euprymna scolopes. The sequence continues at coordinate 41,880,283 of NC_136515.1, read as the reverse complement.
AGATATTGCTACATATATAGGTGGGTTTTGGTCCTAGCCGACGGACGACCTAGGTTGGTTCACCGAATATCGATTGATACCTTCCAGCTTAGTATCCGGTATTTATTGAGATTGGAATAGTCTATTAGTAGATAACATAGGCTAGTTTCCCCACAACAATATATTAACACACACTCATACATATTACTGCAAAATACAGTTGCTCTGCTCCGTCTCTCTCTTGTCAATCGCCAACAGTGAATTGTAAATAATCTTGTATTTTGGAAAATTGTTTGCGCTGAGTTTAAGAGCTACGGCCACAAAAAATGTCAAATGTATATAATTTAGCAAGTTTTTTAAAAGTGGAAACTACGAAATTATATATATATATATATATATATATATATATATATATATATATATATATATATATATAATTTGAGGTTGCTATTTTCCAAAGGTAGGGTAACCAGTGAAATATAACGAGGTTTATACGAGTGCTCAATACAGAATAGAGCAAGTTACATTTTAGAGTTGTCTTTACATAGGCAGTAGTTTGTTGCTACACATTCATGATCATGTGTCGGTCTACCAGTATTTACTAACTAGAGACCTCATCAGGCAACAATCCTCATTTTCGAAAACGGAATTCTCAATCCGTTTTCAGAAAATGATGGTTGCTGCATGATGCGGTTTCTAGTTAATAAATACTAGTAGACCGAAACATGCTCATGACTGTGTAGAATAAAACTACTGCTTATGTAAAGACAACTCTCTCTCCCTCTCTCCCTCTCTCTCTCTCTTTCTATATATATATATATATATATATATATATATATATTAAAAAAAACTAATAATTTACTTAATAGATAGTATCGCTATTATAATTGAATGTCAATGGAACATGACATTTTTAATGAAATCACATATATGTTACAAGTACATATATAGTAGATAAGCACCTTTAAATTCAATTTCAACTAACAATTATTTTAATATGTACCCAAGTATAACCAGATGTTGTTTATACCACTTATAATTTATATAAACAATTATAATTTTCATTTATAAACGGATAATATATCTAGATAAGTGAACCGTATCCTCGACAGATTACGGTGGGCAAATCAACGACATGGATAGACGACTCCATTGGTGCAAATTCAAATTTACATTACATTCACTTGTTGGCAGAAATTGCATTGTTCTTCCGAACGTACTCGGATTTTCAGCATATGATGATAATGAACCTTATCCTTAAGTAGTTGGTTAGCTTTCTATGCAAAGACTCATGAATAAGTACGTTTCAATCTGTTATATTTTCTTTTAGTATAAAAGAAAAAAACGTGCATACACAAATAGTGCAACGTGTTCCTTGATTATAAATGACGTGTATTAATTTCTTATTTATGAGAAAACATCTTCTAATTCGACTTTTTTTCTGAGAAAAAGAACAAATCATTAACTTGCCGTTTGCACCTGGCGTATGTGTTCGCAAATTACAACGCTGTATTCGAGAAAGTTTAGATTAACAAAGTTAATACTTCTTCAAATGGCGGTTGCAGCTGGGAGACGATGAAATAAATTAATAAACAAATCATGAACCAAAGATCAGAAAAAAACCGGGTATTCTGCACTTACGTCTGTTTAAACTGCAGATATGAAAATGACATTTAAAACTGTAACATTGTCCCAAGCTCAGGTCGAGGCCATTTTGGGCTAGGATACGTATTTTGATAGTGGCAATCCAGGACGGACATTTAATATTGAGTAGGTAAGCAATTGTTTAAAAAAAAGGAACAACTTGTGTGATATACACGAACTTACATGCATGTAAGGAAGAAAATAAACGAAACACGACAGAATAGAATAGTCACCAAACAGCAAGGGCTACAAAAATATGATTTTGTAAATGCGAAAATTGAGTTTAACGACATTTTATAATTAAACATTTTCATAGACAAGGTCTTTTCTTTATATAAGTATTGAAATAACGTTTACATAAAGCAGATGAATGATAATTGAATCAGAACTCAGATTGTTTAATAGATTATTCAGTCTTTACTCTGGCTTTTCTAACAACATGCAGTTCATATACTAGCTTTTAAACCACTCTAGCCATATTGAATAGCTATCTACTCTCCAAAGTTTATTAGTATATCTCATATTATATATATATGTGTGTGTGTGTATGTGTGTGTGTGTGGATGTATATATATATATATGTATATATATATATATATATATATATATATATATATATATATATAATATGAGAGATACTAATAAACATTGTGGAGTAGATAGCTATTCAATATGGCTAGATTGTTTTAAAAGCTAATACCAGAACTGCATGTAGTAAGAAAAGTAATATTTATATATATATATATATATATATATATATATATATATTTATATATATGTATATATATATATATGTATGTATATATATACATACATACATATATATACACACATACAGTGATGATCATATTTATTGTCACGGTAAAATAAAAGTTAAATTTTGTCTAATAAATTCTAAAAAAGGGATTAAATTAAAGAAAATAACAAAGTATATTATGTATTTTTAACTGGCCTTTCCGATGCAGCAATCGGATTTTAGAAAAAATAAATAACAAAGGAACAACAAACATAATTGCAAAAAACCCTTGTTCAAAATTATTGGCACGATTTATTTAATAATCAATTGTATAGCCTTTGGCCTTGATTACCTTCCTCAGTCGCTTTTCATAGTTTACAACCAAGTTGTTGCACTCTTCAGTAGTAATTTTAGCCCACTCTTCCTGACAATAATCCTCCAATTGAATAAGATTCTTAGGCTTCCTTTGCATTACCCTCAATTTTAATGTTCTCCATAAATTTTCAATTGGATTAAGGTCTGGGCTTTGTGATGGCCACTCCAAAACATTAATATGATTGTCCTCAAGCCATTTCTTAGTCAGTTTAGCCGAATGCTTTGGGTAATTATCTTGCATGAACCACCAACGACGACCAAGTGAGAGCTCTTTAGCAGAGTCTTTCAGGTTTTCATCCAATATTTTAACATAATCTTCCTTTTTTATGCTACCTGTGACCTTAACAAGTCGCCCTGGTCCAGAGGCAGCAAAGGATCCCCAAAACATCAAACTGCCTCCACCGTGCTTCACTGTGGGTATGGTGTTCTTAGGCAGGAAAGCTTCGCCAGATTTTCTGTAAATATAAGACACTTTATTATGGCCAAATAACTCTATTTTCGTTTCGTCAGTCCATAGAACACGTTTCCAGAATGCAACATCTTTATCAATATGACGTTTTGCAAAGGCTAGCCTTGCTTTCAGGTGCATAGGCTTCAATAAGGGAGTCTTTCTCGGACGACATGCTTTTAAACCAGCTCTCTTCAAAACTCTACCAACCGTATGTCGAGATACATTCACTCCAGAGGTGCTCTGTTCATCAACAATCTCCCCAACAGAGATCCTTGGGTTTTGTTTTACTTGTCGAACAATTTTCCGTTCATCTCTTGGGGAAAGAATCCTTTTTCTCCCTCTACCCTCTAAACTCATAACGTGGCCTTGCGATTTGAACTTGTTTATTATGGCTCTAACAGTGGATTTGGGAAGGTTTAGCTTCTTTGAAATCTTATCATAGCCCTCCCCATTGGTATGGCATGCTACAACAAGCTTCCTGACGTCTTCGCTGTGTTCCTTAGTTTTAACCATGGCGATTGAAAATTATAATTTAGTCACTTATAATAGTTTAAATAAATCGCTATCTAAAAATTATCTGAAAAAAATTATTCACTGAATTAGCGTTAAACAAGCATAATATGGCTATAAAAAAGTTCAGAAAGCACGTAAACCGGAAATTGATTGATATTATACTGATACTAAAAGAAACTCAAAGCCGTGCCAATAATTTTGAACAAGGGTGTTTTGCAATAATGTTTGTTGTTCCTTTGTTATTTATTTTTTCTAAAATCCGATTGCTTCATCGGAAAGGCCAGTTAAAAATACATAATATACTTTGTTATTTTCTTTAATTTAATCCCTTTTTTAGAATTTATTAGACAACATTTAACTTTTATTTTACCGTGCCAATAAATATGATCATCACTGTATCTATATATCTTTCTCTTTATATATCTATCTATATATCTATCTATCTCACTCTCTCTATCTATCTATCTCTGTATATATATATATATATATATATATATATATATATATATATATATATATATATATATATATATATAGACACCCGGATCTGGCCATTATCAATGAAGGATTTACACTCTCATATTTTTATTTCTATCAAAATCGACGAAATCGCCGATTTTTCAATCCAATCGATTAATTTCCTAGTCTTGATTGGGGTTGCATCGTGGCGCACTGGATGGGAAGTTTCATATGCGACTCGAAGTAACTTAATTCATAATATATTGCACTGTTAGTGAAACTAATCATGAACTCCTAAATAGTATTCGTTCGAATTTAAGTTGAAAATGCAAAAGTTCAATAGCATGCTGCAATTTTGCTGTAACAAGGAACTTTCATTTCATGCTCTTGTCATGTCACAATAACATACTATTCGTTTTATATGACGTGCTCAACGGCTTGCGCGGTGATTCAGCCTTTCATTAAAGTTTAAAATAAAAAGTCAACATTTCTGCTTGAGTTGTGTTCTAAACAGAAACATTCATCTCCAACGGCAACTCGTCCATACAGTTTTATGTATCATATCTTGAAACTTGTGTGGTAATTAAACTTCTATCATGCGCTTATGATATTAGTCCGTGCATTGTGTTAACTTTGGTTAAAATCCTCTGTTTCTTCTTTCATCAACTTATTCTGATTGGCGATTATCGACACTTATCATACACATCCCTATAGAAAAACCTACCTACTGACATTGCCAATCACATGAATTACCCGCGTGTGAAATTTCATAAAAGTTGGTCAAGCCGTTTTTGAGAACGTAGGAATCATATGCACACGTACGAGCACAAAGACGCAAAACGTTTATTTTCTAGATTAATATATATATATATATATATATATATATATATGTATGTATATAATATGATGCATTATATATGTGTTCATAAAATTATTTAATATTTTACATGAAAGAACGATTGAATAAGCTAGTTGCCATTAGTGACGACACGGTGATGTTTTAATTTGGTTGGGGTATGTGTCATATATTTATCAGCCTTTTGTATTTTATTTTCAAAGTTTTTTTATCGTTTAAACGCACATGTTTTGCCGACAAAATGGATAAATACATGAACGTTTTTAATGTTGTGTGTGAGTGTATCTAAAAAAAAATTAGCAAATACAAAACTTTCCACGTGAAGCTTGAAATATTTGTGAGAGGTACGTGTTAAACTCAGAGTGTTCCACAAATAAAATTGGGTGTCATGTAGTGTAGTTTTCCTTGAAAATCAATATCTAAAATATTGTTTCATAAAGTATTTGATATATATATATATATACATATATATATATATATATATATATATATATATATATACATGCATATATATATATGTGTGTCTGTGTGTGTCTGTGTGTGTTCGACCAATAAGTAGAACGATGCATAATTCACCCAACGACTCAATTGTCTATATATATAATTGATTTAAATTCCAATTCGAGATTTTTTAATCTTTTCTGGCTTCATGAATCATAGAGTGAACTGAGTACAAGTCTTATTATGTGTAAATACTTATCACAATTCGTATGAAAATGCATTAGATAACGGTGTTATATATAATACATTTGGAAAACAAGATTATTAAAGAAGACCCACATTGCACAATTGTGTGATTTATTTTTTTCTGTTTTTTTTTTTTTTTTTGTAATTTTACTTTTAATAATTGTGTACTTAATGACCAATTTGCCCTCATTTATTTGGCGGTCAAATAATATTGTTACACAAAGTGTAATGATTTATGTGAGAACTTTCGTATTTTCAAACGACATACCCTCGACTGGACCAAAAATAAAGCTTGACTCAATCAATAATTTTTTCTCCTATGTATCCTTGGAAATACGATAAAGTATGATATTAGAACATATACTAGCATTTGATCTTAAACGATCTGTATTAGTATTGTGTGTCATTTCGCAAGTAAAACAAGTAGCAAACTCTCCGTAATATAAATATTCAAATAGGAGGAATTTTGAGAACTATTTTTTGAAATCGGTCACATATAATTTAGGCATCATTTGATTGCATTGTGATATTTTAGATATTTTAAGCAATTAGATAAAATTGTTTAAATAACTAATTTAATTCGAATTATATAGTATAAATAGCTTGCTTCTTACTCTACAAATTATATTCCTATTTGTAAATAAAAGCTCATTTTCTTGTTCTTTTATATTGATCTAATATACAAATATGTATTAAAATTGATTAACCTAACTATTTATGATTGCTCTCCGATGGCTCAGGAGCCGGGGTTATTCTTCACTCGAGGTATAGAAAAGTCTTAAAATGTGTTACATGCTAAACATAATTATAAGGGGAGTATAAAATTTAGAGTAGATTATATATGGGAATAAAACAGCACAATACTCTAGATGTTTGTATAGCAGCTAATGAATAGGGAACCGTCGTGTCGGCCTTTAGTATAGTCGGCTACTTAGCATTTAGCTAGCCATATTGGGTCTTAAGGCTTTTGAATACGTTTACAAAAACCAAAGATTCATAAAACCGATACGTACGCTAATCGTTCAAGGTTGGCAAAATTCAGAACATTAATAAGTTGTTTTCATTTTTACATTTAAGTTTCAGACAAAATTTAACACATTCCCAAACGCCGATAAAACTTTTTAGCATAGTAAAACAGTACATAAGTTAAGTACTTGTATTACCTATTTCCAGGAAAAAAATACGGGTATCAGACTGTAAAATGTAAAACAGACATTTTAGGTATATCAATCAAGAGGACGTATTCAAAGTTCTTGTTTTTGTATGGAAATCGCTCTAGACAAGACGTGAGGCCATTTAGTGTAGAAGAATAACTAGAACGATTAATAATTATTGCAAAATAGAAGATGTCTTTTGAACTAATCAAGTTTATAGAAGAACCAATCCATATAAAGTGTTTCACAAGCATGCACTTATTAGAAAAATTATTGTGATTGGAATCTTAATTACCATAAAGTATAAATACAGCGAATTGATTGAGAAACTTTAGACCTACGAGTTCAATGAGCTAGAATAAAAAAAGGAAATAATAGAAAAAAGAATTCGGAAGCCTAGATAACAATAGAATTTCATGACAAGACTAAAACAAATTACAACCTGTTTATTATTATAATTTAGTAGATTGTTTATAAGAAAATATGTTAAACCTATTCGCTGAACTAATTCAAATGCATAGCTTAATGAAAACGTTTTTATCAAAATACGATGAACGAAAAATGCATGAACAGACAACCTTAGAAACGGAGAATAGCCCAGTCTGTAAAACACGAGCCATAATAGTATTTCTACAGAAAACTAAGTCTAGCATCAGCACGTGTAATATTCTGATTATTATACATTTCCTATAATAAAAGTAAGTAAAAAAAACTTGCTCTACTAACTAATAAATCGCTAAGTTACAATGTTAACACCATTGAATACTATGTAGGAAGCCTAATCCACAAATGTGTGTGCGGATGCGTGTTTCAGAAACCAAGTCATTGCTATTTCTTTTCATCGCGTTTATTAAAGACATGCGCAGAAATGTTAACACCGTGCTCTCGCGTTTGCACGTTCAAATAGTAACGCTTTAATATATATATATATTTTTTTGTTTGATTCGTCTTTTTTCTATTTATTTATCCTTTACCTTTTTTATATAATGACATTTTGTACTCACTTACCTGACACCTGAAACCCAATCACCAATTTTTACCTTTTAAGAATTCAATTTTGTCTTCTTCTCAGATGTTCCTGCTGCAGACTGAGCGGAACAAGTATGCGTGGAAAAACGATTAAGTTATTTTCAAATTCTTTGGAAATATCCTTTTTTTACTGACATACGTCAAGGTTTGCCCCAGGAGTCTGCTGCATAAGAAAAATGACAGCGGCGACTCTTAACTTACGTTCATTTTATTTGTGTGGTTAAAACTGAAAATGTTACTTTGCAATAATGTGAGATGGTTTTTATGAAAGACAGAGGGCCTTAAATCAATACATTGATGTATTTTAAAAGAAAATTATTAAATTAAGATTAGATGACTCATTTAAAAGTATGAAATAAAGTGTCACTTAAATTTAAAAATCTAATTATTCAAGGTTAAATGAGAATTTTATTTTGAGAGCTAATTACTGTTTCTTTTGACTATTTAACGATTGGCTATCTTCTTAAATAGTGTATAATATAAACCATATTGAGTTTAATGCAAAACAGACAATTAGCTGGTAAAGCATTTAGTGAATATTTAGATATATCATATTTTTTGTTAAAATTGCAATAATAGTAGATATAAGGAACACACTTATCAAAATCGCCAGATTTAAAAGGTATTTAATCAGTATAATACAGTCAATTACTTACATTTACAAATGCAAAATATTAAATTGGCAGTAAATATGATTCCTTATTGTTAGACAAAAAGAATATAGTGATTAACTAATAGAAATAAATGCAGAAAAAAAGAAAAACAAAAGTATAACAGAGTAAAAGAGGATAATAATATAGAGTAGACAAAATGCAAAGTGGTAACAGAAAACCAGAAAAGATGAAACATAAGAGAGATATAAAGAAGAATATAAATCTAAGCACTACCTCTGGTCGGAAATAGTTGGTGCAGAATTAAAACTGTCCGCGTTTTAGGTATGTCACGTACCATTTCAATGTTTTAGGGGGTAACTGGTAGTACTTAAGAGCGTGCTTAATTGAAAAAGAACAGTTTTCGTTCTAAAAGTCATTTAGAGTTTAATCTATGCACATTACTTTGTTGAATGTTATATAATCTATTTTTAAAAATACCCGCAGTGGCTATATAAATATGGAAAATGTAGATGCCAATGTGGAAGGTAAAAACCGAAGTGATAAGAGAGACTTGACAAATTCAAGGCGAACAACAGTTCTGCAAGCGTTTCTACAAATGTCTGAAGGGCCCATCCTAGAACGAGGTGCAATCAAATATGCTGCCACAAAATTCGGTATATGAAGAAACACTGTAAACAGAATTTGGTCACGAGCACTAGACAGTTCGTCCGTTATATCGGTGCCAATGTATGCTTTTAGCCGTAAGTTTCTATGTGGCCGAGAAAAGAAGGACTATAGTTCACAGTTGGAAAAAATAAACACGTTTCCCTTGAGAAAAAGAACCACTGATGTCTACTGCTCAAGCATGTGGAATACCTGAGACAACGTTGATTGCAAGGATGACAGATGGCGAAATTCTGGCACATTCACATGCTGTAAAACCGCTTCTCACGATATAAAATATTAAATGTTGCGTTGATTTTTTGCCGTTTGCAGTTGGATTTAAATCGAGGAACTTTTAGAGAAATGATTAATGTCATACATATCCATGAGAAATGGTTTTACATGGCGCAAAATGCAAGAAAATTTTATTTAGGCAAAGACGAACATGACCCTTTAAGAACCACTGAATGCAAGCGTTTCATTACAAAGGTGATATTACTTGCTGCCGTGGCTCGACTCCGTTGGGATCCATATCGCAAATGTTACTTTCACGAAAATTCAGATTCGTGAATTCTTTGTTGAAAAGGTCCTTGTTTCCACACGGAACAAATGGCTAAGTGGATCTATTGCACAACGAATCCAATTCAACAGGAAAATGCTAAGCAACACGTACATTCAACGGGCCCGGTGTTTAAACAAGAATCGGAGGGATAAGGGCTGAACATTGAACTGGTTAACTAACCTGCAAACAGTCCGGATCTGTATGTACTTAACCTAGGTTACTTCAATACAATCCAATTCATTCATCACCAAAAGGCTCCGAAAAATATTGAATTACATGAAGCAGTTGACACCAGCTTTCAAGAATTAAAAAATCAAAGTTGAACACTATTTTCCTGACATTGCAGGAGACAATGGACCAAATAATTTTGGCTGATGGTGGCAACAATTGCAGGCTTAAGTAAATTAACACAATTGAATTAATAGTTAGATGTTTTAGGTTTTTGCATTATTTTTTGTATATTTTTTTTAATCATATATAGTAAGAGTGTACGTACAATAAATTGTCAATTTTATTAAGTATAATTATTTGAGTAATCTTATTTCCTTTCAAAAGTACTGCCTTATAAAAATTGAAACTTGTATTCACCAAGTATTTCGGACCCAAATTAAAATTTTTGTGCACCAAATATTTCTGACCGGATGTAGTAAAAACAAAAGAAAAACAGAAACAAAAATTACAGCAATATATGATTGTTAGCTTCGCTGAAAGAAAATCAAGAAAACTAAGATTAGAAACAAAGTCATATTTTAAATGTAAGTTTAAAAAAAGTGTGCGAGAAAATTAGTTCAAAAGAAATTCATAGAAAAAGACATTGCAGAAAACATGTTGGTAACAAGACGATTTCTAATTTCCGTTGTATTTGTTTTTTGATAGTCTAAATATGTCAAATACCTTTCAGAAACCATTGCTTATAAACTAACATCTACAAGTAAAGTAACTTGTGATATCTTTTCATCAACGAGAGATCGCATGTGTTATGTTAAACCTTTGATTTTGAAACTAATAGAATGAACTATTTTCATGAATGTTTGTGCGGTTGTTTGCACTTTATCTATTTACTACACTTGCTTCGTTATTATTTCAAGAGTGAGTTTGATAGCTTCGTTCGTTTAACTAGACTAAATAACGACTCATTTTTGAAAAATACCAGAGGAGTTTGCTAAGTTATTCAAAGTTTTATTTGAGAGAGAATACTTTTGGTCCGAGACTATTGTGTATTAAGGATCATTTACTTATTAGTTTAAGAAATTAGCGGCGCAATGGAAGAAGCATCTGACAGATTCTGCTTTGATTAAGTTTCTACGCGGTCTGAACGTGTTCCATTTATATTGCATCTCAAGATAAACTGATAAAGAACACCGAAGCTTATGTTTCGATTGCTCGAAACGCCACTTCATATATTTCGAAGCCGTTTTGTTTTGTAACTGCTTTATACCTCTGCTCATTTCCACACACACACGCACATATATGTGGTGTGTGAGGGGGGTAATATTTTGTTTGAGTTTCCTTATTTCGTTATTGTTAAAAAGAATCAAATTAATCTAGATAATAATTAAACGTATTTATATGGGCTCCCCTAAACAAAGACTTACAAATTCATTTTAATGACCACAGATAAAAAGTTTAATGTTTATCTTTACAATTAAATAACAAAAACATCAATTAGAATTTAATTTCAAGGCAAACAAAATGAAAAATCAATCATAGTAATTGATGATAAAATATAATGGAAATTATTCTTGTATCATGTAAGCAAAACCTATATTTCAATATCAAATTTCAGTGGAGCCACATCTCTTACTCTTGAACGCTCTATAAGGGTCTACGAACAACTAAGGGTCAAGATTAGGAAGATAGAGTTGCTGCGAACACATTCTGTATAAGAGTCTATGCAGTTTGTTTTTATCCTTGCACCCAGTTTGTGTAACGGCGCATTAAATTAGTGAATAGTCAATTTTTTTTTCATGTGTTTATTCGGGTGTATATAATACTATTTACTTTTGTTAATGATTTTTTTTTATATTTCTATTGTATATATAATTTTTAGAAGGTGAGAAATTATATATAATTATTTCCACACCGCAGCCCACAAGAGCCATATCAGCCCACGAACTGGAACTCTAAGACTTGAGTTTCGCCCTCATTTGAGCTCATCAGTCAGACATATTCGCACTCGGGATTTGAAACCCGAGCCTTCTGCATGCGAGGCAAGCAATCTACAAACCGAGCAAACGCCCCGCACACAAGAAAGTCATTAACCAACAGAGATCAAGCAAACCGAGACGAAATCAAGCTGAGGAATAGACCTACTTCATCTCGACAAGGGACGTGGCCATCCAACCAGCTGAACCCCAAGCCGATATCTCACAGGTCGGGATTTGGAACTCGAAAGGAAGACGCAATCCAGCAGAGCTGACCTAACGAGCCACTTTTATTATATCATTTTCAGAATGTAAGAGCTTATATATAATTATTTCCACTGTCCAAGGAACGCCGCAGCCCACAACCGCCATGCCAGCCAACGAACTGAAGTCTAAGAGTAAAGTTTCGCCCTCATTTGGGCTAATCAGTCAGACATACCCGCACCCGAGATATGAAATCCGAGTCTCCTGCATGCGAGGCAATCACTCTACTAACTGAGCAAACGCACCGCACACATGACATTCTGGTTTGTTGGCTGGCATGGCTCTTGTAGTCTGCGGCGTTCTTTTGGTTGTGGAAATAATTATATATATATATATATATATATATATATATATATATATATATATATATATATATATATCTTATAATATTCTGAATCTTATTATGTTTATAAAATTGAGAACTCGGTCATCGTTAATATACCAATAAATTTTAAGTCAGTATACGGTTACTTAATTTGTAAGCTTCGAGATTACCAGTTTTTGTAATCGAGCATCCATATATCATTTTCACAAACTCAAGACAAAGAAGTGTGGATAGATAGCAACAAGTGGTGTATTTTCATTGTTCGTTACAAATGATTCGCGACCATACGGACAATTTCAAACCTTATATTGTTTGAAGATATTCGCAAGAACGGCCTCTCTTCACACTTTTAGAAAAAAAAAGAGACTTTTAAATGAACAATATGGAATACATTTCTCGTTTTAAAGAAAACTATGCGATAAAAGATTTACCTACATGTCTTCCTTCGGGGGGTTTCCGTTTTCTATTTCTATACATATATATATATATATATATATATAAATATATATGTGTATATATATGCATATATATAAACATACACACTCACACACACAAACACACACAACCCCCCACATATATATATATACACACACACACCACACACATATATATATATATGTGTGCGTGTGCATTCATGATCCAAAAAATGAGCCAAGAGTGAAAGAAGGAAGAAATCGATTTTTCCATGAATTTTTCTTAATTTTTACTGAAAATTTCTATTTTGCAGATCATTATTATCATAGCATATAATAATAAGTGAAAAAATTAATCCTTAGAATATTAGGATATAAAAAACAGTTGCAGGCAATTTTTTTTATATTTTAAGAAAAGAAAAAGTGAAAACATTTTTTTCTGTAGTGAAGGGAATTGGTCAAAGGTTCAAAGTCGAATACTTGGTAAAAGGAAAATCTGGATCTGGTCGCCCTAGAGCATTCACTTTAAAGGATGACCACAGGCTTAAATTTACTGTTTTGAAGGATTTAAAGAAAACTTATGTTTACCATAGCAAAGAATTCAAAACAGGGACTGGAACAACAACCATAATATAAGGAATACCTGAAAAGACTAAAACGAAAATCACAATACTAAAATCCAAGAATGCAAAAAATAAATAACAAAATAGAATGAAAGCACCCCTACCCTTATTTCAGAAGAGCTGGTCCCCCTCCTCACACATACACATTAGTAACGACCTCGGATCTCAGTCACCTTCCTAAGGAAGAAAATAACCTCATAATACTATAAAACAGTATATATATTCTCAAACCAATAAAAGCAAACACACACACGCACACACACGCGCACACACAAACACAAACACACACACACACACACACACACCCTACCCCACCCTAAAAGAAAAGAGAAAAAAACACTAATAGAAAGATAGAGTGACTACAACCAGGTCAGCGGCCTGGACAAGTCCAATGAAAGAGTAATAAAAATTGAACATGCCAATGAATAATAAACACTTACAAGCCTCCAAAAACACTTCAAATGAACTACGAAAATCCTTGGAAACACTTCAAATGAACTACGAAAATCGCCATTTTTAAATCTCCAACACATTTGAAAATAATTTCTGACGAGAACGCTTCACAGAACGTCTGAAATACGCGTAAAAACGATTTCAATGACTTAAAAACATTATTACAATGATCCAAACATAATTCTCAATGAAAAACCAAGACATTGAATAATAAAATAATGTTAACAAATACACATTGTTAGTGACTACTCCCTTATTTAAATATATATATATATATATGTATATGTATATATATATATATATATATATATATATATATATATATATATATATATCGTTTAAGTTGTCTTATTATGTTACTGGTAAGAAACATTAAATCAATCTATATAATAATTAAACGTACGTGGACTCACCTCCATAAAAAAAAACTTACATATGCATGTTAATGAACAAGGATAAATAAAACGTCTTGTTCTTATAAAACTCCTGAGGAAAAAACCCTTGCCTACTGACCGGTTTTCTTCCTATTATATAATATTGTATTAACTCCGTTTTGTTGCCTTTAGAAACTTGGAAACAATGTGTTAAATCAAATGCAAACAAGCGCGATAACTACTTAATATGTTTATATTCAATTCCTTATTGAGAAAATAAACATGTAAATATTTAATAGGTTACATTCTTATATCTCCTGTTATCTATCCCAACTTCAATTTACGTTCGGCCTAAACTTTTTTATGAACTTTCTCTTCGTCAAATAATTATTATTTATTTAAGACTGCGTTTAAATTAGTAATACCAATTGTTAATCGTTGTTTTTTACGGAGTTGAATCTAAACTAAATTTACCCTCACTGTTTTACCAATTAAGTTTATTAGAAAGCAATTATCAACAGACGGAATTCAAATTGTTCTATCGTTTGACAAATTTTCCGTAGAAGCTAGATTTTAATAACTTTAATCGGAAAACTAAGTCTAAGTGCACCCAAATTTATACACCTGCAAATTGCATGAGAATTTTTAGTACACCTATGTGCTGTGTCAGGAATATATTAATAAGTGTATGAATAGTATCTATTCTTTAAGTGTTATTGTTTATGTTCGCGTAAGTAAGCAAGTATAATTTAACTTTCCGTTAATTTTTTTTTTAGATTCACAAGAAATATCGGGAATGAGAAATGATTTGTTCACATTAAAATAATGTTATTTAAGGTATTTCGTTGTAAAATTTATCCCATTCGATGCACAAAAAGTATTTTTGGGAATAATAGAGATTAGTATAAAATGCAATCATATTCAACCATTTATTTGGTAGGAATAACCAATTTAAGTCCCCTGAGTATAGTGTCCCCCTGTTTGTGACAATTGTAAGAGTGTATCTTTCAAAATATTTGTCTTAGTTTGTATATCTTCCATTTGGGCGGTTCCACTTATTCTTGGGATCTAGGTGAAATTTTGCATGATTCTTTTGTAATATAATGTGCAGCGAATTAATTATTATTGTATCTGTTCAATAAACTAATAAGAATTTGTTAACGCAAAACGACATCTGTTGTAGAATTCCCTGAGCAAATACTAGGCTAATCTTTTCGAGAAATGTTTAGAAAGTGTATTATGTTAAGGTTTAGTAAACTAAGTGTTATAGTCTCCCTCCTATTCATAACTTCAGACTCGTATATATATATATATATATATATATATATATATATATATATATATATATATATATATATATATATATATATTACTTCACTTGTAAATATTGACTCTTTAATATTTATAATATATTTTGAGTTTACCATTTTGATTACCTTGGTAAACTTATTGTAATTTTTATTTTTTTATTTCTTACATACATACATATATATATATATATATATGTATTAGTATTGAATGCAATAGCGAGCAAATTAGTAGCTATATTCCATCAGCAATAGGCATGAAACAAGCATTTCAGTAAACAGCTTAGAACTTTTTGCTTAACGACCTAAAAAATCTAGTACAAATATACAAACGAATATTTACCAGAATATTTTAGAAATAAAATGTTACAATTTGTAAATACATTTACATTACATCAGAGAAGGGATGGCGAGTGAATTAGTTAATACTTAAAGTAACATTATTTGTACATGGTATAGTTGTAAAACTGTTTTCAACTAATAGTTAACTCGCCTTGTTTTTTGTGCTTTTGTAGGTTTTACACGATGGATTCTTTTAGTTTTTTTTTTGTTCTGGCGTATTAATTAATCGTTATTAAAAGATGTATTGCTTACTATTATTTCGGGCAACGCCGTGTAACTTTGGTAGTTGTAAATAAAGCATTACTTTTGCAAATATTAATCAACTATCGGGACTTGTGCAAATTTCACAGTGAACTCTTACATATATAATATATTGATGTTGGCATTCTCTTGATATTCAGCGCAATTAAAACTGCAAAAGTATTTATCTAAGCTACTAGGGACGTCTCGCAAAATTCCTTTAATAAGACATTTTATTTTATGTAGTTTTCGTATATACCTTTACATAGTCATTTTTTTCGATTCTCATAAATTATAAAGATTTGACTTCAAAAATTAAAAAAAATATGTATCCATATTACATTGGTGCATCAGCTTGAATCGAAAACTGAAACCAAAACTTATGAAGAACAATATATATATATATATATATATATATATATATATCTATATATATATATATTTATATAGTATATATATATATATATATATATATATATATATATATATATATATACTATATAAATTCAAAAGGTTCAGCTACTACCGAAACTAAAACCAAAACTTATGAATAGTTATTTGTAGACTTATTTATTACAAGAACCGGAAGGTCATAACAATAAAAACAGTTACTCGGAAGAAAAATATGTAAGCGCGACACACAAAATAACACACAACCTATCGTATTAATAGATGTAAGTATAAACAAGCAACAAAACCACATACACAGCAGTACGTTTTAACAGAATTTTTTTTAAGTTGTTGGAAACTTTTTTTTACAATTAAAATATCAGTGGTATTAAAAAACTTAATTCACAGCAATAATGGCATTTACTTCTTATGACTTAATTCCATCTGTGAACAAATTACTTAGGGTTTGCTATGAAATATACATCTTACTCATGTTCAATCTAAATCCAGTACGTAATTATTTGCAATATCAATGGTTCTTAATCCTAAAAATAAGTCATAATTCGAGGGCGATAAGTCGGGAGAACATGCTGGATGGGGGAGAATTCACCATTCAAAATCTCTAATGACATCTTTGGTCAGTAGTGGTGTGTAATAATGTTCAGTTTTATGACGGAAGCTGATTCTATTTCTGTTGATAAAAGAGGGTAGTTTTCGTATCAATTGCAAAAATATATGAATGATAATTTGATAAACAGACAGAAATATCAATTAATTAATCATAGAGATATAACGAAATGCCTTAAATAATTTACATGGGTTAAAACGTAACTTGTATAAACCGACCAAATGTTTTTGCTGATATAATTCATGTAAGTATATATATATATATATATATATATATATATATATATATATATATATATATATATGCACAAAACTCTGAATATAATATATATTTGCTAGTATATATAATATAATCACGTCGAGACAGGAATTCAAAACAAAATTGCTGAATAGATGTTATCTTTTCCGACGCCAAGCGACTGTGTTGTTTTCGTGTGCTCTGCCTACAGGCACGAACAGTTGCGATAAAGAGAAATCTGTGAAGTCTCTCAACAGAAAACGAGATAGACGTAATTATGGTGAGATGAAAAGACTGCAACTTTGGCCGTAAGTGTAAATACTTTCAATAGAACCGGAGATTTACAGTTTATTTCGTTTGTTTATATTTTTCCTCCTTCTCTGCCAAAAATGTTTGCATGTGCTGAAAGTAACAGAACAATTGGATTGAACATAAACAGTAACAATCGCAACACCAGAGGCAAGAGAAACGCGACAAATAATCATAACCACCAATAACCAACAGAAAATAATATGTAATGTATTATTTATTTTTTTACAGTAGTAGCATAAAAAGTCACTAAAGACAAAATGCAGCCATTTTTCTGCAGAGGGTTATTAGGGCCTCCAATTTATATCAGTAAATGCATGAGAAAGAAGGTACATAATAGTTAACACCCACGAAATATATAAGTATAAAACATAAACTTTCAAGCATTAATTTTATTATATTACTGAACTTAAAAACAGTTGAGCTTGATCTGTACAAGATGGGCGATTATTAGCGAATACTAGGTACTGTATGTAGGAGGAATACCACACTTCCCTGCAAGACATACACAAACAAAACGTCGTAATCTCACCTTAACGGAATACACATACGAAAGTGTTCCGCTTGTTATTGTTATTCCTCCTAAACAGCACCACTTTCTTTAATATATAAATCAGAATTGGATAAAAGATGGCAATTTTACGATAAAAATGCATATAAATCATTAAATTTATAACGTCTATATTTACAATATCATGTATATATGTGTGGTTTTGTTTTGTAAAAAAAATATATGGAAATAAAAAAAAATATTCTTGTTTTAGTTGTCTGGCATGTTGTTTATGTGATTTTTTTTTTTACAGTTTGATAGGGATATGGTTTGGGGCCATTGCAGAAACTAACATTAACTTAACGAGACTATAGCGAAGAGTTATCTACTTCTCTCATGAATCAAAGGGGATGAAGGGAATAATAGATCATCCCTTACTGCAGTTCGATTCTGGTTTTGGTGCTCTGTCAAATAAAAAAAGATTGCCCTGATCACAACCTTCACAGGCATCAGATTAATACGCCATTTTACGAGGATATGATTCTTCCTATTTACAATGCCTCCCCACGAGACAGAGTTAGACACCAGGGTCGTTTTTTAAAGTGGAGAAAAGGAGCCAAAATAAAAATTGTCTCAGTCGGGAAGGATTTTTCCTCTACTGACAGAGAACAAGTAATTGAAGTGTAGCATCTGAAGAACAGATACTACACTTTGATCTTGACGGAATTTTAGCAACACATTTAAAATACGTCTTCTATTTCATGACTGGAGTATGAGTCTTACATATAATTTTTTGTCAAATAAAAGGTTATTTTTTTTAAATGGAGTTCACAACTTATCAAGGCCCAAGTGCCACTCGGGGATAAGGGTTATTGTGTGTACAGTAATCAATGGGATAGTGTAGTAACAGTATTGGAGAATTGATAAAGTGTCATTACTTAAGGGGGCGGTTCATCAGGAATTTGCTTGTGTTGGACTTGAACACATCCAGTTGAAGTCGGGAAAAAAGTTATAAGGACCCCAGGGCAGGTGGTGAAAACACGGAAGTTTAGCAACACATTTAAAGTGCGTCTTCTATTTCATGACTAGAGTAAGAGCCATACATATAATTTTATGTCAAAGAAAAGGTTCACTTAAAAAGTTATAAGGATCCCAACACAGGTGGTACAAAAAACGGAAGCTTTGTCTTTTGAGAAACAAGCTAGTTCTGTCTATTGCACCACGTGATCTTAGTCTTACGTGAAAGAGTTAGTCATTTTGTTCAACAATGATGATAGAAATGCTGCAATAGGTAATTGTATTATCAGATTATATCTCACCACATGATCTACATCAGATTTAGAACAGCACCTATGAACGTCAGGAGTAGATATTGTAGGTACATGGACATTGATATTATGAATCCCAGTCGTATGTCCATTGACAAGTACTTCACAAGATTTTTGGTTGTCAACCATATTTCTAGATATTTTATAGTTAGAAAGATTGTAAAGCAACAATTACGCGAAACACTTTCAAAGAAGTTTAGAATATAAAGATAAATTACTCTAGAAACAAGGACCCTGTTGTTTGATTTGCATATTGCGTACGATATCAGTTAGCAAACCAATGTAAATCTTGCAGAAAGAGACTGATGTTTTTTGTCACAGCGAGAATTGTTTCCTTGTAGGTTGTTACCAATTGTGAATTTATTACAAATTTCAGCAATTAACCTATGACGCATAGGTCTATACTGATTTGCTATTAAGCGATCACTAGTGTTTTAATACTTGTCAGACTATTCATGTATTTCAATGTTATAGGTATTATTTCTTAATGTTAGTAGTAGCTAAACAGCTTTGTAATAATATAAAATATTTCTAGTTGTTTCAGATAATCTAATGTATCTATTGGTAATTAAAATGGTGTCTCCTTCTCCCTCTATCTAGTATGATATAACGCTCAAATCGTATTCCTTGAACATTGAAACAGCTTTTAAGAATCGGCAATTTACGGGATCATCGTTTTGATTTCTTTATGTCGAAATACCTTTATGAATTTGATATTTTAACAACAAAACCGGAAATATTTTATTTTAAATTAGTTTGCGTTATAAATAACACAAATCGTGCAATATTGGAAATTGGGTGGCAAATCCTCTTGATTCCTTTATAACATAAAAGGCGAGAAATTTCCTTAATAAAATGTATGTTACTATGAAAGCACAATGTAAGCTATAATATCGTTATTTCAGAAATTATTAGTTTAAAATAATCAGAATTTTTTGCAAAAATAATCAATATATACAAAACTTGGAAAACATAAAAAAAAAATTTATTAATAATATGTATATCTCTTTTTTTCATTTTACAAAATATTACTAGAATTTTCGTTTTCCGCATACCTATAAATTTATGAAGCTTGTCATTTTAAATGAAAGTATTTAGATTGAGACCAAGTAAATATTTTCCAAATTTTATCCAAAGGGTCTTTTTATAAGAAGATAATAACCTTTATAATAAACTGTTTTTAGATCAAAGACCAAGTACTGGTATTTATATTTACATCTAGCATAAAAATATTATCGTTATGAAAATATTTATGATTGTTGTTGTTTAAAAAGGGATTAGTTTAATAATATTTATGAATAGTTTTTTTGGAAATAAAATTAACGAACTGTTTTTATTTGATCAAACAAACAACAGTTCATTAACATATTATTATAGAAAAAGAGTTAATAAATATTTTTATAATAATTGTTTTATGAAAAATACCAACACCCGATGTTTAATAAAATAAAACATTGCATAAACATATTTTATTATAAAAGTTACAATTCTCTAAGAAAAGTTGTACAAATCCAATTTGAATAAATTTTCTATTTTCACATTTGCGTAAAAAACCTGCATTAACGGGTTGGTCATCAATACCTTACAATTTATATGACGCCACTTCTGCTAAATGGCTCTGAAACAAAAAGTGGTATATATATATATATATATATATATATATATATATATATATATATATATATATATATATATATATATATATATATTATTCCTGAATTGGAATTCATTTTTGAGATGAGCATTATATATTAATTTATTTTTATTTCGGACTAATAGTCTCATCTTTATTAGTTGTTTTTTTTAATCTTTTTATTGGTTTGTTTATTAACAACGTTTCGGCCAACTATTTCTCTGGCCTTCGTCAGGTGGTAACCGCGACGGATAGGAACTTCGAATCTCCTAACTGCATAGTTGGCCGAAACGTTGTGAATAAACAAACCAATAAAAAGATAAAAAAAACAACAACTAATAAAGATGAGACTAATAGTTCGAAATAAAAAATAAATGAATATATAATGCTCATCTACAAAATAAATTCACATTCAGGAATAATATATATATATATATATATATATATATATATATATATATATATATATATATATATATATATATATATATATATATATATATATATATATATATATATATATATATATATACCAATCGGTACGGACCCGACTATGGAAGATGAGATAATAAATAAACGTGGATTCATAAGATCAAAGAATCCAACCTTGATCGCCCTTCGGAGCCCGTGGCGCAGTTGATAGAGACGTTGAATATCTACGGTTCCAGATGAGCATTGTCTGAAGATAGCGGTTTCAATCCCGACCAAAGCGCGCCAGAGGTTAATTGGTAAAAATGTGGTGAGACGACAACAACTACGGGATGGCAGTGATGGCTGAGAATGCAGGTAGGAGATTCGAAGTTCCTATGCGTCGCGGTTACCACCTGACGAAGGCCAGAGGAATAGTTGGCCGAAACGTTGTGAATAAACAAACCAACAAAAAGTTAAAAAAAACAACAACTAATAAAGATAAGACTAATAGTCCGAAGTAAAAGTAAATTTAAAAAGTGCGACTCTTAACAAAAGCCGCCATACTAATAGATTAATATGATAATAACGGGACCTGTGGAATTCCACAGCAGCATTTTTCCTATGTAATATATTGTTGCTTGGCATGCTGTGAGCGTTCTATTCACCATGAATGAAGGCACAATCATATTCTAGTATTTTTTATTAAAATTATACTGGCCCCTTACTAGAATGATACGTATGATATATTTCCTTGGCTGATTATTTCATTACAAACACACCGGTCAATTAATTCACATTTTATCATTTTTTCATAATTATTGAATATGTTACTATGTTCGACTATAGTTTTGCATAATTTCAACCCACATTATCGCCACCCCCTTTACTAAAAATTAGTAAATTTTATATATTGTATCGGCTGATTATTTTATAAAAAATACAACTATTAATTAACTCACATTTGATCATTTTTATTTTTAATAATTCTTGGATATAGTACTAATTTTGACAATAATTTTTCATCCTTAAAACTCACCATATCGCACACCTTACTTAAATCATAACTTTGATATATTTTCTATGCTGATTATTTTATTACAAGCACATACATCAATCAACTCACATTTCATCATTTTTCGTAATTCTTGGATATGTTACTAATTTAGACAATATTTTTTTATAATTTAAACCAACGTTGTCACCCAACCTTACTAAAATAATAACTTTGATACATTTGCTGGGCTGATCATTTCATTACATACTAATCAATTAACCTCCATTTCATCATTTTTCATAATTGTTGGGTGTGTTACTAATTTCGCCAATCATTTTTCATAATTTATACCCACACTATCGCCCTTCCTTAATAAAATAATAACTTTGGAATATTGTATGGGCTATTCATTTTATTACAAACAAACTAATGCATGAAATCACATTTAATAATTTTTCATAATTATTGGATGTGTTACTTCTGTCGGCAATAATTTTTCATAATTTTAACCCACATTTTCGTCCTTCCCTCTTTGCTAAATAACTTGGATATATTGTCTAGGCTGATTATTTCCTTACAAACACACCCATCAATTAACTAATATTCCATCATTTTTTCATAATTCTTGTATATGTTACTAATTTCGACATAATGTTTCATAATTTAAGCCCTCCTTATCTTCTTCCCCTTTACTTATATAATAACTTTGATATATTGTCTAGGCTGATTATTTTATTATAAGCACACCAATCAATTAAATCGCATTACGTCATTTTTCGTAATTATTGGATATCTTACTAATTTCGACAATATTTTTTTTATAATTTAAACTATCCTCGTCGCCCTCTCTTATTAAAAAACATACTTTGATATATTTTCTGGACTGATTTTTCATAAAAAACATAACTATCAATTAACTCGCACTGCGTCATTTTTCTTAATTCTTTGATATGTTACACATTTCGACAATTATATTTAATATTTTTAACCCACATCATTAACAACTCGCTGCAAATATAATAACTTTGATATATTATCTGGGATGATTATTTCATGTCAAACACCCCAAACAATTAACTCACATTTCGTCATTGTTCATAATTCTTTGATATGTTACTTATGCCGACAATCATTTTTAATCATTTTAACCTACATCACTGCCCCACTTACTAAAATAATATATTTGATATAATGTCTGATCTAATTATTTCATTGCAAACACACTAATACATTAAATAACATATTGTCATTTTTCATAATTCTTGGATATGTTACTAATTTTTACAATTATTTTTCATAATTTAAACCATCCTTATCGCCCTCTCTTACTTACATAATTACTTTGGTATATATCCTGGGATGATTATTTATTATAGACACACACTCGATTTACTCACAATTAATCTTTGTTCATAATTCTGGATATATTACTAATTTCGACAATATTTTTTATAATTAAAAACCCACATTATGCCTCTCCCTCCTACTTATATGACACATTTGATATATTGTCTGGGCTTATTATGTCATTACAAACACACCAATCAAGTAACTCACATCTCATCATTTTTCATAATTCTTGGATATGTTACTAACTTCGACTATAATTTTCATAACTTTAACCCATTATGTTGTCCCCCCTCTTACTTAAAGAATAGCTGATTATTTCATTACAAACAAATAAATAAATCCTGGGTATTCTCATAGTATATATGTTTCATCTATCTTATCCAATCCCGGGTGACGTCGCATATTCTTCAAATATATATCGTTCAACTATCTCATTCGATGCCGGGCGACGCTGGGTATTTTGCTACTATATGCTTTCCACCTATCTCATTCAATACTGAGCGACGCTTTCTGATAGTATATATTTGCACATCTCATTCAATCCGGGGACTGACTTCATGTCCGCTACCCCACTGTTGAAAATATACATTTAAAAAAGTAAATTTTTAATCGTAAACTATTTCAGTCATTTCTGGGACTGGCTTGATATCTCCAACCCACTGTTTAAAATATGCATTTAATAATGTAATGTCTAAATAGTAAACTGTTTCCGTCATTTCCGAGACTGATTTAATATCCCAAATCCACTGCTAAAAATATACATGAAATAATGGAATGTCTAAATAGTAAACTGTTTCAGCAATTTCCGGGATCGACTTTATATCCCCAACCCACTACTAAAATATAAATGAAATAAAGTAATGTCTAAATAGTAAAATATTTCAGCCATTTCCGGGACCGACTTTATATCCCAAACCTCCTGCTAAAAATATACATGAAATAATATAATGTCTAAATAGTAAACTGTTTCAGCCATTTCCGGGACCGACTTTATATCCCAAACATCTTGCTAAAAATATACATGAAATAATATAATGCCTAAATAGTAAACTGTTTCAGCCATTTTCGGGAGTTACTTTATGTCACAAACCCACTGTTAAAAATACACATGAAATAATATAATGCCTAAATAGTAAACTGTTTCAGCCATTTTCTGGAGTAACTTCATGTCACAAACCCACTGTTAAAAATATACATGAAATAATTTAATGCCTAAATAGTAAACTGTCTCAACCATTTTCGGGAGTTACTTTATGTCATAAACCCACTGTTAAAAATATACATGAACTAAAGTAATGTGTAAGTCGTAAACTGTTTAAGGCATTTCCGGGGATGACTTTATATCCCCAACCCACTGTTAAAGATATACATGAAATAATGTAATGTCTAAATAGTAAACTGTTTCAGCCATTTCCGGGACCGACTTTATATCCCCCAACCCACTGTTAAAAATATACATGAAATAAAGTAATGTTTAAATCGTAAACTGTTTCAGCCATTTCCGGGATCGACATTATATCCCCAACCCACTGCTAAAAATATACATGAAATAATGTAATGTCTAAATAGTAAACTGTTTCAGCCATTTCCGGGACCGACTTTATATCATCAACCCACTGCAAAAAATATACATGAAATAATGTAATGTCTAAATAGTAAACTGTTTCAGCCATTTCTGGAACTGACTTATATTCCCTACCCCATTGTGTAAAATATACATAAAATAAAGTAATGTTTAAATCGTAAGCCTTTTAAGCCATTTCCGGGACCGACTTCTTATCTCCCATCCTACTGTTAAAAATATACATTAAATAAAGTAATGTCCAAGACGTAAATGGTTGCAGTCATTTCCGGAACGGACTTCATATATCCCACCCCAATGTTAAAAATATACATTAAATAAAGTAATGTGTAATGCGTAAACGGTTTCACCCATTTTCGAGATTGATTTGGTATCCCCCACCCCACTGTTAAAAAATATACATGAAATAAAGTAATGTTTAAATCGTGACCGGTTTTAGTAATTTCCGGGACTGGCTTCATATCCCGTAAGTCACTGCTTAAAATGTACTTGAAGTGAAGTAATGGTTAAATCATAAACTGTTTCAGAACGTTTTCGAAACTAATACATAAAAACATTAACACGGTTAGAGATTAGGTAACCATTGCTTCAACAATAATGTCTGATTGTACTATCCGTGTCAGCATTCCAGTGACTAAAATCGCCCCCGTTTTTTGGTCTTGGTTAATGGAGGAAAAGTCCTTCATTACTGATACAATTCTTATTTTTGTTATTGACCAGAGAGACCGTTATGGGGAGCTGGTTTCCTCCTAAATTTTTAACCAACCTCATATCCAATTCCGCCTTTGTGGGGAGGCAAGTAAATTAAAAAAAACATAATCAGAACGGACATTTTCCAGGGCATTTTATAATTAATCAAGAGTAACACTTCCAGAGCATTTTGCAATTAAATCAGAAATAACCTTTTCCAATTACTTTTTTAATATTAAAACTTTGTTACATTAAACATAGTACCTATTCACAATGCCTCACCACGGAACTGATTTAGACACCAGAGTCATTTTTTTTTTTACGTAGAGAAAAAATTGTCTTGTGTAAAGGATTTCTCTTCCAATGAGAGAGAAGAAATTGAAATGTAGCACCTGAAGATCATATACTACACTTTGATCTTAGCCAAAAGGCCAAGAAAGACCAATCGTCTTATTAGCTTTGCCTCAACAGCGACACCATTTTTTTTTTTTTTAGAATATTCCACTTTCTTTTTTTAGGGACGCATAGCATGACAACGGACGGATGATGATTGTTGAAATTAATCTCTTTTTAATTTCTAAGTGTGTCTAAAGTTTAACATAATATTAAGTTCTATGCACATTTTTATAACAAGACAAAACAATAAAACTTTCATCAATTAATTTTTCCTAAGTATATGAAATTAGGTGAACATATCTATACACCACATAAACTGTGCGTATATAAATTTTATTCTTGAAACGAGTCTGGCAAATCTATATATCGAGCTATACCTTTTTACCTTAATGTACTTTCACACAAAGGTTTCTGTAATATAACAAAATATATATTTTTAGTCCATTTACGTAATTGTAAAAACTGTTTTTTTTCAATCACGAATATAATAGTTATGCATTAAGTCTGTATACTCTCTATTCAACAGCTTGTAACGACATATATTTGCTCAACGCGTCATGGGAAGCCTAGTATATATATATATATATATATATATATATATATATATATATATATATATATGTATATATATATATATATATATAAATTTCCGTTCGGATCTAATTACCGTGTCTTGACAATAACAGATGCTACATACAAACTCTGTATGTCTAAACTATTATCCAACGTCTTATGTAACTTTAGAACGCCGTTTTATACACATTTAATCGTCATAATAAAATACTACATTGCATCCTAGGAAATACATCCTCACGATCGCCAATATCTTTATAGAAAATAGTTCCTATTTTTCACTTTAAATCAAAAGTCCTCCAACCGCCTCAGTAAAGACTAAGATAATATATACATACACATTATGAATATATTGCCACGACACCCAACATAACTAAGTCATACACTCATAGGCATACAATAAAATTTCTACTAATGTCTCTTTACTAATATTCTAGCTATTCTCATTGATTGAAAACATTATAATCTGTTCTCCCAGACTAAAAAACTTCTTGCAAAAACCGAACACCCCAGACCTTTTCAAATATTGTCGCTTTCTCTACAGGAAACAATAGGTTTCTTTAATATTAATATGAGGACGGCAAGCAGCAGAAAGACAAATTACCTCTGAGTAGAAATGTATCGAGCATAATTATTCTTCCATATATCACGCCCTGTATGTAATTCATAATAATTTTACATACATATATGCACGCAAATCTGCTCACTCCTACAAAAGAATACAATCCGTTAAGCAAAATGCATACAATTTACAGTCATCATTCTTCTTTATTTTTCCTTTTCGCTTACGATTCTACTGAGTAAACCAACAACCGTGCTATTTCTTCTTTTGTTGTTTGTCTGTTGGTTTCGCTTTGTTTTAGAACGGACCGTTTTCTTCTCTATATGTTTTTCTTTATTTGCATTTTTTGATAAATATGCACACATTAACATCGTACATATACTCCCCCCCAAAAGCAAACAAAACAACCCTGAAGCATAACATTTTTTCTTAGGGTTAGCATTGTTTACTTTTCATTTCCTCCATTGGCAGCTTAGAATTCACTTGACGACACAATAGTGTATGTATTTGTGTTATTATAGACAAATTAGAGACACCCTTTCCTTTAACATGACGAGTTTCTTTCCGTTTGTTCTTAGATATTTGTGCCTAGGGATCTTGACAGAAATTATCAAGGTTAAATATGGATCAAATGTTCTGAAACTCCTTATTCCTCACTCATAAAGTATTGTGTTAATAATAGAATGTCGCGAATGACAGAGAAAGTTGGGGTATACCTTCCAAAAGCCGTTCTTTTCAAGAGGAGATTGGGGGTTGTAACAACCACAACAATAACAACCGTGTTTTTTTACGAGAGGGGTGCTGTTTGATTATAGACCAATTTCTTTTTATTTAAGCTTAATCTTTACCTTAAATCCACCAACACATTTTCCTTTAAAATGACGACTTGTACAGGTTTTCCACTAACTCAGAAAATATCATTTAAGAAGATACAAGTAGTTTTGAACAAATCTTATTATATACAACCGATACTGTTGCCCTCAAGCTTCTTGGTAATCTATAGTATAAGCTCCTGGGGATAATACCTACGATTATCAAGGTTTAACCTAAGGCAAATATTTGGACATTAACCACCATTACCAAACTTTGGTATCTTTCTGAAAGCCGTTCTTAACATGGAGATGTTGCTGATGATTATTCCGAAAGTAATTACAACTATAAAGAGTTTGGTAGTGTTTATTCCGAAAGACGTTGTTAACATGAGGTGGTTGGGTGTTGGGAAACAGCAAAACACTACAACCCACACCAACAATAGAAGCAAGCGCATTTATTTTTTTCTATTAGAAAAGAGGGGCATATTTCCACCGGGTAACGCCGCTTTACAGGTCCTGCTTCTATACGCACACAGAAACACAGCTACAAACACAACCCCCCCACACACACACACAATCACACACACATTACATTTTTTTCATAACTTTAATTAGGGTTCAAGATTTTACCCAAAATTTGGTCATTATATTCCTATTACTATTCTAACTAATATTTAGGGTAGTAATTATAAAATTAAAGTTTAGAAAGTTCATATTAAAGGAAACATATAAATCAATTGACGCAAAAATATTGGATACATTGATTTAATATTTGGTTGCATAGCCTTTATTGCGGTCAACAGTTTCCAATTGCTTTATATAGTTTCACACATGTTGTTGCAAAGATATGCAGGTATTTTGCACCTTTCTTCTTTGCAGAAATATTCTAGTTGTTGAATATTTTGTGGATTCATCTTGTGAACATTGATCTTCAATATTTTCCACAGATGTTCAATTGGGTTGAGGTCTGGAGACTGACTGGGCCAAAGAAGAAGGTCATTTCCGTTATTTCTAAGCCATCCTTTGGTTAGTTTGGCAGTATGCTTGGGATCATTGCCCTGCTAAAACACGAAATTGCTTTTATGATCTAACAACTCAGCAGATTTCTGGAGTTTTTTCTCGGAAATCTTCCTGTACATGCGTCCGTTCATTCTACCACTGATGATTTCTAGTTCACCAGTACCTTTGGATGAAAAACACTTCCATAATGTAATCGAACCACCGCCAAACTTAACCATAAGAATGCTATTCTTTCTGCTATAGGCGCTGCCATTTTTACGCCATACATGTGTTGTTGTGTTTCATCCAAAGATTTCGAGTTTCATTTCGTCTGACCAGATTATCTTGTTCCAAAATTCTTGGATTGTTCCCCATATGTTTTAACATAATTCAAACGTCATCTGACATGTTTAAGCGCAAATAATGGAAATTTCTTGAGGACCTTGTTACAAAACCTGCACGATTTAGAACTCTAATGATTGTTCCCTTGCTCACATTAATTCCAGCTTCTCTGTAGTCGGTTTGAATTAAAGCACGAGTAAGGAAAGGGAATTTTGTACCTTTCTGCTTATCCACGTTGATTGTTTTCGTTTAATTTTCTTGGCCGACCAAATCTTCGAAGATTTACAACAGCTTCACCAGGGTTTTTAAACTTTCTAATGACATTTCCAATTGTACTAAGTGATCGATTAAGTTCTTTTGATATTATCGATACCCTTTTCCTTCTTTGTGCTTATCAATGACTTTTTTTACAGATGTCTATTGACAACTCTGTATTTTAGGCATTTTTATAAATGTGCTGGTTGTGTTTGAAGGAGTGAGCCCAGACTGGAAGAATTTTATGAAATTATTTTAATATAAATCTCTCTGATTAGTCAGTGATAACTCGTTTGCATTATTGCAGCACGCTTAGCCTAAGTAATTTAAACTCATTTCAGAAAAATAATTTTTAAAGTTTATGCAATACTTTTGCATTTGTTAATTCATATTTTTCCTTAAATATAAAATTTCAAAACTTTGATTTTGTAATTACTACTACAAATATAATGTTTAATAGTAATAGGAATATACTAGTCCAATTCTAGGTAAAAATAATGCTATGAAGAAAAATGTAAGGTATCCAATACTTTTGCGTGGCACTATATATATATATATATATATATATATATATATATATATGTGTGTATGTGTATATATATATATTAAAGCAGATGAAACTGAGCGTAAATAAATGTTTTAAAATCTAAACTGATTATATTTTTGTATTCAGTTGGATTTACATATTTAATTTCGTTAGAGTCAGATTTCTTAATGCAAGTTTGTTGTTGGCTACAAAACTATTGTCATGAAGTAAAAAATAATATATATATATATATATATATATATATATATATATATATATATATATATATTCATTGACAAATGATTATTTCCGATGCAGGATTTCAACTGACAACATGGTTGACACTACATCGTGTGTCACAATCAAGTTATCTTAAAATGGTAACATCGATATAATATATCGTGAGTAAATCAAAGCAATAAAAATAAAAGCAAAAGAGAAAAGCAGTTCGAACTACGTCGATAATATAAAGTATCTAAAAATCGTAATTTATTGATTTCTATCATTTGTTTGGCTAGAGGCGTTTGAGCATTCATTTTCTTATTTATTATTTTAGCTTGCACAATTAATATCACTGTTTCAACAGGCTAAATATTTACTCATCTTACAATGTATACGTGTCTATTTGAAAGCTTTTCTAAGACGTTTCCCTGAGTGGTCATTGATTATGTGATCTCATTACATTTAGATATCTTGCTTTAGTAGCGATTAACAATGCAATTATACAAGTGCCATATTTAATGCATAGCACGATAACAGAAATCTTCGCTTATAATTTACTCGTACTTTATTTCGATGTTGTCCGTGTGCGTCACCCACTTTTTAATGTTAGAAAAATATTAAGAAGTAAATAATTACCCACAAAAGCTGAGTACTTCTCTTTTAAATCAGGTCTTTCTATTTTACCTTGAAGAAAACTTTACGAACGTTTCATTTTGTGTCACGTATATTTATTGCAAAGAAGCGACAATAAAGAGAATAATAAGCGAGGTGTCAAAACACCCTCCGTATGTATAAAACATTTTTATTTGGTTTATTGAGTACTCATTAATAAATACATATTACATTATAAAGTAATTAAATATTTGATCGATATTTCATTTTTTGAGAGAGAACAAGTATTTAAAATCTTACATTTTAATATAATATAGGAATTGGTTTGCTTATATGATTCCTGGGTGTCAGGATTTAATAAGTTGAGCACTTTAAATTTCTTTGAACAGTGGGCATGTATCATACACGTTGAAATGTTGCAAATGTTTTCGATTTAAATTTTATTTCTATTTTTTAGTAGCTTGGAATGACTTGTGCATTATAATTGACCAGAGCATTGTAGGATACAAGTTAAAAAGATGCATAAGTTTTCGTTCCATGATTTAAAATATGAAAAAAATAGTAAATGTGTTATTGAAGTCTAAACGTTGAATTATATATGGCGTCAAATAAGAAAGCATTTACTGACGTTGGATTGTAAGAAAACGAATTCGGAATCGCGAGAAAAAAATAGTGCTATGCTAATATATTTCACATATATGAAGTTATTGCAAATAAAACTTCATTATGGAAATTTGGCTTGAAAAGACTTTCTTTGTGTTTCTAGTAGTCGAAGTTAATATGTTACGAGAAAAAACAGTGATCCTTCAACTTTAATGACCATACATGTATCCAACCAAAAAATACGAAGAATAATATATTGATGGGAACTATGATCGAATGTGTTGAAGAAGGTGATATTAAGAAAATTCCGATAAGAACTGAAATTCTTATCACCAATTTAATATTTAAATTCTAAACAAATATAACGATTTGTTTAAAAAACAAGAAAATGTTACTTTAATTTAAGCGATATATATTTAATTATTATTTTCAATGATTGGGAGTAGATCACCTGATTAATGCTCCTTGCATATATTAGCGTCCATTCATTTAGTATGATTTTATAGATGTTTTTATTTTGGGCATTAATTTTTCATATATATTTCTATTAAAAATTCTTGCTAAAACGAAATCAGTATGTAAAGGAAAGACAAGGTGTAAATTGCCAACATCCTAAGTAAAAGAGTTTCTGTGGAACGACGTATATTCAACTTGGAACTACCAGGTTGTCAGTCCGTGTCGTTAACCACTTGGCGCCATCACATCGTAGATCAGCATTAAATTTGGCAGATCCATAATCACTTTTGTTTTAACATTTTCTCGGCATTTTAATTTCGTTTTCTAACATTTAACTGTTGTCCGCAATGACTTCCTTATGTTAAATCTTGAGGACGATACAATATTACAATAAATAAACGATGCGTCCAATTAAAACGTGATAACGTCAGAAAATAAAATTCTCGATAAACTGTCAAAGTTGACATTTAACGGATCCGTTGGCGCTACAGCTCACAAATCACCAGATAATTAATTAGGAACTTTTCGCAGAAAAACACAACTTTATTTAACAACGGGAAGTAGACGCAAATCGATTCCATAATATACTACACAAATAGATATTTACTTAAAGTGACAATATTGTAAATAATGATAGCTTATTAAGGCAATTACCTATGATTTAGAAGGTAGCAGATGTACGTGGTATATTCTGAAAGGATTGTATTAAACAAAAATAAGGTCAGGGTATTTAAAGTACAAAATTGTTGCAGCAACAGAATTCATACATATGGCTTTATGAAATCTGATATGGGAGTGCAAAATTGGGGAGATGTACACGACCTCTCGACTGCTACTATTGCAAAGTATATAAAATAATCGAAATAATTATAGCCATAATTTCTTAGACCTAATCAATATCTGCATTGTTAAATATTCTGTCAACTGGTGCACATCACGTTCTAGTTAATCAAACAGTTCACTAAGCCTCTAAATAAAGTATGGTGTCTACTTTACTTATGCTAAGCCTTTTCCAGTATTAATCAATAGAGAAGTTTAAGATGACATCAATGATGATTTTCAGATTTTGAAAACTAAATGAACGAATGGAAAGTAGAATCGTCGAAGGCATTTGTTCTGGTGGAACCCATTGTTGCAACATAATCGCAAGATGTATTGCCTATTTCCACATAATGTTTGGTCTCCGGAGAATTTGCCTTTAATGAGTGGCAAGCATATGCAGAGATTTTATAAAGACATTATGGAGATGGAGATTTGGTATCAGCGTCGCTGGGACAAAATCATTTTTGCTGAGTACCGTTAAAATTTTAAGAGAGAAACTCCTGCCGATGAGTATTTGGGGAGTTCGAAGATACGGAAGTTCAAGCCTTGAAGTTTGAAAAATTGTGAAGCAATGTACATGTACTCAGATTTATCACTGCATACCATTCAGTTTACAGTTATCGTTTTTCTACTAGGTAATCACTATATGTTGTTGCTACAAAAATGTAATCGCTTTTGTACAAAAAATCTATTTTTTCGAATCAATTAAGCACAAAAACCTGACGTACTGAAGAGAAACGGATATCATTTCCTGATCAAGCAGAGCATGCATGCTCTAAATGATTAGTAGAAATTTAAACAACATTAAAACAGTAAAATAATATGCCCCAATGTTAGGTTAAATATAATTAAAGCAATTTACAGTTTACTATTTTTCAAAACTAAAATGGTACTTTAACATTTAAAACGTAAGGGGATATTATTTGGAAACGTATCTAATAGTATACTGTTGGGAGTTGATTCGAGAGATTGTGTTTACATTGCATTTAAACTGTTGCATTTTTGTAGGTTAAGAGACAAAAGATTCATGTAGAGATTTCCAAAGCCAAACAAGCAAAGGATAAAAACTGTTAAGTTTTTCGGTATCTAGTAAGCGCAGAAGTGAATGGAGGTGAGATTTTACAACTTGTCGGGTTAGTCGGGGTATGTACGTGTTCCAGGCACAAGTGCTGTTAGATCAGAAGATCATATTTCATTATAGTATTTGCAAAACAGGCACAAAGATGCAACATTGTCGATATTGGTCAGAGATTGAATCTTAGCATACAGTACTGGACTGTTAGATCTGAGATCCCTGTTTTGCCATTGTTCAAGAATAAGAGATTAGTAGTAGCCGGATAAGTGTATATGTGCCAGTTATAGCCGATGCATGTGATTTTATTAACATATACTCTCTAGTTTGAATTATTTTGTAGAATATTGAAGAGAGCTCACCACATTCGCAACAGCTTATGCAATATATTCAATTTATTTGTTCCAATCCATGTTGATTGTGAAGGTTAGACCGATGAGTTTGAAAGATAAGCTCAAGTATCGTATTATTTGTCATAGCAGTAAGTATTTGACATAAAATTGTGGAATTCTTAAATAAAAATAGCTTAATCTTAGCAGAATTTAACGTTATGAAAAATTTATGGGTTTATTCTACTAAAGACTGATGGCAATTTTCGAGGGATTTTACAATTGCTTTTGATATTTCTCACGGAACGATTTTTTATATGGTTAAGTCTTATTGTTCAAAGTTAATCATCTACCCGTTGACGCAGGTGTACAATCGCTAAAAAGCTGATAATAAATCCATTAAAGAAAATATTTTCTAGTCTAGGTATCTTATAAAAATATGGTTCAATACAATTAAGGTTGTATAGATCAATAGTTAAGCGTGTAGTTCCCTTCTTTCTCATATAAAACAATATTGGATTTAGAGAAGTACACACAAGATTTCAGCCAGATTGACTCAGTAGTTTCTTTTAAAATTCTGGAGAAAATGCGGTATTATAGTAAATAAATATTTGTTTAGTTGTACTTGGTGAACATATGAATCCCATAAGACCTAGCACGTTGTCTTTATACGAATAATTATATAAAAAATTACCGCGAAATCGCCCTATCTTTTCCAGGCAAAATGAGAACAAACACATAGACAAGTCGACACACAAGAATATAATAGAAGTATACGAAAACATATATGGATATATTTTCAAGCCCCTAACATAACAAAATTGTTGGGTAATCTGGATAGGAGCATATCTTCATAAAATCCTTGTTCTTACCTTAAATTGTGTGACTTCACATAGTTTGTCAAATTACATTTAGACTAAAGAAACTTGCTTTTCAATTCTTGGTGAAGCTCAGCAGGAACTACACATCTATCATGCTGCCTAAGAGCACGTTTCAATATTGAATGCTTAACATATTTTGCCTAAAAACTTCTGTATACTTATGTGATTCATTTTCTACAATAATTTCAATTTACTATTTGACGTCTTTGTTATTCACATCAATATAACGTAACTTAGTTTTGCTCTTCAACTCATCCTTAAGTTATTGGTATGTTTTTTAGTAGTCTCGTCTCTTCAGAAAATCACTCTAAATCAGTTATCTTTGTATCCTCTTATCTATCAAGCTTAATAAGTGTCCAGTCAAACTTACTTAACTTTGATTATATTCATTTATATGCTACATTCCTAAGACTGACCAAGTCAACGACAGTCATATCATAAGTAAAGTATTCCGACTTCTGTTCAGTATTTTACGTGAGCACTTTCGATGAAACTTCTTCACAGATTTGAGAAAACTTTTGGACGGAATAAGTGTTTCTGATACATAGATTAATCTTGTCAGTACACATTTTTCATAGACGCAGATCTTTGTCTTCATGCTGATTCATCTATCTGACCATACACGTTTTTCAAACCTAAGAAAAGCAAAGCTAACTTGAACTCACCTGTAAGTTATTTTAGCATCTTAGTTTGCTATCTACTCAGAACACTACCAAGATATTTATAAGTATCAGTGTCAATTAACTCCTTTCCATCACCCACAATATTTAATCCGACATATGGCATTAGGCTTTTAGCCAAGAAAGAATTACAAGCATTTGATAAATTGTACAAATGAGCACTGGATATCTTCCTTTATTTGTACGACATCTTCATACAGCTTGCGAATTAGGGTGTGGAATATATTTTTTATTTGCATCTATACGTCGAATATTTAACAGCTTTCATGAAACTTAAAAAAGGAAATCCACTATGACAGCACTGTTTTTTTTTTATCATAAACAAGAATAGTGGCAAAGTAAATTGAAAAGGTTTTCAGTGCTAATCTGTCATTCTGCTTACTCCATCGTCTTCTAATATTGATTCAAACACTATAAGAATAATGGTTACTAAGACCTTCATAATCGGACGCAAGCCGATTAACCTTTCTAGGAAACGGGCATGATATCTTTGCTTTAAAAAATCTAGAGTGCATCAAAATTAATGGTGTCAAATGCACATCAGTAAAAATTTAGTGCAACGATATTTGTTGTTCCTTGCATTTTCTTAGTAATTGTGGAGCAGAGAAAACTATGTCATCTGTCTCATAAATAATGCAATGGGGAAATATACGCAAGTCAGCGCAACAGAACATTTGCTATAATCTTATCTATAGCTTCAAGCAGTATAATAAATCTATAATCATTTAATTCAGACTTTTGCCTTTGATTTTTGTAAAATAGTAGCATTACTGCATTTGACAAACTGTCAATGACATTACTATCGTGCCAGAAATAGTTTCATTGCGAAAGATCAACAACTCTACTAGTATCAATCCAACTCTAGTGCTTTCCCAGTATTTATTTAATGATTGTGTATTTTATCTAATTAAGGATGGGTAAATCTTATATTTCATCAATATAATTGTGTTGGAAATAATTTAAATCGCCGCTTCTTCTATAAATAAACGGATTATCAAACAGATAAGTCAAGTGATCGTTCCATCGTGTTATAATACAGTTGTTACACTTGATCCAAACAGAAGATCAAAAGACTTTAAATGATTAATTGTTGCATATTGCGATTCATATTCTACTTTATTTTGTTAATCTTTGCGTTTAAAATCATTTTGCATTTTAATGGAGAGCTCAGCTCACCAATATTTTTCATGTGACGAAGCTTTTATTTCGATCTCCTTTTGGTTTAATGAAAGCATCCACTACGTATTATGTAGGTGATGCTAATTAATTACGGATTTTATCATGAACTCTCTTCTCGAAAACAGATCGTAGATAATATTGCTGTAGTCCACACAGTCTCTGCGTTTAATTTACTTAAGACCCATTCATTCAACTCTATTCTCGATTTTTATTCGAATTTATTCCATGTTCTCTTAGAGATAATGCTAGGAAACACGGTGGTGATACGGCGTCTAGCGTTGGAATCATTAGGAACGAAATAGATCAAAACAAATTAAAATTATAGATGATGTAGGGAGGTCGAATTCTAAATGAAGGAGGAACGTATTATATATAGTGTAATGTAGAAGGTGTATATCGTCTTTATCATAGTCTTAATTGTATTTGGTATATGTTGTAGGATTAAAATTCGGATTTACTATGTTACCTAGCATCTTCTCTACTCTTCTGATGAGAATAATTCGGCTTCGAAATACCTTGGCATAAAGAGTCCCTCCTATCCCCCAATTAATCGATGGTATACCCTTATTGAATAAATGAACCAATATATATCCATCAATATATAGTTCTCTGTCTTCATTTCCAACTTCTATTTTCTTCATATATATATATATATATATATATATACATATATGCATATACATATATATATATACCAGTAGCTTACTTGAATATTAGAATGGTCTTATATTTGGTTCTATGCGATGAAACTACATGAAAATTTTAAAGATTAAAATACTATTCTATAGTAACAATTGTATAATAATTGGTAAAAAGAAAACTATATTTTAAAACCAATGAAATATGACAAAATGTTCTTACAGTTTTATATACTGTGTCCTTCAGGCTAGATTCAGTTTGCTGTTTCGGTTTTATCCCCTGTTACCTTGCCAGGCTACGAATATATATGCGTTCGTATAATGTATCATAATTAAACAGTATATGCTACACACACACACACACACACACACACACAAAGACAAACACACACACAATATATATATATATATGTGTGTGTGTGTGTGTGTTTCTTTGCGTGGGTTATGAATTTATTGGATAAAATTATGCGCAGTCTATATGCAGACTTAACAACAGTTATAAAAAGCCTAATTAAGATCATATAGAAACTTTAAACTTCTCAATTAATCCTCACAATGTCTTTCTTATTAATATCTTTTTATCTATCTATCCATATATATATATATATATATATATATATATATATGCGTTAAAATTTATTATGTATGCATATAAATTTCTCAGAAAAAAGCATATTCATACAGATTTTAAATACTAATACACTCATGCATATTTACAAGTTGATCATAAAATATATTTAAGGATTACCAATATATCTTTCTCATTATTTATATAGTTATATTTGTATATATGTGTGTTTGTGAGGGTCGGTCCAAAATTAACATTCGTTACCCAAACTGTAAAATTTGTAGAGCTTTGAAGAGAGGCTATCATGTGTGCTCTAGACAATATTTTCCTTACTCATCATTATATTCAATACATTTCTCCGTTTATCATTTAAGATTCAAAAACGTAAAAACCCGCAGTGTGTTTTCAGATGCACGTCTATGTCTACATTCTGAAATCGAAACTCATCTTCTCACTGGCAATGTATCTAGTGTATCGCCTACTTAAACGTCTATTGGCACCGATGATCGATTCATTTTTTCTCCCTGGATGTTTTCTATGACGCATCGCATTTTTTATGCATGCCTTTATCATGGGTTTCTTTCTGAGAGTCTAATACCGTCAATATTTGCAATAGAGAGATGGAACCCTCACGTTCTGAATATATCTAAACACTTAATAACAATGCAATATATATATATATATATATATATATATATATATATATATATATATATATATATACACGTTAAAATATATTATGTATGTAAATCCTCCAGTAAAAACAGTTTAAAATAAAGAGTTTATTAATACTACAGCAGCAACACCATCCGAAAATAGACTAAATATAAAAACACGATAATAATTATCTTTTCGTTCTTGGATGATTGATATTTTACTATCACAAAATCAATGTGTAAAAAGATAAATTTCCAAATGTCGAATTATTGTTAATATTCTTTTTTAATTGCAATTTCACCCCAAACAAGATACATTGCCACTTTGCTGTAGGGGTCTACTATCAGGGACATAAGCTACAGGGGTACTAGGTAGGGAGTTGGGCAGCAAGATGTCGGTTCACGTTACACTTGAACTTCTGCATGTCAGTACAGTTGGGGAAGCAGGGACTCGGAAGGGAATTCCAGAGTCTGGCGGTTCTGGGGAAGAAACTACTGGAGTAGAAAGATCTTTTACATCTAAGAATCTCTACTGTGTGGGGGTGGGATTTTCCTGCTTGTCGGGTTTGTCGGGGGTACTTACGTCTATGGGGCCACAAGTGGTTGCAGTTCGTCAGAACATTCACCATTGAAATATTTGTAGAACAGGCAGAGAGATGCAATATTACGTCGATGGGACAGACGTTGAAGCTTAGTTGATAGTTCAGAACCTATTAGGTTGGCGACTCTCTTTTGAATTCTGTTTAGGAGTGAGAGAATAGTAGCAGATTCACCAGCCCAAATATGACAACAATACTCAATACATGGGCGAATGGTGGCCTTATAGAGGTGCAGGATATATTCGGGCGTGAGTAGCTTTCTAGCCCGGTAGAGAGAACCTAATTTTTTGCAGGGTTTCTGGCAATGCTATCAATGAAATTTTTCCAACATGTTTCTTGTGAACGTTAGGCCGAGGAGTTTAAAGGATGCAATTTCAGATAAAGAGTCTTTGGCCATTGCTAATGGTGTT
This sequence comes from Euprymna scolopes, assembly GCF_053919585.1. NCBI lineage: Eukaryota > Metazoa > Mollusca > Cephalopoda > Sepiida > Sepiolidae > Euprymna > Euprymna scolopes. The sequence continues at coordinate 41,839,863 of NC_136515.1, read as the reverse complement.
AGAGAACGGTTCTTGTAGTTATTGGCGGAAACAAGTTCATTCTTAGCAGCATTGAAGGTGACCATCCATTTTAGTCCCCATTCCACTACAGATCGGAGGTCATCATCTTGTCTTTGCCATTTCTTTAGATATATGTTCATTTGCTTTCCTGTCGTGTCGGTTATAGAGATTGATATCATCAGTATATATGCACATCTCACAGACTATTTTGCCAGGGAGGTCATTTATAAATATTAGAAATAATAGAGGTCCAAGGACAGATCCCTGAGACACTCCCGCATTTATAGCATATTGTTTAGATGTACCACCGTCGATAAAAACCTGGATTTTTCTCTTATCTAAGAAGGATTTAATTATGTTAAATATTCTTCCAGTGATACCGTATAATCTGATTTTCATGAGAAGACCTTCGTGTCATGGCCTGTCAAAAGCCTCAGATATATCTAGAGCTTACCGCTCTACCCTCTCCTGCTTTGTCAAGTGAATGGTATATACGCGCAGAGATTACAGTTAGGATGTCTGCTGTGGAACGGGCTTGCCTAAATCCGTATTGTTGGTCGGTCTGAAGTTTACCATCTGTAAGGTGATGGGCTACAGCTTGGTTAATTACGGACTCAAATATTTTGGCGAAAAGTGGAAGGAGGTTAATGGGGCGATAATTTACTGGGTCAGTTCTTTCACCAGAATTCTTAAAAACTGATATTACAGAAGCAGTTTTCCAGCAGGCAGTAAAGCAAAATTCATTAAGGCATTTGCTGTAAAGTTTGGAGAGAACCGGCGCTACTTCGGCTGAGCACTTTTTTAATAGCACAGCCGGGATGAGCTCAGATTCACATGCTTTTGTGTCAAGAGTTTTTATGATGACATGCACCTGAGATGCGGTGATTTCCAGATCGTCTAGTGTGGCGTCTGTCCGCAAAGGGAAGTAAGGGAGGGGGTGGTTTGCAGCGTCCAGTGTCGAGTTGGAGGCGAACCGACTGGCAAGCATGTTAGCTTCTCAGTTGCTGATCAAAGAATCTCATGGTTGTTGGATAGTGGGGGGATCGATTATTGCCCATTATTTACTACACTGTTGTAGATTTTCCAGAAGTCACGGGTTCCTAATTTCTGTGCTTCGATGCGTTTTTTGGTGGTTTCAGTAAATTCTCTCTTAGCTGTCGCTATTTCTTTCTTAGTTATGTCTGGCTTCTATATACTTCTGTCCGTTTGAACAGGACTTATGTCGGTTAAATCTGCGACACGCATGATGCCTTTGCGCAATGGCTGCTGCACAAGTAGAAGTAAACCATTGGGGAGAGTGGGGCGTGCTATAAAACTTCCGCGTGGGAACATATGCTTCAATTGCTGTTTTGAACGACTCAGTGGTCTCATGTGCGCACTGTTCAGCTGGAAGTAAGAAGATATTTCGCCATGGGGTGTCTCTGATGAGATCCCTGATGGCTTCGTAGTCAGTCTTTTTATAATATCTCGATGTTTTGAACAATGTCTCTTCCGTTTTGGCTCTAGAGTGTAATGCGATTTCAACTATTATCACTAAATGATCAGTATTTCCAAGTGGGCTGTGGGCATTCGGATCGCCATCGTCGGGAACTGTGGTCAGAAACAGATCTAACGGAGATTCGTGTTGTTCTTGCTGGTCAGGGAAACGGGTTGGAAATGTCACCGTCTGTGATAGGGAATGAGAAGCTATGTGTTGTGCTACCAGCTGCGTCTGCGTAGGTAGAAAATTCAAACCAGTTGTTGTGGTGGTTAGTGATGTCACTAAATACATGTACTCGTGCGGTAATATCGAGGGAAAGTGCTGTATCTATGCTGTCAGAGACTTTGTTTATTAAGGTACACTCCTGGATCGAGGGAGAGCGACAGAGAAAATAAAAGTAACTAATGTTATGTTGCATGTTAGGCTTGATCGTCAGATTCTAGTTTTGTTTCTCTAGTAAAGGGGAGGGTATTTCGAATATAGACTACAAGCCCGTGCATATGTCTGTCAGAGTCCTTACGGCAAAGTAGGAGATATCCGGGCAGAGTGGAATAATTTCTTCTTAACGTAGCTTAAGCGCGTTATTTTCTATTTAGTTTTTTTTTATAATTTTTAATGTTCGTAAAAATATTTGAAAAGTTATTTCCTCATTCATTATGATTAAACATTTATTGACAATGTGCTGACAAGGGAAATAGATAAGAAATTAGTTATTAATGAAAAATTTAAATATTTGAGAACGTTTTCACTGAAACGTATGTTCTGTTATTCTGTTGTTAGGACAAAAAATGATTCCACATATTCATTATGGTGAACCGTGCAAGTCTGTATATTTCAATGTACCCATCTGTTTAGACATGTAGATTGTGCTTTAGTGTCTATATTAGCGTGCTTCTTTTGTCAGTGAGCGAGTTTACAGACCAACGTGTGTAGAAATGATTTTGCTTAGCAGTGTGCAAATAGTTAAACGTGTCTGTGTATTTCTCTTGATATGCGGGTGTTAATTGCAAAGGATCTTTCCTCTCAAAAGCACAAAGCTTTTGTGTGCCGCAGTTAAGTGTTTTGCATTTGAAAGAAACGTATCCGAAAACAGGACGAGAGATATGTCAGAGCATTAAACAACGCGCGATATTTGGACGTGCATATTTCGTGAACTATGATTAGTAAAGATAGATCGCTGATTTGTGTCTTTCTCCATGAAGAGTTGATAATTTATGATAACAGTCGCTTCTCTGTTGCTTCCAATAGATGTTTATAATAGATGGAGATGCCGGTAAGATAAAACAAACAAATTTATAGCGTTATAAATCACTGAACTAATTTCACTATCTGCAGCATTTTGATTATTAAAGGTTATAAATATTACTTACATTCCGTTAGATTTATTTGTCCTTTTCCACAGCCAATCAAGGCCGCAGCTCACAAGAGACGTGCGACGTTATTTGACTGTAAAAATAATTATACCATTTCTCACGCTATATATATATATATATATATATATATATATATATATATATATATATATATATATATATATATATATATAAGCATTACAGATTATCAAGTAAATATTAAGATCTTCCAATACTAAAATCATCAATTTAAACAAAAGTTTTAATATAGGAGCAGTCTGGAGGATTCTTTCTACAATCTGAATCAATGAGTATATGCATATATATATATATATATATATATATATATATATTTGTCATCCACATACAGTTCTGTTTCTTTCTATCACAACTAATCAGTGCTGCTAGACATACACCTTTTCCCAGCCGTGGATCGAACCTACAGGCGTCGCGTTGACAGCTCTATCCATTGGACCACGAATCAGTGCAGTAAATAGTTCTTCTCGAGTGTGTATTAAATCCACACCCACCCGTTGCAGGCATCATTTTTTTTACAAACAAATAAATAGTGGATATATATATATATATATATATATATATATATATATATATATATATATATATATATATACTATCAAGGCGCGCAGCGTTGCCATATGGTACAATATGCACTGAAAAAAACTTTAAAATAATAGCTTGAAAATAGATTATGTACGTATATGTATAGGACTAATTCTCTACTGAAATTATATATTATGAAGAATAATTACCTCGATGGACTAATTCGCAAAAATATAAAAATACTAATATATAATAATGATAATGCAGTTCATCAAATTCTATCTGTGTTTGTTTACAACATAAGATCTGACGATATTTAGCTTGACGATACATGACATGAAAAAGTCACTTAGATTTTTAGATTTAAAATATGCAAACGAAGAAATAATGTGCGGCGATTTATAATGGTATCATGTTTTTATCGTAAATTAAACTGATTACTAAAAAAAACTGTAATAAATGCGTGAGGTATACGTCGGCTTGAACTAGAGATTAGTCGATCTGTATTCGAATGCTTTACCACTGCGCTACATATCCACATGACAATAAGTCTGTTTACATTAAGAAGTAAGTATGTTCTGAGATTTTATTTTCTGCCTTGGCCGGTGAAACGTAATATATTCCACTTGTAAAATTACTTTTATCTATGAGAAAGAAAGACTATTGGTAGGATTGGACTTTTTTCCGATACTTAGAACACTGTCAGACATATACTTTAGCTTTGTGTGAAATTGCCAAAAGATAGGCCCAACCGATTCGGATTCGGAAGTTGAAAGGAGCTCACACACAGGTAAAAAGTGACGTTTATAAAAAAGTATATATAAATATAAATATTCATGAAAACGCAGACAAGCCTGGTGATCCTTATAGGTATGAAATGAAGAAACGGCTGTTTAGATAAATACAAACACTATGCTTCATACATATATTTTTACATGTCTATATTCTCATAATTAGTACAGGTCAGAAGCCAAGTTTTTTTTTTTTATGGCAGTGCCATCAATGAATATGTGTAATACTAAGGAACCACACAAATCTAACGTAAATATTATATATTTTAAAAATCGATTAGAAGTCGATAAAATATTATTTTCTACTACCATGCAATTGTTATATTGTCCGATCGATCAGTTTATGTCTATGTTTTTCTCTCTTGTGACGCATATTTTATGTTGAAGCGAATACTTATTTTTTCTATTTTTATGGTTCCGAAAGCGATCCATTTAAGTGTTTCACAGCCAAAATATACATTTAGTCCAACTCTTACGCGATGATTCATTATTATCGTTTAGCCTTAAACATTTATTGGATTATAAGAAATTTAAACAAGTAAAAATAAATTAAACTGATCAGAACATTTAAAGTTGTATCGATTTCAAACCCACATTTTGTGCCTGATTCGAGGTCCAAAGTATTTAGCTGACATACAAAAATGTATTTGCGGAGTCATTAGTTTTATATATAAAAAGTGAAAACTTAATAATAGTGAATATGATAGACGTAATACTTCGGTTAATGTATGTTTATCAATGCTAATACCGTACAATAATTTCTAATTTCTGTACTACAATTAAGTAGCAGATAAATCCTCCTATTTTCGTGTTTCGTCAGCTTAAATAATGATTATGATAATAGAATGGTGATACTTATGTGTGTTGAGTATTTTTTTTTTAACTAGCGGTAAAAATCATTTCGAATTTTGTGAGTAATGCGCATACATTCATTGATTTTTGTAGACGCTTCAAACCCGCAAAAACTTTCGTCTCTTTTCTTCCTTTTATGATCGTTGCAAACTAACTAGATCAACTGGAATACTTTTCAGCAAGGTCGTAATATGGAACTACCTGCTCATCTACAGGTAGACACACAAACACACACTTTCAGCAATTGAGTTACGGAAGAAAAAACATAATTTCTGTCCAAATTTAGTTCATAAGAGGGCGTAAAGTTAATAGTTATTTTATCTTTTGCAGAACAAAGACCAGTCTGCTGGAAATATCCCGCCTAGTTTACGTAAAACACCGAAATTATCGAGAATTTGAACAGATTAAATCGTAACAACTAATCTCATTTTAGAAACATTTGTTTCCAATTATTGGTTTATTAATTACAAGGATCTTCTCAAATGTAAAACTGTTTTCACTTACAACAAAAATGTGCATTTATCTTTATCTGTTATCTTTAGATTCAAATATAAATAACTACATTTTATTTCAGTATTTAATTAATGTATTTCTGTTTTATTAAATGCTAGCGTTTACTCGTCCATAAATGTTTATTTATCCATTATATCATCCTTTCAGTCCCCACCCCTCAATCCTGCTTTCATTTTATCTCGCGATTAATTATAACGTCACCAACTAACTTTCGGAAGAACCCCCCATCCGCTTTTCTTTTATATCGCAAGTTTCTTAAAACGTGACTAGCCAAAGTCCAGAATAATATCACGTTTTTTTAACGGTTAATTAAAAAAAAGAAGTCTTTTGAAAGCTGATGTTATTAAAAGTAAAATTCTTTTCTACAGTCTGCATTTTGGAGACGGAAGTGTTTTTTCGAGATGAATGCCTTCTATATTAATCGTACTTTTTATCTTTAGATTCAAATATTAATAACTACATTTTATTTCAGTATTTAATTTATGTATTTCTGTTTTATTAAATGCTATCATTTTTCTCGCCCATAAATGTTTATTTATCTACCAAATTGATTGCAAAAATATATTAGGTGATTGTATTAATTATTAGTTCGTGAAAGGGGAATCTATCACCATACTTTCCCTTAAATACTTGGACCTTTATTAAGTATAATATTTAATATATATATATTTTCTTTAATGAAGAGTAGAAAACGCATCGTGGATGCGTTATCAGCAGTCCCCGTTACTCGCGCTTCTCCTTATTTGTCCCTCAGTCCTCATGTTTTAATGAGTGATTTTTCTGACAAAGGGAGAAGAAAAAGCTGTTTTCTAGGTTGGCAGTATTTTGCGTGAAATTTTCTGTTTCTATGTCTATCCTTGTAACCATTCCACTAGTAAGGGTGCTGGAGGTAAACTTTTTATTTGGGATGACGCTATCCGCCTGATATTCACGAACCCGAACCTTGGATTAGGAGGCTATCCTATCAGCAGGTGAAAAGTTCTGGGGCTGCTGTATTGTCATTTGGTGAATGGATTCTGGACCATGCAGTAGTTACTGGTGGAGCCTCTCGATGCCATATTAGTGGGTAATTGTTACAGCCTTACCTTATCATGTTCTACAAAAAAAATTCTTCGTTTTTTTTTTCATTAGTTGCCACAATCTCTCCTGCTCTAAGCAAATCTGACGACTTGGTCAACAAATTCCAAAATTCCATCATGACAAGTTTCAAGAAAAAATACACGATTAAACCAGATTCTCCAACTTCCAACGTAGACCGCTACTACCATGGCCCTTCTCCAACATCAGGGGTCTACGTTCTAACCTTCCAGAGGTTGAAACCCAATTACAGGGGACTAAATCAGACCTTTTATTTTTAAGCAAAACTGGCATTGGACAGGCTATTTCCCTAGAAGAGTTCGATATTAAAGTATACTCTAACTGAACTTCTAAATCTGACCCCCAAGATCGCCATGAGCATGGAATATGTGCATATATTAAAGACGACTTTCCATATGGTAGGGACATCTTCAGAGAAGATCCTAATTTACCCTATAAGTGCTTCGGGTTACATTTATATTTACTCTCTATCTCCCCCACAACATCGAATTTACTATCTTTAAAAGCATATATGAGAAAATTGGCCAAGTCCTATCTGTTTATCCTTCAGCTAACATGCACGTATGTGAAGACATCAATGTTCACAACGTGGAATGGTTGACTTAATCAAACAAGACCGATGATTAGGTGAGGTTCTGTCATAATTTCTCCATTGCTTATGACCTCACTCAGATTGTTTACGAACCAACCCGTGTGCCCGACAATGACGGCAAGTATGCGAGTCTACCAGACCTTTTTTCTCACAAGTTGACCTGAACTATGTTAAGTTCCTGTTCTGTCTCCTCTTGGATATTTTGACCACTCTGTTGTATCAATTAAGATAAAAATGAAATGTAATAAGTCCCCAGACGTACCTCTCCATCTTACAGTATATCGATACACTAAGGCTGACTGGGATAGCTTCCGAACATTAATATCGGATCTACCTCTGCGTTCCATATTTAAAAAGGATATGCCCTCTATAGTATCAGACGTGACGGAATTGTCAGTATAGATCGTTTCGTACACTCGAAAAAGTTCCAGCAAAAACCTAACAGCCAGCCATGGTTCTCTCCAGTATGTGCTACTGCTATTGCGCGCAGAAATCATTTTTTCGACTGCTTCCAACTTAATAGATGTATGGAAACTAAAGCCGCTTTCAGGACTGCCAGCAACCATTGTAAGAAAGTAATAAAGAACGCAAGAGAACTGTATGCTCATTCTGTCAAGTCCAAAGTAGCTAAGGAGTGGATTGGTTCCCAACAGTTTTGACAAATAGCAAACAGAATCCTGAACAGAAGCGTGTGCTCTATCCCAACAATCATCAATGGACCTGAGGTAATCTCGTCAGCATCAGACAAAGCCAAACTATTTGCCAAGAACTCTGTCAGCTAATTCTACCTTTTGCGACCAAGTCCGCCAACCCCCAATATTTCCTTCTGCATCAAAAAACACGCTATGTGATATACATATATCTGTACGTGATGTTGCCAAGCTAATCAAAATCTTTATTCCAGTAAAGCAACAGGCCCTGACGGTATTCTAATTATAGTACTCAAAAAACTTCAACCTGAACTAGCGCCCATACTTACACGTTGTCTTAAAGAGAATAGCTTCCCATCACCCTGGAAAATCTGATTAGTATGCCCTGTATTTAAGAATTTTGGTGATCGCTCATCTCCCTCTCAGTACAGGCCAATAAGTCCCCTGTGCGTCATGAGTAAGTTGCTGGAATCTGTGTTAAATACAGAAGAAATCGAATATCTCAAAAAAAAATAACCTTCTTAGTGACATTCAGGATGGTTTCCGTTCTGCTAGATCTACAGCAGATGTGCTTACAGTTATATCTCATAGGATTAGCAAATCTCTCGACGGATGCAACCTTTCTAGGGTAATTGCGCTTGGCATATCTAAGGCCTTTCATACGGTATGGCATAAAGTGTTACTTTACAAGATCTCTAGTTATGGTATAGCTGGAAATGTCTTCTTAATTATTAAATCATTTCTTTCTGATAGGTTCATAAGAGTAGTAGTTGAGGGGCAAAACTCAGAAGCTCACAGTATTAATGCCGATGTCCCTCAGGGGTCCATCCTTGGCCCAACTCCTTTCCTGATCTACATTAATGATCTTCCAAATCACATCCTTACATCATTTGTAGACATTTATGCTGATGACAGTACCATTTATGGTAGCACATCTAAGACAGTAAATGAGCAAGTTCTCTACAATTCTCTCTCCTCTGATCTTGAGCACGTAGTACAATGGGGAAGGGGTGGTTGATTACGTTTAATGCATCTAAAACCAAGCTTCTCTGTTTACATCATCAACACTCTGATCCACATCTGGCATCAATTGAAATGAATGGCTCTCGTCTTGGGGAGGTCTCAAGTTTTGACAAGCTTCTGGGCTTGACCTTTACTCCTGATCTAAAAAGGAACACGTACATCAACTCTGTAGCCAACGCTGCTGGAAAAAATGGTGGGATCTTTCTATCTATCCAGTAGATATCTCACTGTTGATGCAATTCCCAATCTATATAAGAGTAAGGTACGTCCTAGGATGGAATAATGTTGCCACATCTGGGCAGGAGATGCTGGAAAGGACTTATCCTGCCTTGATAGAGTTCAAAATAGACTTCGTAGCCTCGTAGGAGATGTCCTTTTCTCTTCCCTGCAACCTCTATCTCACATAAGAGATGTTGCGAGTTTGTCTCTCATGTATCGTTAGTTTCATGGAAAGTGTTCGACTGAGCTTCAGTCTATGCTCCCCCCTCGCCAAACTTTCACAAGAAACACTCGTCTCGCTGAAAACACTATTAATAATTTCTCACTCTTTATCTGTGCCTAAACCTAAACGTAGATTCCATGAACAAAGCTTCTTTATTTGAACTGCACGCCTTTGGAATTGTCTTCCGTTTTCCTGCTTTCCGGCTGAGTACAATGTGGTTGTGTTCAAGTCTAACGTAAATAAGTTCTTGATAAGCCGTTCCATATAAGTTAACAAATTTACCGAATTTCCATTACTAATGATTACTATATTGTCCAATTTCTACTGAAGACTCTTTAACTCATACCCCTGAGTGGCCTGTTGGCCTTGATAATGCGGTGATGCACGTGTAAAAAAAGTTATCAAGACGGAAACATTGACAACATTATTTACGATACTATATAATCCAACTTTTTTTTGGTACCGCTACTACATAAACTCACCAGAAAAAATCTCAATATTACACCGTTATTATTCTCTCTATCTTTGTCTCTCTCTCTCTCTCTCTCTCTCCCTATATATATATATATATATATATATATATATATATATATATATATATATATATATATATAACAGCTATTTCTTGACTAAGTGATTTTTCTTACGTTAGAACTATATTCGTATTTACTACATATTTCGAGAACGCTTAATTAATGTTTGCCGTGATCTTCTTCAGATATACCGGTAATACACGCCGATAATTTCTTCATTCATTAGAACTCAGAAATACGTTTTAAACTATTTGCATTATTTTACCGTACAAAGCCGTATAACATGAATAGATTGTCTGTACAATCTACGAAAGTATTAATATATCTTGAAGCGGATATGATCTATACATAATTATCCAGTTTTTGCAAAGGTTAATTTCAGGTATTTCAATTGTTCATAGATGATAAGAAAACCTAATGTATGAAAATACTTTGATAATAATATTCATGCAGATACCTCAGTAAAAACAGCTTAGGATTTTGAAAATTTATTTCAAATTGTCCATAATTTATAGGATATAAGTGGCACATGATACATATTATACAAATAATGTAAACAGCAACGGCACAAATCTGTATATATATATATATATATATATATATATATATATATATATATATATATATATATGTATGTATGTATATATATATGATGAAAATAATGGAAATAGTATTCCGACAAAATAGAGAAAATAAAAAAGGAACAAACCGTATTATGTGTTCACCAACGTTTCGTCTTTATTTCGAGACTTCCTCTGGGTGAATGAGATTAAGAAACCAAAAAATATACCAGTACAAAATATTTGAAAAAGTTTCACGTGCACAGTGTGACGCAGTTCTATTTAAGAGAAACGGAAAATTGATGTTGGAAAATCAAAAAGGAAGGGGGGCTGGCGCTGTTAAAGAGAAGGAAATTTTAGTGACGTCATATAGTCGTTAATTTAATTTTAAAACTATGAACGCAAGTTTATATTCTTATTGGGAAAAAGATATATCTATTCCTTGCCATAATTGCTATCATAAATACGTTGGTGAAACTCAGTGTAAATTGGAAAAAAGGCTCAATGAACACAAAAGAGATATAAAAAATAGCAATTCTCTAAGTGCATTATTCTCTCATTCATTGCAACATAACCACACCTTTGATTTTAAACAAGCAAAAGTAGTTAAATTTATTTCAAATAAACCGCGCCGGAGACTCCTTGAATCTGCGCTTATCGCAATTTCAAGCACTATTAAACAACGTGGAGGTTTCTATAACATAGCGCCATTAATAAGTAAACTGTTATTAAAAGAACATTATTTAACTGTGGACACAGGTTAACTTTCTCACACCATTAAAACACCCCCTGTAATAATTAACACATAATCTCAATCAATAAATTACATAAAAAACACTCATTTCATTCCTGTTACAAACTTATATTTAAATTTCAACAGATATATCTTTTTCCCAATAAGAATATAAACTTGCGTTCATAGTTTTAAAAGTGATGATAGAACGACAGCATTACGAATATGGATTCGTAACGTCATAGCTATTGGTTCATGTTTTCATTTTTAGCCTTACTACAAATATATCTTCATAGCTCAGGCAAAAACGTCAAATGAAAAAGTTAATCTTTAGCTAAACGTTTTGGTTTCAATTCTCGGTGGTGGCGCAGGAGTCATTTATATTTAAATTTTAAATCTAATATATAAATCTCACTATGGCTGTGTGTGTGCGTGTGTCTGTCTCCATTTTTCAGTTTGTATCTCCTCCTAGACGGATGATCGTTAGACGATGTTCAATAGGTCAAAAGATTGCATATTGCGTGCAGAATTTTATTGGTGGCACTTAATTGATTAAAATAATTGCTAAGGTCTTCAAAAAAGGGTTCAAACTTGAAAGCAATAAAATCTTTACGAGTGTAGCACTATGGGAATATTGTGCACATGCGTACATCGAGTAAAAGAAAAATGCATTTATTAAGATATTTATCGAGGTTTTGAAAGCGATTGTCACTTTGGTGAAACGCCTAACGTGACCGATTACTACACAAGTGGTGCGGTTTCGATCCCCATCGTTTCTTTTCTTTTTTTATACATTACGATATTCTTGATTTTAAAATGTTATATAATGATTACACAAATGCACTTTTATTTAAAAAAATACAGAGGAATGTTTTTGCTTTACGTAGCGAACATGTTATATTCAAATACTAGCGGGGGTGCCCGGCGTTGCCCGAGTATTTGTTTCCGGGATGGGGGTGGGAGTTTTAAAAATGTTATTGTAGGTAAGTAGGAAGGATCAAACCCGGAGTCATGAGTAAAAGTAGGAAAATAAAGTGTGAGAAAAAACGAAAAAAAACATCTGCAACGTTAACAGTTCGGCCACCAAGAAAAGTCCATTCCAGTTGTTTAGGGAAATAAAAAACACGACTACGGTAGGTCGGCGCGAACGTGAAAATATAATGTGAACTGTCCAGCACGCTAACCACTACGCCACAGAGCACTGCAGCTTAGTTTAGTGATTTTAAATAACTTCAAATGAAAGAACTACGAAGCCAAACCGGTGTTCTCTTCTCAACTGTTCCTTGTGAACGATCCCCAAACGGTGTTAAGTGGTGGCAGGGGAGGAGGAATTTATTAGAGAGAAAATATTTTACCACTTCCATTGATCTTAACCGATTTTGGCTTCTCAGCAGAAAAAGTATAGAAATCTAAGATTATCGAGGAATTTGAGAAATAATAAGCCTATAACACACCTCAGATATTGTTCTGCCGTTTGTGCATATTATATTTGCATGAAATATCTTGATTTTTAATCCTATTAAGGTCAAAATCAGACGGGAGAAAATGAGTTCATTTTATTTATATAGAAGAAGATAGAGAAGATATTTATGAGGTATCGGCTTATTTGCTACATTCCAAAAATATCGTAAATAGATCAAGTAATGGCATTAGTATTTGACTCCTAAACTAATTAAGCGATCATTAATAATGTGCATATAATTATACATTTGCATGTATTGGCTCCACTCCTAAGCTAATTAACCGATCATTATGAATTTTAATTATGTGTATATGTGTTTATATTTTTATGTATTGGATCAACCCCTTAACTAATTAACCGACCATTATAAATGTTAATTATGTGTATATATTTATACATATGTACGCATTGGAATCACTCCTAAACTAATTAACCGATCATTATTAATTTTGATTATGTGTATACGTTTATATATTTTTATGTATTGGAATCATTCCTAAACTAATTACCGATCATTATTAATTTTAATTATGTGTATACGTTTATATATTTTTTTATGTATTGGAATAATTCCTAAACTAAAAAACCGCTAATTTATTATTTTAATTATGTATATATGTTTATATATTTGTATGCATTGGATCCCCTCCTAAACTAATAAACCGATCATTATTTATTTTAATTATGCGTATATGTTTCTATATTTGCATGTATTGGTTCTACTCCTAAACTCATTAACCGATCATTATTAATTTTAATTATGTGTATATGTTTATATATTTTTATGTATTGGAATCACTCATAAACTAATTAACCGATCATTATTAATTATTTGATTTACTTCCTAAACTAATTAACCCATCATTATTAATATTAATTATGTGTATATGAGTATATATTTGTATGTATTGTATTCACACTTAAACTAATTAACAGATCATTAGGAATTTTAATTATGTGTATATGTTTATATATGTTTATGTATTGTATTCACTCCTTAGCTAATTAACCGATCATTATTAATTTTAATTATGTGTATATGTGTTACAAGAAAAGGTCTCCTTTTCTTGTAAGTAAGAAAAAAATGAGATTAGATAGCCCGAGATTCGAACCTTATAAGCAAATATCAGAGATAGTGTCAGAAATGGAATGTAGACTTTCGATTGTTCATTTTTCACATGAAATCGTTTAGATGTGTTGATTGTTCAATTCTTTTATGAAAACTGAATTAAAAAAAGGTCAGTTAGAAGAACGAACAATAGAAAATAAAAAAACCTATTGAAAAAAGTGTTAGGTCGAAAAATAGGTTAGTAAGCATTCTTGTTTGCAGACACGTGCGAAGCACTCATGTTTAGGCAACGTGGATCGTGCCTGTTTTTTGGATATGCGTATGATGTCATGGCAGAGATGAATTTTCAATATAGGAGCTAGAGTCGAAGATGAGTTAGGAGACGGGGGACAGAGCTGACATTGGACAGAAGAGGGTCTTCCTTTCAATGAGAAGGGTTAGAATGTTTTAATCATGTAGTCGATTTTGAATTCCTGGATGTCATTATTGTGACCGGTCGAATGTAATAAAAAAACACATCATATTTTGTAACTACGTCTTTGTGTAATCGATTCTACGAAATTGAAGGTAATGTGAAATAATCGTTAATATGAACTTAGTGTCCTCACCTCTTAATGAACTTTGTCTCTCTCATCGTTATTAATGAACATTTGTATAACTAATCTAAGTAATGTGCTTTATTATAGGCATAAATCATCAAATGAAAAAATGAAAAAATGAAAAAATATTGAATATATAAAAAACTAATATAAAAAACAAACCAAGCAAAATATTTCAGCTTGAATGAAACTCCTCTAGAGTTGATCAAAATTGCAAAATAATTCTCTAGATAGAATGTATAAATACGTAGCTAATATTTTTTCATTTTTTTTATTTGGCAATTTATAACTACCATAAATTGCGGTTTCACTTAAAGCCTTAACTAACAAATTCTAGCATTGCTACAAATATAATTTGCTGATCTCTTTATGTCCTCTGATAGAGGAATATTAAGAATAGAATTCTTTGAAACTCCACGGAATAAGGATTTTGTAAATTGTTTTTTGGAGTATTCAGTCGAACAATAAATTTGGAAAGTTCAACTTAGAGTTTTAATTTTCTTTGTCTCATTATATATATATATATATATATATATATATATATATATATATATATATATATATAGTCTTATAATGGAATAATTCCAGGAGGAAATCCGGGTATGAGAGTTCAATGTGGTAAACAGAGTAATAACATAAAAATATAACATGGAAATGTAAATTATGTAATTTCCGTGTTATATATATATATATATATATATATATATATATATATATATATATATATATATATATATATATATATAAGTCTATCTGTGACCCGTTGGGTCAGTATGTTATATTAGCTATGGAATTCAAATATGAGCGTGACATTGTAACGTAAAGAAAATAGTTTCTTTTTACATACAGAAACATTTCTATTAAAATATATTAAAATGAAAAAATAATATAGATAGATTTCTATGAGTCGTTCTGCTTATGTTTGAAAAAAAAATACAGTTACTGAATTATAAGCGGTTGGTAATACTTATTGGTAAATGTGCACTGAACAGATACCAAAATACTTATAGTTAAATTGAAAATTTGATATATCAACTTTTTTTTTACATCGTTCATTTCTGTTTCACGTTTAAGTTATTTTAATCCCCACTCTTCCCATGTTAAATAATAATTTCGAAATAATAATGTCAATATTTCAGATCCTAATTATTCTTTTGGTTTTATTTTTCGCGTTTACATTATCCAACTAAACAATTGTTAATACTGTTTGCTTTTTTACATCGTTCATTTCTGTATTACGTTTATTTTAAACCCCACACTTCCCATGTTAAATAATAATTTCGAAATAGAACGTTAATATTTCAGCGTTCCAATTGTTCTTTTTTTATATTTAGATTATCAAAAATAAACAATTATTAATACTGTCTGCTTTTTTATATCCTTCATTTATGTATTACGCTTAAGTTATTTTAAACTCCACACTTCCCATGTTTAATATTAAGTTCGAAATAATAACGTTAATATTTCAGTGCGCAGGTCATGCGCACATGCGCAACCGGATGTCGTAAACCGGAAGGTGGGTTACATATATCGTTACAAGAGCATTTCAGTTTATAATTATATATATATATGCATGTATATATATATATATATATATATATATATATAAACTGAAATGCTCTTGTAACGATGTATGTAACGGCAGTTTATTCCTTCATAGTAGTTATCTGCTGGACCATTTTATTTTGTATTCCAAAAAAGTAGAACTATATGTTCTCGCACGTTCTTGTTTATATCAGAAATATCAACAATATATGTGTCTTCATGACTTTCAGACTACCGTAATTTCCATTGTAAGTAATGATATTAACAGTTGGTTAAAAGGTTATGAAACCAAGGGAAAAGATAATTGGAAAATGCAACCCTGTATTAAACTTTCAGGACACAAAATATAGGAAATAGAGAATTTAAATCCTGCCTTATGTTTAATAGACGGACATATGGAGGCCTAAACATATAGCGACTAAAAGCACACGCTCACACACATGCGCGCACACGCACACGCAAACACATATATATATATATATATATATATATATATATATATATATAAAATATTTGGCTATGACAACAGCATTCTTTTCAATGTTTTGGCTCCCGAGTATATATCCGACACAGACAAAATTAATCAACCGAGAAGTACATCATTCTACATAAAAACATATATGATACCAATGGTTATATACACGAGAATCGAAACAAGATAAGGAGTATGCTGTTGTCATAGTCCCAATACTTATAAATGCCATATAAAATAATAAAATGATAACCCGATTTTTCCATCGAAATTTACAATATATATATATATATATATATATATATATATATATATATATATATATATATATATGGGTGTGTGTGTGTATATACATATGTATATATATATATATATGTATATATATATATATATATATATATTATTAATATTAATATTATTTTTGCTAAATTGCGATGTAACAGTCGGAGTGTCCTTACATCTTTTCTTACATCACTTTAGGAAATCAATTTCATCGACGCCCGTCCTTCATCTCCTCGGTCTTCGTATAGGAATTAGATTTTCTCAGCCACGGACAATGTTTAGCCAGGGACGGTTTCTGTTTTGACAGTAATGCCTCTTTGTACAGTGGTCAATGCAAATGTCTCTTCAACTAGATATTCTTACTTTAAAATGCGACTACTGGCCCAATAGGTCTAATGTCTCTGGAGAAGCTCCTTCATGTCAACTGAAATGTGCGCGCATCCTAAACCGAAGCAATTGTTAGGCCCGCAGGTGCTTGATCATTGAGCATTTCAAAGTTGGAGTTGATTTGATATCGGATTCAGTCGTAAGTATCTCCTTGTGTTGAAAGCGTTTCTCACCGTCTATTTTCCCTGTTATTCATTTGCGTTCACCTGTATGCCGGGTAACTTGACCATATTATATGCGTAGAAGTTCATTTTATTGGGGAAGATTTAAGAGGTGCTCGTATGATACCGGGAATAACAAATGCATTTTATTTAGAGCGTTTACTTTGACTTCATTATGTATGGGTAACGCTAAATTTTTAAACTCAATGTATACTAGCATGGCGATCCGACGTTGTCCGGGATTAACTTATGATTAACGAATGTATTAAACACCCATAATTTTAATCTCATCGAAATCGGTGAAATCGGCCATATTTCAATCGATTGTCTGCTCAAGTTATAGACACATCGCGTTGCACTATGAGAAATGTTCACATTGACTTAGTTTGTTGATTTTATAAAATCATCTATAATCTAAATCTCAACTGTCTGTTACAATATATGTATGTATGTATGTATGTCTCGCAGAAACGTTCGACAGAAGCGACGGATTTTTACGAAATCGGGAGCATTTTCAAGCTCGACCCTTCGGACAACAAACATCGAAAAATTGGCCCAAAACATTAATCTCTTTAACCTCAACTGGGTACTTTCCGTCAGTTGGAATCATCCCCTCTTTTTGATTCTCCTGTGATAATTTGAATCTACGTCACTTCCCTCTTGACAATGGGCGCAGCATCTAACGCGTCACATTTTTTTTATTTTTCAATTTCTTTTCCTCCTTGGCGGTACGGGTCCGAGACTTCCTGCCACTTTTTTGCGCTTGCAATTTTCCTTTCTTTTTATGTTTTTTGCTTAACTAACACCCTTACACACACTTTCTTCTCCGCTTCTCCCCCTTCGCGTAACGGGTTCAAGCCTGCCTGCCTACAACAACTATTTTTTTTAAAAATTTGTTTTTTTTGCTCAACACACATCTACAAACACCCGGGCAACGCTGTTTCCCAAGCTAGTTCGATATAAAATAATTTACTTTTATGTTCAAAATGCAACCATAAAATAACATGCTTCAAATCTAATCTTAACAGAGACATTAATTTCGGACGCGCCCTTGCCATATAAAAGAACCTATTGTTAATTTTATGTCTTTTTTCCACTGCTTCGGCGATAATAATAACTTTAATGTAGATTTAAATTTTTAAAAAATTAAATGTCATTGTGTAATTGTGCTTTAAAAATATTGATTTCCAACGTGCCCTTACGATATCAAAATATCAAATGTTAATTTGCATATGTCAGGCCTTTCAGTGTGTGTGGTAAGAACACTTCTCAAATGCATTGTGACGGAAAGCTGTGTAATGGTGTTGACTTTAATAAATAATTGCCTGTTTATTTCTTTTATTAATTACCTTCTTGTGAAATTCTAAAGAAACTGCACAGCTGTTTTCGAGTCAATATGGATCGAATTCACACACAAGGAAGCCACCTTCTTATCATATAATAGTAAGGATCAGTACAAAAATATGAATTAGACGAAGGAAAACAAATGGTAATCATTTAGAACGTATTTTATTTACCCCAAAGCAATGTTAAAACATACGTAGGTAAATGAAAAAAAGATGGGCAGATAAATAATAAAAAAACTAAAAACACGACAAAAAATATTAATCGAAAGTTGTCGAAGTATATTATAAAAGTATTATTCATACGTCCATAATTCATTATTTTACCGTCGCTTTAGAGTAAACAAGACATTACAAGTGTTTATTATTTACTTCACTGCGTGTATATTTTTATATCAAAACTAAACATTTCATCCTCGATTCTTAATAATTATGACATTACTCAAAGTATGTGCGTATGTTAACGAAAGTAAATATTTTAGCTTAATTTGAATTTAGGGCCAACATTATTCAAGCTAAATCACATAAATATATACATTGGTATATTCTAAATGTAAAATATGCTAATGAATATTTTAGATGTGATGTTTAGTCTCAAAAAGACCATATATTATCACTCTGTAGAATAGGTAATTCATGTCGAAACCAATACTATGTACAAGTACTCTAACATCAAAAAATACGTGCACAGATGTATGAGATGTGTTCATAAGTTGTTTATAATAAAAAGAAACCTCACTACAATCTCGTGCTAAAGTTGTTCCTCTGCCAATAATGATTAATATTTATAAGAGTTTAGGTAAAAATTTTACGAAAAATATTTAAACTTATATTTCACCACTGTTTGCACTAATCTTATCAAGAAAAATACAGATATAATATTAAACAATTAAGCTACAGTATACGTTATCTCGCTTCTTCACGCTTACTTATGTTGTATGACTCGAATTGATTTGCGCACTGAGTCTCGCTTGTATGTATTGAAATGAAATCTCTCAGCCCGTATTAGATTCTTCCGACTAATGTTCTCATCTTACCACACTGTTTCACTCGATGATACGTCTGACCATTTTCAGATGTACAAGTTCTACTCAATCATGGCGGGCAGAACGAGAGCATGCTACCGCCTCGAAAGTTACATGAAGAATTACGTTCGCTATTTCGTACAAGTTACTGATTTTGACAGAAAAAATCCCCGAGTACGAAAAAGTACACCTTAAGAAGGTTAAATGTTACATCGACCGAAGGATTATAAAAATAATACTCAAGATAAGAACAGTATTCCAAAAAGTTTTAATAATACGAATGATAAATTCTCATCTAAAAATTGAAAAACTGGAATCTGTCAGCATTTACATGTCTCGTGTTTCTTTCGTTAATCTACATCATTCAATCTCGTACTCTTTCCAATATCAGAAATTCATTCTTCAATAATATAACACACGCCATTTTCATGGCGTCTTGAAACCAAAAAGTAAAATAAAATAAAAGCGCCTGATTATGTTTTAACTGACAAGAAAAAGATATCGATTCGTCGTCATTTAACCAATATTGATTTCTCAGATAAGATCATGAGCTAATTAATTATCCCGAAGTTTTAATTAGTCAATTTATCAATCACTATCATTTTTGCTCTTGATTTTGAATATGTTTCCGTATTCGTCTAAATTAAATGCAATAAATTACGTACGTACGATGTTAATTATAGATTGGAAATGGAGAACATTTTCAGGTGAAACGATATTGGATGATGCTTACGTATTTTTTTATTTATTTTTTTTTTTATAAATTTTTACAATTCTTATTTCCATATTGAACTTGAGTTGGATCTTTCAGTGAATAAAGACAAGCATTTTTGCACCAAATCGTAAAAAGTCTCATGAACAATCTCCAGTTTAATAGGTCCCAAAATATCGGTTAAGCTCTAACCTCTGTCTTATCGCGACTATGTTGAATCGCTGTGCCTGTTTTGCAAATAGTGCGTTGATAAACGCATGGTACTTGCGCCCGTTTAATGTACGCTAATAGTTTACTCTCTCGAACTACGATATATATATATATATATATATATATATATATATATATATATATACACCTTATTCTTTTAGATACGATAGTGTGTTTCGAATGATTTTTTTCAGTCAGCACACTTGATTATAAACGTATATTTTATTTGACTCGTGTTACCATTATTAATCAAATAAATTCTTCGATTCAGCTTAGCTCGCCTTTCGCTTTTCTCATGAAATTATGAATATTTAAACATTGATTTCCCTCATAACTGATATATATATATATATATATATATATATATATATATATATATATATATATATATATATATATATATACAGCGTGTCCAAAGCAAGCTAATGGTTAAAACAAATTCCTAACTTTTTTCATTTTTTATATTTTTCTTTTATTTTTTTAAATCATCTTGAGTAACAATTCCAAGGTCATTATGAGTCGTTACATGAAAATGGTGGACATTTGAGTTACATCATTTTTATAACACAAATAAGACCTTGTGAAAAACCTTCCCTAGATTATGTTGTGTAAATAAAATTAGAATAAGTAACCTTTGATATATTACTATACTCCAATATCTCCAAACATCACGGAGCGGTTCATCTAGCTACATATGAAACTTAATAATAACTTAAGTATTAAGGAAGTGAATTACATTTAAAATCTATCAGCTTCTTTTGGAACACCTTGTTAATATATATATATATATATATATATATATGTATATATATATATATATATATATATATATATATAACGTCTGTGTGGATGTCCAGTCACGAATAGGCTCCTATATGGTTGATTATTGATCACATATAATGATAGAAGATGTAATGGGACACAGAAATGGGTATGTTGGATCTTGCATAATGATGATTCATTAAAATTGGGGGGTCTGCGTACGCGCCTGGTCCACAAAGTATGGACATAAAAAAAATAAAAAATAAACGTTTACAAGTGTTTTGGATATAGATGTACATAATAATACTTTGATAAGTATTTTAAAATTAAACAAGGATGGTTTAATAAATTGTGGGGCTGTGTTCGTTCCTGGGCTCCAAAGGATGGAAATAGGCACACACTTTAATAAAGACTTTTCATTTCTATCTGCGTAAATATACTTTGATTATTATGTTTCAGTTTGAAGAAATATGGTATAATAAAATTATGAGGTGTTCATTCGCGCCTGACCTCCATAGAATGGACATATGTCACAATATTTAACAAGGTTTTTTGAATATAGATCCAGAGAATATTGTGGTAAGTGTTTCAGTGTGAACAGGTATGGTATAATAAATTATGGGGTTTATCTATTTTATTTTTATTTTCCTCATATTTTGCTTTAGATTTGATATCCCCTAATTCGAAGCTATCTCTTTACAACTCTTCCTTTTCAAAACCTATCATACTTTCATAAATCAGAGTCCATTTTCTGTAGGCTGTTTTTGACCCAAGTCAACGACGGGTACTTTTGCTAGTAAAATATAAAATATATAATTGATTCGTATTTTACTACCGGATTACGCTGGCCTGCCTACTAGTATATATATATATATATATATATATATATATATATATATATATATATATATATATATATATATATATATATATATATATGAATATATTTTTATTTTTACAAGTTTTTACTCATCATTTGGCTTTTCTATTAGCTATATATGAAAGTTTAACAAATGTTTAATTCTATGAAAGTACTGTAACATTATCGCTGAGTCAGAATGTCGTACTTGATTTCCATTGAAAATGAAATGCAAACGTTTATTTTATTCATAACATAATAATTACCGAAATTTTAAAATAACATAGAACGAAAATATTAACACTTTAACAGAAAGCGATACTGGTCCTCATTGATTATAGGGAGAAGCGAAACTATTTCCCAAAAAGTTGGGATTGGAATCTATTGGGATTTTTAAAGTTGCATATATTGGATTTTAAAAATCAGATATTGTAAAATGTGAAAATGAATCATAAAACCAATAATATGTTAGCAATGGAAGAAAACAAAGGGCATTAATTGGATCGCGTAACGCGGTGTTTTTCTGTCTGTTTTTACATGTATAAAATTACATGCATAAATTAAGAAAAATACTTGCGAGATAAGCCTAATATTACAGTTCTATGTACTTAATTTGTATTCGTTGTAATCAAGCAAATATCAATTGGATATTTGTCATGTACAAATCTGCACCGATTCCCTTATAGACAGAAGCGTGCATGTCATTTACTGTTTACAACTTAAAGTGCATCATCACTGAGAAGACATGTTTTTATGGCATTCGATCAAAAGGTAGATATAGATATCTTAAAATACATAAACTTTTATCTTTAAGGATCAGGTTGAGAATCAACAGACATTTATATTTAATACCACAATTAGCAGCATTTACGTTTGATATGTCTCCAAATGTAAACTAATTCTTTCATCTTATTTTGATTCTAGAAAAAAATTCTAATAGGAGTTTTGCTTCAAGAATGTATAAATAGAAGGCACTGACATTTACGAAAGTTTCTTGATTGCATAATATGATGTCAGTTAATGCCCATGGCTACAATGATGTTTGGAATATCAAAATTGGACTAAAGGAATCGGTTAACGATATTAAAGCTGGGGGGCAGCTCTAAATTTTGTCCTGGAGAGACGCCCAGCTTGTGGTATTAGTATCAAGGTGGGTCACGGTGTGATTGTGGCATTATTTCTCAGTGTCACTGTTTCTGACACACTCTCCAGCATGGCCGAGTGGTGATTTGGGCATGGGCGTAGAGATACAAGGAAATGCCTTCCCATAATTCCCTTTCTAGGGCTTTGTCTCTTTCTCTCCAGACCATCATGAGGTGAACACGCATAATCTGTCTCTCCGTAAATGGAGGGAGCACCCCCTCCCTCAAAACTAGTAAGGCTAGTAAGTGTAGTTTTGTAAATTGTAAACGTTTGTGTAATATATATCGTATCTATATTGTAAAATAAATAGTTAAGATATCTCATATATATTACAATTGTGTCGCGTGTCGTTTTTCTTGTGTTGCCATAAATGTCCCCATAAACGTCTTAAGTCGAAAGGCGGCCCTGAGGACGAAGAAACGAAGATTCCCACCAGAATGCCACCAAGGTGAAGAGGTCATCTTGAGAAAAGAAAGGAGCAACGCCCATACCCAACATCTCAGGTATGATTTTCTTCTTGATACACAGCCCCTAACGATTGTCCCATCTTCATATCTTCGTGAGAGCACTCTAAGACATTTAGTATAACATGTGAAGCCAGTTACACCTCAGTGACCGACTGATTGTGTTATATGATAATGGCTCAGTTCGATGCTTTCCAGCTTTAATGCGACAGGGCGGTTAGGTCTGGAAGGTGTATAAAAGAACTCCTGAAGGCTCTGACACAAGTTGAGATGATTAGATCTTCGGGATCTATTGTCTGCTTTACGAAAAAATTTGAAACTGTCGCCCATCTATGTTCCTTTACTAGCGGTCTTGCGCAAGTCCTGGTAAATTAATGTTACATCCCCCAGTATTTTAACAAGCGTATCATAAAATTAATACGTAAGGACAGAAATGATGGGGAAGAAAAAGGCAATTTCCGGCCTTCAACTATTTTAAATACAAAGTTAAAAATCTTGGCTAAATATTTAGCTAACCGTGTGAAAATTGTTTTGCATTGCTTAAGTCTTGAACAGGTTTTTGCTATTAAGGGACAGAACACCCAATATAACTTGCACATAGTATGCCTAATCATCAATTAGCGCTGATAAATTTAGATCAGTCCAAAGCGTTCGCTAGGGTCGATAAACGATACTTAGAGGCGTTGTTTATCTCGACCGGATTCAGTACTCATGTATTCCAATGCGATGCTAGGAGTAAATGGTTTTAGATCTAGGCTTTTCAATTTGTCCAAAATCCATTTGTAAAGATTATCAGCTATCACTGATGCTTCTATGCTTAGGTTAGAACAATTCTATCGCGGGCTTAGGGTATTTTCACCCCGTCGTGGCATTATATTGACCAGTTCTTACACCGCTTTTAATTACACTCACCCATGCCGACGACGTGACCGCGCTTGTAACGAGCAGTGCTAAGATTCGTCGCATCGACAGGGAAATAAAACTGCATGAACAGGTAACAGGGGCTATAATCAACTGCGACAAGTCGGTTAACTTGCGCATTGGTGCCTGGAAAACAATATTTTTTATAGGCCATTTGATTGGAGAGAGGAACTATGCAAGATACTCGCTGTCTAGTTTCAACTAGATCTTCAATTGAGGATGGGTTAAAAGCGGTTAAAACCACAGTACTTATATGATCTTTTAGAAATTTTTGCGTTTGGGGACGAGCGGCGGTGTGAACTTCTCACATTTATCCTCTTTAACGACTATCAGCATTTTCACTCCCGGAGACCACGTTGCTTGATTTAGTGCCGGCCCTTTTCTGAGTTTCTGTGGTAAGGAAAGTAGCCGCTGGTTTAACGGGAGATCTGTTACATACATCCGTCTGAAGACATCTGTTGATCCGACGACAGATGCTCCATTTAACCCAGACTCAATCTACAGTTTTAGGGAAACTGTCTTCTGGAACTAAGACACTAAGAAAGTCTTCTCTGCTTTGAAGAGAAAGACTCTCTGACACCCGGCTGCTGTCCTGTAAGCCTGGTTATGCTTAGGGGATCTGCTCCAGACGATATGATTGGGGACCTCCGTCTATTTTCACAATTACGAAGCATTAAGAGCGTAGCTGTAGATAGAAAATGCACTCTGGGTTGACAAAAAGCTTTAAGCAGCAGTCTTAACAGACGCCGAGTTGTGTCGGATGCGGAGACTATGAAACATATATCAGTCACGCTTTGTTTACTGCGCTACCTTGCGCCCGTTGTGTAAGCTAGTTGAAGAGTACACGGTTCGTATATTAAACGGGCAATTCTTTGTTCTGAAGGCCGGTTCGCTCACCTACAATTGTGATGGGACCATGAAAAAGGAAAACCAATATGTATTTTTTTTTTTGCTTAGTAGCGGTAATGAGACGCGTGATATGGTTGACGTGACAGAAGGATTTTATAGGGGATGAGACAATCACTGCTTCCCAGCTTGTGCACATTTTCAAACATCGCCTGAGAATGCATATCATGCTGGAGGTGAAATTCTCTCTTGTAAATTTCAACTAAAGGTAAAATTTTCGCGCCCGTATCGATTAGATGGCGCTGTATCTAGACGTAGCAAATATAGACGATATTGGGAAGCCAAAAAGAACTGCGACCAATACTTTTTACCCACAACAGTTAAGATAAACTAAGCATTGCAATTTTATTTCCTTAATCATGAAATAATTGATCAAGTTTAATCCTAATCTGAAATATTTATTGTTTAAAATAGAGTTTTACTGATATTATGAAACTTAAATCCTTCAAAATACTTCAAACAAAAAGACATTTGAGAAATATTTATCAAGTAATATTATTACCCATATTCAAGATTTCAGAAACCTTTGTGTATCTTACTTATAATTTTTAAAGGCCTTATAATTTTTTCTCAAATAAACAGAATACAAATAAATAGTCGACATTAATTTTCGACTCACGATTGGGTTTCAGAATTCATTATGATCTGTTCATTATTTTACGTGAATTTTTTTTACATGAAATGTAAAACCTTATACGCATACGTAACCTAATGTAAATTGGGAGATATACAGAAAATCACTCTGTTAAATATTTTTCACACATTTTCTTAAATAGATTTTATTCCTCTTTTATTATGTAAATAATCATATTCGATATTTCAAATGTTTTAAGATGCTAGTTCCATGATCTGATATAGAGACTTGTTTACAAATATACTATTAATCACTACAAAATTATTGTTTAATACATTTACATTCTGCAGTATGTTTAGAATCTGAGAATAACATTTGAAGACAGAGTAGGAATATTCGAATGTTTATTATAATTTATATCCCATTTAATTGTAAGTCTTCGTTTAATTTCTCTCAAAGTTCCTTTTGAGTATAGCAGTAGCTTTTACGTTCATTTTTTCTTCATTAATTTTTTCTCGAAGATTTTATTTGTTAAATATAGATAGATAATAATTTACTACAGATATCGACATTGCCTATTATTTTATAGACCATTTATATTGTATGGTCGCAAATACCAAAACTACATTTTAATTTGCATTTCTAAAGGTTGGGTTTCAGTTTTAATGTGTCAATCGACGGACATTTCATTCAGCGAATTGTACAATAAAAGTAGTTTTCTATTATTGTTTGAGGTATAGTCTTTACTATAAATAAATGTAGTATTACAATTGTAATTAACAACAGTATGTAATAAGTTTCGTGTTCTACTATGTGTACGGATTCCTAGTGATTGGTAGCCTCCTATTTTTTTTTTTACTTAGAGGAAGACTCAAGGTCGCTCAGGACTTAAGGAGACCCCAAAATATGTACTTCTTGAATATGATCACAAAATAATAGTACTTATGTCTAATGTTGTTTCGCTTTTCAACAATTTTTAGAAGAATCCAGAATGATGAAAAACTGTTAAATCTGGTGTTGTACATATGGTTTAAATAGTTTAAAATCAGTTACACGTATTTAAAATTTTGATGAGACCCTATCGCTATGATATTTTACTCCAGTGAAAGCCAATATTTCGTAAATAGAAAATAACGTAATCATTACAGACCACTATCATTGTATTTGCCTATAAAATTTATGAATATTATATAAAGTTCATAAAACCATAGAAGTTCTTATGTTTTTATTTTTTAAGTCTACTTTATTTAGCTGTAGGAACAATGTATAAAAGAAATATGTTATTTCCCCAACATATATTATACATGTAATTCAATTTCATTACAATGGGATTTATATTCATGTCTTAATATTAGTATGTCATCTTTATATCCCTTATATGAAGAATTTCAGATTTTGAATTATGTGAACTGTATTACAATGTAATTTTACGTGAAACTGTTTTGCAATATTTTATGTAGTATCTCATACAATTCATTCCATCTGGAACACACAAACATTACGCAAATACCCACAGACATTGATACATACACACACAAACACGCACACACAATATATATATATATATATATATATATATATATATATGTATATATATATATATGCCTATGTATATAAAATATATACAATATATATATTACATATACAATATATATATATATTATATACAATATATAATTACTAGCATTTTCCCGGCGTTGCCCGGGTGTGTGGATGCGTATGTTGAGCATAAAAAAGCGTTTTTTTATTTTAATTTTCGCCCCTATTATGCCCCCTTAACATTTAGTGTTTTGGAATCAAATCAAGTTATTAAGTTAGAGCCATGTCCAATGAACCTATATCTAAAATTTCAAGTGTTTAGACCCAAAATTGTCGGAGGAGTTTGGCAGAGTTCTCAAAGGTCAAATCGTTGTACTCTGACCCCTTAACGTTCACATTTCTGGCTGGACATGGATTACATAGATTTTCCCAAATCTCCATACCTTGTATATAAAATGTTTAGTCTGTAGACTGAGAATGTAGAGTTATAGCGTAGGGAAATGTACACAGACAGACACACAGACACGGAGACACGTTCACTTTTATCTATGCAGCAAAAATATATACGTATACATAAATATATATGGAAACAATTTTGTGTTTCCTGTAAACTTTTTACGCAAATATTATGCAAGTATTAATCATGCAGAATATCTGCATAAATATAATTACACGTACAAATTAACTAAAGATGATCATTCCATAATAAAATCGAAAAAACCTAATATGGAATTAGTTAAAATGAATGTTTAAAATAATATGCAAATTAGATAGATCTTTTGCAGACGAATTCAATTCCATGACCCATATATAAGAAAACTGTATTTTCTTTTTAAATAAATAGAATATAGGGTTTTAATATGAATATCAATACACACAAACGAAAAACGAATTTATATATATATATATATATATATATATATATATATACATAATCATATTATTATGAACTTATCATTTATTTAGTTTTAAAGATACAACCGATGTACTTAGATGAATTTTAAAAATGTTAAAACTAAAATAATTCAGAAATTAAATAATATATATATATATATATATATATATATATATATACATACATACATACATACAATATATATACGAATTGTACTACATTAAGCTGTAATGCATCGGCATGGAGTTTGCTTTTAATTTAGATACGACATCAACTTTGTGTAACGGCTATTTTCTGTTAAACCTTTTGTGAAACGAAACTCATTATTGCTTGCAAAGCAAGACTCAGAATAATTAGTTTGAATCGTAATAATTGTAACGACTTTATTATTGCTTAAGGGGCAACTAAGCTTTTTAAAATATTAATTTAGAAAATGTATTTAACAGAACGTACTTATGTATACGAATTCTGTGTTACTACATAAAATTATACAGCGATGAGTTAAAACTCAAGTCTCAATCACATAAACACGTGGCAGAACGTATAAAGTGCTTGGTGATAATTTGTTCTAAATGACAGTTTTCTGGACAATGAAAAATGTGTAATAGTTAAAATATAATAAAAAACACTCCCCGGTAATGGTTGACGAAACAAGAGTAACCACCATCTGTAAAGAGTTTTCTTGAAATTTCGTTCGAATTCTTGAGTTGGACCTAATTATTTCTGTGTTCAACAAGACACACTTAGTATAGGCTGTAAAGTTACTTTAATCTATAATGTTTGGAAAATAATACCCCACTTTGATTGTAATTTTTCAAATACTCCGAATTGTTATAACCTAGCAACGATATTTCTTGTTTTTCCATTGTTTTTAATTTCATTGTTTTGTCTTTGATATATAAAATGTTCATATTATTTCACAAATATTTTACAAATGATTATTTACAGGTTACGTTTTATTTTATTTTCTCACGTGTTTCATATTATTCTTTATTTTACTTTACTTCTTATTTTTATTTTGAGCATTTTTATTTCTTTTCTCCTGTGTCTTTTCTATTCGTCGTGTCGTCTACTAGTTTTCATTTTCTCTTATTTTTTATTTACTTCTGTTTGACTACTTATAAAAATGCAGTATTTTGCTTACGATTTCAATCTTCCGTATCAGGCATAGCATCACGGTTTCCGCTATTCCTGCTGGAAATTACACGGTATATCAGCATTTACCTTGGGGCACTTTATCGCGGCTGGTGAGTCATAGACGAACACTGGCCACCACCAGATCCGCCCGAGCGCCCTTGAGGCGATCGCTAATGCCAAATTAGCCGCTGAATATCGATTGCTGACGAATTCAAAACCGAATAGCGAGGTCACTTGATCAAACGATGGAGGCAAATGAACAAAAAGCTTTCAACAAGTTCGAGTAAATCGTATGAGTTGCCGAATTCTGTACTGATGCGCATGTCACCTGTAAATAATTGTTGCAGATTGGCGAATAGTTACTACTTGCAAATGGAAATAAGAGGAAATCAACATCTTCAACATTTAAAGGTGGATATATCGATGGTAAAGTTAACCACTTTATAATCTGCAAGTTTCCTATGTTATCTTTCATGAACTATTAGAACATTATTTCATCGCTTATGCTATGGCTAGATTAAGAAGTTCCTGTGAATCCATTTATTAAATGCAATGCATTGGGTAACATTCTGGATAATCAGACTCAAGTCCCGTGAGTTTTGTACGTTCTGTGACTCCAAAAGGAAATGTGTTTGACATTAACTTTGAAATATTGAAGACCAGCATTTCAGCACGGCGTTGCCCGGGTGTTTGGATGTGTATGTTGAGCAAAAATAAACGCGGTGATTGTTTTAAAGTTTGCCCCCCATCATGATCCTTAACATTTATTGTTTGATAATCAAATCAAGTTATTAAGTTAGATCCATGTCCAAGGAACCTATATCTAAAATTTCTAGTGTTTAGACCCAAAGTTGTCGGAGGATTTAGGTAGAGTTCTCAAAGGTCAAATCGTTGAACTTTTACCCTTTAACAGCAAAATTTCTGTCTGAAAACCGATCATAAAGATTTTTCAAAATCTCAGTACCCTGTATATCAACTTGGTAGTCTGTAGGCTTAAAATTGACAGATTTATTGCGTAGGGAAATGTACACACAGACACACAGACACACACACAGAGGCATGTTTCACTTTTATAGATATATAGACAGAATTCTACATGGAATTACAAAGTGCGTTAACAAAAGCTGAACATATAATGTCAAAAACGACATTAATTTATGAGAAACCATATTAAACACACATAAAACATCCATTTCATATACGCGTAAATATAAATATTATAAAGGACGGTAAACGCCTATTTCAAAATTACTAAGCTTTCACTACACAAGTTAATGCATCCTAACATATGACCACATACTCAAATCTTATTTTACATAATATGGTACCTGCATGAGCTTAAGTGCTTTCATATAAAATAAGTTTCAATTGAACAGATATATATGTATATATATATATATACATATATATATATAAATATTTAATATATATATATATAATTTTATTTTTTTAAGTTTACATATAATATAAATGTATGTATACACGTATATATATATATTAGTATAATACTACATGCATGTGAAGCATTTCACATTAATAGAAAATGAAGATTATGAATATATATATCAAATATATATATTTAATAAGCACAAACATGTCAACTTTAGCAATTTTAACCGGAAAGGAACCCCTAGTAGAGTTTTCCGGGAAAATCCGTCCTGTTACTTTTTTACTCATGTCATTTTTAATGGTTGTGCAAAATTTCTAAAAATACTAAGGCGTAGTTATAAAGGAAAGTGCGGACAGACGAACATACAAACGGACAAGGGTGAAATTATAGATTCACTATGCTCTTTTGTCGGAGGATTAAAGAAATGTATTTGAATACCATCAAATAGAATCGAAACCGGAAGCAAAATTATAGCATTCAATGTTAGCAAACTTACCACTGCACCAAGGTGTCACGCGTATGAGCTAATTAAAAATTACAAATTATAAATTATAGATAAACTAAGAAAGGCAGTCATATAGTCTCTTATATATATAGCCGTCATTATAGTATTCCACAGAGCGGAAATTTATACCATGTTTTTAGTAATGCTGTGCTGAAATAATAATGAATAATAATAAATATTGCACTTAAATATAATAGAAGTTTATCATGTTTTATACTTTCATGCTAAGTGTTCTGTGGAAGCTTTGATAGGCCCGACACTTTTATTCTATGTCTGACTTTTACCGCTTTATATAATGGAATATTTTTGCGCCTTCCCAAGTATGAAACCATAATACTCATACTTATAGGCGTGATAGTGTCATTCATATTTATACGTCGATCCGAATGTGTTCCGAATGCGTGGTAATGACATTGTTTTAAATATAAGACTTTTATTAAATATATGAGTGTATATTTGTATATAAAGGCTAAAATGACGCCATCATATGTATATAGAAATTAAAATAGTTTTTCCTTATTTCTTATTGTTTTTATTCTAAAACTATCGTTATCAAAGTAATTGTTGCAAAGTTTCGATCCATTCTATCTACACACTTCTGCAAGTATATGTTAGAAAACACCAGGCTATTTCTGTTGGGCACAAACTCTCGAATGTTACTCGTATTATTTAATCTACGGAAGTTGCATGCAACCGTCTATCAGTCATGAGTTAGTAAGAGTCTTAAGTAATTCGCAATTGTATTTTAAATATGCCCCACGATGAAAATTGAACACTGAATATCCAGAAGAGGTTAGCTTACAACAATATTCTACCAAATACATTATCTACTACAATAATGGTTCTTGCGGGCAGGAACGTTGTGACAATACCATTAAGAATGATAACAGTTGCCCGAACAATCCAAACAATACAAATAATCAATCCTCATCTAAAAATTTGAGAATTAAAAATATAGTGCTTTGTACTAAGAGAATACACTCAGGAATGCACACCCGCAAATATACATGCGGGTGTGTAAAACCTGACCAATTTATGGATTTTATTCCTTTACTTGGCGATTTTCAAATTCTGGTGGATAATTACATTAACTATTGTGATCATTGGTCTTAGCTGGAATAATTGAATCCTCTTCGATTATAAATTCATTGATTTATAATATCATTATAAGATCTCATTTGGTTTTCATTTATCTTCTTCTGGTTGATTAAATGCTAAGGGAGATAATTCTGTAAATATTACAAAATATGTAAATAACAATTTTCATTAATGCAAATAGTTCTTTTTTTCTTTCGTTTCTGTTGTCTGAAACCTATTAGTACACGTATTTTGAAAATGATTATTTTTCTCTTTACTCGGAGAAGCTAAATATAAGTTCGCTTTATAATGTAGATAATATGTTCCATACTAACAGAGACATTTCCAGTTTTCCTTCTAGATAACTATTTATCTATAACATTTACTTAAATCCTTAATTCATTACATGCATAAACATTGGTCACAATGCATGTTGTTTTGATAATAAAAGACACTAGTGGATATCGCAGAGGTCTTATATGCTAACCACTCTGTTTATTTAATTGATAGTTTTATACAAGATTTTTGGTTTATTCATCTCGGTATATTGATCTATAAATTGACTTCTACGCCAAGTAGACAATAAAAAGCAACAAAGAGTTAAGAATATCTTATTGCGTATTACTAAAAAATGTTTTATGTTATAATCTGAGAACAGTCATTTAATCTACGAATCTGCACAATCAATTTTAGTCCGTGATGGAACAATTTTTATTATGAAATAGTCATGGGAATAATCATTAATATACGTCACTTTTTAAAGTATAAATTAACTATATTTAATTCCATTTTAATTAAATAAAAATGCAGTGTTGTGTGGATGTTGGTGTTTTTGTGTGTGATTTGCATGCCGTATCAATTATCTTAGGTCATTACATACGGTGCGAAATATCTTTTACTAAAAAGTCCTTACAACTGACCCACGAAAAAAAGTCAGACTCCAACAAACGATCGTCTTTCAATGATGAAATCAACCAGCTATCCAAAACAGAAGACTTCTAAATGTAGAAATTCGTTATATTAAAAAAATAAGCATGTTTTGGCGTACAGTGACAGAAATTAAGTTGTTCTGAAAAAACATAATGCTAACAAAGCGACACCTACTCCTAAAGAACCAAGAAACTTGTAGCATATATAGCTTAGACAATTTGACTGAAATCTGTATAAAATTTAATAATTAAATTGTATGCACTGATGACAAAGAGCAAAACGTAACAGATATTCTTTATCATTTTCCTTCATATATTAAACGAAAACTTTTTTCACAATCGAGATAAAGTCCAGTCAGTACGGCGCACGTCCTGTTGAGTAAGGTATTTTAAATTATTTTTATCATTGTTGAATCCGAAAAGAAGAAATCGTCGACACATTGATTCATATGCATGGGTATTTTCTGAAGTATCACACACACACACACACACACACACACACACATATATATATATATATATATATATATATATATATATATATATATAATGGCGCCAAAAATATCCCGTACTTATTTTTTTTAATAATACCTCTGATTTTATTCTAATTTGCACCCTATACCTTATTTAATTCGCGTTTTATGCCTATATCATTTTGCCTGTTCATAAGTTACTTTAAATTTACGTGAATTTAAAAAAAATATCTTAAAATTGAAAGGTAAAAAAAACTCCGCCACAACAAATGAACTTTAAACCAACTTAAGGCATTTACTTTTTAGGCAACAAAGCATACCTAATTGTATTTGTTGTTATTCCAGGTAATACAACGTAATATTTAATCCATATTCCTCGACTGGCTCTTAATAATCGTTGAGGGCTCATTAATCTCCACTTTTCTGGTTTATCCAATCGAGAAATCGGCCGCAGATTGAAATGTTATAAGGAAACGGTACGGCTGACTATGCAAACGCACCAAAATACCGGCAGTCTTCTTGATGCCCCTATATCTGGTCGTCCTATAGTTAGGCTTAACAAGGAAACAATGCAATCAATATCCGCAATCTCAGAAACAGATTTGGAACGGCTTCCCAAATCCAACTACAGTGCAATTTTCTTTTAAAAAAAAGTGCGCCTTTTTTACAGTAAAGAACAGATTGAAGTAATTTAATTTGCGAGATTGTGTTGCAAGACACATGTAAATGATTTCTGTAAAGGACAGAAAGCGCAGTCTGGACTCTGTCAGATGTAATGAAAGTCATGTCTCTTCATATTGGTGAAAAATTATTTTGAGCGTCGAAAGCAAGTGTCAAGGCAGTGATGATAGGCACTACGTCTTTCGAACAAAGGACGAATAATTTAATCCCATGGGGCACGGTTTAAACGCTGCAATGGGGTGGAGGTTCAGTTTTGGCGTAAGGTGATATTAGTGCCACTGGTACATGGCCCATGGTTCGCTTGCAAGGTCGGATTAATCTGATGCAGTATATTAGTATATTGACTTAGCATTTGCTACCCTATTTTAGCCAGAATTTGGATGATAATCCCATCTTCATGCAGGAGAATGTTCCCCAATCACACGGCTGGAAACGTGAAGATGTTCCTTGAAGAGCATGATCTTCCGCATTTGATTGGACTGAACAATGGCCAGACTTCAATTCTATTGAAAATGTGTTGCATTATATCAAGCAACAGGTACGCAATGATAGAATTAAAATTTGGAAGAACTTTAGACAAAAATCAAAGAGAAGTATGATGCTCTTTCACAATAGTATTGCCGCAGAATAATCCAAGTAATGCCCTAAAGATTACCGGCTGGCAAATTTCACAAGTTCCTTGCTACTAATAACTAGTTTATTGTGTTTCTTTTGTATTTGTGTTGCATTAATGTTCTAAAGTTATGTTTAAATAAAATAAAATTATTGTGCAAATATGGTTTTTGGCTTCTCGATTTGAAGATATTTTTTAATTGACCTGAACACGAAGATACTTCAGTTTAAAGTAAAATATGAAGAGGTAAAATTATGGAGATATAAAAGGCGAATCAAATGAGTTATATAGTAAGTAGTTACATTCAATTTAGATTTAAACGCGGACTTTCTTTTTGGCGCCACTATTTTTTATTCGGTTGAAATTAAATTATCTATATTTAAATATCTATATATCTTTCTATTTCTCTCTCTCCCTCTCTCTATCTCTCTCTCTCTCTCTCTCTCTATATATATATATATATATATATATATATATATATATTTATATATGAAGAATTATTCCACCCTAGAAAATTTCTTTTCAATTTTTACGTTAAATTATAATAGAAAAGTGATCCCCCACATTTTTGGAAACAAATATGTCTTCATATCTTAAAAAGTACTTATTAATTTAAAAAGTTTATTTCTATTTCCAGCGTCCACGAAAATGTATAAACGTTGTAATGTTAATGGACTTTTCGAGTGTGGAGTGAAATAAAACTGTCTTTTCAATTGCAATCTAATCGCTTTGCTAATCTTTCTCATTTATCAGATGTTTGGAAGAATGTTTCTTTTGATCGTTACTTTCAAGGTGATTTTTTCATTTTTATATCTTGTCATTCTTCTCATCTTTTTTGTTTCACTTTTCTTCCTCCTGCTTTTTTCATTAATGCAACTGTGGCTTTATTTAACTTAAGCTTATGCTTCCCCACTTGTAAATCGTAGGTAAAACGAAAATATGTGCATTGCCGTAAAAATCTAAAAATCCTAAAAATTAAAAAAAGAAATAACGATTGTGAAAGAATTTTTTTTTTATTGATGCGTTTGAATGCAACCCACAATGGTATGTTTCTGGTACTGGAAACATAACTTAATTAAACGTCAAGGTGTGAGTTCCATATAATAACGCTAATTTAATTTAAATTTAATTAAATACGCATCAAGTGTGTTTGAAACCCAAATCACAACGTAATATTAGGAAAATAAACAAATAGTTTACTTGTTTGAAATTTATTACATGAATATATTTCGGAACCAAACTCCATCCTCAGTATTTTATTTACTTTCTTTTTTCTTTTTTATTTTTTATGCCATGTTGTAAACTTTTGAGAAAGAAAAGTTTGTTTGTAAAGAGGTGCGCGTTTTATCTCAGCGGTTGTATTTTTAAAATTATATTACAAACATTCACGCAAATAAGTTATTAGGTCATAAACCCTGCAGCTTCTTCGAATTTTCATTTTATATAAAAATAAGGAAATTATCTTCTTTGTACTATTATATTTATCCTTCCAATACAATGAAAACTTTACCTAGATTTCGTTTTTTTTTATTTATGCCATTATTTATTTTGCATTTAAGCGTCCATTGAATATTATATCAAATGCATACATTTTTAGCAATTCCGTTTTTATATTAATAATCACGTGATTAAATATAAATATAAAATGTCAATATAAAAGAATGATAACGTCACACCAACTGCTTTACCTTTTATTTAATTGTTTTATAATTTTCTCATTATTTCATCTCATCCTACTTTTATTCGATATTTCTTTTAAACAGGAGCATTTTCATATGAAAAACCATTAAATGATATATACATAAATAACATACACATCAATAAATATATTACTTATCGAAATCATCAGACAATCGTGCATTAATGAAGCTATTCAGGATAAAGTATTAATTGTTTTCATAGAAAACTGATATGATGTTAAATTAACAGCTTTAGTCACACTATTTTGCTACTACATAAAACTATGCAGTTTGTAGAAAGTAATATACCACAGATTTATATTAATAAATATATATACACATAATATATGATATATATATATATATGTATATATAAGAGAAAGAAAATTAGTCAGTTGAAATTTGCAGTCAAAATTATTGTTCGACTGAATACTCTAAAAAAAATTCACAAAGTTCTGATTTTTCTGATTTGTTCTGTCCTCTGATGAGAAGAATATATAGAATAGCATTATATGAAACTTTGTATTTTTTGAGTATTCAGTCGAGCACTAAATTTTTATTCTAAATTTCAACTTAGTTAATATTTGCTTTCCCTTAAAATAAGCTCTACTCTCTATTGTGTATTTAACTGTTTTATTCGGTTGGAATTAAATTATCTATATATAAATACTGGTATTTATATTAGATTGAAGTAAAATATTTCGTATATCGGGTTAACGTAATTTTTTTTTATTTCATTACTATATATATATATATATATATATATATATATATATATATATATAAATCCTCGAACCTTTACAACTATGCAAAACAAAAAAAAAAAACTTATTATATTTTTATATTTTTTATCATTCGTAAGAAAACTAAATAATCAGTAAGTCATTTAATAACCTCCAATCACTGCATCAACTTGCTTTCTCAAAATCACTATATTACTAATGTTAATTTAAGGGATCATCAGTTGTTTACCAGGAAACACTGTTTCGGAGATTTAAAAACAAAGCAGTATATTAAATCATGGCTTCATGCAGTGTTGATCAAACACCAGCTTCCTTAATCTTAAGAAGATAAAATTTTACAGATATTAGAACTAGTATTCCTATTCTTAATTAATTGGGATAGTCTATTCATGCTATAAAAACGAATTCCTTACATATGAGATTCATCCGTTTCCAACTTCAAGAATGGATATATATTTTTAAATTCCCTTTCTTGTATTTATAAGATTAGGATTAATCTATTTAACTACTTATCATCCCCTACTATGATTAGTACTTTATTTATTTATTTAAAATTAAAATATATACAATTTTATTATATAATACATTTTATAAATTACTAATAGAGTTATATATATATATATATATATATATATATATATATATATATATATATCAGAGGTGAATATATATCGGAGTAAAACGTTTCCCACTTATATATTGAATTTACATAATGTTTCGGAAGCAATAAAAACTATTAAGTGTTTGTTATAAATATATTTTCTTATACTTTACTCCTCGCCTTTTCCTTTTAATTTTTTTCTTCTCCAACTTACAAACAGGTTTTTTGATGAACATACATTTGTCTCTGAGCAGTTGTTTAGTAGCATTCCACTATTAAAGTAAAACAGGTAAGACGCACAATGAAAATGAAATTAAAATGAGATCTGTGAACGTGAATAATTACATTTGTTGGGTTTAGGTATAACAACGAAATAAGTGTATACATACGTATATAAATACTTGTTGTATATGTCTCTTTGATATAAATCGACTGAAAACATAGTGTTTTTAAGAAGTGCTTGATAAATGAACAAAGTATGTTAATGACATATTTATTTATGCAAATATGCTAAGCTCTTATGTGCATATATGTTTTTGTGGTGGTTTCTTATTAGATATCCGGCGTCTTCGGTTTATTAGAGGAAATATAATTCGAGAGGCGTGAAAAACTGGCGTCTCTCAAAATGGATCGCGACAGACATCTGTATGCACATATGTAGCTTCTAATAATGCTATAATAAACACATTTTATATATAATCTTGATATATGTAGATTCGTGACAATATGTGTATTATAAATATATAGACTAATACACTGCCATGTAGACAGTGGTATTGTACGTTCGAGGTTTAAAATAACAGGCCCGAAGGATCTATGCTATTATCATGATTTAAAAGTAGAAAATAGATCAACCCATTTTCTTGTCTTTGAACGTAAATTTCTCAAGATATTTCAACTCATTTTCTAACACTTCAATAGACCCACATCGAGCAAATTTACTTTTTTTTCTTCTTTTAATACCTCTCTCCTATTGTTCGTTTCTAAAGTGTTTAAAATATCTATCACATGCTGTTCTTTTTTGTAGACTATCTTTGGTGTAGGATATTGTATTCCAGCCAACAGATTGCTTAGCTGTAAATACATGGGGCATCTTTTATTATGTGTCATCTTGTTTACACGTCTCTCCCAGGACATCTTGCCTCAGCAGGAGCCATCGACGAGAGGCCCGTCCAGTAAAAATAAAAACGTGTTCATTGTCAAGAATCTTTTCAGGCTTTATCATCAATAAAAACGTTCCCACGTACATATGTTCACCCCCATATATATATATATATATATATATATATATATATATATATATATATATATATATATATATATGAAACCCCCACAACTATATAAACGCACAAATGTTCACACACACGCTCATACTCACACACACACACGTGTATATATATGTATATATATGCATATATATATATATATATATATATATATATATATATATATATATATATAGAGAGAGAGAGAGAGAGAGAGAGAGAGAGAGAGTGGGGAAGGAGATTTATAATCTATAAATATAAAGTGAGGCCTGTATATATTTTATTGATTTCAATGCCTAAGAGTTAGTTCTAAAAAGTTAACGATCAATTTTGAATACGTTTATCATAGTTAAATGCGAATTGGTGTAAAAGGTAACATTTATTTTGTAACAATCAACATACGATAGCTTAATAATAATTATAATACATCAGTTACTGAACATCTCCAAAATTTCATTGTTTTTACTAATTGAAATGCTTTGTGAAACGGACACGTGTCTGTTTTCAAAATAAATACACAGAAAATTGCATTTAAATTGAGGAATATTAATGAGATCAACATTATCGAAACAAGAGATTAAAGCGGACAGAAGTCATAGCTCATTGACTTATGTTAAATGAAAACACACATTTTCGGCTTGTTTGACAACCATTTTTTTTAAGCGCTCATGATATTATTTTATATAAAATACTAAATTGACTAAGAATCGCCTGTTAATTCCTTCATCATATTCTTTGACAATCGATTATCGATACTTATCGAAGACATTCCGATGTTAAACATATCTTAAAAAAAAACGACTGTCGGGCACATAAAGTACTTTTGCGATTTTTTTTCAACCGTTTAAGAACCCATAGCAAACAAACTATCTCTATCTATCTATCTATCAATCTCTCTCTTTCTCTCTCTCTCTCTCTATATATATATATACATATATATATATATATATGTATATATATATAGACAGATAGATAGATAAATAGATAGATATAGATATAGTAAGTTATAAAATATATATGGCAATTAAGCTACATAAAATATACCGCGTTTCATCCACGCTGGGATTCACCAGCCTGCTGAATCCTAGCGTGGATGAAACGCGGAATATTCTGTGTAGCTTAATCGCCATATATATTTATAACTTACTACCTAGCTCTAGCTACGTATTGGGCAGTGTTGAAGAAAATACTTAAATTTTACGCATAAATTTATATTTTTATATATATTAATTTATTTGATTAAATGAAGGAGCTCTGCGAAAAATAGTAACACATTAATTCTTATCTATCTATTTTATTATAAAACTCAAATCATCTTGCTTGGTTTTGGAAACAATGTATCCCGTCTTGATTTATGATGCCTATGCATAAAGAAATAAAAATAAAGCCATAAATGTTGCTTTTTATTGACACACTCTTTAAAATATGCAAATAATAAGAATAAGAAATCTGTAAGTCTCTTTTGGGTTTTTCACATCAGTATTTATGAATTTTATTTGTTTTTTTAGTAGATTCGTTAGAAAACAAAATAATTTTTACGATTTAATGTATTTATATATGTCGTAATTGGCAGTTTAAAGTCGTCAAAAGTACTTAAATCAGGTAGCCTAGTCGTTTAAACCGTGTGAATAAAAAGAAAATACTTAATTGTCAACACATAACATCCAAATCTTTCATAAATATATTTTTTATATGTGTTTGTGTTACCAATGCAAAATTGGGCAAAATTGAAAATTGAGTGCAAAATATTCTTGATCCCTATATAACATAAACGGAAAGCATTCTTCTAATAATCGTTATGCTACTATATATATATTTTTCTAATAACTACTATATAGACAATAACATTGGTTATTCAGAATTAAACCTATTTGTTAATTCTGTAACCCAAATTTCTATTATGTTTTCTTTCTAAGAATGTAAATAGTTCCCATCTAAATTGAATTATTAAATATTTTAACAGAATCAACAATTTAACTGGACACTCCATTTATAACAGTCTGTGTTTATTTTAACTTATGATTGGAATTCTCAATTCCAAGTATAGCTTCGCAAGTTCGAATCCTTGACTATCCTATTTCATATTTACATTTAACTGATTCCCTATTTTTATACTTACATGAAAAGGGGACAGCCCTTATCATGTAACATCGTTACAACAAGTAAGATATTTATTTTTATTAGTTTTACGGTATCTATTTCCTTGAAACAATGTGTACCTTTTTAATCCAATAAAAAATGTGTTTTCAAAAGCATGAGTCCGTCTCTGATAAGTTTAAATAAGCAGAATTATTTTTCAAAATAAAAAAAGAAAACACAATAAACATATTTCTTTAAAAAAAAACACTTTTTATTTATTTTAAACATACGCAGAAGGTATTCACTTATTGAACTGTGCTGAAATAATAAAGTAATTATTTAGAAGATGTGGGTGTTTTGTAACAACTTTGCACTTTCTCCTTACAATTTAATAAAAAGATATCGTAAAACATAAATTTAACCTTTAAATACTATTTAAAAAATATCACGGTTCAATAAGTTCAGGAACACACTCTTTAAATTTAAGGAAAGACAAACAAAACTTTTTTTTAAATAATTTTAAACAATATACATCGTTTTATTTTTAATTTAAAACAATATGAATTATTTGCTTTTAATTTTATATAATATTATGTTATTTCTATTAAATGTAAACGTTATACACAGAGTCTTTTTTTAAACAAA
This sequence comes from Euprymna scolopes, assembly GCF_053919585.1. NCBI lineage: Eukaryota > Metazoa > Mollusca > Cephalopoda > Sepiida > Sepiolidae > Euprymna > Euprymna scolopes. Next base: position 41,797,536 of record NC_136515.1, on the reverse strand, counting down.
TAATGTTCCCGAATGTTTTTTTAATTATACCATGTACTGTTGTAGAAAATCTGAACTGCAATTAGGCAGCATTAATAATGTAGAACGGAGTGGCAACGGATTTGGTTCTTTAAACGGCGACAAAGAAACAAACCAACTCGACTTGGGTATCCTCTATTTATTGGCCCCCAATCCTTGAACAATCAGTGTCTGGTTGGTCAGCCAATGGGGATTGCCGACTAATGGCAATCCTCGTAACAATCACTCTGGTTAGCCTCTGATTGGTTTTTAGATAATTGTCTAATTAGTTGCAGTCATTGGGATGGGCTATACGGAGCAATTCTGTGATTAGTTGATCAACGATGTATAGCCGCCAAGCCTTGTGCCAAACTTGTGCTCAATTCCAAGTTAGGCCGACCTAATTATGATTTTTCAGCAAGTGCAAACATCTGCATTTAGTTTTAATTTTATAGGGCATTGCTCGAGTCAGAATCTCCTTGCACTTAAAATGTTGGATTCCCAAAACGAATTTATTTTAATAATTTGTTTATAACTTTTAAAGGTCGATACACATGCATATGGGTTTTGTTTAATTGACAGTTTTATAGGTCAATCCTGTTCATTCTCGTGTCATCATCTCTTTGCACTCAATCACAGTTTATTACACTTCGTTCTTAAAAAGTGTTGGCTACCCAAACGAATTTTATACTGTTCAATAAGACAATTATTATCATAATTTAATTAATAATTATTTAATTAACTTCGGCAGTCAACTTTTTGACACTTAATTAAAAGTTTCATACTAAAGTGATCCCCACTTTAAAAAAAGTAATTTCTTCATATAATGAAAACTAATTATATGTTCACAATTAAAATGTGATGTTCGTTTTCAGCGCCCTTGAAAACATGTGAACATCGTAATTTTAAAGTTTTGGGGGATTTGGAAAGAAACTTGACATTGATCATTTTTAGGTTGTTTTAACATGAGACATTTTTACATCTACCCTCTTTAAAAAGAAACACCATACCATGAACCCCATATTTACTGCATGTACTACAAACGATATCCAGCCTTTATATATTTGCTTTTACACGAGTTGTACATTTTTACTTTGAAGAAAAGATAATTTTTTACCTCACCTCCAGCTTTAAAATTTCCTAAAAAATGACGAATTTAATAGGTTTCACTCTATTTTCACACTGATTACAAAACATATTTCTTTATGACACTGATTGCTCTCTCTCTCTCTCTCTCTCTCTGCGCAGTTATTCCTCCACCCCACCAAAAAATAAACATATCCCTAACATCAAGAGAACACTTATTTTTTATATGTTTGCATTTTTTAATATTTTTGTTTACCGTAGGCGCTGCAACAACCATATGTTTAGTTGGTTCAGAAGATGTGTGTGTCCTAATCGAAACAGCGATTATCAGAGTTATATTTTGAGCTAATAAAATTAGGTGTCTATTCCGAAAGCCCTTCTTAACATAGGGAGGTTGGCAGCGTCAATTCCAAAAGCCGTGTTGAACATAAGGAGCTTTGAGTTTGGCCAACAAAAACAGCTGTACATTAATTGTTTTATGTGTTGGGGGCATGCTTCTGCCGGGCAACGTTAATTAACGGATCCTGCTATTATATAATAAGGATGTAAAAAAATATACATAAAACTGTAACACTTTCTCTTCTTTCTCATATAAATGTTACAGATAATGAGCACCCAATTTCACGCCATGTAGCGGTAAACGAGACATGTAATAGTTAGCATTTTGCCTAGTTTGTTGGCGGAGGTTAGGGGCAAAAAAGCGGGATGTAATAGGGGTCAAATTACCCAATATTTTAAAAATACATAGAAACACTTCACAACATGTGGATGTAGTTTTCAAAGAATTACTTTAAAAAGTCTCACTGTTAAATATTACTTAATTAACCATTGTTTCCCGAATATTTAGGCTGCTAACACGAAAAAAAATCTTGGGTTGCCATGTACAATCCACAATCCATTCATTCCTGTATTTTTCGTCATTTTTTTCTCAATAGAGTACACCCCTCTTATATAACGGATTTTTAATTTAATCCAAGTTGAGTGATGTTAAGAGTTTTATTTTTCATTCTGTGTTGTTTTTAGTGGTCGCCATGGTTGCTTTTGCGCGCATGCATTCGGTTTTTTGCGCGTTTATACATTAATTCTGTATGCTCACTATTGTATAGCAAGCTGGATCATATACTGACACTACGAGTCTCAAGTAGTTTAGTTATAATATCAAAGTCAAATTGTCTTGCTTGGGCGTTGAACCTGACCATTCTCTTTTCTGTACGATGCGAAAATAACATAACAACGTCATAAAGGCCTTTTTTATAATTGTAAATTTTCGCGGGTCATATTTTTTTCTTATTTTCTTTTTTAAATAGATTCATGTTTTGTTTTTGTACACTCCATGAACAAGACGAATATGGATAATTAAATATTACTGAAATAAGTTTGTTTTTCAATTTGTTTGTGTTACAAGAAATATAATTGTTCCGCTCATGGGTTTTATGTTATTTTCATTTACAATAATAAAATCCACCAATATTTTTCATATTTTGACAGTGGTATTTTTTTCATGGGATTTTACGAATATTCTTATATATTTTTTCTTAATATCTGCATATTCCCTTTTTTTAAGAATTTTAATAAAAACAAAACATTATTAAATCAGATAAAATAAAAATCATGCATGTTTTTAGAGTCTCAAATTTTAAAAAAAAATAGTTTGATTGTATTTTCAGTCTAAAATTGAATAGGTTTATAAATTGTTTTTCTAATGTTAAAACAAGAAAACTACTTCATCAATTTACATATTTTAAAAATATATTTGGTATTTTTTACGGGCTAACACAACGTAGTTAACTCCCTAAAAAGAAATAAAATCGTTTTTTTTTGCTTATAAGTTTCAATTGCCTTTAAAAATATAAAACCAGTATATTTTTCAAAATGATAATAAATATAACATTTAAAGCTAGGTATTACTTTCCCATATAAATTTGACGTAAAATGTGCATCCTCTTTTTTGCATACTAACTAACGGTAACGAAACATGTAATAGTTAGCACTTTGTCTAATTTGATCGCGGGATTGAAAGGAAAAAAGAGGGAATCGGGTACGGTCACAGTTGTCGAACCGTTTAAAAATGCGTAGGAACACTTAAAAAGTTGTGGGAGTAGTTTTTAACAATATGCTTTGAAAAGGTCTCACAGTTAAATACATACTAAAGTATTATTTATAAGCTGTTAACACATGCAAAAACTATGGCGGCCATGTACAATATATTCTTGTAGTTTTATTCGTCTTCTTTTCACTTTTTTCAACGGGTAACACCCCTCTTATATAAAGGATTTTTATTTAAATCTAAGTGCAATGATGTAAGATTGTTATTCATCATTCTGTATTGTTTTCCCTGGTCGCCAGTTTCATTTTGCGCGCGCATGCATTCTGTTTTTGAGCATTTTCACATTAATTCTGTATAATCAATTGCATTTTTTATACATTAATTCCGTATACTCACTATTCCATAGTAGGCTATAACATATACTTAAGCTATGATTCACGGGTAATTAAGTTATAATATGAAAATCAAATCGCCTTGCTTGTTCGTTAAAACTGTCTATCTCCTTTTGCTTTATAATGCGCGTACGTAAAAAAAAATATAAACCAAGCTATAAAAAACATTTTTTAACTCGTCAATTTACGGACATCGTCTTTTCTCTGATTTTATTTATTTTTAAGGATAGTTATACAGATTTATTAGTAAACTTCTAACATGAACAAAACAAATAAAATAATTTAATAGTATCGGAAATACGTTGTATTTTTTTCATTGGTTTGCGTTACAAAATAAAATAGTTCCGCTCAGGTTTTTTTTCTTTTTTTTTATTTACAATAATAAAATACGCACAAATTTTTCATACTTTTGCAGTGGATTTTTACATCGACAATTTACGAATGTTTTTTTTTTCCGTATTTAATTTTTTCCTTACATTTTTCTATATTATTTTTTAAGAATTCTAATATAAACAGAACGGTATTAAGCCGAAGATAATGAAAATATTGTATGTTCTTAGTGTCCCAAATCATTAACACTATTATTTTGATTGTATTCTCACTGACATCATAAATTACTGTTTTGTAATCCAACCAATCTTAAAATTGCAATGTTATTTCGCGGAAAACGTCCTTTATTTAGAGATATGCAATACTCTTGGACCATAGCATTACTTCCGTCTGGTCAGAATAAAGCAATCGAAGAACTGCTGTGTGTTTCCTGATCAACTGTGCTGGCCTGTGCCTCCCGATCGGCAGCGCTTACGGAGAGAATTAATGAATAACATTGCATACAATGCAGATTGATCAGCAGAATAAGTTATCACATGAAAACAGGACTGAGCAGTCCAGATGTGCGCTGTAAGATACGAGTAGAGGTCTCAGTGTTAATTTGACCAATGCGACCAAATGTTAATCGAAAAGTGAAGAAACACATCAGATAATGAATAAAATACAATAAAGTATTACAAGGTGAACAAGGTTTGTTTAAGAATATAAGAATACTTCGGCGGGAAGCTACAATACTGAACGGAAGAAAGAAAGATATAGCGTGAAATTACACATTAAAAGGACCAGTAGGCAGTCCGTAATTTAGCCGGTTAGTGAAATTGTTAAAGAGATAAGAAATAAAACATAATATTTAGACGAGAATTAAAGAGGATGAAAAAGAGGACAAAAAGAATAGAAGTAGAAGGAGTTGAAGTAGGGAGGGAATGAGGAGAAACATGTTAAATCAAGAACATGTAAAGGACACACTTGACACCAACAAACTCCGTGGAGGTTTTAGCAAGCAATGCAGGCAAAAGCAAATAAAGCAGGAAAATGAAACATGAGTGTGTTTGAAGGATGGTGTAGTAAAAAAACATGTAAACAAAGAACTGTAAATTTAATAGTGTGTAAAAAGTAATTCAAAATTTAAGTAATAAAATAGCGGAATGTAGGAAAAGCAGAAAACGAGAAGGGAAAAAAAGATGGATAAAAAAGAACAGAAGGTAGTTAAATATGAAAAGAAGACGCAGAAAGATGAGAAATGTAAAGAGGGGAGGAGGAGGTAAAGAAAAATGACGAAGGAGACAAACACAAATACATGCAAGTAAACTAGGAAGAAAATGAATTATCAGAAAAAATATACTAATTGGTGTGTAGGTAAGACAATAAATAAGAATAAGGTAAAATAACCAAAAGAAAGTAAAGAATATGTAAAAGCATGGAAACAGGAAGAAGTAAATGAATTACAAATGAAACACAAAGGTAAAACAAAGAAAGAACCGGAATACGACCGCAGAATATTAGAATACAAAGAATAAAAGAAAAAGTGAATTATTATAAAACAAAGGGAAATACATGTGAAACATCTAAGAAGATTATGTATAAGAGAAAATAGTATGATACGTAATTAAAGATAAACAACGAACCAAAGAAGGAGAGAATTTATCTTAGTGATTAAAATATAATTAACGTGAACAATACAAACATGGCGGTAGAATATAACAAAGTAGAGTAATGAAGTTTTATAAAGTATTAAGAAAAACTAGAAACAAATAGATTAAGTGGATAGAAATGAGAAGAAACACTAAACATAATGTACAGAAGTAATAGAAAAATGAAAATAGAGACGTATAAACAGATAAAGAAGACGGTGGCGGAGAAGTAATAAATTATAGGAAGGAAAAACGAGCAATAATAGGTTGAAAAGAAAAGGTAAAAAATACGAAGAATTCATAAAAAATAGGAAGTAAAACGCGTGAGAAGAAATATAACAAATGCAAAACATAAAGTTACAAAATGTGTAGACAAGGTAGTATAAACGAAATCAGAAAACAGCAGGAACAGAAAAACAAAATAAAGTGAAACAGACAAAAATAAATGCTTAAATCTTTTTCTTCTATCTGTATTTCCATTATAGAACTATGCAATAGAACGCCATACATTGGTAGAACTAACAGGTTTAATAAAAGAGGAGGCATTAAAATTATCTATATCTCTATATAGTCAGAGCAAACATTGCAAATATATCTATGCCCTGCCTTGTCCTGCATCATCATATCTCAGAGATAACATCCTACTTAACAGTTGTCACACACTGTTGACTATACCCGTGTACAAACGTACGGGTGCTTGACATGTGGTGTACAATGTGCGTCATTTAGCAGACGAACATTTGGAAGAAATATGTATCATTATATCTATGATGACGAATCTTAGTATTATTATTCGCTTTCTCTTAAAGTAGTTTCGAAAATACGTTACTCGCAAACAAACACACCCAATATATACACACACACACACACACACACACATATATATATATATATATATATATATATATATATATCAGAAAAAAGAGTGGAAAATTAAGTCACAAAAACGAGATATTGGTGAATATAGAATGATTCATGTATTTAATAATTAATATATAATAATTAATATATAATAATTAATATATACTAATTAATAAACATCACTGAGAGTAGGTTTAATTCATCATCATAATATTATGCTGGTAACATATACCGTCTCCAAGTGTTGTTGTTATCGCGGGTACCTCTGTTGATAAAACATACATATATATATATATATAAACTGCCTGCATTATTTAAGACTATGTTGGAACACTACACGCTTTTTACATTACATTTTATATAGTAAAGAAGGCACTCCTTTAACTTAGAGTTCAATATAGTTCCCACTAAAAACATCAATAATTTTATTGATTTATTTCGTTCTTGATGAATCCCTCGCTAGACGCAACATACCAATTATGTTAGCTAACATCTTCTCTCCTCTTCTGATGTGAAGTGAGGCTTCAAGATACTTTCGTATAAAGAGTATCCTTTGTCCCCGAACTAAATAAATGAATCATTCTATATTTACCAATATATAGTTTTGTGACTCCATTTTCTACTCTTGTTGTCTTCTATATAAGCTCCATTGTAATTTGTTAAGCTTTATATTATCTCGATAAATCTCTTTTATAGAATTGAATTTACTCTCTTCTAACTCACCAAGTTATATATATATATATATATATATATATATATAACCAAGTTATATATATATGTATATATATTCTTTCTATTTTATTATGTTTCAATGAAAACTGTGAAATTCGCGCAGTGCTTCCTGCGATTAACAATTTCTACATCAGCTATATACATAATCGAATATTCTATTTACTTTATCCTAAAATCCTCAAACATTTAATAAATAGAGAAATGAAAGTAATGCATTTAGCTCTCCACGATATTGTGAAAGTTTTATTTGTAAGAGGAAAGTAAACTCATGTAGGGTTTTTCGTGACACACTTTTCTACGGAGAGGCTGAAGATAACGTCTAGTACATAATGATTACTTTCTCGCTATATGTGTGTATATGAATACCTAGATAGAGTAACATTGAGATTTCGAAAAGGATTTTAACCTGTTAGGCTATAGAACACACGAGTGTACATATGTGTAAGCATTACTATTTCTGGAAGTACTTGTAATTATTATAGCTTAGTAGTAATAAATTGCGGAGCACGCGTTTTGAAATCCCCATAAATATATATGGATATCTATATGTACTCATTCACACACACACACACACACACACACACACACACACATATATATATATATATATATACATATATATATATGTATACATACATATATATATATATATCAGAAAATTAAGTTAACAAATTAATATGTTCTGAAAACTCAAAGAGAACATAAATATTTATATTAAAATTAATAGTTATAGTATAATCATAATCATATAAAATTGCTCTCTATATATAGAACAGTAGTGTAAAATGGAAAATTTTAATTCGGTGATGTCAATGCAAAATAGATTACGAATTATCACATTTATTTTTCGATGCAAATATAGAAATGAAAATATCTATAGCGTTTTAAACAATGGCAATACTTTCGTAAGTCAACACATAAATTGAAAGTTTTAAATGGTGAATGAAGTCATTTTTTCATTAAAATTTTTTTTTCTCAAGGTTTATATATATACATATATATATATATATATATATATATATATATATATATATATATATGCATATTTACATTTTAATATAAGAATTTCTAATATACACCTTTTGATATTGATTGACTGCGACCTTACTTGGTTTTTCATCTGTCGACGAAAAACGATGTACTGTGCCGGAAGCAGTATACTAGTGCAACGTTATGCCAAAGGATTTGTGTTCTCTTTAACAGGACCTGCTACAGAGCCTATTAGTATGGTATAGCGGTACTGCCTTTAGCTGAAAAAGATAAATTAAACATCAGTGTTTATCCACAATCTACAGATAACTTTTTTTATTTTTTTTTTACATAAACGTCACCACATATCAAGGCCGATAGGCCACTCCAGGATAAGGGTTAAAGAGTGTAGAGTAGTCAAAAGGACAATATAGTAATCGATAGTAATGGAAGTTCGGTAAATTTGTTAACTTACGTGGAACGGCTCATCAGAAATTTGTTCACGTTGGACTTGAAGACAACCATATTATAGAAAGCTGGAAAGCAGGAAAACGGACCAATTCCACAGACGTGCAGTTCTAAGAAAGAAGCTTTGATCATGAAATCTATGTTTAGGTTTAGGTACAGATAAAGAGTGGGGAAAATTATTGATAATGTTTTCAGCTAGTCTAGTGTTTCTTGTGAAAGTTTGGCGAGGGGGGGCATAGATTGAAGCTCAGTTGAACACTTTTCATGAAAATAACGATAAAGCAGAGACAAACTCGCAACATCACTTCTGTGAGACAGAGGTTGCAGCGACGAAAAAAGAACATCTCACACCAGACCACGAAGTCTATTTTGAACCCTATCAAGGCAGGACACGTCTTTTCTAGCAGCTCCTGCCCATATGTGGCAACAGTACTTGAGGCCTCCCCAAGACGAGAGCCATTCATTTTAATTGATGCCAGATGGGGATCATAACGTTGATGATGTAAAGATAGAAGCTTGGTTTTAGATGCATTAAAAGTAACCAGCCACTCCTTTCCCCATTGTACAACGTGATCAATTCAGAGGAGAGAGAATCGGAGAGAACTTGGTCGTTTACTGTTTTAGATGTGCTACCATAGATGGTAGTGTCATCAGCAAATATCTACGAATGATGTAAGGATGTGATTTGGAAGATCATTAATGTAGATCAGGAAAAGAGTTGGGCCCAGGATCAACCCCTGAGGGACTCCAGCATTTATACTTTGAGCTTCTGATTTTCGCCCATCAACTACTACTCTTATGAACCTATCAGAGAGAAATGATTTAATAATTGAGAAGACATTTCCAGCAATACCATAGCTGGAGATCTTGTGAAGTAAACCTTTATGCCATACCCTATCAAAGGCCTTTGATATGTCAGGAGCAATTGCCCTAGAAAGGTTGTCTCTGTCGAGAGATTCGCTAATCCTATGAGATATAGCTGTAAGCACATCTGTTGTAGATCTAGCAGAACGGAAACCATATTGTGTGTCACTAAGAAGGTTATTTTTGCTGAGATGGTTGATTACTTCTCTATTAAACACAGATTCCAGCAACTTACTCATGACGCACAGGAGACTTATTGGCCTGTATTGAGAGGGGGGTGAACAATCACCTGAATTCTTAAATACAGGGCATACTGATGAGATTTTCCAGGGTGATGGGAAGCAATTCCGCTTAAGACAACGTTTAAACAGTTTTGTAAGTATGGGTGCTAGTTCTCGTTGAAGTTTTTGTCTTCAGAACGGTTGACCAAGTATAGGAAAAGGTTCCACATTTACGATATACTACAATTAAAGAATGCTACATGTAACCGGTATTACCAGTACACAAAACAAATCAATTGACGAGATTATATACCATGTAAACAGTCTGTACTAACAGGTCTTCAAATATGCGAGTAAAGAAGTGTAACAATTTAAGAGAGGCTAAGTCAACAAGCACAGAAAAATATGAAAGATTATAAAAATATTGTATATATATATATATATATATATATGTATATATGTATATTTGTATACTGTATGTGATTAAGTGCATATATAGGTATATGCATGATTATGTAGGTTAGTGTATGTGTATGTATATACATATATAGTTTCATATGTGTGTAGATATTTGTATGTGTTTATGTATGTATATGTGTTTGTATTCGTGTATGTGTGTATCATGTGTATGGGTGTGCATATTTATGTATGTATGAGTATGTATGTGTATTATGTATTGGGTATGTATGTACATACGTATATGTTAATGTTTATAGGTAGTCAAGGTCTTGTGTTGACGCGTGTTAAAAGCACACAGATGTCTTAGCGTCATACTTTGCTTCTCCAAGACAAATCACTCCAATGTGCAGCTTGTGACAACTGCCACGCAGACGGGGCTCTAGTGAGCGGCGAGTATCCTGCGCCGTATAACTGGACTTCCACTGCTTATATGCCAAGGTTCTTTTAACCAAAGGCTAAGGGTGAGATAACCCTTACAGAAACCTCCAGAGGAGCTTAGGCTCTGTCAACTGCCGCATACATGACCCACCGACGTGCTCAGCCACCCAAGGCCCAGTCATGGATCAAATGGCATGGAGGGTGGTGAGGGTTCCCGTAAGCCGTGGTGAAGGCCACGTCTCTAGGAGAAGGAAAACCCTGATATAAAACCTGCGGAAACTGCTGCTTTCAATAAAGTTGACTTGCTCTTATTTTTAGTTCAATTGGTAGTTGTTTAGAAAGTAAGATTGTCTCAGTGCAAAGTCTTTTCTGACTATATAAAGCTTCAACCACAGGCATTACTTGATATACAATGGAATACGAACTTTGAAATCAGTGTATATTTCGATAACAAAAAGGCTGGTTTTAGCCTGAAACTGCAAATGGACATTCAACGGGGACTGATGCAGCTATGGGCGTGAATTGCAATAAAGGCTCTGCAACTTTCAGGGTCTGGCCTGGTAGGTGTTTAGGGCACCACAGCTTGGACCCGGTCATCAGTGAATGTGCTAGACTATAGAAAGTTCATAAATGTTACCGTCCGGCACGTGCTGCTAATTGCGCTCATGTTTGCGTCATTTGAGCAAGAGATATATTATGTATTGGCAATACTTCAGAACGAGTTGCTGCCATCATGTTTATAGATATGCATGTGTATATGTGTGTATGTGTATGTGTATGTATGTGTGTATATGTACGTGTACGTGTACGTATATATATGTATGTATGCCAATGACCGTCTTAAATGCTATGTCTGCTTGATCGTGTGAATTCACCGACAGGACTAAAAAATAAAAGTAATTTTCAACTCATGGACTCAGTTTTCGAGAGAGTGGCATTAGTCTGAGTAAACGTTGCAATCATTATATATATATATATATATATATATATATATATATATATATATATATATAACATTTTTATAATGTTTTATTTTTCTTGGACTTACATACGCTAGTGTTTCATGCTTACACTTTCTGACTTGTAGAAAATAATAATCAATGCAATTATATATTCCTATAATTAAATGACTCTAGTGTTATTTAGTCTCCACTTCAAAACTTCCGACTTCCAAACGCAACGATCTTTCCACCTGACTTCCACAAGTCTGGATAAATAACAGGCCTTCTGTCAACTCGCCTCATGCTCGCTTCACGGCCGCTTTTATAGACCAGTCTCATCTGCATAAACATTCACAGTCACGTGATTATTCACAGCTGATCGTTTGAATCAGGAACACGTGTTAGTCAAGTACGACATGCGTTTCCATACACTCCCCCCTCCCTGATGTTATGATTACAAACAGGGCAATGTGGCAGTGGTCATTATCGGGTACTTCTTTTAAGAAACGAGGACATCATTTACTTGTTACAATCTTCCTTATTACGACCGTTATTGGCACCAGTATGTTCCATTATCCCCTCTAATGGTTCAATTATCGGTGTCTAACAATCAGGGCAGGGACAGTATTTGTCTTTGTCGGGTACTTCGATGAGGAATTGGAGGCATCATTCCCTGTGCCCATCATTCTCGACATTATCGTCACGATTATGCCCCGTCATTCCCTCATCTGATTCTATAGGTAATGTTCCTATGTACACCTGTAGGGGCAGTAGGCGATGAGGATAATCTCTTAACTGTATGGGATCCATCTCATCGTCTTCGAAATCAGAAGAAGCATGACAGAAGCGGATATCTTTCACGCGACGTGGTACACCATCAATCAACATAGTCTGAGGACTTATGATTTTATCTATTTATCCTCTCAAAAATGTTGCAGTGCACTTAGCATTCGTGTTTTTGTCCTTAAACACGGTTTTCCACTGTATGTGGTGTATAGACGATCTTCACCACTAATGGTGTGACATTTATTCCTTTTATAAGCTGTCTGTAACAGCAAATCCAACAATCTGATGCAGTTGCTGGTGTTGCACCGTCCTTGGGTGTCACATTATACCAGTACACAGCTTCTAGACTCAGGCACTGCGTCCTGGCTGCAATTTTTTTTATGGTTCGGCAACACGGCTCAACTATACAGTTACCTTAAAAACCATGCGCTCTAATCCCTTATTCGTGTGTGATTTTCTGAAATTCTTGACATCGAAATGTGCTGTCATTATCAGTTAGGATTTCAAACGGGGCACCACGTTTAAAAAGACGACTCTCAACAGTCGTATAATGCTAATTGCACCCTGTCTTGTCAACAGGTGCCATACTGTGAAACATGTCGTGCCACAATTTGTTAGGGTCAAAAAATTCTTGCCATCATAAGCGTTACATCCATCCCTACCTGACGTCAGTTGCCCTCCACCTCAAGCTTCCCTTTTTGCTATTGGGACGGTGGCGGATCCATTCGCTGACACGCTTCGCATGAGCTTATGGCTGCCTTGATTGATGCCCTTATAGTTGCAGGGCACACTCTTCGGACAAAATATGTGGCCCTCCGTATTTTGGGATGTCTACTCTGCTGTTGTATTATACACATTTGAACAGGTGTTAATTGATATGTTACGGTCGCGCATGTCACGCGTGGAGGATCAAATCCTTGCCTCATTCCATCTTTAGTAATCGAGTCAATCTATCAGCAAAATTCTGCACCGACAAAACTAAGGAAATGTCCACCTGCAAGCAGTATTCGTCAACTAGACGCTTTATTATCGCCAGTCTCCTTCGTACTAACACCTCACCGCGGCTTTAGTCTTAACTCGAGCCTTTCCAATCAAGGTGTCGCTAAATCAGGAGCAACACACACAATGAGCCAGTGTGGAGATGCACAACCTTGGCCTGCTATTGCAATGCAAGACAAATTCCTTTTAGCGTGGCATCAAGTTCTACTACTGGGCATGATTTTTCGGATGAAGCCAGCACGCATCTTTCACAAGAGCACCCGAGTGTTCCAACACGACACATGTAGCTAGTGAACTTGCTTCAGTCCATGCATTCAATTCGTTTCCAGATACATGCCAATTACCCTAGGCAGGGTCGTTCCAACATACAGTCAACGTTTCGGCCATCCTTTGTTGGACAGAATCATCATCCACCATGTTGTGCTATCCTTTGGTTACTGCAGTTACTCGTATTTTTTAATACTCCTGTTGCCGATCGGAGCCGTACACAGACAGGTAGATGTCCTACTAATTTACCGCAAATAGAAAACACAATGCGCCTGTTCAATACACTGGGTACCTCTGAAATGGGGCTCCCTCGTTTTAATCGCACTGTATTCGCCTCCTTCCAGACGTCAATGGCCTTGCACGGGCACCCACGCCCTTTGGCGCTTAGGATCTTTACTTATTAAATCAAAAGATTCCGGTTTCATTTTAACCACATCTGCAGACTTTATGTTTTCATTAACGTAGATGCCGTCAATGTAATTTTGCTGTGGTCTCATCCTGCATCAAAACAGTATTAATAATAGCTGTCATTATTAGAAACGCTACGTTATGACCAAAACCTAAACGTGTCAAACAATATCGTTTTCCCTCGATTATCACTGTCAAAAATGGATATAATGACTCATGGATACGTATGTACAGGTAGGCTCTCTTCAAATCCAGCAGTGCAACATTATTTCCTTTCTGACGTCACTCTCTTAGTTTAGCAGCGCACACATCTGCATTTCGAATGAAAGCATCCACATGTTGATTCAATTCCTGGTAATCCATTACGGATCGAATTTTGTCTTTAGTAGGTTGTTCAATAGCTAGGAGCGGAATTAATTATTTGAGTGGTCTCAGGCGTTTACATGGTATAAACGAACCGCTATTAATCCACGTCTGAAGTTGGTCTTCATTTCGGCCCTATTATTGGTAGAAACTGCATACTCTGAAATGGTGTTGCACAGCCGATCTAGTGCCTGTCTCATGGTCTGTTTGCAGTCTCTGCTTGATTTCATCCACGAGTTGCTGGTAGACAGCATATACCTTTCCGGTTAACCTCATTGGGACGACCGTGGCTGGTTCTTTAATTTTGCAAAGTTTACAGGGTTTTCAGCCTTCTCAAACCAACGATGAGAGATGGTCCAGTGACGGATGCATCTAACTCGGGTATCAAGCGAAAGTCGAAACTGTCCATATTTTTATTTGTCTGGCTTGGAGTCACCGCTTATCAAGGGCCGAAATAGCTTATAATTATAGCACTCATATGTTATTCAGTTTGCACTTCAAATCACCAATTTCTCGGTTAAATTCATAACTGTTGGCAAAACTTCCGACTTCCAAACGCAACGATCTTTCCAGCTGAATTCCACACGTCTGCATAAGTAACAGGCCTTCTCTCAACTCGCCGCATGCTCGCTTTTATAGACCAGACTAATTTGCATAAACATTCACAGTCACGTAAAACTAACCGTCTAGCCATGTTAGTTTTAAATTTCTTTCTCTTTCGTCTTCTTCCACGACAGGCCATTTGAATCATGCACACGTGCTGGTCAAGTAAGTCACGCTTTCTCCTACAGTTTAAGAATTCACTGGCAGTAAAAGATTATTTATTACTTTACACCCTAGTATGCAATCTCTTGCCCATCATATAATAATATAAAAAAGAATAGATTTGAAATGATATATTATTGGTGGATGTACTATGCTTCCCTATATTGTATTCAGCAACAACACATGACGCATATATTAACATCTGATTATACAGTCTTATAGATTGTTGATTTTTGTAGACGGGGTGATATAACGATATTATTTAATATTATATGAGGTGTTTTTGAAGCGGCGTATTTTACATTGATTACTCTATATTCTTTCATAACAGATTTGGCAACTGTTTGTATTTTAAGTTCAGCTTGCGTTGATTATTAAAAGACTAATACATGAGCAGCGTTTTCACATTTTGTATATTTCTTTTATTTACATTTACTGATTATCAGACATTTTGAACATTCTCTCGGAGTAAATCAAGAAGAAAAATGCAGAGCTGCAGTGCAGATGGTGTTGCGCTATGGTTCACCAGCGTAAAATATCAGTAAAATCCTTAGAAGTAAGTTGGAGTATATTTACACTATAATGGTCCGGACACTGTCAAAGTTAAAGTGGAAAACGAAACGAAATATTCACCGTCTATATAGCCGGTTGCACACAATCTATTCAGTTATGCGAAAAAGAAAAAGACGATATGACAATCGAAACACATGATACAGAAGAAAAGGTAGGGTCGCAGTGATGAGGCACTGTGGGATTCTAAACACGGAACCGCTAAAATAGAACAACCTGTCAAGGTGTACAAAAATATTGACAACATATACTGGGTTACAAATAAAAGGTCTTACTAAGACCATGGAAGATTAAGACCTGTGTAAGCAAAGGAGTCAATTTGGTATGGGTTATCCGTACGATACTAATGTCATTTAATGAACGAATAATTTCACAAAATATACATGTCAGTTGGTTACATCGGGCGATTTAACCCCCTGAAATTATTTTACTTGGGGTATGTAACATTGCTCAACCAGACACAATAGACATCTTGGAAGAAAACATTCCATGCGTTATTGTTAAAAGAGTTGGCGAAAATTTTCCGGGTGCATGTACAGTTCGAAATACATGAAACAGGGGGGTATTCCAAAGTTTAGCAGCTAGAGAAATGGCATTCTTAGAGTAAAATGCTTTCTGACATTTATGGAGACTTTGAGGCTTTAAAATAAAACCGCGAGATTTTGCCTCTTGTCGAGTTAATTGAATGTGTTTACTTTAAGACAGACGCAGATGCTTCGAGCTCGTCAGAACACATTTCGTTTTAACTCTTGTAAAACAAACACATGCATTACAGCGATAAAACAGCGGTTAAAGCTTAATTGATTGTGCGAAACTTATTAGATTTAAAACTCGTTTTTGTACACTGTAAACGAGGGAGATACTAATTATAGATTTGCATGCCCATATGTCGTAGCAATACTCCCTGTATGGATAAATGATTAATAATTGTATGATTCGTAAGTGTCTAATAGCGTTTTAGTTTAATATTTGAATATTGCATGTGACTAGCCGAACTGATGAGCTGTGAAACAGCAAAACAATACCGTATGTGGATTACTATAATATTCTTTATATCGGGTTTAGCATATTGCGAAGTGATATACAAATTGCCATTAGCGTATTACGCGATACACTTTGTGTAAACAAATTGCGCTTCGGTATTTGGACAATGGCAGAACAGTGTTAATTCACTGTCCGCATCGGAGTAACCGAATAGCGCAATGGTTAGGAGCTAGGACGGTTGTTTGAGCGGTCGGGTTTCGATCGTGGCTTAAGGTAGTTTCCTGTCTTGCCGAACTGATGAGCTGCTAAACAGTAATGTGTGTGGATGAATATATATATATATATATATATATATATATATATATATATATATATATATATATACCGTCAGCTTGTTTAAATATATCTAGGTCTGCATCGTGTTTTCCCATTAACAATACTAAAAAAATCCTTGGATATTGCTCTTTTCAGGTAAAGGCAAATTTATTATTAGTATTGCTTTTTATCATAAATAGTAATAAACGGAACAATTTCTGATTGCCATATTAATTTCTGTAACCTACAAAATTCATGAAATATTGTATCTCTATCAATCGCTTGAACAGTATCTCAGTGTTAGGCCAGAAATAGCTAAACCATCGTAAAGCGCGCAGATTAAACGGACTTATTTCACGACAATCTGTTCGTGTTTAATTTATTTCGCGTGGTGCAGGTGGCGTCTACAAAGAGACAATCTCCCGCAGGCTAGACCAATATAGACGAATTCGAACATCAAATTCCTTCTCCGTGATAAGAAATGTGCGCAGCTGCGGAGACGAAATGCTTACTGCCAGTTTTATTATGTCGCATTCTCTAGGTTTCATTTATATATTTATGTGTTTTGCTCGCTTTAAAAAAACAAAAACAAAACAATATCATCTCCGAGAAAAGAAGCCCCATTCTCACATGCCCAATCGAGAATAAATCTGTGTGATTTATGTTATTTTCAACGTTTACAACCTGTCGCGAAAGATATTTTTTTCGTTGCGATGAAAGGAATGCGTGAGTCAGCTGATGTCGAACCTTTTATTTCGAGTAAAATTAAACGCAAATCAATTAATAATGGAGATTTGGTATCTGTTTGTTTGAAGCCAAATATAAACTAATTTGTTATTATACAATTGTATTATCTTCAATCATAGTATGTTGCATAATGGTTAGAATGTGCGCATTACAGGTAGACTGATTCAGACTAAAATATAAAAAAGGTGGTATACGCCCACTTGCCAAAACACACTCGGTATTATAAAATTAGATGAAGGTTAAGTAATCTAGAGAATGCTGTTAAATTAATAGAAATCGCTCAAGTCGTATCAAAATTTGCTCAATTAATGCTGTTCAATTATGAAGTATATCTCTTGTCATAATACAGTTCTGCGAAATATAATGTCTTCTTATTTTAGAGAGTCGAAAAGTATGTTGTATTATCATAATATCAATTTGTATTCATTTATCTTTATTATTTGAAAGAGATGTTAGTGTAATAACTGTTTTATAATAAGAGTATCCTCATAATTATGACTTTGTTTGCGCGAAGATTTTTAGTGTCAATTCTGTTGACATGAGACTCATCTTCCAGCCATTATCAAACTCTTTTTAATAACCTTTGAATGTTGTGCTTCTTATCCTATCTTTCCTGGGTAATGCATTCTTCGTTCATTGTCATTACGATAGCATCTGTTCTTTTGTCCTAATATCATTCTTCCAGTCTGTATATTTCTCTTTAATTTGTAGTGCGATGTATTCTGTGGTCGTGATATCATGCTTTAAATCGCTCCCTTCTTTTTAATGAGACATTGCTATGTATGTTATGTTTCTACGAAAGGACTCCCTTTGAATTTTCGTTTGTTGTTTTTTCAACAAATTTGTTTTTACAATGTTCCACATTTTAGAAGAAATTTAAATATTACATTTAATCCTATCTTACGACCGTGCATCGGTGAACTCCTAATATATACACACATATATATATATATATATATATATATATATATATATATATATATATATGTGTGTGTATGTGTGTGTGTGTATTAATATAACGGTTGAATATTTTTATTTCCTAGATGTAAGTCCACTGAAACATGTGTTATTATAAAAGAGTCCCCATTGGAGGACAGAGCAGATATATAATCTACTTATTAAGCAAACTTTTTTAGTTATAGATGTGCATACATGTTAAATTTATATCGCAATTCAGAAAGAATGACCTCATCAGACCGAAAAAAAAAACGACAATGAAACGAAAATCAAGTTTCATTCATGTGCTATATAAAAAATATATGAGTGTTATTTAAACTTTGACAGAAAAGGTGGACATACAGTAACAATTCAAAACCCTTCATTACACTAACCTTTATTAATCAATATGAAAATGATATAGTCGAAGACGTACGGAATGGTTGTAGTGCATCTCTAACTAATAACTATACTTATGAAAAACGTTGAAGAATAGCTTTATATAACCAATTTAGTAAAACTAATGGTTGAGCCTATCTCTGGCTGCTTTAATCGCCATTTTAAGCTATAGCGATTAATACTAAAATAAGCGAATAAAAACACAGTACGCAATTATTTGGAAAAAGGTGAGTTTACTTTACATACTTTCTATCAAAATACTCCAAAAAGATTAACTAAAATAATTGATGTGGCTATATCAACATGAAATGTTGATATATAGCTGCGAGAATTATTATCATAAAATGATAATACGAAACCAAGCTCAAATTATATAATGAAATCAAGCGCATTATTATCATAAAACAGCCTTATATAATGAAATCAAACGCATAATTTATTCCGAGCCATAACTAAGTACCTTAAATAGATGGTTTATGCAAACTGAGCGGACTACCAATATAGTCGCATCTATAGGATTATGTTTTTCTTAGCATGTATATCTTTCTGAAATCATATCTCTATAACTAAACATATTAATTTATAACATACATATTATATATCCTAGTATTGGGGATTGGGTAAACAACTGAGATGAATTACTGACAAAAGTTCAAAAATATATATACACACACACATATATATATATATATATATATATATATATAAACTTATGCTAATTTACGCTTAAATATGTTATACATGTGTAATTACTAAGTTGAAATTAAAAATGCAACTTCCATGACACCATCTTGATGTAAGCAAACAGCGTTTTTTTAATAAACATAATATATGCATATATACATATACAGTCGTTGTCAAAATCATAAGACCACTTAAGAAAGTAAGCGTTTACGCATATTATCGAATTTTTAATCAAACAAATGGTTGAAACCATTGCCAAAAAGGAAATTATGATGAAAAAAATGAAATATGTTTCATTCGAAACCTTAACCCTGATCTAATAATTATTTAAGCAAAAACAAATATTTTCACCTGATCAAAATGACAATACCACTGATATTTTATCTAACAAAAGGCAAGTATATATAACTAAAAAGGGTCTCACCATTTAGTATAGTCTTCATTATTACGAATTACTTAAAAAATTCTCTTCGGCATGCTTGCGACTAAGTTTTTCATCAGTTGCGAAGGATTTTCCCCATGTACTGAAAACTGAATCAGAAAGTTCCTTTATCGAATCATACTGGGTTCCATCCTTGAACACTTCTTTTCCCATCCATCCCCAAATATCTTCAATGGGATTGAGGTCCAGACAACATGCTGAATGATCTAACAATTCTATGTTATTTGAAGAAAAGTATTCTTCTGATTGTCGAGAAGTGTGAATCGCAGCGTTTTCTTGCTGGAACATCCAATTTCTTCCACACAGACGTGGACCTTCAGTACTGATAGAAGCATTTTCAAGCATTGAAATGTACTTCAATGATGTTTGCCGGCCTTTCACTACTTGTAACTTTAGGGTCCCAGCTGACAAGAAAGCACCCCAGATTGCTAAAGACTATGCCGAGATGAAATAGTCTCTTTGGGAAAATTTTTATCATGCCAATAGTGTTAAAATCCATCTGGACCATCAAGAATAAACTTTTTCTCATCGGAGAAAATTACAGTTTCCTACTTCTCTTCATCCCAAGTCTGGTATTTGGCGGCATATTTAAGTCGGTTAGCCTTGTGCTGTTCAAGAAGACGTGGTTTCTGCAGTTGTTTTAAATGATTGAAACCCTTCATTTTTAGATGCCTTCTGATGATTTTAGGACTATATCCTGCTGCTGTTTGGCTTTTCAATCGACTTAAGCTCATACTGAAGTTTTTTTAAAACTTCTTCTGATACGGCGATCCAGTGATAGAGTTATATTTTTTGGTCGACCTGGACTCTTTTTATGCCCATATTGATCTGGATTTCTTTAAAAAATTGCGATGACCGTTTTGCAACGATTCACTTCGTTTGCAATGGATCTATGGGATCAAAGATCCATCCTCTCTCAAACTCTGATAATGGGTTCCCTATTGCTATTTATAATTTAGTAAGATGGTTTTTATCCACTAACAAGTTGCTATTAGTAACATAGAAAGCTTTTCGTATTCATTTTTGTTAAAACTAGCCGATATTATTAAAGTGGTCTTATCATTTTGACCGAGTGAAAATGTTTGTCTTTTTAAAAAATAATTATTAGATCAAGGTTAAGGTTTCGAATGAAGTAGATTTCATTTTTTTTTCATCATATTATGCGTACACGCTTACTTTCTTAAGTGGTCTTATGATTTTGATCAGGAATGTATATATGCATATGTTTATATACATATATATATCTACATATATATACTCATATATTTTTATTTCCTAAAGAGTAATATATATATATATATATATATATATATATATATATATATATATATATATATATATGTGTGTATATATATATATATAAAGCTGAACGTCTGTGGGTGTGTCTGGTCACGAATACGCTCCTATATAGTTGACTATAATAGAAAACTGATCACATATAATGATAGAAGATATATCAAGTCACAGGAATGGGTAGGTTTGATCTGGCATAATGATGATTCATTAAAATTTTGGGGTGTGCGTACGCGCCTGGTCCACAAAGTATTGAAATAAAAAAAATTAAAATTAAAAAAAATGTTTACAAGTGTTTTTGATATAGATGTACATAATAATACTTTGATAAGTATATTTTATCTTAAATAGGGATGGTATAATAAAATTGAGGGGTCTCCGTACGCGTGTGGCCTCCATAGAATGGAAATAAGCCCAAACTTTCATAAAGACTTTTCAAATCTATCTGCGTAAGTATACTTTGATAATTATGATTCAGTTTGAAGAAATAGTGTATAATAAAATTATGAGGGTGTTCGTTCGCGCCTAACCTCCATAGAATAGAAAAATGTCACAAAGTTTAACAAGTTTTTTTTTTTAAATATAGATCCAAAGAATATTGTAATAAGTGTTTCAGTGTGAACAAGTATGTTATAATAAATTATGGGGTTTATCTATTTTATTTTTACTTTCATCTTATTTTGCTTTGGTTTTGATACCCCGAAATTAGAAGCAATCTCTTTATAACCCTTCCATTTTCATAACCTAGTATACTTTATACTTTCATAAAATCAAATTCCATTTTCTGTAGGCTGTTTTTTAACCCAGTCAACGCGGGTACTTTTGCAAGTATATATATGCACATGCACACATAGGTATATATATATATATATATATATATATATATATATATATATATATATTCGGTGTTACTAGGCCACAATATATATATATATATATGTGTGTGTGTGTGTGTATGTATGTATGTATGTATGTATGTATGTATGTATGTATGTATGTGTATTTTTTATGCCCGTATCCTATTCATGGAAACACGTGTAAGTCAAATAAAATAATCTGAAAGGAATATATAAATGAATATACCTGTTGCTTTGAAATGTAAACTACCGATATGTATATATATATATATATATATATATATATATATATATATATATATGCATATTAAGAGAGAGAGAGAGAGAGAGAGAGAGAGAAAGAAACAAAGTTATGAAAATAATTATGACATTTTATATACACAGAATTTTCCGTATTCAATCCCTTTAAAAACTCGCCAGCTCCAGGAAAATATGTTACGGCGTATTTTAAGATATACACGTGTTATAAAATTTGTCCTCTAATCAAACATATTGTTTTTCAGCAAATTTACTGCAAACTAAGAAAAATTCCGGTGAATAAACGCCATGTTTTGTTTTTAACTTATTCTTAGCAGCATATATTGAACAATGATTAAGTTACTACTGAAAATCGATACATAAGATACAATATCTTTCCAAAATAAAGTAAGTGGACACATATCTAGATACCTACACACACACAAACACACACACACACAAACACACACAAACACACAATACACATACACACACGTATATATATATATATATATAGAGAGAGAGAGAAAGAGATATATATATATTCTGAAGCTTTTGTAAATATAGGAAATACATTCTCATAAATTCAGTAAATCAAAATACTTTTTTACTTATTTTGAATTTTTTCGACATAGCTAATACATATTTTTATCTTTAAGTGTACACACCGTCAATTTTATTAACAAGGTTCTCAGATAAGAGAAACGTTTATTTAGTATTTATTTCTTTTCATTTTCTCCCTATTATTTCTCTACCGGTGTCTCTGTTCAGTCTCAATAGACAACGGATACTCTTTGCAAGGGTAGTTGTGTGAGTAATTGTGAGGCAAGGGTTCGGCAGTCCAGTGATATGGAAAGTCCAGGACAATTGATAATTATGCCGACACAAGCAGCGACACATACAGCAACAGGGATTCTCAGATTGTCACCCATTTTCGTACTGATTAACTTAACTGATTTGGCTCCACGGAACTTAACTTCTATGATCATACAAAAACTGGCATTTCATCAGGATATACTGTATTTCTATAAAACATTTTTATTTGCACATATTTTCCAGTGATATATTTTAAAAGGAATTTTTAATGTCTTGTTTAGATCTGAATGTACGAATGGGTGTTGATTCACCGGTCGTAATTATATTTAATTTGTGATCATCATGAAAATATCTCCTCGGGATTGACTTGGATAAATGATGAATATTTACACTAATCGTTAGTGCACAAGTTTTTATTTTTTTTAAGTTGTTCCTTTATTTTTACTCATTTTGATTTTAGTAATGTTTTATTTTCTGGAATTAGATGTCTTAGGCTAATGTGTTGCCTAATGCCAACGTCACTTTGTTGCTTTAAATCTTGATGTTTCGGAGCGACCTCTGTTACACCTTTTCAATTAATATCAATAAATTTAACATGAGAAACTTTTTCATATTTCCAAAAAAATGGATGGTTTTAATCAATTTTTAATAATTTTTAATTCTTAATGTATGTTTCTATAAAAATAATACATACCCCTGGATATATATCACGCTATGAACTTGTGATTATGAGCATACAGAAATGTTTTTGTTCGTGCAATGAAGAAGTTAAAATAAAAAGGCAATTTGTCATGCTATTCTTAGTAAGAATAATGTTTGTTTGTTAATTGTCTATTTTCTTATATATATATATATATATATATATATATATATATATATATATATACATACATATATATATATATATGCACTTGATAGATGTTTAATTATGTTTTTTGCAGATATACAATTATGCTAGCTATTGTTCACGCCAATACATAGTTCCATGCCATTAAATCAACATCGGAAAAATCACACTCAAGATATGTTTTATACCCCTATACTGAAATATATATCTCGATTTAATGGCTATGGTTTCCATTTATTCTTTTGATTTTTTTTTCGAGTTGAAATGAATATATTTTCACATACTTTCATATTTAAAACATAGTACAGAAGTGATGAAACATCTCGATACGTGTATGTTCTTTTATACCTTCCTTTTGTCGCTCAATAAATTTTATATTTCCCGTTTTATAGTAACCCGAAAGAAATAAAGTCAGTCCCTCATTTTCAATGTGTCCTAATGATACACTCTTCCGTCTTACACACACACTCACACCCGCAAACACACA
Source organism: Euprymna scolopes (assembly GCF_053919585.1). Classification (NCBI taxonomy): domain Eukaryota; kingdom Metazoa; phylum Mollusca; class Cephalopoda; order Sepiida; family Sepiolidae; genus Euprymna; species Euprymna scolopes. Next base: position 41,772,958 of record NC_136515.1, on the reverse strand, counting down.
CACATAAACCCTACACACGCAGATATACATATATATGTGTGTGTGTGTGTGTGTGTGTGTGTGTGTGTGTGGGTGTGTGTGTGTGTGGAAATATATATGTGTATATGTATATTCACTAGTTATTGGTCTCTGGTCACTCACACTTAAAACGGCTGTTTTCCAGTTTTACTTCCCTTGTCCTACACCCTAAATAACCCATTCACTCCCTGGCTTACTTCACCCTTGCAATTATGTATCTTATCTTGCTATGTATGTGAGTATGGAGGGGGCATTTTGACATGTAATTACATCTCTTTCTCGCGGCTAAATGAGGGACACGCGGCAGCTGGTGTCTGCACGGGGGTGAAGTTGCCGTTGAGAAGAGAAAACGAGTTGAGAAAAAAGGGAAATCCCGGAGAGGATGGTTGTTTGGATAGAACTGAAAAAAGAGGGATTTAAAATAAGAGTAAGGAAAAGGTGTGCGAGCCAGAGTTCCATGCAAGGTGCCCTGAGCATGAAGACAGACTGAAAGTGATTAAAATGGATAATAGAAAGGGGAAAGTGGGGCATTTCTATGCGGATTGGTTCAGGTAGTAGTGGGAGTGTGTCGACAAAAGACGAAAGCGGTAGCTAGGCAGGTTGAAAAGAGATCTGGCGTTGATGAGACTACGAGAGAAAGTAATGAGCTGAAGAATTTTTGACGCAGAATGGAAAAAAAGAACAGAGGGCGGGTAATAAATTTAAAATATATTATATAGTAATCTGCAGAAAAACTAAAATGTACATATATATATATATATATATATATATATATATATATATACATATGTATATATATTTTTTTTAAATACAATTATTTTAAATTATATTTTAAAAAAATATATTAAAAAAAATAATTTATATGCCGCTCCCCATTAAAAGGGGTACCAGATTGGTCAATGAGAAAATTATTCTCAACAAGCATTTAGGTAAAAATGCACTTTCGTATAAATACTTGAATTCATTCAAGAAAGTATCGCTAACAAAAACAAATAAAATCATATATATATATATATATATATATATATATATATATATATATAGTAAAAAATTTGTTGAAATTCAAAGTCTTAAATTTTCACTTTTTTGAAACTTTTGTTTATTTCATCTTAGGTTTCTTTATTACCGTCGTTCCCTTAATGTGATGGCACTTTTATGACTTCATGCGTTCATAAAAGTCTCCAATCCTCATCAATTCTTCAGATGTTATTTACATTCGATGTTACCAACAAACAGTTAATTTTGTACATGATAAAAACCTGGTGTTTACGTTTACGGAAAAGAAATTCCATCCCCACGTTGTTACAAGTCGGTAACCTTAGGTACCGTGCAAACGAAAATGTCTGTTATAAACCTTAATTTCGCATTTTATTTCCTGCTTTAGTTCGTATTTCCTATTTTTTCCTATTATTAATTCATTCCTATTTTTTATTATTCTTTTTCTACATTTTACATTTGTGCGTGTTTATCCTAACATTCAATTTGTTTGGTTTCGAATTATTATGTATTAGTTAATGTTCTATATATGCTCTGCACATATATATAAGATACATTAAGTTTTACTCGAAATTAACGAAGATTCCGTTTTTATTATAACAGTCTCCACCCATAAAACGAAAACGGTATACATAAAACAATTTACAATATTTAAAAAATAAATATTTATAATATCTATATATCTATATGTCTATCTATCTATCTATCTATCTCTCTCTCTCTCTATATATATATATCTATCTATATATATATAGATAGATAGATAGATAGATATACATATATATATATATATGTGTGTGTGTGTGTGTGTGTGTGTATATAACACTTAATTTAATAAAATATTGCGACATTTAAAATATGTGCTATATAAGAATTGAATAATAATTAATATATAAAGAAGCAGGATATATTTAATAAAGCAAGTGCAGTTTAGCTCTATTAATACATTATTTCGAAGGTGTTTAAATTTTAACTCAGTAGGTTATAAAATTATCTAAACTATTTTTACCGTTTTCGTTGTGGTTTGGAACTCCTCGCAATATTTCCACAGCACGTTATTTAACTTGGAATGAGTAATCTCTGTATTCTGCAGATTAAATTCATGAATTCGTAAAATGTTATTTGTGTGTAACAGTGATAATACAGATTTGCAAAAGATGTAACCTGATGCATAACTTGTTGAATATAAAACCTTAGAGGGTCCCATTGCAAAATGTTATATCGAATTTTTTCGATTTACTAAATCTCACAGATATATACACGCACATATTTATATATATATATATATATATATATATATATATATATATATATATATATATATATATATATATACTAGCAATCGATGCCCGGCGTTGCCCAGGTGTTTTGAGGTTAATGCTGAGAAAAAAAAACGGTCAATTTTTTAAAACTTTGACCCCTATTATGACCTCTTAACATTTATTGTTTAGGGATCAAGTAAAGTTAATAAGTTAGATCCATGTCCAAGGAATCTATATCTAAAATATCACGTGTTTACTGTTTAGACCCAAAATTGTAGGAGGAGTTTGGTAGAGTTCTCAAAGGTCAAATCGTTGAATATTGACCACTTAATCGCCAAATTTCTGTCGAAAACCTATCACATCGATTTTCCCAAATCTCAGTACCCTGTATATCAAATTTCGAATCTCTAGGCTTAAAATTGACAGAGTTTTAGCGTAGGGAAATGCACACAGACACACAGACACACACAGACACTTTATATATATATATATATATATATATATATATATATATATATATATATATATAACATGTGTGTGGCATCCGTCAGTCGAAACGACTATGGATCAGCAGCGCCGTATTAAGATGTTGTTATAAACATACACATCATATATATAAGGATAATAGTACGCCATATATATAACAAAATACCATTATTTACTCAAGTGAAAGGAAAACCCGGGGGAACTTTACCCAAAAATAAATCTATATTTTTTTTGTGTGTAATGATAGTCTTATAAGCGAGTAATTAATAATTCAGCCATCTTGATTCTTAACCAAACAGAAAGTTCAAGTAGGGGGAGTTCCCTTTTTTTATAGCGAGGCCAAATTTCGCGAATTTGGCCTTTTTTTAAAGCAGTTTGGCCTTCAAAATTTCTGTTTGGCCTTTTTCTTCACCGATGTAATCTGGAGACCCAACGGGAATTTTCGGCAACAAAAATGTTGTTACTATGCACATCTATGTAATGAAATACAATTTGTGGCAAAATTTCAGGAAAAACTAATGGATGGTCATCTCGCAATAGTCCGGACAATTCGCTAAATTATCTCGTCAAAACCTTAAATCTCGAATTTTTGTGCATTTTTTTTTTGGGGGGGGGGCTAATTTGGCATAATAGTGTCCATTTAATAGTATTTTCTTGAAAAAATAAAAAAATAAGGAAAATTACAAAAAAAAACAAACAAGAACAACAAAAGTGTGGCGTATTTTAAAAAGTTTTATTGCGTTGTTTTTATTTGCTTTTTTTATTTCATCGGTGAAGAAAATGGCCAAACAGAAATTTTGAAGGCCAAACTGCTTTAAAAAAAAGGCCAAATTCGCGAAATTTGGCCTCGCTATAAAAAAAAAGGGGGAAATCCCCCTACTTGAACTTTCTGTTTAATTTCGCTTGTAGCGTTGATTTTTTTCTTTTATCCCATGACGAGTACGTACAGTATATTTTTTTTTAAATATTTCCATTTTTTAATGTCAATGGAAAACTGCACAAGTACCCAAACCCGAAATGTAAAGACCACGAGTGGACGCGCGTTTTTTTGTTTTTTTTTTAGTTTAGTTTCATAATGGCGGCCATGATGTCGGAGGTTCGATTGTTAGATTGTAAGTTAGTTTCGTATTTTTGTAATTTGTAAATCGCAAGTTAGGAAAAAATTAAACCCTTCCAAGATGGACAATAAATAAAGCCATAATATTTTATGGTAAATTTAAGAGTCTACGAACCATAGTTTTTTAGGAGATGTGATTATTGGATTAACCAATCAGAAATCGTCTGTGGCACACACATCTCTGTTTTTATAGATATATAGATATAGAAGATAGATAGATAGATATATATATATATATATGTGTGTGTGTGTGTGATTTACTGAAAGTGTGCGTATTTACATACACACATGTGTGTGCGCGTGTGTGCGTGCGTGTGTATGTGTTCGAGTGATTGTGTGCGCGTGTGTAGTGCATGGTTGTAATGTAATAAATGTTGTTCTCTCTATTTTGAGTAATCTCAATGACTTTTCATTGCAAATTAGTTTTCTAACTGCAAAGCCGTTTGTTCCTCCCGAGCAAAAGTCATTATAATTCCCTAAAATTCCATGTGCAATAAGAATTTCTAAGTCTCCAGTGCTATGTTCAGTTAACACCTGTTTAATTCTCTACATTCTTGATCATCCCGTAGACAATGCTGTGTGTTTTAAGGTAATAAAATTATTTAAAGTTTTAGTTCCGGCTGATTCATCTATTATTTATCTAGTATTTTGCGCTATTTCTTTAGCAACCACTACTTTAGACTTCGTAATTTATTATCGAGGATTTTCTTTAAGGATTCAGTTGTTTTAATTATTGCACTTTGGTTTACGCTTGATATAAATTTACCTAAGTGAGGACTGTTAAGGTGTGTCTATGCTTATTGCTATCACAGTGATTAATTAATGCCTCGTTTGTGACGATTTTCTAGAAATTTCGGTATATTGTTATATTATACGTCCACCGGATCTTTACATGTTTCCTGTAATTGCTTCGCACAGTCAAATCTATAGCCTTGCGGACTTTCCGTTTTACACTATTGCGATAACTGACATCCATTTTACAATTATCCGTTTGTATTTCCATGTCATATCTGGTTTTATAATCTTTATTTTCGAGTACAGTTTCAGGTTTATGCTTTGACTTTGTTTGCATGTTAATTATCAAGCCGTTCGCATAAATCCATCTGTACTGTTTTCACCACGCACTAGTGAATTTTTGGATTCTTTGGTGGCTGGTTTGCTACAGTTACTTCTTATGTAAATTATTGTTTCATTTCTTTGCTCACAGTGTTTACATTTACTTGTTACCGTGTTTATCTCGTTCAGCTTGATATAGTTGGTTATAATCTCCTTGTTTTGGTCAGGTGTCAATAGCAATTATGGTATTCTGTTCAAGTGTCCTTCTTTTCTCGAAAACATCCTTAGATTTTATTTTTAAGTATCATTTTTGTAAGCTTGTAAACCATCTATGTAGCTCTTTCTTTAACAAATAGTCCCTTCTTGTCTTTTTGTTACTTCTTAATTTCAACAACGTCTCTTGCTGCAGTTATCAAACTTCTGTGTTCTGAATTATGCCATTTTTTTTCATTTTATTTTGTATCACACACACTTTCTTTTACACAGTTTTCCTCCATTTTTAGTCCTGTTTTAAAATGACCGGTCCAAATCCTATTTCGGGCAAAGTATATTGCTTATAGTAAATAATTCCGTAGCCTCCGTGTCTAGACCCCTACACTCACTTTTTATACAGCTTTTAAATACCCATAAACCTTTTTCTTAATGATACTGCAAGGTCTATCCTTTTATTGGAATTATACCGCATAATTTTGTTTCTAAGATTTTTCATCAAATTCCCATCTATTATCTTTATGTTTAGCATTTTTATCCGCGGACTTTATTTAATAAAAAGTTTACATATAAAAATGCAAAACATTTAATGTATAGACAATGCAAAATATTGTAAAAATAATTGTAAAAAGCTCTGAAAATGTGGAGAAATATACATTCTATTTTGTAGCCGTTTCTTTTCACAAACGTAGAGAATAAACTACAGGAATATTAATGATCTATTTCCGTTTGAAGCCTTACGCCGCAAGATACTGTAATCACATTTCATGTTTTAAAATATTGCTGTAGTCACCATCATATTAGCCGCGTACGAATGTTAATTATTGTTTTAATAATTCAGAGGAGGAATATAAACTATCATTTACTTTTCCCGGCTAAATAGTTAAGGAAATGTAAGTCACCCTTAATGAATTTAATTTACATCACGATTTGCCTCCGATTATTTACGCCACAAGAGATATAAACGTCAACAATGCGAATGACAATATAATAGCATGTTATGAGATCATCATTAAAGCATATGCATTTCCGAAACCTTAAAATATTGTAAGTTATGTTTGTTATAAACAATTTCCGTTTTCATTGTATGAGCGTCCGTTTTAGAGACATTAGTCATAGTCGATTGTCATATAAACCGCTGCAAAACACCTTGAATAATGTGGGGGAATTTTCGCTATATTTCGGTGCAAGTGTCTGCCATACTTTTGGTTTAACTTTCTCCTTGCGTTTGCTCACTGGAATAGTTTGGCAAGTACTGACTTTTGAAAACACTAACGTTCATCGCTGCTGTGTAGTTTAACACTTACAGCGGGAGCAATACGTTTGTTGGCAGGACAATCTGTACAGACTCGGATAAACCATGAGGAACTAGCATTTATATTGAAGAGGCGAAGTGAACCCCAGTTAAAGGCATATATCATAAAGATTAGCCAAACATTAAATCTGTGTATGGACTAAATTAATGAAAGAAAAACAGCTTCGCGTAATTGCTTAAACAGCTGCCCTTGTAAATAAACAGAGTGAGAATATGACACAATAAACGACCGGCTCAACAGAACGCATCCAGAGAGAGATATGTTTTTATTACAAGTAAAAATTTGTAACATGTGCCAGCAAACCAATGACTGTTTCTCACACACTGGAAACTACACTGTATTACAAAAAAAAAAACCAATTGACAGAGACTAAGAAACCAATGAGTGAGAGGAGTTAGAACAAAAGAATCAGGGAATTAATCACGCAAATATGGAGTACACCTATCATTGTATATATATATATATATATATATATATATATATATATATATATATATATATATATATATAAGTTATGTGATTGATAATTTAAAATTTAAAAATCAAATTATAATTAAATTAAAAATCCGTTTCATAAGAAGGAACAACAACAAAATCAATTATCTGTACGATCGTTTCGGAAAACAATGCTTTTTATTGTGGTAGACATCAAGTTACGTACAATAATTACATATAGTTTTTTAATAAGCAAGGTCTCCTCGTCAGCAAATTTTGAAGGGTTTTTATTAAATTTAAAATACACCATAAATAAACCTAGCATTAAAAGTAAGGCAGATGTATCTGAAAAAATTGAAATAAAAGGTCTGGATTTTAAATTTATAGGAAAATTTATATGGGTTAGAGATAGAAAAGAAATAGAGTAAAATATAGATTTTAATTTAAATTATAAGTTTGCTTTAAGTATCACATTTCAAATATGTACATGCATATATATGAAAAAATAGACACACATATATACATATACATAGATATACAGGTATATGTATAAAACATACACTTGTGCCCGATATTATTCATACCTCCCTTGAAAATTGAGTTTATTAGGTGTAACTTTTGTAAGAATTTATTGTTTACGTCCATATTGATACATATTCTTAATAAACCTCTTCTGATCATTTTCGTCATTTAAAAATCTCGGGATACTTGTAATAAAAGAAATATACAGCTTTTTATAAAATCTGCAATGTTCAAAAATAATCATACCCCCTTATTTTTTCAGTATTAATCGAGTTTTTGACTGTTTGTTTTCTGTTTGATTCTTATTTTGAATGCTTTTATAAACCCTTTAATTAATTTCATTTCGTTTTTTGCATTTTTCAGAAATTAAAATGATATCAACTGAAAACCAATAAAAGAATAAAAATTATTAGAATGGGGAAGAAAAAAGAGCTTAGTAATGATCTTAGGACTAAAATTGTAAATTCACATAAGGATGGTTTAGGTTACAAGTCAATTTCCAAGAAATTTGAGGTCCCTACAGCAACAGTACAGAGCATCATCAAAAAATTCCAGAGCCACCACACAACAAACAACTTGATTGGTAGAGGAAGGAAAAGGAAACTGTCTGCTAGAGCCACCAGGAATATTGTAGGAAGTGTTAATGCAAATCCAACCACCACTAATAAGGACATTTTAGAAAATCTGGAGTCTTCTGGCATAAAAATATCAAGGCAAACATTGCAAAGGACTCTGCATGAAAATTGTCTGAAAGGAAGAAGACCAAGAAGGACTCCATTGCACACCGGAAAACACCTTGCAGCACGTCTAAAGTTTGCTAGGACCCATGTGAATTCTCCAGAGTCCGTTTTCTCAAGTATTTTGTGGACTGACGAAACAAAAATTGAATTGTTTGGCCATATGGATGCTTCTTACGTTTGAAGGAAGAAAGGAGAAGCTTAGAACCCAAAGAACACCATACCCACGGTGAAACATGGTGGTGGTAGCCTAATGTTTTGGGGCTCCTTTTCGGCTAGTGGTCCAGGTAGTTTGGTCAAGATAGATGGAACCATGAAGAAGGAGCAATATTTGGAGATACTCCAGAAAAAACATTAGACAGGATGCAGAGAAGCTCCATTTAGGACCAAACTGGGCCCTTCAACAGGATAATGATCCAAAACATACTGCCAAAATAGTCAAGAAATGGTTTGAGGATAATCAAATTAATGTTTTGGAATGGCCTAGCCAGAGTCCCGACCTGAACCCTATCGAAAACCTCTGGCACATATTGAAAACTGAGGTTAAAAAGCGGAAACCTAGAAATTTGAGGGATTTGGAGAACTACTGCATTGAAGAATGGTCAAAAATCAGTGTTGATGCTTGTAAAAACCTTGTTGATAAATATCCCAAACGGTTACAGGCAGTTATTAAGAATCAAGGGCATGCTATTGACTATTAGTAAGAGAGGTATGAATAATTTTGAACTAGTGCCATTATTGTTTTTCTTTGTATAATGTTTCAAACTTGCATAATTTATTTATTTGTTGAGTTTAAATTAAATGCTTATGCTTGATTTATTGTTTGAAATCCCTTTAATATTGTCTACCTTCTGGTTTGAGCAATATTCTTATAGAAATCTCAAAGATCCGAGGGGTATGAATAATATCGGGCACAAGTGTATATAGAGAAATTTATCTTTTAACTTTTCGCTTTTTGAAATCAGGAACTATGGTTAAAATACTCATTTAGATGTTTGCTATAGCTTTTTACCTTATTGAATGATTAATTTTAAAAAGGGGGGGGGCGCCCGTGCAATAAATTATTTCCGTTAGCGTACTTTGGATTTAAAGACGCTACGGTTTATATTTCGAATGTTGTTTGTGCAATTATATGTTGTAAGGGGAGATAATTGTCATATTTTCTTTACTTTTTTATTTAAAGGGTGTAAGGGGGATAATAAGTCTAACTTAAATTATTAAAAAAAAAATAAAAAAAATAAAAAAATAAAAAAATTGTAATCTATTTGTACTAATAAGTAATTTTGAATGATTTAAGGTGGTTTATATTTATTAAATTTAAACCAACGTTTATGGTTGCATGTAAATATTAGTTCCTGTCTAGAATTTAATAGTGTGGTTGTATTTTTTATATCTTCATATTTAAAAATTTTTAGGGTCTCTTTTGTACATAGTGCACAAAATGTATCTCCTGGTTTATATGATTTGCAAGTCTCAATTATTCGCCATTTTAAGTTGAACGAAATATTGCTATTTTTTAGTTGCCAAATATAGTTGAATAGAGTAGTTTGGTTTGACAGAGAGTTATTTTTAAAATAATGTTTGTGCGTTGAAATTCCATGTTTTATTAGGCCAGATATGGAACCAAAATATATTACCTCTTGCTTATTGTGATTATTTTCCGTTAGGTCTTGTGCTGGATAATTATATGGTGGGTTGATTTGTAATTGATCGGTAGATTGGTTTAAGTTGGTGTTATTATTTAATCTGGTAGTTGGGTTATGGCTGTTAATAGGTTCATATAGATTTGGAGTTTTTGATAATGTGCAGCTATAGATAACATTTTTAATTTTACATGAGCCTTGTAGGGGACATTTATTTTTTAAATCCAGACCTTTTATTTCAAATTATCAATCACATAACTTAATATTGAATTAGCTCTAGGATATTTACCTATCGAGCTTATTATATATCTAAATTACAACGAGCACTTTCTCTTTCCTGTATTTTAATTAAACTATTAATTTTACTGTTACATTGAAATACACTCAGCTCTTTAGACTATTGTTCTAACCTCCTTTAAATTACATATATATATATATGTGTATATCTATACATATATATATATGTATGTATATCTATACATATATATATATGTATATATACATATATATATATGTATGTATATATATACATATATGTATATAAATAATGAGACTAGCAACATCATGTTTGTATAGCAATGAAGATGTAACAGTGGAGCCAACCAAGGTAGAGATGCGTTTCTGCAATTTATCAAACACATTTAAACGAGACACAGATTAACAAGCTCAGATGTGACAATAACAGTATATAAAACTCCGGTAGTAGAATTGCAGAGCTTATTATATGAATACAATGAGAATCTTAGCCAATATATTGCATACGCTGATAGTATTCTTCGAAATGGATTCCCCACAGATTTTATGGTATCATGTTTAAAAGCAAGACAAACTATTTAATGATGACTTTGCTGTATTTATTAGTGTACATTAACAAGCCTCTGATAATATAATTAAAGAGTGATAGTTTACTTTTTGAGCTCCTTATGATTTTTATATTATCAATTGTTGGTGATAATAATAGTCGATTTCTCGATGCAAACGCCGAGGGAAATGTTTCGTTAAACACGTTTATGGCGTATTGGAATATGTGTTCCGTGGTTTATCTAATTTTATGTTATTAACAAATGCTTTCTGGATGTTCCGCTGGGTGAAAGCAAAGAAAGGCCCGTCCAGAGGTATCCCTGTGCGAAAAAAACAATTATATTACTCGTTTACTATTTGTTCTTGACGATGCTGACTTGAAGGAAAATTTGATGCTGGTCTGATAAACGAGTTTTTTTTTTCAGATTACATAGAATAATAGCATTAACGTCGTTTGAAATGTTTTCTTTGATTTCCTTCTTTTAATTTTATAATTTATCGTCCATTTTATTGTCTCACGTTTGATTGACGAGTATATATATATATATATATATATATATATATATATATATATATATATATATATATATATATAATTATATATATAAATATATATCTATATATATATATATTTAGGACATGGTAAACTTGGACTATGTCATATATAACGTCATTCGATATGACATAATCTAGACGTATATTTTGAACGAAAAAGTCAAATAGCTGAAACTACTGTCAATAATTTTCCCCATTCTCTATCTGTGCCTAAATCCAAACGTAGATTCCATGAGCAATGCTTCTTTCTTAGAACTGCACGCCAGTGGAACTCTCTGCCACTTGCCTGTTTTCTGACTACAACTTGGACGTCTTCATGTCCAACATAAACAAACTCCTGACAAACCACCTCCTATATATATCTATCTATATATTTATAATTGCGAGGCTCGCTGTTTGTTTATAAAAAAGCGGATTGATCACTGTAAAAGTGGTGGAAAAATGTTTGTTTGAAATAGATATTTGGCTAGGTTATTTGCGGACACCGCTCCCGTGCATCAATCGGTAGAACTGCTAATTATCAACGCGATGGTTCTAGGTTCAATCCTCAGCTTGGGAAGGGTGCTAGTCTAGCGACCCTGATGAGTTGTGATATAATGAAACCAGACTGTATGTCGATGACCACAAAAAAATATATATATGTATATATATTTAACAATATATATATATATATACATATATATATATATATATATATATATATGTCTGTACATACTAAAGGAAACGTATTAAAAATAAGAGGCTTTAAAGGGGGGCTGTATAGGATTTAGGCATGATTTTTAATTAATTCAAGCGATCGAATGATAGAAAAACTAGGAAGAAAATTAACCTATTCTTTGATGGACTAAGTAAGAAATAACACGAGACTCTATTGTAAAGTAGTATTTTTATATATATTACCCTGAATCTTAACAACAATACTTATAAAGCGTGTCACAAACCGAACGAAACACTATTCTCTATAGAATATAAATCTAATCATCTTAACTATATGAATAAAGCAATTATCCCCAGTATATAAAGATCTAGCAGAACTCGTACACCGACGTTGCCCGGGGGAGGGGGGAGCATCCCCCTGTAAAAAATAAACTACAGTTATTGTTGGTGGCCAATCCCTAACGTCCTAATATTAAGAACAGCTTACGGAATAGACATTCCTTACTTCCTCATATAAAGAACGTAGTATGTAATAGACACACACAACCTCTCTACGGTAAGAACAGCTTTTGGAATAGACGCCCCATTTTATTAGGGAGGATTGGCAAAGAATGTACCCCTAAGTTTAACCTTAATATATGTTTTCAGCATACCGAACGGCAAAAAAACTATAAACTAAAAAACGAATTGGGGCTGGCAATGTCGTGTGGAGAGAATACATTTTTTGTAGTGAATTAGAGTGCATAATGCATGTCATTATATCTCGAAAAATACTTGTCTCTGCTAAAGTTAAAAGAAATCGTCTTTTCAGCATAGTCTACCACTTATAGAAGTCGTCAGTGTAAAGGAAACTTTGTAAGTGGAGCCAAGATGAAAAAAATGACATGAACAAAGAAATGTAATATCCGATCAGAGTCTAAAATGAGTCGTGAAAGTAAAAAAAAAAACAAAAAAACAAATGTATAACAAATAAGTCTACCCGTAGGCAATATAATAAATAAAATTGTACATAAGCGGCGTGGATTATTTTACAGACATAAAATTAAACGCTTTCTACGGAAACCATAACCAAACAAGAAAAAGGGATCGTGTAAGTTATAAGAAGACGCCAAAATCGAAAAATAATGATTGTTTTTTTTTTTTGCCTAATCACCCTAGTCTACGTGCCACTTCGATGTAGGCAGCTATTACCACTGTCTCTTATTAAAAGATTCCTTAATATTTTCATTTCAGAAGTTGCGACGATTGATCGAACGATACTTTTTTTTAAATAAAAATATTATAGGCAGAAACCTGTTACATTTTTAAATGTCAAAGACAAATGTTTTTAAAACGCTACTATAAGATGCACTGTTTAAGAAAAACAGTAATTGGCGCGGCCTTTTTTGTAAATGTTTTCATCTAATGGAAATATTGTTAGTTCGTAATGTTTTTAAGAACCGTACCATAACACTTACTGTTAACTAAAAAGAAAAAAGTACCGCTGTGTAAATATTTTCCTGTAATGAAAATATCGTTGGTTCGGTACATTTTTTTGTTAAAAATCGAGTAGAGAAAGCAGTTCGTATTCGTTTAATAAGAGATGACTTCATTTTATCATCACATAATTAAGGATGTTGAAACCAAACGCGATAAAGAAAAAGATGCGATGGATTCTTTTTATCGTACCAATATGCAAATAACATAAATCTAAATAATGCAAAATGGCATAATTTACGACGTTGAAACCAATCAAAATTACGACTATTTATATGTGTATCTTAAAACTAAATCTTATGGTAAGTTGTTGTAAACATTAGTCTGATTCATCGCAGAAAACGACGATATGAAATTACAATAGATTTAAAACAATGAGTATCGATACTATGTGTGTAGTAAAAGGTGAAGTTATAACTACGAAAAGTTCTGAGTGCGACAGTGGTAGTTTTTTTTTTAGGGGGGGGGTAATATGCATAAAATCATTGATTCGTATATTCAGTGACAATATTGAATAAAGTTTTAAATCTCGATTTTTGTACGAATGTGTGTATCCCGGAGTAATAGTATTCTATGGTCTCATCCACTGAGAATAGCCAGAATGATAGTGGGAGAAATCATTATTTCGAATAGTAAAGTGCAAACATAGCTGTATGTGTATGAGTTTTTAATCCAGTTTATAATGGGGATCAATACAATATAGCAATAATGTTTAAATAATTACCGGTGTAGAGTGGGAGCGGTGAGAGGAGTTTTAATATAGAACTACTTCGTCTTAAGATCTTTGTGATCGTGATGATGTCGCTCCCATGAAGTAAGGTAGGGTTTTGTTTTAACGAATAATTGTGTATTAAACGGCGCTTGAAGTTACATAGGATGATGGGTAATAGTTGAGATATAATAAATTTGCATGTGGCATTTGTTATTGCAAACCTACCGTAACTTGATCCAGAAGTAAATTTTTGCAATCATCTTATAATATAGTAGATAATATCCAGGATATCACAAAATGAGAATATATTCAATAAGGATAAGAATTACTAAAATGAAGATTTCTCTAGATCAGGATATGAAGGAAAGATTAAATACATAAAGAGATGCGTATTAAAGATAGACGGACAAATAATGCATATACCATAACAACGAAAAGAAGGAAGTAATGTAAACAAGAAAATACATATTAAATAATAAGAATAAAACGAATGGAATAAACAATGAGAAAGAAGATTATAATAGTCATATTGATGTTAAGATTAAGAGAAATAGACTGACAAAAGAACTGGTTTTTATCAGACTTTCAGTGAACATGTACACAATCATATCGCTTAAGAATTAAAAAAAATAATTGATAAGAACTACCTCAACCAGAAATAATATTAAGAAGAATAATTAATAAGAACATCTTTACACTTTTATTTTCAACCACTGCCAATCTAAGTAAAACTATAATAAGTCCAAAAAATGGTTAAATAAACAAAATTGTGAATAATAATAAGATTGAATCAGGTGGATTAAATATTGAGAAAAATGTAACTGTGGAATGCCTAACGATTTACATTGAAGGGCAATTGTTTAATTTCTGAAATTGGATACTGATGTGAAGTTAGGTGGATAAAAGTAAAACGATATACCTAGGGGGTACTGGATGTTTTAAGGAAAGATACAGAACCCTAGTCTCATCATTTAACATTGGACTAAACAAGGAACAGAATCGAGTAGATGATAATGCGAAATATAAAGTTAGAACAGAAATAATTATTAATATTAGGAGAGGACACGACTTCATATGGTGATTGTGTGTAGGAACTAATTATAGAATTTTAATAAAAATGGCAAATTGTGAGAAAAAGTGAGATAATATAAACCAAGAAAATCAAAAAGATGTAATCCATGTTTACTTGAGTATATATTTAATCTCAAGGAAAAAATGAAAACAAGAAATTCGATGTAATACAAAGCTGTCCTCATAGAAATAAATTCTTATAATCAAGACTAAAACCTGATTTAAATAAGATTTTATAATAAAAAAGTAAACAATTTAAAGAATAAATTGTGAGTGAAATCTAAGTAGTGTTAGGGGGTGTAAAATGTAATACGAATATTTTAAAATAGTACAATAGAAAAACATATATTTAATAATTGTTTTCGGGAATAACCTAACACCGAGGTAATTTCAATAACACAAAAGTAAATACAAAAAATCAGACATTAAGTAACTGTAAGATCTAGATCAAAATATAAAGTTGAAGCAAAAGAAGCAGTAAAAATCAAATCTAAACTGATCTAAAGAAGATAAAGGTAAAAACTAAAATTTGAAAATTAAGAATAGGCGATTAATAATTAATTAGAAATATTAAGTTAAGAATAGAAAAACTAAAACCTTAAATGATATAAGAAAATAAATTTAAAATTAAGCAAAGGTGAGTAAAAATCACTTAAGTAAAAATATAAAAATACATGTAATTTCGATAAAAGACAAATAGAAAAAAAATTCGTTACAGAGAGGTAATTTCCTTACAATATAACGGGAAATACCATACTTAGATAATGATAAGATTTTATAAGTTAAACTTACAACTAAAATTATTGACATGAAAATGAGGAATGAAAATAAATTTTAATTAATATAATTAAAATAAACTTTTCGTTATAATTCCCTCTTAGGAAATGACGTATGAATAAAAAACATTAATCAGTAGATCGTAACATGTAAAAAATATTAAATAAAACTATGACGGATGGTTGTGGGGGAATCACCCTCCAAATGGACTGTTCTATCCATTATATAAACCATAGACCTTTTGATCCCAGGGGTGCATTAAACACCAGAGCTCCCTGAGTCTTTATCGCCACGTTGGTTTGTTATTTTTCCTGCGATTGTTTTACATATTATTATTATTATTATTGTTATCGCCGTGTAAAATTTGTTTTATTTGTTAAAGTTGTTATTTTCCTGCTGTTATTTTTGAACGGGACTTTTACCTTATTTTTTTTATTATTTTTATTTTTTTTATTTTTTTCCCCCTCTCTAACCCGTCGGCCATGGCGTCCGCCAGCAATGTGCCGTCGGAAGAGGACAAAAGTGGCGAACAAAAGAATGGGTGGGCAAAACCACCCAAAGTTAAAATAGACGTTAACAACTTTTTAACGGAAGCAAGGAAATGTTTGCAATATGTTACAGAAACAGGAGTTACGTTAGAAGCACCACGGCTGCAGGAATTTGCCAAGAAAACGATCTCACTTTTTGTGGTAGATCGCAAGACCAAAAAATTGATCAGGTCAACAAAGGAAACTGTAACTAAATTACTGGCAACGGCAGGAATGCGTGCGGATCGTGTAACGAAATGCAGAGGCTACAATTCCTGGGCCGCCCTGTTTAAAACAGAAGAAGAATGCGTCGCACTAACTAAAAAAGAAATCATTACACAAGACTACATTTTAAGAATGGAGTACCTAGGACGGAGGAGAACGACTGTTTCGATTTTCGAAGTGCCAGGGGCGGTCCCAGGTGAATATCTAGCTGCCTACCTCCTGAAATTCGGTGATATTACTGGTATAGAGGTGGACCAGTACAACGGAGTCTGGTCCTTCGACATCCTTTTAAACAAAGAAGCTTTCCTCGAAATACCCTACTTCCTGGAAGCGGGAGCTGAAAAACTCCCCATTGTGGTCACAGGGAGGAGGCCGACCTGCTGGATTTGTAGTGAAGTAGGTCACTTAACCTACACATGTCACAAAAAGACTAAAACAAATGTGACAAACACAACAAACCCTAAAGAGGTGATTGTTGGGCACCTCGAACCTGAGGCTAGAACGCCAAATACAAGCAAAAAAATTGAAGTGATTAAAGAAATCACAACAAAAGAATTCGAAAAAAAATTCAACTCTGAGATGGAATCGCCTAAAAAGAGAGAATGGACACTGGTACCGTTTTCTAAATCGCCTCGTAAAACGTACGCGGATAAACTGACCAAAGAGCAGATATTAGACATTAGGACCAGTAAAGACCCGGGGGGGCAACAAGTTTAAGGCCCTGCTAAAAATAAAGGACTCGCTTGATGAAAAGCGCAAGCAAAGCGAGAAGAAAAGAGAAAAAGAAAAAGAAAAAAATATTAGATTTCCCCGAATCTCTCTTCCCCGAAAAGCCTGCCCCTCCTCCAAAAGAGAAAAGATCACCCCGTAAAGCGCCACCCCTCTCTCCCGCAAACGTACCAAAAAGAGACCCAAAGTTGACAACCCTAGGCTCCCCATCCAAAAAGACCCCTAAACCGTCCCCTAAACCGTCTCCATTCTGCTCCCCAAACAATACACCTCAAAACTCCCCCCCGCTTCCCCTATGAAAATTGACATGCCCCCTCCTCCATCACCTCGCCCTTCTACTTCTGAAAAGAAAAGACAAAGAAGTCCCTCCGTGGAAAAAGACCAGAAAAAGAAAAGACCCCCTTTTTTTCAGGGCAAAGACGTGTGTAAGATCACGGCTAATATAGAGACCATATCCAAAAATCACGTTAGAAAAGACTACCGAAACCTCTACGCGGTGAAGCAGATAAGCAAACTGGACATTACAAACCCAGAAAATTTTCCTAATGCCAAAAGACTTTTAACTGTGGTCAGAAGTCGTGAAGAGGCCAAAGGAGTTTGGACTATGCTGGAGGAAGCAAACTCTGCTTTTAATATCATTCCTCCAGCAGCCTTTTTTAGCGACTCCGACATACTTAAAATGGAGAAACTATGTGTTGGACGGGTCCCCATAAAAATCCACCCTTCACTTTATAGAGCGATTAAGTTAACATTTCCTCTAGACATCGGTGGTCTGTCCCCTGATGGGGCCATCACTAATGAGATGACCTCTGGATCATTGGGGACAGCTGTCGGTGTCTTGGCACCGTCCATGTTTGTTAAGGATACCCAACCCTAGATAGATCACAATGGCTTTAAGGTTAGCTACTTTGAATGTCCGAGGGTTGAGAGACGCCTCTCGTAAACTTCGAGTTGCACGCGACCTTCAACGCCTCGGGGTGGATATATGCTGTGTACAGGAAACGCACTTCATTCCCAGTGATTATCAGGGTGTGCTGCTTAGAGAATTTCAGCTCTATTCAGCACATTTTGATTCCCACTCGAGGGGTGTTTCCTGGCTAGTTAGACGCACTCTTGATGCTTCGTGTGACCCAGTCTATGCTGATCCAGAGGGAAGAGTGCACGTGCTGGATGTTACCGTAAAGGATGTGGCATTTCGATTTATTGGGGTTTATGCTCCCAATAGCCATGGCGAGAGGGTTTCCTTTTTTCGGGGGATTGAGCCCTTCATGAATTCGTCTCGGCGGATCGTTTTAGCGGGAGACTGGAACGCGGTCCTGGATCCCGATTTAGATCGCGGGGGTAATACTTCAAGGGCTACTAACCAGAACCGGGATGCTAAGGCGTTTCGAGACTTTATTGACAAGTTTGATCTTGTCGATAAATTTCGAAACGAAAAGCCCGGGGATGTAGTTTGGACTTGGACAGGTAGACGCGGCTCCGATCCGGTGCAACTTTCGAGTTACATCGATCGGTTCTTAGTAAAGAGAGTCGACTTAGGGCTTTTAGACTGTCCAAGTTTTCATAACATAGTTTATTCGGACCATAGGTTAGTCCGGGTTCGGGTAAACTTAGATAGCATTAAACCTAGGATGGCTAGTTACTGGAAGTTCAACACGTCGTTGTTCGACGTGACGGGCTTCCGGGAACAGCTTTTACTAACAATACAGAGGGAATTGACGGGAGCCATTATCGGGAATAAGTGGTGGGGAAAACTTAAACAAGTAATTAGGCCCTTCGCTGCTGATTTTAGTCATCGACTCAATCTTAGTTCTAGAGCAGCGAAAGCGGCACTAGATGATAGATTAAAAAGGGCGGTGGAGGAGGGGGATAGTGATAGTTATACTTTAATTAAGGCTGAACTGGACTCCCTGGATATCAGGAAGGACCAGGGTCTAGTAGTTAGGGCTAGGTTAAAAAGAGTGCCGAACGAGGCAACAAACATGGCCGCGTCAATGCGTGCGGAGGAGCGTCGACGTGCAACTGATCGACACATCGCCAGTGTCACATTGCCGGACGGACGAACCGTAACATCAAATGATGGAATCCTGGAGGGTTTTCGAGCTCATTTGCAGGAGCTTTTTACCATGGAGCCCGGTCTGGAGATTGAACAGTTTGACACGTATTTAGCTGACTTTTCTCGCCTTGAAGCGACCGAAGCAGCTACGTGTGAAGGTAGCATAAAAGAGGAAGAAGTCATTGAGGCTCTGAAACAAGTCGGGCTAGACAGGTCCCCTGGGATTGATGGTCTGCCTTACGAGGTGTACTTGAGGCTGTCGCCCATTTTTATTCCTTTGCTGGCCACACTCTTCAACTCCTGGTTTAGGAACGGGTCTATACCTCAGTACTTTACCAGGGGGATCATTAAATTGCTTCGCAAAGATAAAAATGGAGGGGATGGGATTAGCAATTTCCGGCCCTTAACGATGTTAAACACAGAGTTAAAGATTTTGGCCAAGATCTTAGCAAATCGTCTGCAGGTTGTTTTACATCGTCTCATAAGTCCCGAACAGACGTGTTCTGTTAAGGGCCGGACGATTCAAAATAATTTGCACGCGATACGCTTGATCATAGAGAAAGTCAACACAGAAGCCGCGTTGATCAATTTAGATCAGTCCAAAGCATTCGATAGGGTGGACCATCGTTACCTAGGGGCTGTTCTTTGCTCGGCTGGGTTTGGACCCCAGTTTCGCTCATGGATTCGCCTCTTGTATGCTAACCCCGGTGCTATGGTGGAGGTGAATGGGGTGAGATTGAAGCCCTTCAGGTTCACAAGATCTATCCGTCAAGGTTGTCCGTTATCACCCATGCTGTATGTCATCGCGCTTGAGCCCTTTTTGCGCCAGCTTAGGGTGAATCCGGTCCTTCGCGGGATTACTTTGCCAGGTGGTTCTACCCCAGTAAAGTATACCGCCTATGCCGACGACGTGACTGTGCTTGTAACGAGCAATGCCGAGATTAGAGTCGTCGACATGGAAACAAGACGGTATGCACAGGTAACAGGGGCCATAATCAACCACGTTAAGTCTATTGGCTTACGTGTTGGTGCCTGGAGGGGAACGCCCCTTCAGGGGCCCTTTGGCTGGACTGATGGGCCCTGCAAGCTACTCGGCGTCTGGTTTGGCCCCGACCTCCAGCTGGAGAAAAATTGGTCGGAAGTGTTGAAAGCGGTCAAGACCACAGCTCATTTGTGGTCTTTGAGAAATCTAACTTTAAAGGGTCGGGCGGAGGTATGCGATACTCATATCTACCCCCTGATCCTATACCGTCTATCAGTGCTTCCACTCCCGAAGTCCTCACTACTTGAACTAGTGCGTGCTCTTTTCGCGTTCTTATGGCGCGGAAAGCAAGCCATGGTTGCTCGGGAGATCTGTTGCCTGCATCCGTCTGAAGGCGGTCTGGGTGTGCCGAATATCAAAATACGTAGACACACTCTAAGGCTGATATACCTAGACCGAATGTGTACACCTGACTTAGGGAACGGTGTCTTCTGGATGGAAGACACTAAGAAAGCCTTTCCGGCTTTGGAGAG